>NC_090438.1:97127985-97801380 GCF_031143425.1 Pleurodeles waltl | reverse complement strand
GATACCTTACTTGTGTGGGTAGGCCTAGCGCCCGCGACAGAAAATGCCCCAAAAAACAACGTGGACACATCCCATTTTTTGACAGAAAACAGAGCTGTTTTTTGCAAAGTGCCTACCTGTAGATTTTGGCCTCTAGCTCAGCCGGCACCTAGGGAAACCTACCAAACCTGTGCATATTTGAAAACTAGAGACCTAGGGGAATCCACTATGGGGTGACTTGTGGGCTCTGACCAGGTTCTGTTACCCAGAATCCTTTGCAAACCTCAAAATGTGGCTAAAAAAACACGTTTTCCTCACATTTCGATCACAGAAAGTTCTGGAATCTGAGAGGAGCCACACATTTCCTTCCACCCAGCGTTTACCAAGTCTCCCGATAAAAATGATACCTTACTTTTGTGGGTAGGCCTAGCGCCCGCGACAGGAAATGCCCCAAAAAACAACGTGGACACATCCCATTTTTGACAGAAAACAGAGCTGTTTTTTGCAAAGTGCCTACCTGTAGATTTTGGCCTCTAGCTCAGCCGGCACCTAGGGAAACCTACCAAACCTGTGCATTTTTGAAAACTAGAGACCTAGGGGAATCCAAGATGGGGTGACTTGTGGGGCTCTGACCAGGTTCTGTTACCCAGAATCCTTTGCAAACCTCAAAATGTGGCTAAAAAAACACGTTTTCCTCACATTTCGGTCACAGAAAGTTCTGGAATGTGAGAGGAGCCACAAATTTCCTTCCACCCAGCGTTTCCCAAGTCTCCCGATAAAAATGATACCTTACTTGTGTGGGTAGGCCTAGCGCCCGCGACAGGAAATGCCCCAAAAAACAACGTGGACACATCCATTTTTTGACAGAAAACAGAGCTGTTTTTTGCAAAGTGCCTACCTGTAGATTTTGGCCTCTAGCTCAGCCGGCACCTAGGGAAACCTACCAAACCTGTGCATTTTTGAAAACTAGAGACCTAGGGGAATCCAAGATGGGGTGACTTGTGGGGCTCTGACCAGGTTCTGTTACCCAGAATCCTTTGCAAACCTCAAAATGTGGCTAAAAAAACACGTTTTCCTCTCATTTCGTTCACAGAAAGTTCTGGAATCTGAGAGGAGCCACAAATTTCCTTCCACCCAGCGTTCCCCAAGTCTCCCGATAAAAATGATACCTCACTTGTGTGGGTAGGCCTAGCGCCCGCGACAGGAAATGCCCCAAAAAACAACGTGGACACATCCCATTTTTTGACAGAAAACAGAGCTGTTTTTTGCAATGTGCCTACCTGTAGATTTTGGCCTCTAGCTCAGCCGGCACCTAGGGAAACCTACCAAACCTGTGCATTTTTGAAAACTAGAGACCTAGGGGAATCCAAGATGGGGTGACTTGTGGGGCTCTGACCAGGTTCTGTTACCCAGAATCCTTTGCAAACCTCAAAATGTGGCTAAAAAAACACGTTTTCCTCACATTTCGGTCACAGAAAGTTCTGGAATGTGAGAGGAGCCACAAATTTCCTTCCACCCAGCGTTTCCCCAAGTCTCCCGATAAAAATGATACCTTACTTGTGTGGGTAGGCCTAGCGCCCGCGACAGAAAATGCCCCAAAAAACAACGTGGACACATCCCATTTTTTGACAGAAAACAGAGCTGTTTTTTGCAAAGTGCCTACCTGTAGATTTTGGCCTCTAGCTCAGCCGGCACCTAGGGAAACCTACCAAACCTGTGCATATTTGAAAACTAGAGACCTAGGGGAATCCACTATGGGGTGACTTGTGGGGTCTGACCAGGTTCTGTTACCCAGAATCCTTTGCAAACCTCAAAATGTGGCTAAAAAAACACGTTTTCCTCACATTTCGATCACAGAAAGTTCTGGAATCTGAGAGGAGCCACACATTTCCTTCCACCCAGCGTTTCCCCAAGTCTCCCGATAAAAATGATACCTTACTTTTGTGGGTAGGCCTAGCGCCCGCGACAGAAATGCCCCAAAAAACAACATGGACACATCCCATTTTTTGACAGAAAACAGAGCTGTTTTTTGCAAAGTGCCTACCTGTAGATTTTGGCCTCTAGCTCAGCCGGCACCTAGGGAAACCTACCAAACCTGTGCATTTTTGAAAACTAGAGACCTAGGGGAATCCAAGATGGGGTGACTTGTGGGGCTCTGACCAGGTTCTGTTACCCAGAATCCTTTGCAAACCTCAAAATGTGGCTAAAAAAACACGTTTTCCTCACATTTCGGTCACAGAAAGTTCTGGAATCTGAGAGGAGCCACAAATTTCCTTCCACCCAGCGTTTCCCCAAGTCTCCCGATAAAAATGATACCTTACTTGTGTGGGTAGGCCTAGCGCCCGCGACAGGATATGCCCCAAAAAACAACGTGGACACATCCCATTTTTTGACAGAAAACAGAGCTGTTTTTTGCAAAGTGCCTACCTGTAGATTTTGGCCTCTAGCTCAGCCGGCACCTAGGGAAACCTACCAAACCTGTGCATTTTTGAAAACTAGAGACCTAGGGGAATCCACTATGGGCTGACTTGTGGGGCTCTGACCAGGTTCTGTTACCCAGAATCCTTTGCAAACCTCAAATGTGGCTAAAAAAACATGTTTTCCTCACATTTCAGTCACAGAAAGTGCTGGAATCTGAGAGGAGCCACAAATTTCCTTCCACCCAGCGTTCCCCCAAGTCTCCCGATAAAAATGATACCTCACTTGTGTGGGTAGGCCTAGCGCCCGCAACAGGAAATGCCCCAAAAAACAACGTGGACACATCCCACTTTTTGACAGAAAACAGAGCTGTTTTTTGCAAAGTGCCTACCTGTAGATTTTGGCCTCTAGCTCAGCCGGCACCTAGGGAAACCTACCAAACCTGTGCATATTTGAAAACTAGAGACCTAGGGGAATCCACTATGGGGTGACTTGTGGGGCTCTGACCAGGTTCTGTTACCCAGAATCCTTTGCAAACCTCAAAATGTGGCTAAAAAACACGTTTTCCTCACATTTCGATCACAGAAAGTTCTGGAATCTGAGAGGAGCCACACATTTCCTTCCACCCAGCGTTTCCCCAAGTCTCCCGATAAAAATGATACCTTACTTTTGTGGGTAGGCCTAGCGCCCGCGACAGGAAATGCCCCAAAAAACAACGTGGACACATCCCATTTTTTGACAGAAAACAGAGCTGTTTTTTGCAAAGTGCCTACCTGTAGATTTTGGCCTCTAGCTCAGCCGGCACCTAGGGAAACCTACAAACCTGTGCATTTTTGAAAACTAGAGACCTAGGGGAATCCAAGATGGGGTGACTTGTGGGGCTCTGACCAGGTTCTGTTACCCAGAATCCTTTGCAAACCTCAAAATGTGGCTAAAAAAAACACGTTTTCCTCACATTTCGGTCACAGAAAGTTCTGGAATGTGAGAGGAGCCACAAATTTCCTTCCACCCAGCGTTTCCCCAAGTCTCCCGATAAAAATGATACCTTACTTGTGTGGGTAGGCCTAGCGCCCGCGACAGGAAATGCCCCAAAAAACAACGTGGACACATCCCATTTTTTGACAGAAAACAGAGCTGTTTTTTGCAAAGTGCCTACCTGTAGATTTTGGCCTCTAGCTCAGCCGGCACCTAGGGAAACCTACCAAACCTGTGCATTTTTGAAAACTAGAGACCTAGGGGAATCCAAGATGGGGTGACTTGTGGGGCTCTGACCAGGTTCTGTTACCCAGAATCCTTTGCAAACCTCAAAATGTGGCTAAAAAACACGTTTTCCTCACATTTCGGTCACAGAAAGTTCTGGAATCTGAGAGGAGCCACAAATTTCCTTCCACCCAGCGTTTCCCCAAGTCTCCCGATAAAAATGATACCTTACTTGTGTGGGTAGGCCTAGCGCCCGCGACAGGAAATGCCCCAAAAAACAACGTGGACACATCCCATTTTTTGACAGAAAACAGAGCTGTTTTTTGCAAAGTGCCTACCTGTAGATTTTGGCCTCTAGCTCAGCCGGCACCTAGGGAAACCTACCAAACCTGTGCATTTTTGAAAACTAGAGACCTAGGGGAATCCACTATGGGGTGACTTGTGGGGCTCTGACCAGGTTCTGTTACCCAGAATCCTTTGCAAACCTCAAAATGTGGCTAAAAAAACAAGTTTTCCTCACATTTCGATCACAGAAAGTTCTGGAATCTGAGAGGAGCCACACATTTCCTTCCACCCAGCGTTTCCCCAAGTCTCCCGATAAAAATGATACCTTACTTTTGTGGGTAGGCCTAGCGCCCGCGACAGGAAATGCCCCAAAAAACAACATGGACACATCCCATTTTTTGACAGAAAACAGAGCTGTTTTTTGCAAAGTGCCTACCTGTAGATTTTGGCCTCTAGCTCAGCCGGCACCTAGGGAAACCTACCAAACCTGTGCATTTTTAAAACTAGAGACCTAGGGGAATCCAAGATGGGGTGACTTGTGGGCTCTGACCAGGTTCTGTTACCCAGAATCCTTTGCAAACCTCAAAATGTGGCTAAAAAAACACGTTTTCCTCACATTTCGGTCACAGAAAGTTCTGGAATCTGAGAGGAGCCACAAATGTCCTTCCACCCAGCGTTTCCCCAAGTCTCCCGATAAAAATGATACCTTACTTGTGTGGGTAGGCCTAGCGCCCGCGACAGGAAATGCCCCAAAAAACAACGTGGACACATCCCATTTTTTGACAGAAAACAGAGCTGTTTTTTGCAAAGTGCCTACCTGTAGATTTTGGCCTCTAGCTCAGCCGGCACCTAGGGAAACCTACCAAACCTGTGCATTTTTGAAAACTAGAGACCTAGGGGAATCCACTATGGGCTGACTTGTGGGGCTCTGACCAGGTTCTGTTACCCAGAATCCTTTGCAAACCTCAAAATGTGGCTAAAAAACATGTTTTCCTCACATTTCAGTCACAGAAAGTGCTGGAATCTGAGAGGAGCCACAAATTTCCTTCCACCCAGCGTTCCCCCAAGTCTCCCGATAAAAATGATACCTCACTTGTGTGGGTAGGCCTAGCGCCCGCAACAGGAAATGCCCCAAAAACAACGTGGACACATCCCACTTTTTGACAGAAAACAGAGCTGTTTTTTGCAAAGTGCCTACCTGTAGATTTTGGCCTCTAGCTCAGCCGGCACCTAGGGAAACCTACCATACCTGTGCATTTCCTAAAACTAGAGACCTCGGGAATCCAAGATGGGGTGACTTGTGGGGCTCTGACCAGGTTCTGTTACCCAGAATCCTTTGCAAACCTCAAAATGTGGCTTAAAAAAACACGTTTTCCTCTCATTTCGTTCACAGAAAGTTCTGGAATCTGAGAGGTGCCACAAATTTCCTTCCACCCAGCGTTCCCCCAAGTCTCCCGATAAAAATGATACCTCACTTGTGTGGGTAGGCCTAGCGCCCGCGACAGGAAATGCCCAAAAAACAACGTGGACACATCCCATTTTTTGACAGAAAACAGAGCTGTTTTTTGCAAAGTGCCTACCTGTAGATTTTGGCCTCTAGCTCAGCCGGCACCTAGGGAAACCTACCATACCTGTGCATTTCTTAAAACTAGAGACCTAGGGGAATCCAATATGGGGTGACTTGTGGGGCTCTGACCAGGTTCTGTTACCCAGAATCCTTTGCAAACCTCAAAATGTGGCTAAAAAAACACGTTTTCCTCACATTTCGGTCACAGAAAGTTCTGGAATCTGAGAGGAGCCACAAATTTCCTTCCACCCAGCGTTTCCCCAAGTCTCCCGATAAAAATGATACCTTACTTTTGTGGGTAGGCCTAGCGCCCGCAACAGGAAATGCCCCAAAAAACAACATGGACACATCCCATTTTTGACAGAAAACAGAGCTGTTTTTTGCAAAGTGCCTACCTGTAGATTTTGGCCTCTAGCTCAGCTGGCACCTAGGGAAACCTACCAAACCTGTGCATTTTTGTAAACTAGAGACCTAGGGAATCAAGATGGGGTGACTTGTGGGCTCTGACCAGGTTCTGTTACACAGAATCCTTTGCAAACCTCAAAATGTGGCTAAAAAAACACGTTTTCCTCACATTTCGTTCACAGAAAATTCTGGAATCTGAGAGGAGCCACAAATTGCCTTCCACCCAGCCTTCCCCAAGTCTCCCGATAAAAATGATACCTCACTTGTGTGGGTAGGCCTAGCGCCCGCGACAGGAAATGCCCCAAAAAACAACGTGGACACATCCCATTTGTTGACAGAAAACAGAGCTGTTTTTTGCAAAGTGCCTACCTGTAGATTTTGGCCTCTAGCTCAGCCGGCACCTAGGGAAACCTACCAAACTGTGCATTTTTAAAACTAGAGACCTAGGGGAATCCAAGATGGGGTGACCTGTGGGGCTCTGACCACATTCTGTTACCCAGAATCCTTTGCAAACCTCAAAATGTGGCTAAAAAAACACATTTTCCTCACATTTCGGTCACAGAAAGTTCTGGAATCTGAGAGGAGCCACAAATTTCCTTCCACCCAGCGTTTCCCCAAGTCTCCCGATAAAAATGATACCTTACTTGTGTGGGTAGGCCTAGCGCCCGCGACAGGAAATGCCCCAAAAAACAACGTGGACACATCCCATTTTTTGACAGAAAACAGAGCTGTTTTTTGCAAAGTGCCTACCTGTAGATTTTGGGCTCTAGCTCAGCCGGCACCTAGGGAAACCTACCAAACCTGTGCATTTTTGAAAACTAGAGACCTAGGGGAATCCACTATGGGGTGACTTGTGGGGTTCTGACCAGGTTCTATTACCCAGAATCCTTTGCAAACCTCAAAATGTGGCTAAAAAAACATGTTTTCCTCACATTTCAGTCACAGAAAGTGCTGGAATCTGAGAGGAGCCACAAATTTCCTTCCACCCAGCGTTCCCCCAAGTCTCCCGATAAAAATGATACCTCACTTGTGTGGGTAGGCCTAGCGCCCGCAACAGGAAATGCCCCAAAAAACAACGTGGACACATCCCACTTTTTGACAGAAAACAGAGCTGTTTTTTGCAAAGTGCCTACCTGTAGATTTTGGCCTCTAGCTCAGCCGGCACCTAGGGAAACCTACCATACCTGTGCATTTCCTAAAACTAGAGACCTCGGGAAATCCAAGATGGGGTGACTTGTGGGGCTCTGACCAGGTTCTGTTACCCAGAATCCTTTGCAAACCTCAAAATGTGGCTAAAAAAACACGTTTTCCTCTCATTTCGTTCACAGAAAGTTCTGGAATCTGAGAGGAGCCACAAATTTCCTTCCACTCAGCGTTCCCCCAAGTCTCCCGATAAAAATGATACCTCACTTGTGTGGGTAGGCCTTGCGCCCGCGACAGGAAATGCCCCAAAAAACAACGTGGACACATCCCATTTTTTGACAGAAAACAGAGCTGTTTTTTGCAAAGTACCTACCTGTAGATTTTGGCCTCTAGCTCAGCCGGCACCTAGGGAAACCTACCATACCTGTGCATTTCTTAAAACTAGAGACCTAGGGGAATCCAAGATGGGGTGACTTGTGGGGCTCTGACCAGGTTCTGTTACCCAGAATCCTTTGCAAACCTCAAAATGTGCCTAAAAAAACACGTTTTCCTCTCATTTCGTTCACAGAAAGTTCTGGAATCTGAGAGGAGCCACAAATTTCCTTCCACCCAGCGTTCCCCCAAGTTTCCCGATAAAAATGATACCTCACTTGTGTGGGTAGGCCTAGCGCCCGCGACAGGAAATGCCCCAAAAAACAACGTGGACACATCCCATTTTTTGACAGAAAACAGAGCTGTTTTTTGCAAAGTGCCTACCTGTAGATTTTGGCCTCTAGCTCAGCCGGCACCTAGGGAAACCTACCAAACTTGTGCATTTGTGAAAACTAGAGACCTAGGGGAATCCAAGATGGGGTGACTTGTGGGGCTCTGACCAGGTTCTGTTACCCAGAATCCTTTGCAAACCTCAAAATGTGGCTAAAAAAACACGTTTTCCTCACATTTCGGTCACAGAAAGTTCTGGAATCTGAGAGGATCCACAAATTTCCTTCCACCCAGCGTTTCCCCAAGTCTCCCGATAAAAATGATACCTTACTTTTGTGGGTAGGCCTAGCGCCCGCGACAGGAAATGCCCGAAAAAACAACGTGGACACATCACATTTTTTGACAGAAAACAGAGCTGTTTTTTGCAAAGTGCCTACCTGTAGATTTTGGCCTCTAGCTCGGCTGGCACCTAGGGAAACCTACCAAACCTGTGCATTTTTGTAAACTAGAGACCTAGGGGAATCCAAGATGGGGTGACTTGTGGGGCTCTGACCAGGTTCTGTTACCCAGAATCCTTTGCAAACCTCAAAATGTGGCTAAAAAAACACGTTTTCCTCACATTTCGTTCACAGAAAGTTCTGGAATCTGAGAGGAGCCACAAATTGCCTTCCACCCAGCGTTCCCCCAAGTCTCCCGATAAAAATGATACCTCACTTGTGTGGGTAGGCCTAGCGCCCGCGACAGGAAATGCCCCAAAAAACAACGTGGACACATCCCATTTTTTGACAGAAAACAGAGCTGTTTTTTGCAAAGTGCCTACCTGTAGATTTTGGCCTCCAGCTCAGCCGGCACCTAGGGAAACCTACCAAACCTGTGCATTTTTGAAAACTAGAGACCTAGGGGAATCCAAGATGGGGTGACTTGTGTGGCTCTGACCAGGTTCTGTTACCCAGAATCCTTTGCAAACCTCAAAATGTGGCTTAAAAAACACGTTTTCCTCACATTTCGGTCACAGAAAGTTCTGGAATCTGAGAGGAGCCACAAATTTCCTTCCACCCAGCGTTCCCCCAAGTCTCCCGATAAAAATGATACCTCACTTGTGTGGGTAGGCCTAGCGCCCGCAACAGGAAATGCCCCAAAATACAACGTGGACACATCCCACTTTTTGACAGAAAACAGAGCTGTTTTTTGCAAAGTGCCTACCTGTAGATTTTGGCCTCTAGCTCAGCCGGCACCTAGGGAAACCTACCATACCTGTGGATTTCCTAAAACTAGAGACCTCGGGGAATCCAAGATGGGGTGACTTGTGGGGCTCTGACCAGGTTCTGTTACCCAGAATCCTTTGCAAACCTCAAAATGTGGCTAAAAAAACACGTTTTCCTCTCATTTCGTTCACAGAAAGTTCTGGAATCTGAGAGGAGCCACAAATTTCCTTCCATCCAGCATTCCCCCAAGTCTCCCGATAAAAATGATACCTCACTTGTGTGGGTAGGCCTAGCGCCCGCGACAGGAAATGCCCCAAAAAACAACGTGGACACATCCCATTTTTTGACAGAAAACAGAGCTGTTTTTTGCAAAGTGCCTACCTGTAGATTTTGGCCTCTAGCTCAGCCGGCACCTAGGGAAACCTACCAAACCTGTGCATTTTTGAAAACTAGAGACCTAGGGGAATCCACTATGGGGTGACTTGTGGGGCTCTGACCAGGTTCTGTTACCCAGAATCCTTTGCAAACCTCAAAATGTGGCTAAAAAAACACATTTTCCTCACATTTCGGTCACAGAAAGTTCTGGAATCTGAGAGGAGCCCCAAATTTCCTTCCACCCATCGTTCTCCCAAGTCTCCAAATAAAAATGATACCTCACTTGTGTGGGTAGGCCTAGCGCCCGCAACAGGAAATGCCCCAAAAAACAACGTGGACACATCCCACTTTTTGACAGAAAACAGAGCTGTTTTTTGCAAAGTGCCTACCTGTAGATTTTGGTCTCTAGCTCAGCCGGCACCTAGGGAAACCTACCATACCTGTGCATTTCCTAAAACTAGAGACCTCGGGAAATCCAAGATGGGGTGACTTGTGGGGCTCTGACCAGGTTCTGTTACCCAGAATCCTTTGCAAACCTCAAAATGTGGCTAAAAAAACACGTTTTCCTCTCATTTCGTTCACAGAAAGTTCTGGAATCTGAGAGGAGCCACAAATTTCCTTCCACCCAGCGTTCCCCCAAGTCTCCCGATAAAAATGATACCTCACTTGTGTGGGTAGGCCTAGCGCCCGCGACAGGAAATGCCCCAAAAAACAACGTGGACACATCCCATTTTTTGACAGAAAACAGAGCTGTTTTTTGCAAAGTGCCTACCTGTAGATTTTGGCCTCTAGCTCAGCCGGCACCTAGGGAAACCTACCAAACTTGTGCATTTGTGAAAACTAGAGACCTAGGGGAATCCAAGATGGGGTGACTTGTGGGGCTCTGACCAGGTTCTGTTACCCAGAATCCTTTGCAAACCTCAAAATGTGGCTAAAAAAACACGTTTTCCTCACATTTCGGTCACAGAAAGTTCTGGAATCTGAGAGGAGCCACAAATTTCCTTCTACCCAGCGTTTCCCCAAGTCTCCCGATAAAAATGATACCTTACTTTTGTGGGTAGGCCTAGCGCCCGCGACAGGAAATGCCCCAAAAAACAACGTGGACACATCACATTTTTTGACAGAAAACAGAGCTGTTTTTTGCAAAGTGCCTACCTGTAGATTTTTGCCTCTAGCTCAGCTGGCACCTAGGGAAACCTACCAAACCTGTGCATTTTTGTAAACTAGAGACCTAGGGGAATCCAGGATGGGGTGACTTGTGGGGCTCTGACCAGGTTCTGTTACACAGAATCCTTTGCAAACCTCAAAATGTGGCTAAAAAAACACGTTTTCCTCACATTTCGTTCACAGAAAATTCTGGAATCTGAGAGGAGCCACAAATTGCCTTCCACCCAGCGTTCCCCCAAGTCTCCCGATAAAAATGATACCTCACTTGTGTGGGTAGGCCTAGCGCCCGCGACAGGAAATGCCCCAAAAAACAACGTGGACACATCCCATTTTTTGACAGAAAACAGAGCTGTTTTTTGCAAAGTGCCTACCTGTAGATTTTGGCCTCTAGCTCAGCCGGCACCTAGGGAAACCTACCAAACCTGTGCATTTTTGAAAACTAGAGACCTAGGGGAATCCAAGATGGGGTGACTTGTGGGGCTCTGACCAGGTTCTGTTACCCAGAATCCTTTGCAAACCTCAAAATGTGGCTAAAAAAACACGTTTTCCTCACATTTCGGTCACAGAAAGTTCTGGAATCTGAGAGGAGCCACAAATTTCCTTCCACCCAGCGTTCCCCCAAGTCTCCCGATAAAAATGATACCTCACTTGTGTGGGTAGGCCTAGCGCCCGCAACAGGAAATGCCCCAAAATACAACGTGGACACATCCCACTTTTTGACAGAAAACAGAGCTGTTTTTTGCAAAGTGCCTACCTGTAGATTTTGGCCTCTAGCTCAGCCGGCACCTAGGGAAACCTACCATACCTGTGCATTTCCTAAAACTAGAGACCTCGGGGAATCCAAGATGGGGTGACTTGTGGGGCTCTGACCAGGTTCTGTTACCCAGAATCCTTTGCAAACCTCAAAATGTGGCTAAAAAAACACGTTTTCCTCTCATTTCGTTCACAGAAAGTTCTGGAATCTGAGAGGAGCCACAAATTTCCTTCCATCCAGCATTCCCCCAAGTCTCCCGATAAAAATGATACCTCACTTGTGTGGGTAGGCCTAGCGCCCGCGACAGGAAATGCCCCAAAAAACAACGTGGACACATCCCATTTTTTGACAGAAAACAGAGCTGTTTTTTGCAAAGTGCCTACCTGTAGATTTTGGCCTCTAGCTCAGCCGGCACCTAGGGAAACCTACCAAACCTGTGCATTTTTGAAAACTAGAGACCTAGGGGAATCCAAGATGGGGTGACTTGTGGGGCTCTGACCAGGTTCTGTTACCCAGAATCCTTTGCAAACCTCGAAATGTGGCTAAAAAAACACGTTTTCCTCACATTTCGGTCACAGAAAGTTCTGGAATCTGAGAGGAGCCACAAATTTCCTTCCACCCAGCGTTTCCCCAAGTCTCCCGATAAAAATGATACCTTACTTGTGTGGGTAGGCCTAGCGCCCGCAACAGAAAATGCCCCAAAAAACAACGTGGACACATCCCATTTTGTGACAGAAAACAGAGCTGTTTTTTGCAAAGTGCCTACCTGTAGATTTTGGCCTCTAGCTCAGCCGG
This sequence comes from Pleurodeles waltl, assembly GCF_031143425.1. Lineage (NCBI taxonomy): Eukaryota > Metazoa > Chordata > Amphibia > Caudata > Salamandridae > Pleurodeles > Pleurodeles waltl. The sequence continues at coordinate 97,789,385 of NC_090438.1, read as the reverse complement.
CACCTAGGGAAACCTACCAAACCTGTGCATTTTTGAAAACTAGAGACTTAGGGGAATCCACTATGGGGTGACTTGTGGGGCTCTGACCAGGTTCTGTTACCCAGAATCCTTTGCAAACCTCAAAATGTGGCTAAAAAAACATGTTTTCCTCACATTTCAGTCACAGAAAGTGCTGGAATCTGAGAGGAGCCACAAATTTCCTTCCACCCAGCGTTCCCCCAAGTCTCCCGATAAAAATGATACCTCACTTGTGTGGGTAGGCCTAGTGCCCGCAACAGGAAATGCCCCAAAAAACAACGTGGACACATCCCACTTTTTGACAGAAAACAGAGCTGTTTTTTGCAAAGTGCCTACCTGTAAATTTTGGCCTCTAGCTCAGCCGGCACCTAGGGAAACCTACCATACCTGTGCATTTCCTAAAACTAGAGACCTAGGGGAATCCAAGATGGGGTGACTTGTGGGGCTCTGACCAGGTTCTGTTACCCAGAATCCTTTGCAAACCTCAAAATGTGGCTAAAAAAAACACGTTTTCCTCTCATTTCGTTCACAGAAATTCTGGAATCTGAGAGGAGCCACAAATTTCCTTCCACCCAGCGTTTCCCCAAGTCTCCCGATAAAAATGATACCTTACTTGTGTGGGTAGGCCTTGCGCCCGCGACAGAAAATGCCCCAAAAAACAACGTGGACACATCCCATTTTTTGACAGAAAACAGAGCTGTTTTTTGCAAAGTGCCTACCTGTAGATTTTGGCCTCTAGCTCAGCCGGCACCTAGGGAAACCTACCAAACCTGTGCATTTTTGAAAACTAGAGACCTAGGGGAATCCACTATGGGGTGACTTGTGGGGCTCTGACCAGGTTCTGTTACCCAGAATCCTTTGCAAACCTCAAAATGTGGCTAAAAAAACACGTTTTCCTCTCATTTCGTTCACAGAAATTCTGGAATCTGAGAGGAGCCACAAATTTCCTTCCACCCAGCGTTTCCCCAAGTCTCCCGATAAAAATGATACCTTACTTTTGTGGGTAGGCCTAGCGCCCGCAACAGGAAATGCCCCAAAAAACAACATGGACACATCCCATTTTTTGACAGAAAACAGAGCTGTTTTTTGCAAAGTGCCTACCTGTAGATTTTGGCCTCTAGCTCAGCTGGCACCTAGGGAAACCTACCAAACCTGTGCATTTTTGTAAACTAGAGACCTAGGGGAATCCAAGATGGGGTGACTTGTGGGGCTCTGACCAGGTTCTGTTACACAGAATCCTTTGCAAACCTCAAAATGTGGCTAAAAAAACACGTTTTCCTCACATTTCGTTCACAGAAAATTCTGGAATCTGAGAGGAGCCACAAATTGCCTTCCACCCAGCCTTCCCCCAAGTCTCCCGATAAAAATGATACCTCACTTGTGTGGGTAGGCCTAGCGCCCGCGACAGGAAATGCCCCAAAAAACAACGTGGACACATCCCATTTGTTGACAGAAAACAGAGCTGTTTTTTGCAAAGTGCCTACCTGTAGATTTTGGCCTCTAGCTCAGCCGGCACCTAGGGAAACCTACCAAACCTGTGCATTTTTTAAAACTAGAGACCTAGGGGAATCCAAGATGGGGTGACTTGTGGGGCTCTGACCACATTCTGTTACCCAGAATCCTTTGCAAACCTCAAAATGTGGCTAAAAAAACACATTTTCCTCACATTTCGGTCACAGAAAGTTCTGGAATCTGAGAGGAGCCACAAATTTCCTTCCACCCAGCGTTTCCCCAAGTCTCCCGATAAAAATGATACCTTACTTGTGTGGGTAGGCCTAGCGCCCGCGACAGGAAATGCCCCAAAAAACAACGTGGACACATCCCATTTTTTGACAGAAAACAGAGCTGTTTTTTGCAAAGTGCCTACCTGTAGATTTTGGGCTCTAGCTCAGCCGGCACCTAGGGAAACCTACCAAACCTGTGCATTTTTGAAAACTAGAGACCTAGGGGAATCCACTATGGGGTGACTTGTGGGGTTCTGACCAGGTTCTATTACCCAGAATCCTTTGCAAACCTCAAAATGTGGCTAAAAAAACATGTTTTCCTCACATTTCAGTCACAGAAAGTGCTGGAATCTGAGAGGAGCCACAAATTTCCTTCCACCCAGCGTTCCCCCAAGTCTCCCGATAAAAATGATACCTCACTTGTGTGGGTAGGCCTAGCGCCCGCAACAGGAAATGCCCCAAAAAACAACGTGGACACATCCCACTTTTTGACAGAAAACAGAGCTGTTTTTTGCAAAGTGCCTACCTGTAGATTTTGGCCTCTAGCTCAGCCGGCACCTAGGGAAACCTACCATACCTGTGCATTTCCTAAAACTAGAGACCTCGGGAAATCCAAGATGGGGTGACTTGTGGGGCTCTGACCAGGTTCTGTTACCCAGAATCCTTTGCAAACCTCAAAATGTGGCTAAAAAAACACGTTTTCCTCTCATTTCGTTCACAGAAAGTTCTGGAATCTGAGAGGAGCCACAAATTTCCTTCCACTCAGCGTTCCCCCAAGTCTCCCGATAAAAATGATACCTCACTTGTGTGGGTAGGCCTTGCGCCCGCGACAGGAAATGCCCCAAAAAACAACGTGGACACATCCCATTTTTTGACAGAAAACAGAGCTGTTTTTTGCAAAGTACCTACCTGTAGATTTTGGCCTCTAGCTCAGCCGGCACCTAGGGAAACCTACCATACCTGTGCATTTCTTAAAACTAGAGACCTAGGGGAATCCAAGATGGGGTGACTTGTGGGGCTCTGACCAGGTTCTGTTACCCAGAATCCTTTGCAAACCTCAAAATGTGCCTAAAAAAACACGTTTTCCTCTCATTTCGTTCACAGAAAGTTCTGGAATCTGAGAGGAGCCACAAATTTCCTTCCACCCAGCGTTCCCCCAAGTTTCCCGATAAAAATGATACCTCACTTGTGTGGGTAGGCCTAGCGCCCGCGACAGGAAATGCCCCAAAAAACAACGTGGACACATCCCATTTTTTGACAGAAAACAGAGCTGTTTTTTGCAAAGTGCCTACCTGTAGATTTTGGCCTCTAGCTCAGCCGGCACCTAGGGAAACCTACCAAACTTGTGCATTTGTGAAAACTAGAGACCTAGGGGAATCCAAGATGGGGTGACTTGTGGGGCTCTGACCAGGTTCTGTTACCCAGAATCCTTTGCAAACCTCAAAATGTGGCTAAAAAAACACGTTTTCCTCACATTTCGGTCACAGAAAGTTCTGGAATCTGAGAGGATCCACAAATTTCCTTCCACCCAGCGTTTCCCCAAGTCTCCCGATAAAAATGATACCTTACTTTTGTGGGTAGGCCTAGCGCCCGCGACAGGAAATGCCCGAAAAAACAACGTGGACACATCACATTTTTTGACAGAAAACAGAGCTGTTTTTTGCAAAGTGCCTACCTGTAGATTTTGGCCTCTAGCTCGGCTGGCACCTAGGGAAACCTACCAAACCTGTGCATTTTTGTAAACTAGAGACCTAGGGGAATCCAAGATGGGGTGACTTGTGGGGCTCTGACCAGGTTCTGTTACCCAGAATCCTTTGCAAACCTCAAAATGTGGCTAAAAAAACACGTTTTCCTCACATTTCGTTCACAGAAAGTTCTGGAATCTGAGAGGAGCCACAAATTGCCTTCCACCCAGCGTTCCCCCAAGTCTCCCGATAAAAATGATACCTCACTTGTGTGGGTAGGCCTAGCGCCCGCGACAGGAAATGCCCCAAAAAACAACGTGGACACATCCCATTTTTTGACAGAAAACAGAGCTGTTTTTTGCAAAGTGCCTACCTGTAGATTTTGGCCTCCAGCTCAGCCGGCACCTAGGGAAACCTACCAAACCTGTGCATTTTTGAAAACTAGAGACCTAGGGGAATCCAAGATGGGGTGACTTGTGTGGCTCTGACCAGGTTCTGTTACCCAGAATCCTTTGCAAACCTCAAAATGTGGCTAAAAAAACACGTTTTCCTCACATTTCGGTCACAGAAAGTTCTGGAATCTGAGAGGAGCCACAAATTTCCTTCCACCCAGCGTTCCCCCAAGTCTCCCGATAAAAATGATACCTCACTTGTGTGGGTAGGCCTAGCGCCCGCAACAGGAAATGCCCCAAAATACAACGTGGACACATCCCACTTTTTGACAGAAAACAGAGCTGTTTTTTGCAAAGTGCCTACCTGTAGATTTTGGCCTCTAGCTCAGCCGGCACCTAGGGAAACCTACCATACCTGTGGATTTCCTAAAACTAGAGACCTCGGGGAATCCAAGATGGGGTGACTTGTGGGGCTCTGACCAGGTTCTGTTACCCAGAATCCTTTGCAAACCTCAAAATGTGGCTAAAAAAACACGTTTTCCTCTCATTTCGTTCACAGAAAGTTCTGGAATCTGAGAGGAGCCACAAATTTCCTTCCATCCAGCATTCCCCCAAGTCTCCCGATAAAAATGATACCTCACTTGTGTGGGTAGGCCTAGCGCCCGCGACAGGAAATGCCCCAAAAAACAACGTGGACACATCCCATTTTTTGACAGAAAACAGAGCTGTTTTTTGCAAAGTGCCTACCTGTAGATTTTGGCCTCTAGCTCAGCCGGCACCTAGGGAAACCTACCAAACCTGTGCATTTTTGAAAACTAGAGACCTAGGGGAATCCACTATGGGGTGACTTGTGGGGCTCTGACCAGGTTCTGTTACCCAGAATCCTTTGCAAACCTCAAAATGTGGCTAAAAAAACACATTTTCCTCACATTTCGGTCACAGAAAGTTCTGGAATCTGAGAGGAGCCCCAAATTTCCTTCCACCCATCGTTCTCCCAAGTCTCCAAATAAAAATGATACCTCACTTGTGTGGGTAGGCCTAGCGCCCGCAACAGGAAATGCCCCAAAAAACAACGTGGACACATCCCACTTTTTGACAGAAAACAGAGCTGTTTTTTGCAAAGTGCCTACCTGTAGATTTTGGTCTCTAGCTCAGCCGGCACCTAGGGAAACCTACCATACCTGTGCATTTCCTAAAACTAGAGACCTCGGGAAATCCAAGATGGGGTGACTTGTGGGGCTCTGACCAGGTTCTGTTACCCAGAATCCTTTGCAAACCTCAAAATGTGGCTAAAAAAACACGTTTTCCTCTCATTTCGTTCACAGAAAGTTCTGGAATCTGAGAGGAGCCACAAATTTCCTTCCACCCAGCGTTCCCCCAAGTCTCCCGATAAAAATGATACCTCACTTGTGTGGGTAGGCCTAGCGCCCGCGACAGGAAATGCCCCAAAAAACAACGTGGACACATCCCATTTTTTGACAGAAAACGGAGCTGTTTTTTGCAAAGTGCCTACCTGTAGATTTTGGCCTCTAGCTCAGCCGGCACCTAGGGAAACCTACCAAACTTGTGCATTTGTGAAAACTAGAGACCTAGGGGAATCCAAGATGGGGTGACTTGTGGGGCTCTGACCAGGTTCTGTTACCCAGAATCCTTTGCAAACCTCAAAATGTGGCTAAAAAAACACGTTTTCCTCACATTTCGGTCACAGAAAGTTCTGGAATCTGAGAGGAGCCACAAATTTCCTTCTACCCAGCGTTTCCCCAAGTCTCCCGATAAAAATGATACCTTACTTTTGTGGGTAGGCCTAGCGCCCGCGACAGGAAATGCCCCAAAAAACAACGTGGACACATCACATTTTTTGACAGAAAACAGAGCTGTTTTTTGCAAAGTGCCTACCTGTAGATTTTTGCCTCTAGCTCAGCTGGCACCTAGGGAAACCTACCAAACCTGTGCATTTTTGTAAACTAGAGACCTAGGGGAATCCAGGATGGGGTGACTTGTGGGGCTCTGACCAGGTTCTGTTACACAGAATCCTTTGCAAACCTCAAAATGTGGCTAAAAAAACACGTTTTCCTCACATTTCGTTCACAGAAAATTCTGGAATCTGAGAGGAGCCACAAATTGCCTTCCACCCAGCGTTCCCCCAAGTCTCCCGATAAAAATGATACCTCACTTGTGTGGGTAGGCCTAGCGCCCGCGACAGGAAATGCCCCAAAAAACAACGTGGACACATCCCATTTTTTGACAGAAAACAGAGCTGTTTTTTGCAAAGTGCCTACCTGTAGATTTTGGCCTCTAGCTCAGCCGGCACCTAGGGAAACCTACCAAACCTGTGCATTTTTGAAAACTAGAGACCTAGGGGAATCCAAGATGGGGTGACTTGTGGGGCTCTGACCAGGTTCTGTTACCCAGAATCCTTTGCAAACCTCAAAATGTGGCTAAAAAAACACGTTTTCCTCACATTTCGGTCACAGAAAGTTCTGGAATCTGAGAGGAGCCACAAATTTCCTTCCACCCAGCGTTCCCCCAAGTCTCCCGATAAAAATGATACCTCACTTGTGTGGGTAGGCCTAGCGCCCGCAACAGGAAATGCCCCAAAATACAACGTGGACACATCCCACTTTTTGACAGAAAACAGAGCTGTTTTTTGCAAAGTGCCTACCTGTAGATTTTGGCCTCTAGCTCAGCCGGCACCTAGGGAAACCTACCATACCTGTGCATTTCCTAAAACTAGAGACCTCGGGGAATCCAAGATGGGGTGACTTGTGGGGCTCTGACCAGGTTCTGTTACCCAGAATCCTTTGCAAACCTCAAAATGTGGCTAAAAAAACACGTTTTCCTCTCATTTCGTTCACAGAAAGTTCTGGAATCTGAGAGGAGCCACAAATTTCCTTCCATCCAGCATTCCCCCAAGTCTCCCGATAAAAATGATACCTCACTTGTGTGGGTAGGCCTAGCGCCCGCGACAGGAAATGCCCCAAAAAACAACGTGGACACATCCCATTTTTTGACAGAAAACAGAGCTGTTTTTTGCAAAGTGCCTACCTGTAGATTTTGGCCTCTAGCTCAGCCGGCACCTAGGGAAACCTACCAAACCTGTGCATTTTTGAAAACTAGAGACCTAGGGGAATCCAAGATGGGGTGACTTGTGGGGCTCTGACCAGGTTCTGTTACCCAGAATCCTTTGCAAACCTCGAAATGTGGCTAAAAAAACACGTTTTCCTCACATTTCGGTCACAGAAAGTTCTGGAATCTGAGAGGAGCCACAAATTTCCTTCCACCCAGCGTTTCCCCAAGTCTCCCGATAAAAATGATACCTTACTTGTGTGGGTAGGCCTAGCGCCCGCAACAGAAAATGCCCCAAAAAACAACGTGGACACATCCCATTTTGTGACAGAAAACAGAGCTGTTTTTTGCAAAGTGCCTACCTGTAGATTTTGGCCTCTAGCTCAGCCGGCACCTAGGGAAACCTACCAAACCTGTGCATTTTTGAAAACTAGAGACTTAGGGGAATCCACTATGGGGTGACTTGTGGGGCTCTGACCAGGTTCTGTTACCCAGAATCCTTTGCAAACCTCAAAATGTGGCTAAAAAAACATGTTTTCCTCACATTTCAGTCACAGAAAGTGCTGGAATCTGAGAGGAGCCACAAATTTCCTTCCACCCAGCGTTCCCCCAAGTCTCCCGATAAAAATGATACCTCACTTGTGTGGGTAGGCCTAGTGCCCGCAACAGGAAATGCCCCAAAAAACAACGTGGACACATCCCACTTTTTGACAGAAAACAGAGCTGTTTTTTGCAAAGTGCCTACCTGTAAATTTTGGCCTCTAGCTCAGCCGGCACCTAGGGAAACCTACCATACCTGTGCATTTCCTAAAACTAGAGACCTAGGGGAATCCAAGATGGGGTGACTTGTGGGGCTCTGACCAGGTTCTGTTACCCAGAATCCTTTGCAAACCTCAAAATGTGGCTAAAAAAACACGTTTTCCTCTCATTTCGTTCACAGAAATTCTGGAATCTGAGAGGAGCCACAAATTTCCTTCCACCCAGCGTTTCCCCAACTCTCCCGATAAAAATGATACCTTACTTGTGTGGGTAGGCCTTGCGCCCGCGACAGAAAATGCCCCAAAAAACAACGTGGACACATCCCATTTTTTGACAGAAAACAGAGCTGTTTTTTGCAAAGTGCCTACCTGTAGATTTTGGCCTCTAGCTCAGCCGGCACCTAGGGAAACCTACCAAACCTGTGCATTTTTGAAAACTAGAGACCTAGGGGAATCCACTATGGGGTGACTTGTGGGGCTCTGACCAGGTTCTGTTACCCAGAATCCTTTGCAAACCTCAAAATGTGGCTAAAAAAACACGTTTTCCTCTCATTTCGTTCACAGAAATTCTGGAATCTGAGAGGAGCCACAAATTTCCTTCCACCCAGCGTTCCCCCAAGTCTCCCCATAAAAATGATACCTCACTTGTGTGGGTAGGCCTAGCGCCCGCGACAGGAAATGCCCCAAAAAACAACGTGGACACATCCCATTTTTTGACAGAAAACAAAGCTGTTTTTTGCAAAGTGCCTACCTGTAGATTTTGGCCTCTAGCTCAGCCGGCACCTCGGGAAACCTACCAAACCTGTGCATTTTTTAAAACTAGAGACCTAGGGGAATACAAGATGGGGTGACTTGTGGGGCTCTGACCAGGTTCTGTTACCCAGAATCCTTTGCAAACCTCAAAATGTGGCTAAAAAAACACGTTTTCCTCAAATTTCGGTCACAGAAAGTTCTGGAATCTGAGAGGAGCCACAAATTTCCTTCCACCCAGCGTTTCCCCAAGTCTCCCGATAAAAATGATACCTTACTTGTGTGGGTAGGCCTAGCGCCCGCAACAGGAAATGCCCCAAAAAACAACGTGGACACATCCCATTTTTTGACAGAAAACAGAGCTGTTTTTTGCAAAGTGCCTACCTGTAGATTTTGGCCTCTAGCTCAGCTGGCACCTAGGGAAACCTACCAAACCTGTGCATTTTTGTAAACTAGAGACCTAGGGGAATCCAAGATGGGGTGACTTGTGGGGCTCTGACCAGGTTCTGTTACACAGAATCCTTTGCAAACCTCAAAATGTGGCTAAAAAAACATGTTTTCCTCACATTTCGTTCACAGAAAGTTCTGGAATCTGAGAGGAGGCACAAATTGCCTTCCACCCAGCGTTCCCCCAAGTCTCCCGATAAAAATGATACCTTACTTGTGTGGGTAGGCCTAGCGCCCGCGACAGAAAATGCCCCAAAAAACAACGTGGACACATCCCATTTTTTGACAGAAAACAGAGCTGTTTTTTGCAAAGTGCCTACCTGTAGATTTTGGCCTCTAGCTCAGCCGGCACCTAGGGAAACCTACCAAACCTGTGCATTTTTGAAAACTAGAGACCTAGGGGAATCCACTATGGGGTGACTTGTGGGGCTCTGACCAGGTTCTGTTACCCAGAATCCTTTGCAAACCTCAAAATGTGGCTAAAAAAACACGTTTTCCTCTCATTTCGTTCACAGAAATTCTGGAATCTGAGAGGAGCCACAAATTTCCTTCCACCCAGCGTTCCCCCAAGTCTCCCCATAAAAATGATACCTCACTTGTGTGGGTAGGCCTAGCGCCCGCGACAGGAAATGCCCCAAAAAACAACGTGGACACATCCCATTTTTTGACAGAAAACAGAGCTGTTTTTTGCAAAGTGCCTACCTGTAGATTTTGGCCTCTAGCTCAGCCGGCACCTCGGGAAACCTACCAAACCTGTGCATTTTTTAAAACTAGAGACCTAGGGGAATACAAGATGGGGTGACTTGTGGGGCTCTGACCAGGTTCTGTTACCCAGAATCCTTTGCAAACCTCAAAATGTGGCTAAAAAAACACGTTTTCCTCACATTTCGGTCACAGAAAGTTCTGGAATCTGAGAGGAGCCACAAATTTCCTTCCACCCAGCGTTTCCCCAAGTCTCCCGATAAAAATGATACCTTACTTGTGTGGGTAGGCCTAGCGCCCGCAACAGGAAATGCCCCAAAAAACAACGTGGACACATCCCATTTTTTTACAGAAAACAGAGCTGTTTTTTGCAAAGTGCCTACCTGTAGATTTTGGCCTCTAGCTCAGCTGGCACCTAGGGAAACCTACCAAACCTGTGCATTTTTGTAAACTAGAGACCTAGGGGAATCCAAGATGGGGTGACTTGTGGGGCTCTGACCAGGTTCTGTTACACAGAATCCTTTGCAAACCTCAAAATGTGGCTAAAAAAACATGTTTTCCTCACATTTCGTTCACAGAAAGTTCTGGAATCTGAGAGGAGCCACAAATTGCCTTCCACCCAGCGTTCCCCCAAGTCTCCCGATAAAAATGATACCTCACTTGTGTGGGTAGGCCTAGCGCCCGCGACAGGAAATGCCCCAAAAAACAACGTGGACACATCCCATTTTTTGACAGAAAACAGAGCTGTTTTTTGCAAAGTGCCTACCTGTAGATTTTGGCCTCTAGCTCAGCCGGCACCTAGGGAAACCTACCAAACCTGTGCATTTTTGAAAACTAGAGACCTAGGGGAATCCAAGATGGGGTGACTTGTGGGGCTCTGACCAGGTTCTGTTACCCAGAATCCTTTGCAAACCTCAAAATGTGGCTAAAAAAACACGCTTTCCTCACATTTCGGTCACAGAAAGTTCTGGAATCTGAGAGGAGCCACAAATTTCCTTCCACCCAGCGTTTCCCCAAGTCTCCCGATAAAAATGATACCTTACTTGTGTGGGTAGGCCTAGCGCCCGCAACAGGAAATGCCCCAAAAAACAACGTGGACACATCCCATTTTTTGAGAGAAAACAGAGCTGTTTTTTGCAAAGTGCCTACCTGTAGATTTTGGCCTCTAGCTCAGCCGGCACCTAGGGAAACCTACCAAACCTGTGCATTTTTGAAAACTAGAGACCTAGGGGAATCCAAGATAGGGTGACTTGTGGGGCTCTGACCAGGTTCTGTTACCCAGAATCCTTTGCAAACCTCAAAATGTGGCTAAAAAAACACATTTTCCTCACATTTCGGTCACAGAAAGTTCTGGAATCTGAGAGGAACACCAAATTTCCTTCCACCCATCATTCTCCCAAGTCTCCAAATAAAAATGATACCTCACTTGTGTGGGTAGGCCTAGCGTCCGCGACAGGAAATGCCCCAAAACACAACGTGGACACATCCCATTTATTTACAAAAAACAGAGCTGTTTTTTGCAAAGTGCCTACCTGTAGATTTTGGTCTCTAGCTCAGCCGGCACCTAGGGAAACCTACCAAACCTGTGCATGTTTTAAAACTAGAGACCTAGGGGAATCCAAGATGGGGTGACTTGTGGGGCTCTGACCAGGTTCTGTTACCCAGAATCCTTTGCAAACCACAAAATGTGGCTAAAAAGACAAGTTTTCCTCATATTTCGGTGACAGAAAGTTCTGGAATCTAAGAGGAGCCACAAATTTCCTTCCACCCAGCGTTCCCTCAAGTCCCCTGATAAAAATGGTACCTCACTTGTGTGGGTAGCCCTGGTGCCCGTGACAGGAATAGATCACAAAATGGTCAATGTTGGTCCTTACATGAGACAGCTGTTGACCCTGGGGTGATCCATTCCTGACGCAGGCACTAGGTGTAGGCACTCAAGTGGGGTAGTGTTTTTATCAGGACAGGTGAGGAATCACTGGGTGGTAGGAATTTTGTGGATCCCAACATATTCCTGTAGTTTGTGTGACAGAAATGCGAGAAAAATAGAGTTTTTATTCAACATTTCAGCTTTGCAGGGTATTCTGGGTAAGAAAACTTTGGGGAATGCACACAAGTCACACCTCTGTGGACTCCCCCAAATGTCTAGTTTCCAGAAATGTTTGGGTTTAGTGTGTTTCTCTATATGGCCGCCGAACCCAGGACCAAAAACACAGGTGCCTGCCTTACAAAACCAGTTTGTTTTGCGATAGATAATTTTGATGTCTCCACATTTGGGCGGTGGAATTTGGGGCTGAACTAAATTGGGGAGCTCCCAAGAGAGCACTCTCTCTCTCTGCTTGCCGCCGCATTCACCTGCTCTCTGGGTTGGGCTAACCCACTATTACCCAGTTGCACAGACTGCTTGCGAAGGGACAGCAGGACTGTCCTCATCACCTCCCTCATAATTTACTGGAAGAGGAGTTATCGAATGGGACTCCTCCGACTGAAAAATCACTCCCAGAGTCTGCGCCATTGTCCTATCCCTCAGATGCTGTCTCAGTATCTGATGTCTCAGTCTCTGATCCTATGTTAGAGCTGTCCTCTATAACCAGAGTGACGGCAGCAGTCATCCATCAAGATGCCATCTCTGCTATTGGCTAAACTGTTGCTCTAAAATACTAGCCTACGTAGACAGTCACAAAATCGATGGTGTGTGTGAGATACGTGCAACAGTAGAGGCCACCTTACCTGCGCTTCTTCCCTCAATCAGCACGTTCTTTCAAGACACTCAAAAAACACCTTGTCACATACCATTCGTCACTGTCTTTAGCACCTCCTGCGCCCAGTCCAACAATCATTATTGCTGCTCCCACTCCCTCCTCCTCGGATTCCCTCATTACCACCCAGCAAAAGTGCCCTTCATCTCTCCATAGCCGCCTCCACCCCGCATATACATTTCATTTGTATTATAGCGCAGGTAATGGCTGACTTTACTAATGTACTCAGCTATTTACATAAAAATACAGATTTGCTCTTTGCAGTAGGCATATAAACCTTCTGCGCTTCTTTATGGCTCTAAAACTGCCACTAGACAAGTCTGACCCTTTTGTAGCAGAAACATAATCACAATACTTACTTGACTTTTTTATTGCTGCCTAAAAGCTACAGTTGAAAAGCGTCAGTTGAAGTATGTGCATTGCTTTGAAGACGCAAGCTGCAACTGCAAGACAACTGGTGGCAAATCTATATATATCTATATATATATCTATATTTAAATATACACACATATATATATATATCACTTTTATATGTGGGTCTGGTTTTCCTGGGGGCCGATCGCATCCCCCAAGGAAACCACACACGTATTGACAAAAGTGATATATATATACAGGGAGTGCAGAATTATTATGCAAGTTGTATTTTTGAGGATTAATTTTATTATTGAACAACAACCATGTTCTCAATGAACCCAAAAAACTCATTAATATCAAAGCTGAATATTTTTGGAAGTAGTTTTTAGTTTGTTTTTAGTTTTAGCTATGTTAGGGGGATATCTGTGTGTGCAGGTGACTATTACTGTGCATAATTATTAGGCAACTTAACAAAAAAAAAAATATACCCATTTCAATTATTTATTATTACCAGTGAAACCAATATAACATCTCAACATTCACAAATATACATTTCTGACATTCAAAAACAAAACAAAAACAAATCAGTGACCAATATAGCCACCTTTCTTTGCAAGGACACTCAAAAGCCTGCCATCCATGGATTCTGTCAGTGTTTTGATCTGTTCACCATCAACATTGCGTGCAGCAGCAACCACAGCCTCCCAGGCACTGTTCAGAGAGGTGTACTGTTTTCCCTCCGTGTAAATCTCACATTTGATGATGGACCACAGGTTCTCAATGGGGTTCAGATCAGGTGAACAAGGAGGCCATGTCATTAGATTTCCTTCTTTTATACCCTTTCTTGCCAGCCACGCTGTGGAGTACTTGGACGCGTGTGATGGAGCATTGTCCTGCATGAAAATCATGTTTTTCTTGAAGGATGCAGACTTCTTCCTGTACCACTGCTTGAAGAAGGTGTCTTCCAGGAACTGGCAGTAGGACTGGGAGTTGAGCTTGACTCCATCCTCAACCCGAAAAGGCCCCACAAGCTCATCTTTGATGATACCAGCCCAAACCAGTACTCCACCTCCACCTTGCTGGCGTCTGAGTCGGACTGGAGCTCTCTGCCCTTTACCAATCCAGCCACGGGCCCATCCATCTGGCCCATCAAGACTCACTCTCATTTCATCAGTCCATAAAACCTTAGAAAAATCAGTCTTGAGATATTTCTTGGCCCAGTCTTGACGTTTCAGCTTGCGTGTCTTGTTCAGTGGTGGTCGTCTTTCAGCCTTTCTTACCTTGGCCATGTCTCTGAGTATTGCACACCTTGTGCTTTTGGGCACTCCAGTGATGTTGCAGCTCTGAAATATGGCCAAACTGGTGGCAAGTGGCATCGTGGCAGCTGCACGCTTGACTTTTCTCAGTTCATGGGCAGTTATTTTGCGCCTTGGTTTTTCCACACGCTTCTTGCGACCCTGTTGACTATTTTGAATGAAACGCTTGATTGTTCGATGATCACGCTTCAGAAGCTTTGCAATTTTAAGAGTGCTGCATCCCTCTGCAAGATATCTCACTATTTTTGACTTTTCTGAGCCTGTCAAGTCCTTCTTTTGACCCATTTTGCCAAAGGAAAGGAAGTTGCCTAATAATTATGCACACCTGATATAGGGTGTTGATGTCATTAGACCACACCCCTTCTCATTACAGAGATGCACATCACCTAATATGCTTAATTGGTAGTAGGCTTCCGAGCCTATACAGCTTGGAGTCAGACAACATGCATAAAGAGGATGATGTGGTCAAAATACTCATTTGCCTAATAATTCTGCACTCCCTGTATATATATATATATACATATAGATCTATCTCTATATATATATCTATCTACATAGATATATATATAGATAGATCTATAGATATATATATATATACATTTATCCATATATATCTATAGATCTATCTATAGATATATCCATGTAGATAGATATATCTACATAGATATATCTATATATATAGATCTATATATATGTAGATCTATATTCTTTTTAGTTGTTGTATGGTTTCCTTGGGGGCCAAAATGGCCCCCAGGGAAACCCTACAACAACTAAAAAAAAATATTGCCCCCACAGGGGGTCGCCCTGCCCACGGGCGACCCCCTGTCCATTTATTTTTATTTATTTAAAAAAAAAAAAAAAATTGCCCCTGGGGGCACCTACCTTTTTTTAAAAAAAAATATGCCCTTGGGGGGGCTGTTATCCAAGGGGGCCGACCCCCCTAAGTGAAATCCCTGGTGTCTAGTGGTGTTTCCTGGCACAGCTGCGATCGGGGGCCAGGAAACACTTTCAGGAAGGCCTCGTAAGAAAGGGGAGACTCTCCCCTTTCTTACGAGGCCTTCCCGAACGTGGGGAAGGCCGTTTGTGGCCATTTTCCCCATTGGAGCAGGAAGCGGCCGCAAGGCCGCTTCCTGCTCCGATGGGGAAATCCACATAGTTACGTCAGCACGCCTCGCAGCGCGCTGACGTCACAAAGGGGCGGGTGGGGGGTGGGGGGAGACACGGAAGAGCTTCCGTGTCTCCCAGGGAACAAAACAAAAAAAAAAATCCTCGGGTGCGACGTGCCCGAGGATTTATTAACCCCCTCCCTGGTGTCAGCCACTGGTCGTGACCCGCACCAGGGAGGTAGTGCGGGCATCGGCCAGTGGCCGACGCCCGCATTTAACGGGTCAATGGAAAAGTTCGAGCTTTAAAAAATGTGGTTTTATTTTTAAGAGAGAGACGGCTATGTTATACATTAGCACAGAGTTCTACACATGTTTTTGCTCTGAGTCCCACTAAGGAAAGTATTTTGAAGTTGCCCCCACCTCTAAAACGATATGGCAAAGATTGGGGAGTGGGAACCCGGGGGGGATGATTGCACGGGTCGGGGATCATAATATCATTTCAGGGGTGCTTTTCTGTAGCCCATGATCCACACTAAATGTGGGACTTATAAAAAAGCAACACCATCTAACAAGAACAGAATTGCCAAAAAATACTACTCCCCATATTGGGATGCTGTAGGCCCCAGTGCATCTCCACTGCTGCACTAATGCTGGCTGTAGCCCTGAGAAGAAGGCTATCTCTTATTTCACTTCCCCCCATGTCTGACCATCACTACAGTCTCGAAACTAGCCTGTTCTCTTTCTGAAAAAAATGACCTACTGCATGCTGCCCCTTTTTACTTCAAGCGTGCTGTCTGTCCTAATGGTAGCAAGAAAAATGAGCCCCCTCTGCCCACTTTTTATTGTAAAACATTCATAATTGTGATGCAATGGGCTCCTAGGCAAAAGTGTCACAGCACCTGTTTCATTAACGACAGCTACTGCCTTGCTGTTGCCTCTGACCTTTGCTAACAGTATGGGCTTCCATCCCACACCACCCCTCTCCTTCTCATGTCTCTAATGCAGCTACAGCACCAATGATACCTAGAGCTCTGTGAAGCAAGCTGTCTACTCTGCCCACTCAACAGTGCCATTACGTCTAGGCCAGACACTCAAAGCAGGCACTTAGGCAACACCCCCTGCATTGCTTGGGACGTGTTATGTGCGCAACAGTGGTGACCCTAATGCTAGCAAAGAAAATAGAAGGGTGGGGGCTCCTATGCTGTGAAGCAGGTAGTACAGAATTACAGAAGAAACATGCCTTCTCTCCAAGGTGCCAGCTCCCTGAAATAAATGTAAATGTGTGCAATAGTAAATAATCAAATATAAATGCTGCTTTGGAGCCAATGTAGGTATTAATATATAGAGTCTCTCAGCTTCATGATGACAAATATTCATTCTTTCTGAGGGGTAATATATATATACATTAAAAAGAGTGCACCCTTAAATGGACCTAAATAACAAATATTTAACCTAAACTAGTCTGAATGCTTATCACTAAAATGTATATTTTCAAAGCACTTTTTATATCTTAAACAGTATTTTGCAGCAGCTTGTTTTGTACAGTGTGATACAATTTGAAAATAATGACATTCACAGTGCTTTCTGTCATGGCCTGGGACCTTGTAGCACTAGAAACAAGTCACTATTCCTCATTGCACCAATCATCATTTAATTGTGTGACTCTGGTTACACATGACGAAATCTGCAGTGATCACATTAGCCAAGTGAGGTTTCATAAGGTAAAAGAGTATATTTCCCCTTGAATATTTTAACTTGCATTTATTTTTCATTTGAGGGGTGGGTGTGTAAAAAAACAATAAAATGCAGATTATTTTCTTCTTTTTAGCCACGTCTTTGTCCCCGTCTTCAAACTCACTGACCCTACCCCACCCCACTCAAAAGTACCATCATAACACTTTTATATGGACTTTAAGTGGTACATGTAAATGAAGTCAGCCTAGACACACGCCATTTGCACTTCCAGGCTATCTTTATTTACATGTAATCGCAAAGCCATTTGCGCCCCCCTGGGAACACATCTATAGCCCCCACGGGAAGACCTCTGCAATAGCATATCACTTTGACTTTGTACTCTCAATGCATGCTCTCTTTTTGTCAGTTCGTTCCATTGCTTCATTTGAGGTTACCAGTTGTCCTTAATAGGGTCTGTTTGCTTTACTTTAGCTTCTCTTAATCAAGCTAAGGATACCAATTTAATTTTTAGCCTCCAGTATCACATTTCTTTACATTTACAGAGTATTATAAAATTAGCAATTTTTATTTTGTTTGTATGTACATATCTACTTTTTTAATCTGCTAATTTTATTTACTTTTCTAAATAGTCGTTAACCCATTGAGAAGCCATCGTGGACCCTTAGACCCCATATAAAGAACTGATTCTCTAAACCAGTTTTTCACTCAAAATTTTGACTTGAGCTCAGGTATTTGTAAGTCTTATAAGCAACAACTAACTTTGCTCCATGGATCATCACAATGCCTACTTCCACACTTGTCATGGAGAAACACAGGAGTATCACCTGTTTATGTTTGGAAAACAACACTGTCAGTACAATGTGCTGCCGTTTGTTGTCCATGCCATCCTTTATGTCAGCGATTCTTAACCTGTGGTCCAAGCACCCCCAGGAGTCCACGAGGTTTAATCATGGGGGCTGTGACTATTCTACTAAATTAAATAACATCAAAATCTTAAAGTATATATAAACAAGCGCATTTGAAAGCTTTTTTATTTTTTATATTGTGAATTACAGAAAATATTGCAATTTTTGAGCATTTTTTTGTTATGGATCTTTGTGTATTGTTTTGAGGTTCGGATGATAGAAATAGGTTGGGCTCGGGGTCTCCTTCTTCCAGTAATGACTCAAGGAGGGTCCCCAGATTCCAGTAATGATTCAGTGTGGGGCACACAGAAATAAAAAGATCCTGACACCTGGGGCAGCCTTTATTTGACAGTAGAAGGCCCACTACTTTCCACACCTGACTACTACCTCCTTTGAGGGAGTCAAGGGAAGAGGAACACACAGACCCGGCCTATCTCTGATGCTTGTTGAGACCCTAAACAGACTTGGTTTGCCAGTGAACTACACCAAATCCTCCTATGTTCCATCCAGCAGGATTAAAATAATAGAGGCAATTCTAGACTCTAATGTGGCAAACTCCTTCCGTTCCCCATAGGCATTAACTCACTTGAGTCACTTCTAGACTATCAACACCGTAACATCTGGGTGGTTATGCATGCTTATGGGACTCCAAATGTCCTTCATAGTGTTCATACCCCATGCCAATTGTTTTTTCTGCAACTCCATCTGGTGCACTAGCAAGACCAATTGAAGCTAATTACAGTATTCCCAATTGCGGATCTAACCTTGAAATGGCGATGTTATGCTCCCAGCCTCTTGGAAGGATGACACTTTCACCTGCCCAACTACTGATTCCTCACAGTAGAGGTGGGGTGGTTACTGTGGAAAACTCTCTGTGCCTTGTGGTCCAAATTATATACATCTCTCCACAGAAACCTATGAAGCTGATGACAATTATCTTGTTGTTGAAAACTTTCCTACGTCAGGTTGGTTATGGTCTATGATGGTCCACCCTAACAACACCAGGGTCCTGTACTACCATATGTAAGTAGGAGGAACACATTGTGCTTGCTGGCAGGAGCTCTGTTGGAGTGGGTATTGCAGCAAAGCATGTTTATACTCTTCTCCCACATTACTGGGGCTGACAGCACTAGGGTGGGCAGCCTAAGCAAACATCTCTACTCAACATATGAGCTGGAGATACTTCAGGAAGTCTTCAACCCCACTTCCGAGTCCTGCGGACCTCCATCCATAGACTCCTTTGCTGCTCACCTAAATTAAAAAATTGACCTCTTTGCTTTTTGGATGGACAGGTGGCCTGGATCCTTAGTTGGCCTCGATGGGGGCATGTTTCCCCCACAATGGTTTTCATGACTTGGGTGCTTCAGAACATAAATGAAAGCTCAGTGATCCTAGCCTAGCCCTATTCAGTACTCCGTGACTAAATATGGACCATTTCTCCCTCTTTCAGAGGTGAGACCCCGCTGTTTATGAAAAAACGATTATGTGATACATACCTCCCTACCATCTGTCAGCTGCAGCAATTGCTTGTGGGGGAGTCGACCTTAGCCAATCTAGGTGTCCTATTTGAGAGACCCTCGTGGAAGCCCGAAAAACTCCACAGTAACACTGCTTAATGGCAAATGACTAAGGTGCTGTCATTGGGGTACGGCAAAGAAGATTAACCCAGGTAGTTGCTCAGTAGAGGCTGTGCCTCTTGGTGGCAAGAAGTACACTTGAATCCCTGTTTTGAGGTCCTCTTTAGGCTATACATGAAAATGAAACGCTGCAAAACCAACAGCAATAGCAGCAAGATGCCAGATTTACATCCTTTTCACTACAGCAGAATATTCAATAATACACTGCTCAGCAAGCTAGACTATTGCAATAGTTGACTAGTAGTACCTTGAAACTTCTTTGCACCACTCAACCATTTCATAAACATAGCCACCAGAATACTGTTCACACTATATAGACACACTCCTACCTCATCATACCGTTCACAGGTTCGCTGTCTGTCTGCCAAAACTGCCACATTTTGTGAGGTAACTACCAAGAACTCATCTAACTAATGTAAATTAAGTAGAGGATCAACAATCCCTTGCTAAAAGGTCACCATAGAGTTTCCAAATACAACCCTGCATCCATCCTCCCATAATTCAGTTGCTAGGGTTATATCCATGAATACACATTCACTGGGGAGGCTTTACCACAACCTTTATCTTGTGTCATGGAAAACCAGGGGCAATCCAGAATGAATCCCAGTGGCCTCAGCAGATTTGCACTCACACCCATGCACAGTCATTCTACCACGCATGCTCTACACAGCATGCCCTTGACATTGACATGCACACAGGATGTTAGCACCAGAGTGTGGATGTCTCACACAAGCAGAACTTAACAGAAGCTGGATCCTTAGGGGTTACACTGCTTCTGAATCAGAGAAGGTCTTTTCAATGAAAAATTATAAAAAATGCTATGCTGCCACCACCATCTAATGTTGACAATGGAGGACATGAATGGGAATTTCATGTCAACTAGAGAGCATACTTAGTGTATTGCCCCTGGTCTCAGAACTAGGGGCCAGATGTACCAAAGGATTTTACCCATTCTGTGTCTATGGGAAAAAGCTTTCGTACATATGGCCCTAGGTTCTGGTCCTCATAGTCAGAGGACAGGCCTAGGCCTCAGCATGCACCCTAGATTAGTTTGTGAGCTGGGCTACAAAAATAGAAATAACATATTTCACATGCAGTTAGGTCACTCAAGGCAGGGGTACACACCGTTTTATCAGATGGGGACATTCCTGCCCATATATATATATATATATATATATATATATATATATATATATATATACACATATATAAACTACATATAATTGATATGCTAAACAATGGCAGAGGTACGATTCTGTGTAGTTATGATTCAGGCTTTCCATTGCAGTTATGATTCAGATGCACTTTCAATTGAAAATATATTTTTTCAGCAGATTCCTCACCTTTAGAATGTCCCCAGGTGCTAGACTGGATCTGGATTTTTTTAAGCAGTGCTCCTGTGCTCTGCTACGTGATGTCATGTGCCTGTGCTTTCGATTTGTTTTGCTTTGGAAGTGACAAAGAAAGTCACATATAGGTACTGTCCTTGCTTGCAGATGTCAGTTTCTTTCTTTCTGTGCCTTCGTAAGTGGACGCAGAGCTAACTGTATTCCAGTGTGCAATGGAATGATGTCTCCACTCAAACCTTCAGGCTTCAAACCGTCATAAACAGATGCCAGTGACAGACCGACATGAGGAGTGCTTTGGTGTTCGGAGTCAGGACATGACTCCAAGTTGTGCTAAGAATGTGCCCTCATATAACCAAAGGATGATCCGGCACAATGAAGCTCGGCTGTACATTGCAGAACAACATTGAAAGAAATTGTTTATCTCTCATCAGTCCTGTTTCCTCTCTAAGTTGAAGATGTGGACTGTTCCCTATCGCTAGGTCGATCCTGCAACATGTCTTGTAAGTCAAAGTCCACATCAAAGAAGAAACACATGAAAGCGAAGCGGGACTAGACCCAATCCTCGGCATCAGTGGCTAGTTCAGGTGGGTTAACAGCACATGGCCTAGGCAGGCTGCACTCGAAGATTCCTGAGCTCCTCACACATGCTTTTGCACCCACAACGACCGGAGGCTTCTTGCAGCCTCTCCTTGTACTGTAAGTCCTTGGCCACTCCCATAGTGGGGGAAGTGATGCGAAATTCCTGATGATGAGTTCTCATCCTGAGGTGGATGCCATGGCGGCCTCACTCCCCTGGCAACGTACCGGGTCAGGTCACACTCCTTGCTAGTTCTGTTGGCCCCCTCTGGGTCACTATCTCAACTGTACACGGGCACTGACCCGATCGGCACCGCAGATGCCTGGTATGGCAGCCCCACCTGGCCTACGGCTTTTCACTGCGCAAGGGCTACAGCCCACTCCACATAGCAATCCGTCCATGGCACCCTCTCCTGGCCTTCGGACTTGCTGCTCCCTCACTTCACATGGACTCCGGCCTGATCTGCACAGTGATATCACCGGATCACTTCATGGTGGCCCTCCTCTGGCATACAGGGGCTCTCAACTTTGTCCTGTACACTGGCAACAACCTGATTGATGCAGCAGCCGTTTTCTCACTCTTCTCTCAGGAAATCCACTCAACAGGATTCCCCACTAGACCTCCCTCTCTCTAGCGCTCTCCTCTTCCTCACAGGGCATCCTGTTCTTGGCAAGAAGGTAGGCACTGGTGGTCCATGTTCCAGGGCAGGTAGTCTTGGATTCTCTAGAGGATGTTCCTTCACCCAGCAGGAAGACTTGTAGGCCTTGGACCCTCATCATGGTTACAGGCAGAAGTTTTGCATCACTTCGGCTCGAGCAGCCCACCTGCCTGCTTGACAGTTGATCATTTCTGGGGTCTCAAGCTCCCCTTCTTATAGTCCATTTCCAGACACCAAATGTGATTTACGGTCCACACCCTATTGTGAGGTCTCAAACTATTCTACTTTATTCTTCAGTTTTATAGAGCGCATGGCTACCCGAGCTCCAGGTTTCCCAGCGCTGGTAGACTGTTTGGAGTGAGTTAATATTACTGAAAGAAGGAGTAAAGAAAAAGAAATACCTTTTTTTTTTTTTTTTTAACTCATGAAGTTGTCCTCCATTCTAAGGCTCATAGGCAGAGTGTTCCAAAGGTTGGGTGCGAGATAGGTCACAGACCGACTCCCGCTCCTAGCTCTTTTCATTCTGGGGACAACAAGCAGCTCAAGATTGTTTAACCTCAAGTCCCTTTTGGCACAGTAGGGGGTGGCCAAACACTGCAGAAGAAATGGGCCTGAACTATGTTTTGCCTGACGTAAGTTGCATAGGGCCAGATGTAGGTAGGAAAACTTTTGCGAGTCGGAAATTGCGAGTCGTTGCGACTCGCAATTTCCGACTCGCTAAATGGTATCCAAGAAGAAAAAGCAACTTCATTTTGCGACTCGCAAATAAAGTCGCACTGCAGATTGCGAGTCCGCTGTTTCCGAGGTCGCTTTTTGCGACCGCGCTAAAAACAAACACGCAATTTGCGAGTGGGTGTCGCAAATTGCGACTGTGCTGGAAATTGAATGCAGGTGCAGCAGAACACTCTGGAAAACACTTCCTGGCTCTTGATGATGACATCACAGCCAGGAAGTTTACAAATACACCTCGGAGGAGGGAGGACCACACCCATTTTCAACTGCTACACTGCAAACAGAGAGAACAGCACCAAGGAAGCGCAAATTGAAATTTGCAGAGAAAGAGCTGGAGGTGCTGACAGCAGAGTGCTACCAGCACCATGAACAACTTTTTGAGAGGGTCGTCCTCAGTGTGCCAGAGGTGGAGAAGAGAAGAATCTGGATGGAAATCCAAGACAAGGTGAACTCCCTAGGTGTCAGCCACCGGAGCATAGAAGAGTTAAAGAAACGGTGGTATGACCTGCGCTCCCGGACCAAGGAGAGGGTGGCAGAGCGGCTCCGGGAGATGAGGGGCACTGGAGGGGGACCGTCCACAGTACCACCACCCACACCCCTGGAGGAAAGAGTTGAGGAGACCTTGGAGCCAGAGGCAGTGTGCAGGATGGGAGAACTGGATACTTCAGAGCCAGGACCATCAACCGGTGAGTACCATGAGACATGCATGTACACCCAAATATGCCATACCCCCACCCACCTTGTACACAGTAGCATGCACAACCAAAATTGCTCCATTTCAGAGTAGCAACAACCAGAATGGTGCATTATGGGCAATGTAGTCAAGTAGGCAGCTGATAGGCAACAGTTTATTAGGAAGCATATAACAGATGGTAGATACTGACAGTGTGTTCCCTATGTCCCACAGGTCTCCCACACGACACCACCGCCAACCAAAGCATCCAGGGGCCACAGGTCAGCCACCAGCCTGCAGAGGAGTCAGGACCAGCCACCACAGAGACCTGCACCACCCACACACAGTCCCCTCATGATGTACCAGTTGCCATTCTGGTGAGTGAGCCAGCACCTGGTCCTAGCCACAGTGCCACTGTAGATGACACAGAGCCTCCACTGCGTCGCAGGCGACGTGTAAATGTACCACCAGAGCCACAGGCTGAGTCAGGGGACGCCTCCATGTCGCCCGCGAGGCCGCACTCCTACGGGGTCAGCGCCTGCAAACACGGGAAATAAGGAGAATATCAGTGGCAATGCTGCACATGGAGCAAAACCAAAACAGTGGTATGCAGCTGGTACACACAGAGCTGCAACAACTCAACACACATGTCGGCGACCTTGCACTCTCAATGAGACTACTGATGGCAGAACTCATAACTGAGAGATAGGGTGCAAGGCGTCGTGACAGGCAGCTACTGAACCGGCTGGACCGCATATCTGCCTCCATCGTCAGGCTGGCAAAGAACACTACTGGCCTTTCAAGGCGCATGGTCAGCCTCCAAGTAGACATGGGCCACTTTGCCAGTGATGGGGCACGTGGACTGGGACGTCTCAGCCATGCTGTAGATATTATGGAGGCACGGCAGGTGGCTAGGGGCACGGCTGACACGCCGCAAGACAGCGAGGAGGGCTCCACCATCAGCAGTGTCTCAGCCAGTGACACCGGGGTGTTGCGCAGTGGAAGCGCAAGGCAGGGCACTGCTGACACACCAGGCACCAGCCATGCTGGCCGGCGTAAAATATGAGCTCCACACTGTCCTGGGGTAGAGGCACATGAGGTCAATGTGTCCTCATGCCAGGTGGACTTTTACAGCCCCTGAACTGTTGTTAATGTATATAGTTTTGTTTGGTGCACATAATTAAATCACTTGTTAGTTCCACTTCACACCTGGACTCTTTGTGTATGACATTAGTGAGTGTGGTGACAGTTAGCACGTACCTTCCAAAGTATTGGTTTGCAATGTGGTCCCGTCTCAGTCTGCCTTGATTTGCAATGCTTCTATCACCATGATGGCGATGTGATAGCTCTTGCTCTTGCTCTTCATCCTCCGAATCAGGGTCTTCTGGGGTGAGAGGTAGCCCACGTCTGGTTGCAATGTTGTGCAGGATAGCGCATGCGCCAACTATCTTGAATGCTGTTACTGGGTTATACTGGAGGGCACCTCCACTTCTGTGGAGGCATCGAAATCGTGACTTCAGCAGTCCAAAGGTCCTCTCTATGATATTTCGGGTCCTCCTATGGGCATTGTTGTATCGCCTCTCTGTCTCATTGCTGGGTGTTAAGTACGGGGTGAGTATCCATGGTCATAGTGCATATGCACTGTCACCTGTTTGGCACAAAATGTACAATGTTAGCTGGGCATAGATGGGTTCCACATTGACCTGTGTGTATGTCTGCAAGGTGTATTCAGCTATACCTAGGAGATATCAGTCTCCAAACTCCTCACGTTCTAGGCGTTAGTGTATCCCACTGTGCCTGAAAATGTAGGAGTCATGTGTACTCCCTGGAAATTTGGCAACCATGTCAGTGATAACATAATGGGCGTCACATACCACCTGAATGTTCAGTGAGTGCGTACACTTCCTGTTGCGGAACAGATATTCCAGATTTGCAGGAGGGCAGATCTGTACATGTGTCCCGTCCACACACCCTACTGTATGACATGGGGGAAGTTGGCAATCCTGTAGAATTCCAACTTGGTGCTGTTGATTTCTGCCTCATTCCTGGGTGAGTATCTGTATCTGGACATGTGTGTGAGTAAGGCATCTAGGAATGCTCTAAAGAACCGTGAGAGTGCACTTTGGGATACCCCACCTGCCACAGCAATGACCCCCTGATAGCTACCCGAGGCCAAGAGGTGCAGTGAGCATAGCACTTGCACATGCGTAGGGATGGCGCAGCCACGCACAGTCTGGCGTTGAAGCTGCGGATTGAGTAAATCTATTAAATCTAGGATTGCTGCACTGCTGAGTCTATATCTATCATATATCTCCTCCTCTGTTTGTTGGAAAAGTGTCTGCCTGGTTCTGTATATCTTCTCCTGTCTCTGGCTCCTCCTCCTCCTCTGCTGTGCGGCGTGGGCTCTCCTCCTCATTCCTATCACATATATCTCCGCCATCTTGAGTAACCCAGGTGCCTTCTGGGTCTCCTTTTATACTTTGGTTCTGGTTACCACCTGCTCTGAGTTAGTGGTAAATTGGAAGTGCAAAATGGGCTTTTTGCAACTAGTCGCAATTTGCGAGTGGCTATTGCATTTGGTTTGCGACTCGCAAATTGCGACTTCCTATTTGCGAGTCGCAAAATGGGGTCGCTATTTTTGCGAGTCGGTAATGGCTCGCGTCGCATTTTGCGAGTCGGAAATGGGATTTTTGCATCCCATTTCCACTTTTGCGGGGTCGTAAATTGCGATTCGGGCCATTTGCGACTCGCAAAAGTTTGCTACATCTGGCCCATAGAGCCTTACATTTTACTCTGCAGCTTATGCAACTTAAGGTCCTCTTCTTATAGTCCATTTCCAGACACTAAATGTGATTTAAGGTCTGTGCCTTTGAAGATAATGTTGGGGGTCTTATTCTTTTTGAAGTGCCCACTACTCTGCCCTCTCTTCCTCTTGAAAGCTGTCTGTCACATCTGGAGCATCTCCAGAACTGGTAGCCCCATAACACAGGCTATAGGAGTGACCAGAGTTGACACCTAAATGTCAGCCCTAGTGATATATGTATCAGAATGTTAGCCCAGGGCACCAGCCCTACTCTTTATGATTCTCCTATCAGATCCATCTCCTTCCTGAGATGTGCCCAGGCTGCTTCCTTGTGACCTCTCCCTGAATAAGAGGGCATCCTTTGAAGTGTACGGGGATGCCTGGCTCTCCCCTTCCCATTGTGTGTCCCACTCAGCTTACAGGGGGGATTCATCTTGCGCCTCTTATTGTTTCACTATGCAGCCTCGGGTTTCCTAAAAAAGGGTCTATAGTCTGCCATAATTTGTACCATTCACAGGCACATACACACTCAGTACATGCACTTCACATACCCGCACAGCACTGTACCCTTCATGTACTGTACCACTCAGAGGCACCCATACACCCAGCACATGCATTTGACATGCACGCCCTGCGCAGCACTACATCCATCATGTACTGTAACACATCCAGCACTTAACATGCGCACGCTGTGCATTATCTCTGTATTGTACCCTTTCCAAGCGCACATAAAGACAGCTCAGATATGCTACTCATGCTCTGAGCCACACTCCTCATCAGTCTGAAGTAGGCCATTGGGTGAGGTAAGCACACAGCAGAATAACTTTGAAGGAGTGAGCCTGTAGGCCTCACTCCAGAGACACAGGCTACAAAGGACATGTTCATTCCTACTGATAACTATATGGTATTTTTCAACCACCACGCTCGAGCTGCTTAACTGCAGTAGTTTTTCACCACTATGAGGGTAGTGCTTTGGACACCCCTCCTGGTCCAATAAGATTGCAGTGTGTTGGAGAAGCCTATGTCATGGCACACACAGGATCAATGTTTGCCTCCGACAACAAAAATCAGCATTAGGGATCCAGTCATCAGTACATTTGAAGCACTCAGGGCAGGGGTGCATGTCCGTTACTGTGCGGAGGAATTTTTTGTCCTAACACACACTGACTCAGGTGCCTAATTCAATTCCAGTTCCCAGATCTGTGCTAGTTCCTCATTCTTTATCGCCCATTCCAATGTCACCAGAAGGGATCCAGTACTAATGAAGATATCCAAGTCTTTAAATCCGCTCTGTTGCAACTTCCTTCCATGCAGCTTGATTCAAAAAATTCAGTCCTTCTACCACAGAGCCGTCCTCAGAGGCTCCACCAGCTTTTTGGTGAAGATTCTGACAGAGTCTACCAGCACCTGGATATGACAATGGCAATGATGGGGACAGTTTACCACCACTTTACAGGAAAGATAGTTTATACATTCAAAACAGTGGACTTGATATGTCCTCTGATACAGGGTTGATTTCCTCTTGGGCCACCAACGGAAGAAAGTGCTATAGTCATCAGATGTGTGGCTGAGGTCCTGGACCCACAACTAACCTCTGTTGAATTCAAAACTAGCATCCTTACTGGGGTTTTCCAAGCTGAGCCTGCCTCCTCTGAACCCTTACTTCCATTCAACGAAGCCAGACGTGGTAGCTAGGTGTCACAGACTAGTGTCTGGTTGCCCTGATCATCATTATACTCATGAAGGTTTGGTGGTCCAAGCTTCCCCCAGCTAGGTGAACTAGAATTAATTTCCAACAACCCTCCTGACAGGGAGCCAAAAATGATTAAGGCATTTGGAAAACAACCTAGCCCGCAGGTTGGTCAATGCAGTGTGCCGGTTAGCCCGTTACCCACAGGCACTCAGGAACATAATCAGCAAGGTCTTGCTAGAAGTCCCGGAAGACTTTAGGGCCTCTTTGGCTCAGACCATTCAACATGGTCAGAATGCAGCCAAATATGTGAATTGTGCTGATTTGAACACTACCAATTGCTTATGGTGAGCAGTCTGCAGTAGAATAGTGCTCTGTCACCATATGTGGATGCGATCCATAGGCTTTATTGGAGATGTGCTGGAATCCTCATGGATATGGCATTTGATGGATCCTGCCTATTTGGCGAGAAAGCAGATTCTGCCCTAGAAAATTTCAAGGAAAGCCCGGCCATTGTGCATTCTTTGATCCTGTCAACCCCTGTCAGACATTTTCTCCAGTATAGGATCTTTCATGGATTCACATGCTTGAATCGTTCCCCGTCATCGAAGTGGGAGTCCCACTGTAACATTAAATAACACTCTAAAATAAATTTTACATATAAAACAATGTTAAAGTGTATTCACTTCTGCAACTTATTGTCATCTTCCGAAGTCCAGCCAATCAGGCGACAGCACCCTTTAGAACCCTCACAACAGAAGTGACACTATGGTGGTCATTCTGACCCTGGCGGTCTTTGACCGCCAGGGCGGAGGACCGCGGGAGCACCGCCGACAGGCCGGCGGTGCTCCAATGGGGATTCCGACCGCGGCGGTAAAGCCGCGGTCGGACCGGCACCACTGGCGGGCTCCCGCCAGTGTACCGCCGCCCCATTGAATCCTCCACGGCGGCGCAGCTTGCTGCACCGCCGCGGGGATTCCGACCCCCCCTACCGCCATCCAGATCCCGGCGGTCGGACCGCCGGGATCCGGATGGCGGTAGGGGGGGGTCGCGGGGCCCCTGGGGGCCCCTGCAGTGCCCATGCCACTGGCATGGGCATTGCAGGGGCCCCCGTAAGAGGGCCCCTACATGTATTTCACTGTCTGCTGCGCAGACAGTGAAATACGCGACGGGTGCAACTGCACCCGTCGCACAGCTTCCACTCCGCCGGCTCGATTCCGAGCCGGCTTCATCGTGGAAGCCTCTTTCCCGCTGGGCTGGCGGGCGGTCTGAAGGCGACCGCCCGCCAGCCCAGCGGGAAAGTCAGAATTACCGCCGCGGTCTTTCGACCGCGGAACGGTAATCTGACGGCGGGACTTTGGCGGGCGGCCTCCGCCGCCCGCCAAGGTCAGAATGAGGGCCTTAGTGTCAAAACGTTGGTGCATTGGAGTTTGCAAAATAGCTCTCTCTGGGAAATGCATTCAGGTTAGAGTGGAGCAGAGAACTTATGTGCTTCTTTCCACCTCTAGCTACCTTGCCCCGAGTTCTGAAGAAATCAAAAATGACCCATCCAAAGCCATTATAGTGACTGCAGATTGGGCCAGGAGAGTCTGGTTCAGAAAACTTCAGGGCATATGAACCTATCCACTGATCAGACTAGCACTTTTGGAGGATCTTCTGTCACAGCAACAGGGAAGCGTTCTGCACATGAACATGCACCATTTACACCTCCATGCATGGAGATTGAGTGGCGGGAGTAGACTACATTTGATCTACCACCCAAGGTTATGGATTTCATCCTCGCTGCCAGACGTCCCTTAACAAAGTCTATTTGCCTTGGGCATTGGGACATGATTGTAGCCCGTTGTAGAGTACAGACCCCTTCAAAGCCAAACTGTCAGACATTTTGTTGTTTGTTTTCTGTTTGGCACAGAAATGGCTTGCAGTGAGCGCTATTAAAGATTATGGGCCTGATTCTAACTTTGGAGGACGGTGTTAAACCGTCCCAAAAGTGGCGGATATACCACCTACCGTATTACGAGTTCCATAGGATATAATGGACTCGTAATACGGTAGGTGGTATATCCGCCACTTTTGGGACGGTTTAACACCGTCCTCCAAAGTTAGAATCAGGCCCTATTTGTCAACCTTTCAGTCATTCTACGTTTGCCAGACTGAGAGATGATTGGGAGTCTTCACCAAGTATTATCACTATTCTGTATCCAGTTAGGTTACTCAGTTAAGCCTTAGCTCAGTCCTACGTAGCTATGGCATAAAGCAGTCAGGCTTAACTCAAAGGAAACAAGCATTTATTAATGCCAAAGCATCGATTAATACCAAAAAGTTAATGTGAGAAAAATAGATTATTCGTTTTGCTAGTTGAGGGTGTGGCAAGGCGGTGAATGGAGAATGGGCAGCAGGGCTCCGGAGCTCCGGGACCTGCCGCCTCATCGGACCTCCCTCTGCCCATCCTACAAAGGGGTGACCGGTGGGGGCTGGACCCTGCACCCTTGTGACTTCAAGGCGATCCCCTCTACAGGTGTCGGATGCAGGGGAGTGTTGGGAAGCCACGATTGTAGCCGGGAGTGCATGGCGGCCTAAAATGGCAGCCGTTGGCTCGGGGACTCCCGGTGCCATGTGAACCGCAATGCGTTGGCGCCAGAGGCCCGATACAGGCATGATCCTACCATGGCGCTGATGAGCAGGGATGATCGGCGGCGACAGATGGCCCTGTGATTTGGGGGCTCCCTGAACTCTTCACCGGACGCGACGCGGCCTCTGCGCACCGCCCCGCGCTACGGCCCTGTGACTTTCTCACCAGAGAGAGACTGCCTGGAGAGCTGGACCACCAAGAGAGGTACGGGCCCGGGTCGTGCTAGTTGAGGAATGCACCCGGGAGCAGCATAGTGAGAGCAGCTGCGAGCCAGGCTACAGCTGCGGCCGCAGGGTGGCCTGACAGAGCATCCATTGTAGGGCCAAGTAGGGCCACAGAGGGACCAAGCCTACACGGCAGAGGTAGGACAACCTGCCCGATCGCAAAATGCTGATGCTTGGGGTCTTGGAATAACGAGTAACCAGCCGCATCCCAAGAGACCGGTGCCTCCATCCTCGATGGGCGAGCGGAGGTGGGAGTGTGCTGACCGGCGTAACCCATTGGAGGGAGCCCCCTGCAGCAAAATGTAACAGGCCCATGTTGGACTAATGAGGGGGTTGGCAGTTGCGCCTTCGCCTTGCTGAGCACCCACCGAGGCAAACTAGTACTAAGCGGACGAGGACTAGAGCCCCCCTGTCTTATACCATCGAGGACCCCCGCTCAGCAGTGAGTTCCTTCATCCCCTGGGCGCCCCTGACAGTGAATGCAGGGGAGGGCCATCTGCTACTGGGAACACGACTGGCCGACTGCAAATTTGGAACTGAGTGAAGCTGTTGCCCGCATTGGAGGGACACACACACATTCTACTGTGGAGCATTGCTATCCCCTAGAGTGAACACCTACAATCTGATGGTGACAGCAGTACAACATGGGCAAGGCCATCAAAAAGAGAGACAGGGACCTGGGAGGACCCTGGCGTATGCAAGCAGCCAGTGGTGATTTGGGGCACGCATCACTAGCAACAACGGCAATGACACCTGCCACCCCCACACTGCAAGACGTACTCCAGGCCATAGCGATGTCAAGAGCAGCATTGGAGGTCAAAATTGACACACTGAGCATAGAGCTGGGCCTCTTACGCAGTGGCCATCATCACTTGGCAGAAAGGGTCAGCGCGACAGAACGGGAACTCTCAGAGACAACCCCTGCATTGGCACTAGCGGTAGGCCGCATGACATCCATTGAAGCCTGCGTAAGGAAACTGGAGAGCAGAGCGGAAGACACGGAGAACAGGGCATGACGTAACAATATCAGGGTGGTAGGGCTCCTGGAAAAAAATGAAGGGCCAGATATGGTGCACTTTCTGGAAGACTGGCTCAAGAGTGTGGTGGCCCCAGAGGGCCTCTCCCCCTTCTTTATGCTGGAACATGCCCATAGAGTACCTGTTAGATCATCTCCCCGGGCACTCTGCCAAGGCAAGTGGTAGCATGACTGCTTCACTTCAAGGATCGATACTGTATATTACAACAAGCGAGATTACATGGGAACCTGATGGTGGAAAACAGTAGAATATCAATATTTCCTGACTTCTCTAGGGAAGTCCAGTGCCAGGGAACGTCTTTCACCTCTGTGAAATGGAAACTCAGGGCACTGGGGATCTCATATTCCATGCAGTTTCCTGCACAACTCCGAGTGGTTACTTCGACAGGGGTGGAATTCTTTATTACACCGCAGGATGTATGGTCCTGGCTGGAACTAATACCTAATCTGGGTCCGAGCAACCCATCCCAGCAGCAGAAGAGGAAACGTCGACCTTGGTTCCACCGGGGGAGACCGCCAGCACTGATTGACCACCCGCAGAGGAGGAAGTACAGAAGGAACATCAGCAGGGAGGTGCGGCAGTCGCCTCGTTGGGTGGATCGTCATTGAGCCCCATGTCCCCAACCCATGGGTCAAGTGAGGAATGGACGGATTCTGACAGCGAGTCTACTGCTTCAGCCCACTCGAGTGTGGTTCTACCGGTGGTCCACCCGGGAACTGCGGATAAACTTATCTAGTGAACCTTGTTGCTTCCTCAGTTGATATACATCGTGGGATGCTGTGATGGCAGACACACTTTACCCCCACACTACCTGCAATGGCTGACATGTAACATTATATTGTCTGGATCCTACAATGCAGGCATAAGATACCGGGATGAGATGGGAGCCGGGGGCACCTGGAGACCAACGGCTGCACAACGCCAGAACTGTCACGCCTGCAAACCATAGCCTCAATGATAGACAGCATGAACAAGTTTGGTTCTTGGTTGTTTGATGGTTTAGGCGAGGGCATCAGACCTCTTGCCCTGGGGGCAGGGAGTTGGGGGAAATGTTTCTAGTAAATGAAAGAAATGTTTTGTGCTTCCTAGGTCTGTCACATATTCGAACTGCTGTGAAGCTAGTTCCCTTTGAGACGGGCCCTGGACCCCTAGGATTCCCAACATGCCCTATACTACACCCCCAATGGACAGCACACTGAATGTTAAGGTTCTAACATGGAGTGTTAGGGGGATGAGCTCAATGGCTAAATGACATAAAGTATTTTCACATCTGACTAGGCGGGAAATCCATATAGCTCTGTTGCAGGAGACACACTTAGATGCCATAGAGGGACGCGCCCTTCAACGGAGGTGGAGAGGCAAAGCAGGCACGCTATACTACTTACTCTGCTTACGCCAGAAAAATCCTTGTGTGGATTAAACCCGGGGTTCTTTATAAACACACTGCGTCCATCATAGACCCTCTGAGTCACTATGCCATAGTCATTGGGAAATGAGATGGGCTGGAGATAGTACTCGGGAGCATCTATGGCCGTAACACTGACCAATCAGGATTCTTGGCATCACTCTCCGAAAGCATCGCCATGCACTTCATGGGACCTGTATTGATAGGTGGGGACTTTAATTGTATCGCAGGTACAACATTGGATAGATCACACCCTCTGCTGCCATCCTTTCCGATTATCCGGACGGCCAACTTGTACCGAAGCTGGCAAAGGGAATGGGGTCTGATTGACTCCTGTCGAACTCACCACCTGGAGAATAAGGACTACTCCTTGTATTCACCAATGCATGACCTGCATGTGTGCCTGGATACCTTTTTGTGTTCACCAGACCTACATGAGTTGGCACAGCTGACTGAATATCTGACCAGGATGATCCCAGATCATATTCCATTATTGTTGAGGCTTGGGTAGTCCAGCATCCGTTGTCTGATACCAATGTGGCAGCTCTAGCTGGCCCTGTTGGAGGATCAGGCTTTTAAAGACACCATTGGCTCTGACATAACTAGTTATTTTGAGACAAATGAGGGTTTGACAAACTCAAAGCTGATTGAATGGGATGCCTTTAAGGCAGTGATTAGAGGGCGATGCATCTTGATGGCCAAGGGTGAATGCCAAGCACTGCTACATGACATAGAGAAGGCTGAACAGGAGTTACGCACACTAGAACAGAGGCACCCGGACGACCCAGATCTTCATACATCCCTTCTCGCCACCTGAGAAAAAGTTGCAGTAGCAATCAAGAGACTACGCTGCTATGACTAGAAAGCCTATACAGCACGCACACACTCGGAAGGTGACTGCGCGAGCTCCCTACTGGCGTGGCTGGCAAATCCTGCACACACAGGCTTGGTTATTGTTGAATTGAATACGCCCACGGGTCAGGTCATACACACCCATGTTGCCATTAATTGAGAATTCTACAACTATTATGCTGATCTCTATACAAGCAAAGTCCAACCAACTGAGGCGGACATCCAAAATTTCTTATGACATCTTGCCCTTCCAACAATCTCAGAACATGAAGCTCCCACCTTGAGAGCAGCAATCACGCTCGCTGAAGTGAGAGCTGCCATCGCCAGTATGGCGCGAAATAAAACCCTGGGACTGGATGGTGTTTCAGTTGAATTTTATTCAATATACATGATGAAGCTAGGCCCGGGATTGGTCGAGATGTATGAAGAGGCCAAGAAATGTGCTACTTTTCCCATCTCGGCTCGGGAAGCCCTTATTGTCCCTCTCCTGAAACCGAGAAAGTTATTCATTGACGTCGCCTCTTACCGCCCCTTATCGATGCTGTCGGTAGACTATAAGATACTGAGCAAGATCCTAGCCACACGCCTATTACGGCATATGCCACAGCTGGTCCATATAGATCAAGCTAGGTTTATCCCTGGGCCCCATACGGCCACTAATATACGTCACCTCTTCACTCTCCTATATAGTGCCGCTTACGCTAAACAGGAGGCGGTGATCTTTGCTATCGACTTTGAAAAACCTTTTGATAGCCTGGAATGGCAATACCTTTATGAAGTGCTCCATAAGTTTGGCCTGGGTGACCAGTTTGTCGCCTGGATCCAATTGCTTTATGCCAAGCCGAGGGCTACATGGGTAGCACCATCTCGGAGGGCTATTGGGTGGAGAGGGGAACCAGGCAAGGCTGCCCACTCTCCCCCCTGCTTTATACTGACCTGTATAGCTAGGAAGGGAAGCGCCTTTAGAGGTCTGAGGGTGGCGGGACATAACCACTACTTTGCACTATAAGCAGATGATCTTCCACTTTTTTTTGGGAGATGCAGGCGAAGCCTTGCGCAGGGCATGGCACCTATTGGAGAGGTTTGGCGCTATATCTGGGTTCCGAGTGAACTGGTGAAAATCTAGCCTATTTCCCACTATGGAAGGCAGTGCAGTTCCCCTGGACCTTCATGATATTCAGTGGGAACCGCATTGCTTGGCTTACTTAGGAGTCCATGTCTACCATAAACGTCTCGACCTACTGGAGGGGAACGCAGAATGGGCCCTGCGAGGGCTTCGCGGTAATGTAACCTTCTGGGAATCCTTACCACTGTCGTTTGCGGGGCGGTTTGTGATAATGAAAATGATAGCCCTACCTTGCTTACTATATTTCTTTACCTCTCTCCCGTTATGGATCTCAATAGATTTTTTGAAGGAATTGAACTCTCTGGTGGTTGGATTCCTGTGGGGTACTGGCAGGCAGTGGCTGGCACTTGCTGTGGTACAGAGACCGGTGGCAGACGGAGGGCTAGCCGTCCTCGACTTCGAGTTACTATCTGGCAGGATAACTACAGTGGCTGACCCGATGGATGGCCAGCTGTAGGATGCCTGACAAGGAGATCACCCCCTTTACCCCAGACCTTCAGTTGTTGCATCCAGCCTGACTGAATTGAAGGTGATGCGCAACTATTGGCTGCGATAGCTTTGCAGGTCGA
Organism: Pleurodeles waltl; assembly: GCF_031143425.1. Lineage (NCBI taxonomy): Eukaryota > Metazoa > Chordata > Amphibia > Caudata > Salamandridae > Pleurodeles > Pleurodeles waltl. The sequence continues at coordinate 97,753,747 of NC_090438.1, read as the reverse complement.
AATGTGTAACGCCTTACGCCCCTGAAATTCCATTACAATGTTTGCTGGTACTGCCACATGGGGGGGTTGCAGGATAATTTTGAGTTGGGTGGAAGCAAGAGCGACCTCCTTCGGGACCCTGTATGAAGGTGACTCCCTGTTACAGTTTGAGGACTTTTAAATTCAATATAATCTCCCCCCAGGACATTTTCTCCTGTATAGATCGGTCACCGAGGTGGTTACCAAACATTGTCAGGAGGGACGGGCAGAACCTCCCCTCTCTGGAGTATGCCAGCATCTGACGAGTGCCACTGGCACCCAAAAAGCAGTGACATGCCTTTATAAGAGAATACGAGTAGCAATATGCCAACCGCTCACATCCCTTAAGCAAAAGTGGGAAGAGGACCTGGCCACCTTAATTATAGACCAAGATTGGGAGAAATACTAACCCAGACTCCCAAGGTCTCCAGAAATGCACGGTTCAAGCTCAGAAATATGTATGTCCTGCACAGAGCATACTTGACACCAGGCAGGCTTCAGAGACAATTTGGACTGGTAGAGGATAGGTGCTCGAGATGCGGCGAAGATGAGGCAGACTTTTTGCACATGTTTTGGGCTTGTCCACCCTTGCAGGAGTTCTGGACCTCTGTCATTAACTCCTTAACAGAAGTGATAGAATGATAGGTTCCCTATGATTCCAGACACTGTTTTCTCAGTGGGTATAGACACATTGCTCATCATACGGTGACCAACCAGTTCCAGGACCTGTCCATTTTACTAGCTACGAGAGAAATAGCGATGACCTGGAAGGCGGCTCGTGGTCCCCAGAAGGAAACATGGAGAAGGGACGTACTGAAATGAGCGAGGGCGGAGGGGACAGCGACATACCGAGAAGCTAGGCGAGGTCAGGGGCTGATGGAAAGAGCGCAGGGTTAGGGTACACTGGTATATGATTTGGAACATATGGGGGACGCGCCCTGGGGTGAGGCACCATGTCCCTGAGGAATGTGGGATGACCGCTACCACAGGGGCCGGAAAGCTAACTCCTCAACGTCTGACGATCATACAGTGGAAGGCAAAGGGAAGGGAGGTGAAGAAAACCTACCAGGGGACACCCACCACAGCAACAGACATTAGGTACACTGAGACAGCCTGAAACTGCTAGGCACACACAGGGGAGGGGAGGAGGGAAGAGGTTAGGCAACCCTTATGTGAACACCGACATTGAGGGATGATGGGAGGAAAGAGATGCACACCCTTACTGGGAATGCGAGCTGCTTTACGTAGATGATACCTACAACGACGTGGAATAATTAATGCTCATACTCAATATGTGTGATCATACCATTGATGTGTGCAATGATTACCGAAATCATAATAGCAGCCAATATGAAGTTGCAATGAGCGATGGTCGGAGCTCCCAAGGGGCTTAAAATGTTATAAACAAAATTCAATAAAATGTGTTTTAAAAAAATAGTTTGGCTGGTTGTGAGAACTCACTAAGTAAAAATGCCACTATTCCAGGTCAACTAAATCCTGGGTAGTGGTGGAACAGAACAGTCAGACTTAAACTTAAAAAGAAACAAGTGTATAGTATTTATCAGTACCAAAACAGTCAATAAGTAAGAAACATGACGCAATAAAAAACACACTCCTTTTTAAATGCCATGCATTTGGGTCTACCTTAGGAGTGACTTATACGTGTTACAAAGAAAGTTTAGGACTGGCAAGAGGTTTATTTTGATGGGTTCGATTGGCAATTTTAAAAATACCATGCTAAACTGAAGTGGCAAGCCTAGAGTCATTTTTTCACTCTGTCAATGCAGTGGTGGCATAATCAATGCTGTCGTCCACTAGTGACATTTAACTTATAGGCCTTGGGTGCACAAAATACCATATACTAGATATGCATATGTAAGTTAAATACGCCAATCAGGTTTTATCCAATTGCACCTAGAATGGTGGGGTCAGAGAAGTCAATGCTTCAGTGTTCAGTCAATAAACCATCACTAATCTAGCACAAAGTGGGGCAAAAAGTGGAGGTGATCCTGCAGAAAAAGGCCTTTCCTCACACAGTCCAACCATCCTTGTTTAAATCACTTGTTTATTAAAGGTTTGACACACAAATTCCTACCCAGATTTTTCATAATGCCGCAGTGGTACCTTACCTTGGACCTAGCACTTCTCATATGCACCCACTTCCAGCCACTACACAGTGGCTCATGGCTTCTCCCGACTGCCAAGACACTCTTCCTCAGTGGGATTACTTCACCTTGTTGCACATGTGAACTACAGACTCTTCCAGTTCAATCCCCCTACACCACCTTTTCTCTGGACAAAACTGATGTGGAGGACCTGGGCAGCCTTTTTGCTGAACACTGTGACTCCTTATCACTTTGGATAATCCATCAATATTCCAGTGTTCCTTTCCCTGATTCATCCCTCAAAAGAGGAAGAGAGACTACCATTGGCAAACTCCCAGGCAGTGTTCTCCCTCTCCTCTTGTTCCTGTTGGTTCTGTGCTAATTTACTGGAATGATGAGCTCGTTGGGAGGCACCTGTGCTCTGTGAGTGGTACAGAAACCGGAGAAGACAGTAAGCCTCATTGCCAGCACCCCCACATTTAAAATGTTTATCTTTACTAAAGAAGGAGAAACATCCTGAAACATGTGTCTAGAGATACACAGCACTGGCCGCACCAACAATGGTGGAAACTGAAGCCTTTCAACTGAAGTGAGTATTATCAAGCACTGCGTTTACAACACTGCATTTCGACAAATAGTGGCCTGGTATACTAGGCAGTGTGCTCCCTCTCCCTTTGTTTATATCACAAGAAAGCTTTGAGCTTCTACATTCATCTCACCAAAGAACATCAGGCAGACAATCAGCTAGTTGTGGGGTTGTCTGGGGCAAAGAAAGGCAAGAAGGTACAGAAAAGAACTCTGTCAAGTTGAATAGTTCTCTGATTTAACATCTACTAAACATTGGCCTAGACGCAGCACCGAGATGTTTTGAAAAAACATTCCACTGAGTTCAAGGCTGCCACCAGTGTTTTGGCATGTGAGTGCCTGTCCTGGTCACCTCTCAGGCCATGACGAGAGTGTAAGTGCACATGTTCATGAAGCACTACAGCCTTTACAGGCAAGTCTGACAGGAAGGGCAGTTTGGCCGTTCAGTCTTGCAAGACTTTTTGCTTTGAGCCCAGACTACAGAGCTTTTACCTGGGCGGTACTGATTATGGTATCTATTCTGAAGGTGAGGAATTTGCAGTTGAAAGTAACAGAACAAGTTACCCTCGGAAGTACTCAGATTGCAGGTTTTGTTGCTTCAGTTAAAATGAGTTTGTCATATAGCCCCTAAGGTTCGATTCCATTTTAAGTAGGGCCAGTCCCATTTTAGATAACAGGAGTTGCCAGTTTCTCAATTTTAGGTTATGGGAGTCACCATTTTATCCTAATTTATGCAGAATCATTTTCATGTCTGCCATTGACGCATATTTTATTTGACCTTATCATTCTAAGAACTGTGAAGGTTTTAAGTCATTCAGACAATGACATGACGCTACATCTTTCTGCGATAAGCGTCTGGGCATCACAATGTAAAGGTCAAGTGAGAACAAACATGCATATAGCCAAAAACAGTGTTGTCTGAACATACGTCCATTTACCTTATATGTTCACAAGAATACATCCAGGACGCACACCTTGATGCCTGATTCCTAAACGTATGTCTGAAATTCCAATCTCAATAAGATTTAATATACAAGGACTGCCCCTTGACCACTTGTCAGGGGAGGTACTTCGCCCAGATTATTGCACAAGATCCTGCCACTGACGGTGTTGACTGCTGTTTGTGCACCAAGAAGATGCTACATCACACTTGATGCAGATAACAAGATGATTCAAGGAGAAAGGACGATGGTGCAGCGTGTGTTTTCCTTTTCCAGGGAACACTGCTTTCACGCCTCACTGATAACCACAGCTTTTGGAATCAACAAGATATGCAGTGGGCTGTTCCTTCCTAGAAAAATCTAAGTCGCAAGCTCTACTTTTAATGCTCTTCTAGTGTAGCTCATAGAAGTAGGTTTTAAATCATTTTTTAAATATTTTAGAAATGGTCATTTTATTTGCATTGTTCACAACGTGTCTATTTGCTATTTTATGATAGTCTGTGTGGTCAATTTAGATGTGCTGAGAGCACTGTCTTCACCCCTCACTGATAACCTCATCTTTTGCTGCGAACAAGGTATGCCACATGTTGCTTCTCGCCTTCTCCCTAAGAAAGTCTAGGTTGCAAGTTCTACTTTCTGTGCTCTCCCAACGTAGCGTAGCGCAAGGAAGCATGTTTTAGGATGTAAGGTTTTAAATGTCATTTTAACTATGTTAGAAATGTTCACTTTATTCTCTTTGATCTCAACGTGCCTATTTTTGCGATATTCTGTTTGGTTATTTTAGACGTGCTGAGAAACAGGCTCACTGTGTTGCAATAAATGCTTTTGGTTAAAACTGTCTATTCTTGTTAGTACTATTTGTTTGTTTGGCATTGAAACTCAATAAATAGACCAGAAAAAAACAAAGAAAACTGTACTTTATTTGTGACTCAGAAGGCGATTGCGACAGACAATATTTAAGTGGATTAATTTGCTATTTTGTGAGAAGAATCTTGTATGAGATTCGATCTGCGTCTCTCAGAAATGGTTGAAAAGCATCCCTATACTGGGGCTAGCCTCAGGACAAGGCCTCCGGTGCAACCAGCTCTGCTGTGCTTCGCCCTAGGGCTTGGCCATTGTGCTCAGGGCTCAAGGACTAGACATCCTTTCTCCCATGATCCACTAAACACGAGCTACTGCTACAGCAAGAACTCCTTTCCCTATGGGCTCTGAGTGCAGTTCATAGGGCACCTCTTTCAGATATGCTCAGCACCGTTTTCCCTGTAGGACTGTTAACTTATTACTCAACATGTTCAGGAGCCAAACGCCATTTAGTTTTGCGCAGTGGGCATACCCAGTATCTAGCACTGTGCTGCAAAAACCACTGTGCACACATTTCAGATGTAGGTAGTGAGCTCTGAGGAGGGGACATATCCTTTGGGTATGTGCTGTGCCACACCCAATACCTACTAAACCTGCTGCACGTGTCCATTTGACAAATGCAGTGTCCTCTGGGTGGTCAGTTCTCCTGTCCTTAGATCCCATTCTGCCATTATGTCGTTTTTTCTGTTTGTTTAACGTCAAAAGATACAATCAAATATCCATATACTGCACGCACAATTTTTTAACTGAGTGTGGTAGAATTTCAACAAAGCCGTTATTCACCACCATTTGTAAATGATCACAAAGACTTCTGGGAAGTAAGCTGCTTCCGAGAACTGCATGTAAATGATACTGGTCATTTCAAGATGATAGTCAAATGCCCCATTGAAGGAATGGATCCCTGTCATATCAAGATGGCGATTAAAGTGCATAGAGGTTTCGGCAGATCTTATCATGGTCCACGGACACCATTGCACTTTTTGGGGGCCTTCATTTATCCCCTCTGTGTCCTTGCTCCATCCTTCCTGGGGTCACAGTATTACTGAACTGTCCCCTCGGGCATCTGAAATGTTTTTTCTCAGTTTGGGGTCTGTAAATTACATAGACCTTCACAACAAAACAATTTCAGCAAAGACTGACATTTTCACATTATGGTAACCAATCACAATGCGAGTCCTTTTCCATCCTCAGACCTGGAATTGAAAAAAAAAGCCCGCTTGATCAATTAGATTGATTTTACATTTGAATTCTTCTTTGAAGTGCCCAGTTGCAAATAGTTCACAAACCTAACTTTCTAGCCACATAAAAGATTAACCCACTAAAGCTGTCACATTTTAGTAAAAGAAATATGCCAAACTGCTCCACTAGTTATCTGCAAAGTAAAACAATGATCTGTTTTTGAGTAAAGTTTTATCTTCCTACCAAATGTGGTCTAATTCTGTTAAGTGGTTTTTACTGTAACAGAGACAAAAATTCCTATGGCATTTTGTTGGAGATTAGGTTACTGGATGAGGGGGAGAAGCCCTTCTTAAGCAGTAACCACAATTCCTATCAGGCAAATTAATCTGTGCTTAACCATTTGGTAGCTTGGCACAAAAGCAGTCAGGTTTAATTTAGAGGCGATTTCTAAAGTATTTATGCAGCAGTTCAAACCTTAATAAAGTGAAAACACAACACAGGAAAAACCCCACACCCATTTAGATACAAAGAGCAAAATGTAATACATTATTTGACATCAAAGTGATAAAAATCCAATCAATAGAACCGGAGATATGGAATTTTGAAGCTTTAGGTACAAAACAGTGACAGGAAGGACAGAGCCAACTGTATTTATCTGGTTACGGCAGACAGGGACAGAGTCACAAGTTCAAGGCCAGTCAGTCAACACACTAGTAGCTGGTAGGTTTTTAGGGGGCACCTCTAAGGTGCCCTTAGAATGCATGTATTGGTATTGGCATCAGTGTAGTTTCACCAATATGAGATGTTTGATACCAAACATCCATATCCCTAGTGAAGCCATCATTTAGCTAGGGAACTCGTAGTGACTAGGATCCAGCACATGTATTTGAAATGGTTTCCCTGGTCACTTACAATGTCTGAGAATTGACAAAGGCATTGCTGGGGCAAATCTGCTTGTGGAGATATGCCCTCACATGCAATAAAATGCACCCTACTTAGGACCGTAAGGCCTACTAGAGGGGTGATATGCATATATTGCATGCTGTGTTAGGGGACATGGCTCTCAAGCTGTGTGCTGTGTTGTGTTTTCACTTGTGTCTGCACCAAGACATGCAGCCTGCAATGGCAGCATGCCATGTGTTTGGCGAGGGGGGCCTTAGGGTGGTACAATTCAGCTTGCATCCCAGGCTCTAGGTATCAGGGGTACCATTTACTAGGGATTTACAGAGGATGCTAAAGATTTTGCCAATTGGGGAAATGACTGTGCAGTTTTGGGGAAAGATATGTGGCACTGGGGAACCCAGTGCACTTTCAGTTGAAATTACAACAGATACCAGGCAAAAAGTGGGAGCTAACCATTCCAAAAAGGGTGCCTGTCAGGCTTGTACATTTATGCAGGAGTGAAATGGACACAACATAGTTTCCAACCTTCCTATGAATCAAACAGACTCCAAAATAAGTCATTTCTGACCCAACGGGATGAAGGAACAAACCTTGACCAGGACTGGACCAGATTTCCAATGTGCAATGTCAGGTGTCTTTTCAGTTTTTTGTAAACATAACAACAACCTTTAGTACTTAGAGTACTCAGTTTAACCTCTTCCCATTTATAGGAGTTCGCGCTAACTTCTATCTAAGTATATAAGCTTTACAAATCTAGATATTCAAACATTAGCTTTTTACAGTGAGTCAAGGTTCGAAATGGATCCTATTTAGTTTTTTATTGGGAATCAGGATATAGTCTAGCCTTCTGGCTTGCAGGCCTTTGCCCCCGTCACCTAGTGACTTTTACCCTACCTAGCCTGCTCTGTTTTAGCACATTTATTTAATTAGTTCTTCCAAGATGACTGCTATATTTTTAGTTAGGAAGATGTTTTCATTTAATGTTATCAGTGTCACTCTGTGAAGGCATCACTATCAGCGTCAAAGACAAATGAGATACGTAGGTATTCACATCATGTACTTTCCCACTTACATGTGACAGTAACATAATGTACCTTTTCATGGAATTGTTTATATAATTGCCCCCCAAAGCATGCCTTCTTATCTATTGTTTGGGAACATACCTGCGTCAGGGGTCCTACAAGATCTGTATAAATTTATCTCACACAGACAGGGTTATCAGAGGAATTTCTACCAGATGCCATCAACACTATCTATGCTACACGTCGCCTTGATGCAGACCCAGCCTTCGTGTCCCCACGGAGTCTGATCTAGAGACTTTATTCCAAGGTAACGAGGGATTGGGGGCTCTTCTCATGGACATGGTACTGGCAGATTAGGTTTAACACACCTGGGGCCAGATGTAGCAAAGGTTTGCGAGTCGCAAACGGGCCGAATCGCTATTTGCGACAGTGCAAAATCGGAAATGGGATGCAAAAAGCCCATTTCCGACTCGCAAAAAGCGATGGGACCCGTTTGCTAGTCGCATCCGTTGCGACCCCATTTTGCGACCCGCAAATACCAAGTCGCAATTTGCGAGTCGCAAACCTTATGCAATTGCAACTCGCAAATTGCGACTAGTCGCAAAAAGCCCATTTTGCATGTCCCATTTACCACTAACTCAGAGCAGGTGGTAACCATTACCAAAGTATAAAAGGAGACCCAGAAGGCATCTGGGTTACACAAGATGGCGGAGAAATACCTGATAGCAGTGAGAAGGAGAGTCCACGCAGCACAGCAGAGGAGGAGGAGGGGCCACAGACAGGAGAAGATATATAGAACAAGGCAGACTCTTTTTCAGCAAACTGAGGAAGAGATCTATGACAAATACCGCCTTAGCAGCGCAGCCATAATAGAATTAATTGATTTACTCAAACCACAGCTAGAACACCAGACTCTGCGTGGCTGCGCCATCCCTACGCATGTGCAAGTGCTATGCTCACTGCACCTCTTGGCCTCAGGGAGCTATCAGGGGGTCATTGCTGTGGCAGGTGGGGTATCCCAAAGTGCAGTGTCAAGGTTCCTCAGGGCCTTCCTAGATGCCTTAGTCACGCACATGTCCCACTTCATATACTTACCAAGGAATGAGGCAGAAATGAACAGCACCAAGCTGGACTTTTACCGCATTGCCCACTTTCCCCATGTCATAGGGTGTGTAGATGGGACACACATTAAAATATGCCCCCCTGCTAATCTAGAACACCTTTTCCGCAACAGAAAGTGTACCCACTCACTCAATATTCAGGTTGTTTGTGACACCCATTATGTCATCACTGACATTGTAGCTAAGTTTCCAGGCAGTATCCATGACTCATAAATTTTTAGGCATAGTGGGATACATCAACGCCTGGAACGTGGGGAATTCGGAGACGGTTACCTCCTAGGTAGTGCCACAGACACTTGCAGACATACACACAGGTCACTGTGCACGACAATCTGGACTTCCTAACAGTGTACTTTTGTGCCCAACAGGTGACAGTGCATATGCTCTCAGGCCTTGGATCATGACTCCGTTTTTAACACCCAGCAATGATTCAGAGAGGCAATACAACAGTGCACATAAGAGGACCAGGAACCTCATCGAGCGCACCTTCGGACTCCTGAAGGCAAGATTCAGATGCCTCCACCGCAGTGGAGGTGCCCTCCAATACACCCCCATTACCGCATTCAAAATTGTGGTCGCATGCGCCATCCTTCATAACATAGCCACCCGACGTGGGCTACCTCTCACCCCTGCAGACCCAGATCCTGATGATGAAGAGCAAGAACAACCACATCGCCATCATGGGGATAGGAGTATGGCAAATCAAGGCAGACTGAGACGGGAACACATTGCAACACAATATTTTGGACGGTACGTGTCAACTCCCACCATACTCACCTATTAACCAAAAACTCCATTTGTTAAGTGGATCAAAAATAACTGATTTATTAGTGCATTAATGAAACTATTCACAAGTAAAGATTGTCCATGGGCAGGAAAATGCTAACCAGGCATGTGGCACATTAACGTCATGTGCCACATTTTATGGTCCAGGGTGATCTCTAAGACCTTCTGCCCCTCCTGCCAGCCTGGCTGGTCCCTGGTGCTTCCGTGGTGCTCTGCCTGCCACTCCTGAGCACCCTGCTGTCAGTGACAGAGACACTGCTCACTGTTGAGCCCTCCTCACTGTCCTGGGGTGTTTCCCCTGTGGCCCTCGACATTTCCCGTGTCTCCATCATTTCTATAATGTGGGTCAGACGTCCCAGGCCCCTAGCCACATCCCCAGCGAAATGGCCCATCTCCACTTGCAGCCCAACTGTCCTCCTCGACAGGCCTGTGGTGTTCATGGCGAGCCTGCCGATGGATGTGGCCATCCTGTCCAGTCTGTGCAGGAGCTGCCGATCCCTGCGCCGCACACCCTCGGCCTGGGCCAGTAGTCCTCCCGCCAGTTCCCTCATGGCAAGGGTAAGGTCCCCAGTGTTATTGCAGATCATGTCCATCCGTGTGTTGAGGTGCTGCATGCTGGCATGGTTGTTGCGCACAAAGCGGTGCAGCACACCACTAATTCTCCCCAAAATTCTATTCTGTAGGCGCTGACCACGAAGCAGATGTGCCTCACTGGTGCTGGGAGGAAGTAGCCCGGATGCAGACTGCAGCCCTGATGGTATGGACCTGCGACGCCTGCGCAGCGGTGGCTGCCCTGTGCTTCCACCTGTCTCATCCCTGCCTGTTGCTGGGGCAGCCTCTTGTGGAATTGTTGCAGCAGGTGTGGCTACTGCAGGGATGCTGCTGACCGTGCAGGTGGGGGTGCTGGCGGGTCCTGGGGTGTCCTCATGGGCCTGGCTGCTTGGAGTGTTGGTGGTGTCTTGCTGGAGACCTGTGGGACATGGGGAACAGACTGTCAGTGTCTACTATCTATTGCACACTTCATGATAAACATTTGCCTATGAACTGCCTACTTGACTACATTTCCCATAATGCATCATTCTGGCATTTGCTACCCTGAAATGGAGCTATCTTGGTTGTGCATGCCCCTGTGTACATGGTGGGTGGGGGTATGGCATTGATAGGGGTACAGGCATATCACATGGTACTCACCGGTTGATGTGCTGGGCTCTGAGGTGTCCAGGTCCCCAAATCCAGACACTGCCTCCTGCTCCAAGGTTTCTTGCACCCTTTCTTCCAGGGGTGTGGGTGGTGGCACAGACGATGGTCCCCCTCCTGTGCCTCTCATCTCCCGGAGCCTTTCAGCCACCCTCTCCTTGGTCCGGGAGCGGAGGTCATACCACCTTTTCTTGATGTCGTCGATGGTCCTATGGCTCACCCCCAGGGAATTAATCTTGTCCTGTATGTCCTGCCACAGCTGTTTCTTGGTGGCTTCAGGAACATTGAGGGCTGATCTCCCAAACAAGTCATCATAGTGCTGACAGCATTCCTCTGTCAGCACCTCCAGCTCCCTCTCAGAGAATTTCAGCTTCCTCTTTCTTGGTGTTCCCTCCATGGCAGCTGCTGTTTGTCCTGTGTGAAATTCGGCAGTTATAAAAGGGTGTGGTCCTGCCTCCTCCCAGGTGTATTTGTAAACTTCCTGGCTGTGATGTCATCATCATGTGCCAGGAAGTGTTTCCAGAGTGTTCTGGAGTGGTTTCTGGAGTGTTCTGCTGCACCTGTAATCAATTTTCAAGGTAATCGCAATTTGCGAAATATACTCGCTAATTGCGAGTTCGTTTTTTGCACACTCGCAAAAAGCGACCTTGCAATCTGCGGACTCGCACACTGCGTTGCGAGTCCGGGTGCGAGTCGCTATTTCGGCACGTTTTTTTTCCTTGCATTCCGAATTGCGACTCGCATTTTGCGAGTCGCATCAACTCGCAAAATGCGAGTCGCAATTTTTTGTTTTTCTACATCTGGCCCCTAGCTCTCTTTAGTTTAGAGATTCGGTTCATCATGCTATGGTGTTATGGTTAATTTCTTTTCTATTTTACATTTCATGTTATTGCAAGATGGTGGGGGTCTTTGTATTCATGACTCACATTTTTATAATTCTGTTTCTTGCATGGTCATTATCTTAATCATTGCAACCCAGGCAATTTACAATAGATTGCAGTCTTGTGAATAAAACCTATTGAAAACTTTTACTGCATCTCCTGTGTGTGACTGAGACTTGTTGCTCATGTGAGAAAAGGGTAATCTCTGTTTAACCACGACTCCCCTGAGATGTCGCGCTCTTGAGCCCATGCGTAAAGGCTGCCACAAATCACCTTTTGCAATATGGGTTTTGGTGAGGTACTGCTTTTGAGCCGGGAGGGTTGGGCAGACAGTTGCAACTTGTTGTAGGGTTGGCCTAGTCACCTACAAACAAAAGTGCTGTCATCCCTAAACCATCAGTCTTGCTTAGAGCAAGAGTCCAACTATGAAAGTTCAATTAAAAATTCCTACGCTTAATCGGCTTTCATCTCCTGAAATCATAAAATACACAGCATGTCATTAGTCTGGCTATACGTCACTGGGCATTAATTATTGTCTTAGACTGGTAGTAACAACAACCTTCACATGAGTCATTGATATAAACAAAAACGCTGCTGACAATAATAAATGTCGTTTCTTTTGAAACAACAACACAAAATGGTTGACTTCACCAGTCCTTTTCAACAGAATTCCATCAGATTAGTATTTCTTCTTGTTTTTTAGTACAAAGGATAAATGTTACCAATATTTTTAAATTGCCACTTGAATAATGTATTTTGATTGTCTTTTTCAGGTTGGCAGCAGACATTCGGCACAGAAGTAGGGAAATCAGCGACCTGACAGAGAAAGGAGAACCGGCTGTATGAGAACACCGAGCTCTCGGTCAGGATGTGATGGGAAGAGGATGGAGCCTCCACACAGGTGAGTACGAGGGGAGGAAGCTAACAACAAGCAGTCATTATGGTACGGCACATAGCCTTAAAAGTTGCGCACTCCACCTTAAAGGGGCCACTACATTATGCATGCGGTGCCGACAGTACACCTCCCCCAAGGCGCCTCCAACAGCTTTGGGTTTGTCAGGGTGCTGTTGATGAAAGAGGTGCAGAGGACGGGTGGCATTTACATGACATGTGATAGCGCATCCAATCCTCATAAATTACTTATGCTTGGACACGCCGGAGGTCGGTGAATCTTTTGACCGGGTTGAGTTCTCCTCATCCAAAGAATTGTCGGATCTCTCAAATCAATAATCAATAATCATTTATAATCAATAACCAATACTCGATTAGTAATCAATCAACAAATTAGTTAAACAGAAAATCAGTAATTAGACACGCCATGACCTTTCAGTCATGAATAACCACACCAGTTTATTAAAAGTTAATGAGTTTATTTCCCTATATTAACAAAGCTAACACTATATAAGTAAGTCTCAAAATCAAATGACATACATATACGAACATTACTAGCTGTCCATAACGACGGAAGAAACGCAATCTACGCAAAATTTGGATTATAATGCACTTGGTTATAGCAATGCAAATCACTAATAAAAGTAACTGAATTTGACTAATTGCATACATCGGTCAGCATAACAAGATTTCAATTCAGCATGGTGCATCAAGTGAATACCTCAACTAACCTCTGATTAGCATTGGCATGTGGGGCTTCATGCAAAAGAATTTAACCAACATAAATTTAGAAAACTTCTAGCTTAGGCTCTGTCAAAATAAGCAGTTGGTGCCTAAGAAGGAAAATACAATGAATAGTACATTTATCCTTTCATAATTACCAAATACAATCAGCATTCAAGGTAAGTCTTCGTCCTTCAGGTACCGGTTCGATCAGCATGGGGCAGATTTTAAAGGGACAAAGCTTAAGTCAAATTTTCCTTGCCGCAGCAAGGAAAATGGGGCAAAAGTTATCGTATGGGCAAGACGGGGTAAAGTTAAAGTTAAAATCTCTAGGGTGAGAATTCTTTAAAGTATCTCTCTCTCTCTCTGGAATAGAGAAAAAGCATCAAAGTGTCATTAAAATGGCTTCTCAGATCTGGCTTCAAAATGGCATCAAAGAAAAATGGCTGGCTTGTCTTTGTCCGGTGGGTTTAAGTAAGAAAACGTTCCAAATTCTTCAGGGTCTTCCATTGGAGGGTCCATGGGGTGGTTTCTCTTTAACCAATGAATAGTGTCTTTTCTCTTAATGTTCACCTACGCATAGGTGTCCTTGGAGTTTTGGAACACAAGTAGCAACAAAGTTTGCCAATTAATTCTGTATCAGTGTCTTTATTGTCTGCACCTGCAGAAGCTGACCTTGCTTCAAAGGGGATGAAACTTGCCTAGCACGCAACCTTGAGATAAGGGTATTAGTCATTCTACTGGAAAAATACAGCTTTTAAAGTTAAAACACATCTTTGTTAATACAAGTGAAAACTACGCAGTTAAAATTTAGACCAGGCAACTAGGCAAAAGCTTCTCCTAACTTTTACGCTAAGCATATAACAGTTTTAACGAGAAAATCATAAAATACATCTGCAATTATGACGGATTACTACATTATCGATTCTTCATGATTAATCAAGCTCGTTTATGCTAATTGGCAAACTACTTCGTGGGCACATTTTCTACATACATTATTTTTCTTTGCTAAAATCACATTGTCTTATACGATTTTGTTACATGATATATGAATGTTTGTTAGTCTTTCTTTTTCTGCTTCATCAATCCCTCCTCTGATGACTAATTATGTCATCACGTTAAATCTTCCATCACAAATTTTATTTCATTAAAATTCTGTTTTAGTAATTTGACACTTCGGTCATTTCCCTCTTTCTCTTCACTCCCTTTGGTTTTTCCCTGTAAATTTCTACCATTCTCTTTTGTTCTTTCTCTTCTATTCTTCTCTTGTTTCTTGATTTTAATATTTTAATAGTTCTCCAGTATTGGATCTTTCATAGATTCACATGCTTGAATTATCCCGTCGTCGAGGTGGGAGCCTCACGGTAAGTTTAAATAGATAAAGCAGTAAGTCAGTAAAAGTAAAACCAGTAGGCCCCAGTAGGCCTCATAAGGTATTTTACAGTCTATCCACTTTGTTTTGTGAAAAGACCCAAACTTCAGTCTCAACCAATCAGGATTCAGCCCCTCCCAAACAGTCCCAACAGAGGCTGAATTCCCTCAGATTTTCTACCGCACGTCGTGTGAAGGGAGTCTCCCTGAGCTCTGCTCAGTTTTTTCCTATTTTCTGACTGAAGATTATTTTTTTCTCTCAGGAAACTTGCTACAGCTCCACTATGTCTGAAAAGGCAAAAAAGGGTCTGTTCAGAGATTGTGACACCTGTGGGAAGAAGAGACTGCATGTTGATGACCCCCACAAGAAGTGTATTTATTGCCTTCATCCAGACCACAAGGTGAGAGACTGCAAAATCTGTTGCACCTTTAGTCAAAAAACCCTCAAAGACCGGGAGGGTAGACTTCTCTTATGGCTACAAAAACAGAAAGCCTTAGAGCATCCTTCCTCAGATGACAGCGAGGCATCATCACAAACTTCTCGCCCTCAGAAAAGAACAGGTGAGAGAAGCAGAGGGTCGGATGAACCACCAAGGAAGGTGCTCAAGAAGACAAGACAAGTCTCTATTGGGACGAAAAAGGATGTTTTTCATTCAGAGACATTTAAACATGGGCCAAAAAAGGTTCATTCAGAACCTACTACGCCTTTACACCAGAAAAGTACCTCAAAAAAGCCATCTCTGTCTCTGTCACCACAAAAAGAGCCAGAACAACTCTTTTCGGTGAAAAAACATCCGTCGACGACCACCCCGTCGACGACTGTGTCGACGGTAACAGCGACTACGGTATCGTCGACGTTCACAACGCCAGCCTCACCGATGATTATGACGTCATCGCCGTTGTCATCGACGACGATAATTACGGCAATTTTTTTTAAGAAAGCTTCGTCGACAACCACATCGTCGACAGCGGAGGCCTCCTGGGTTCACCAATCAACCAGGGCACTCCCGTCTACGAAGCACCTCTCAATGAGGTTCAAGAAGGCACTGCCGACGACGGCACCTACACGACCGTCGTCGATAAAGTACCCGTCGACAAAGAGACCGTCGACGGAGCATTCGCTGACAAAGGACCCGTTAGTAAAGACGCCGACGATGACGGAGCCGTCGACGAGAGTACCATCGACGGGAGAGCCGTCGACGAGAGACCCGTCGACGAAGGAACCGTGGACGAAGGAACCGTCGACGAGAGAACCGTCGACGACAGAACGGGCCAAAAGAGAGCCGTCGACGAGGGAACCGCCGACGAGTGAACCGTTGACGATCATATCATCTACAGCATTAACAGTATACAAACCATCCACCTACCTGGATACTTCACCTCACCATTCCTCGTACCATCAGGCCGACTCCTCCAGATTCTTAACCCTTTCAATTATTAATATAGGGGACAAGGCGTCTGATATTCTTCCAATGCATACCTCACCAAGTAAAGTGTTGCCATACCCACCACAACATCTTTTAGAGGATGAGGACGACGACACATACTCGCAGAACGACGGAATGTTTGGGGCAGCTAGTAGCCCGTCACAACTCAATGTAAAATGCCAAGAGTTTGACGAAGAAGAGGATCAACAGTATCAGCCTAGTTATGCCTCAACATCTTATCCACAGACACAACAACCATCGCCCCTCGCTATGCCTAGCACATTAGTAACAGATCTTCAATTTATGTTGAAGGACTACTATAAAAGGTTTCCACCGTCAACTCAGTCCACGCCACCTAGACCTGAGAGCTACCAGACACCTCGGCAAGCTCATACTACTAGCCTTTCCGTAACGCCACAGGCTACTATACCTGTAATTAGCCAAACCCAGGAAACTTGCCCCTCATCGGACGACGAAAGGGAAGAGGGTGAGCTAAGAGATTCGGCGAATAGTGAATGGGATGATTACCTCGTCCCCACACCATCTCCACCGCCAGCAGGTCCAGTAGATTCTCCTCCAGAGGACATAGGAGGTTTCCATAATCTGATAGAGCGAGCGGCGAAACGTTTTGGCCTTGCAATTGTTTCTCATGAAACCGAATGTTTTTTGTACGACTTTAAAGAGCCATCAAAAAGATCTGTACGAGCCATACCCATTGTCGATTTCTTATGGCAGGAGGGTTTGAAGGCAATGAAAAACCCAGCAACAGTGCCTTCACAAATGCCAAGACTAGAGAAAAAATATAAGGCCCCAGATGATTCTCCGGCCTGTCTAGTCTCACAGCCGAAACCTGACTCTGTGATATCACAGGCGGCTCAGCGACGTTCCAAAAACCCCTCCACACCTATTGCGTCTCCCCCGGATAAAGAAGGAAGGAGATTAGACAATATTGGCAAGAAATTCTCCTCTGTGGCCGCAGTCACCGTTAAGGCGGCTAATTCCCTCGCCATCTTGGGAAGGTACGATCACCAGATGTGGGCAGACATGTCTGCTTTTTTAGATTTACTGCCAGAAGACGTCAAGGTGGAAGCAAAAAAGGTCTTGCAGGAGGGAGAAAGGGTCTCCGCAGAAATAATAGACAGCGCAATAGACATTTCTCTCACTGGCTTTAGACAATTAGCTGGTGCAGCAGTCCTGCGCAGACAAGGATGGCTAAAGGCGACTTCTTTCAGACCAGAAGTCCAGACTCGTGTTCTTGACATGCCTTTCGATGGAGAGAGTTTGTTTGGCAAACACGTGGACGACATGTTGCAGGCTATCAAGACGGATACCGATACGGCAAAATCCCTAGGTACCCTGCAATATAAAAAACAACCTTTTCGTGGAGCAAGGGGTAGAGGTAATTACTCCTTTCGAGGTGGATACCAGCAATACAGGTCACAATATCCATCTTCCTCCACGGGATCACGACAGCAATACCATCAGCAACAGCAGCATTATCGATTGCCTCCGGCCGCAGCTTACAAACACCCAACTAGAGGACGAGGAGCTGCCCAGGGAAGAGATACAGGCAGGAAACAATGACCCGCTGATCATCTCAACGCTTCCCCACCAACCAACATCGAGGGTCGGAGGTCGCATCACTTCCTATTTCCCCAACTGGAAGGCGATAACATTGGACAGATGGGTACTCGATGTAGTGGCCAGAGGTCATACTCTGGAATTCACTCAAACACCACCAACTGTTCCTCCATCGGGCCCACCGCCTCCGAGGTTGAACCAACTCCTCAGGGAAGTAAGAATAATGTTGAGAAAAGGAGCAGTGGAACCAGTCCCTTTATTTCAAAAGAACAGAGGATTCTACTCCCGTTTTTTCCTTGTAAAAAAACCCTCAGGAGACTGGCGCCCCATTCTGGACTTGAGAGCCCTGAACAAGTTTCTGAAGAAGCAATCGTTCAGGATGGTAACTCTACAGGATGTCCTGCGTCTGTTAGATCCCGGAGATCGCATGGCATCCCTAGACCTCCAGGATGCCTATTTTCATATCCCCATATATCGCAACCATCGCAAATTCCTAAGGTTCAGAGTGGGAAGTATGCACCTTCAATTCCGAGTTCTGCCATTCGGCCTCAAATCAGCCCCCAGAATCTTCACAAAAATGTTAGCTCCGGTAGCAGCACATCTCCGCCAGTCAGAGATCCAGGTCTTCCCTTACCTGGACGACTGGCTTATAAAGGCACCCTCAAAATCGCAAGTGAAAAATCATATTTTCCATTGCCTTCAATTGCTACACAACCTAGGGTTCGTAGTCAATTATCAGAAATCTCAACTCTACCCCAAACAGGAATTGAATTTCTTGGGGGCAATTCTGGACACAGTCCGCAACAAAGCCTACCCATCTCACGAGCGGAAACAAAAGTTAACCTCCTTGGCACAAAGGCTCTCCAGAAGAAGGTTCGTTTCAGTCTGCATCTACAAATCATTGCTCGGAATGATATCGTCATGCATTCCGCTAGTCCCAGATTGCAGGCTCCATATGCGACCCCTACAAGAACAATTAGACATACAATGGACCCAGGTCAACGGTTCCTTCGAAGACAAGATTCGCATAACGCCTCCAATGAAGAACATCATGAGGTGGTGGGCGAATCTAACCAATTTGTCAAACGGACTCTCTTTTCTTCTCCAAACACCAAGGCCCTCATTCTGACCCTGGCGGTCGGTGATAAAGCGGCGGCCAAGCCGCCAACAGGCCGGCGGTCTAAAATATGCAATTCTGACCCTGGCGGGAACCGCCAACACAGCCCGCCAACTTAACACTCCGCCCGCCACGGCGGTACAAACAAACAGCGCGGCGGTTCCCGCCAACAGCCAGGCGGCAGACAATGTACCGCCCACCCTATTACGACCCACCAATCTGCCACCTTTTCCGGGGCGGGAGCACCGCCGATAAGAACACGGCGGAAACAGACTACGAACGGGAAAACGCTCACCTCTACGCACTCCACGCGAGATTCCGGGAGTATGGAACCAGAGTTGCAGGTCATCCCCGCACTCCTATTCCTGCTCATATACCAGGAGCACGCCCGGCGGCGCGGAAGACATCGGTGAGTACTGCACCTACGACACAGGGGAGGGAAAAGATTACCGGCACACACCCACCCACCCACACCCACTACAACACACACATCAATGCATTCCCACAGATCACTGTCACAACCCACAAACCACCCCCCTCCGAAATAATGCAAAGACCAAAAGAAGAGATCATAAACGGGCAGATATATTGAAATATGTACACCAGTAATCCCAATAAATAAATAAACTATGTACAAAATATATACAGCTACTAAATGTAGTCCAACCACTGTCCGTGGATCACAGGGGTCCTGTGCAAAGGGGCAAGGCCCAGTCCCACGACAAGAACTCCACGGAGAGAACACTGCAGGGGCATCAGAAAGAAAATAGGACAGGCACCTCAGGGGGAAGGGAAGGGGGGGCACCTCAGCCACTTGAGTACACAACGCCAGATCCACAAGGGGACTCCATGACCACTGGCCCATCCTGGGGAGAGCAAAGCCACAGTCCAAACAGTCCATACAGTGGGTGGCCTGCCCACTGGGCCATCCTGGGGAGAGCAAAGCCACAGTCCATACAGTCCATACAGTGGGTGGCCTGCCCACTGGGCCATCCTGGGGAGAGCAAAGCCACAGTCCAAACAGTCCATACAGTGGGTGGCCTGCCCACTGGGCCATCCTGGGGAGAGCAAAGCCACAGTCCAAACAGTCCATACAGTGGGTGGCCTGCCCACTGGGCCATCCTGGGGAGAGCAAAGCCACAGTCCATACAGTCCATACAGTGGGTGGCCTGCCCACTGGGCCATCCTGGGGAGAGCAAAGCCACAGTCCAAACAGTCCATACAGTGGGTGGCCTGCCCACTGGGCCATCCTGGGGAGAGCAAAGCCACAGTCCATACAGTCCATACAGTGGGTGGCCTGCCCACTGGGCCATCCTGGGGAGAGCAAAGCCACAGTCCATACAGTCCATACAGTGGGTGGCCTGCCCACTGGGCCATCCTGGGGAGAGCAAAGCCACAGTCCATACAGTCCATACAGTGGGTGGCCTGCCCACTGGGCCATCCTGGGGAGAGCAAAGCCACAGTCCAAACAGTCCATACAGTGGGTGGCCTGCCCACTGGGCCATCCTGGGGAGAGCAAAGCCACAGTCCAAACAGTCCATACAGTGGGTGGCCTGCCCACTGGGCCATCCTGGGGAGAGCAAAGCCACAGTCCATACAGTCCATACAGTGGGTGGCCTGCCCACTGGGCCATCCTGGGGAGAGCAAAGCCACAGTCCAAACAGTCCATACAGTGGGTGGCCTGCCCACTGGGCCATCCTGGGGAGAGCAAAGCCACAGTCCAAACAGTCCATACAGTGGGTGGCCTGCCCACTGGGCCATCCTGGGGAGAGCAAAGCCACAGTCCAAACAGTCCATACAGTGGGTGGCCTGCCCACTGGGCCATCCTGGGGAGAGCAAAGCCACAGTCCATACAGTCCATACAGTGGGTGGCCTGCCCACTGGGACATCCTGGGGAGAGCAAAGCCACAGTCCATACAGTCCATACAGTGGGTGGCCTGCCCACTGGGCCATCCTGGGGAGAGCAAAGCCACAGTCCATACAGTCCATAACAGACCCCACTGCCACTGGAGGAGGCAAGTTGGCCAGAGGACATCCTGCAGCCCTGCCCGAGATAGATCCTGCCCTGCCACGTCTGCCAAAGGGCCAGCGGTTCTTGCCTTGAAGGGCCCAGTTCAGCGGTTCCTGAGACGGCGGGGCCCAGTTCAGCGGTTCTTGAGACGGCGGGGCCCAGCGGAGCGGTGCGTGAGACGGCGGGGCCCAGCGGAGCGGTTCTTGAGACGGCGGGGCCCAGCGGAGCAGTGCTTGAGACTGCGGGGCCCAGTTCAGCGGTCCTTGCCCTGAAGGGCCCAGTTCAGCGGTTCTTGAGACGGCGGGGCCCAGTTCAGCGGTTCTTGAGACGGCGGGGCCCAGCGGAGCGGTGCGTGAGACGGCGGGGCCCAGTTCAGCGGTCCTTGCCCTGAAGGGCCCAGTTCAGCGGTTCTTGAGACGGCGGGGCCCAGTTCAGCGGTCCTTGCCTTGAAGGGCCCAGTTCAGCGGTTCTTGAGACGGCGGGGCCCAGTTCAGCGGTCCTTGCCCTGAAGGGCCCAGTTCAGCGGTTCTTGAGACGGCGGGGCCCAGCGGAGCGGTGCTTGAGACTGCGGGGCCCAGTTCAGCGGTCCTTGCCCTGAAGGGCCCAGTTCAGCGGTTCTTGAGACGGCGGGGCCCAGTTCAGCGGTCCTTGCCCTGAAGGGCCCAGTTCAGCGGTTCTTGAGACGGCGGGGCCCAGCGGAGCGGTGCTTGAGACTGCGGGGCCCAGTTCAGCGGTCCTTGCCCTGAAGGGCCCAGTTCAGCGGTTCTTGAGACGGCGGGCCCAGTTCAGCGGTCCTTGCCTTGAAGGGCCCAGTTCAGCGGTTCTTGAGACGGCGGGGCCCAGCGGAGCGGTTCTTGAGACGGCGGGGCCCAGTTCAGCGGTCCTTGCCCTGAAGGGCCCAGTTCAGCGGTTCTTGAGACGGCGGGGCCCAGTTCAGCGGTCCTTGCCTTGAAGGGCCCAGTTCAGCGGTTCTTGAGACGGCGGGGCCCAGCGGAGCGGTTCTTGAGACGGCGGGGCCCAGTTCAGCGGTCCTTGCCCTGAAGGGCCCAGTTCAGCGGTTCTTGAGACGGCGGGGCCCAGTTCAGCGGTCCTTGCCCTGAAGGGCCCAGTTCAGCGGTTCTTGAGACGGCGGCCGGTCTATGGCCAACTGCTAATTGCCTGGTGGTGCCCTCCTGGGCAGCGGGGATGGTGCTCCTTCACTGCCCACCTGGGCTGTGGGTGGTGGGGCCCTCCTGGCCAGCTGGGCTGGGTCCTCCCTGGGCAGCGGCTATGGGGGTGGTGGGCTCTCCCGGGGCAGCTGTGCCGGTTCCTCCCGGGGCAGCGGCTATGGGGGTTGTGGGCTCCTCCTGGGCAGCAGGCCTGCTGCCTGACCTCTCCGACTTGCTGCCCTTGCCCTCCTTAGTCGTGGGCCTGTGGCCCTTTCCTCCCTTTGGAGCTGTGGCTGGTGACTGTCTCTGGGTGGTGTCCGGGGGGGATGTAGAAGGCGGGCTCCTGCGGCGCCCCTTCCGCCTTCTGCTCCTCTTCCCAGGGGGTGGGCTGGCTGTCCCCTTGCTGCTGGGCGAAGATCCAGACATGCGGGCTGGCGGGCTCCAATACCCCTGCACCCTTGTCAAGGGGGCTGCAGGGCTGGTGGTGGCTGAGGTGCTCTTCTTACCCCGACGAGAAGGAGGGGGGGGCTCAGGGTCAGGAAAGAAGTTAGTAGTGGCGAGGAAGAGCTTCTTGGGACAATGGAGAGTGGTAGGTACAGTGGGAATGGGAGTGGAGGGAGAGGATGTGGTTGTAGGTGAGTCACGTTTGCTGTCTTTGGGTGCAGGTGCAGGAGGGATAGGCTGTCGTGAGGTGGATGGCTGTTGGGTGGGTGGGTGGCTGCGTTTGTGTGGTGTGGAAGAGGGGGTGACAGACACAGTGGGAGAGGACACAGGGGACGTGTAAATGGCAGTGGGGGTGGTGACTGCACGTGTGCGGACTGGAGTGGAGGGTGTGCTGGTGATGGAAACACTGGCTGATGGTGAGGTGAATGGAGGTGTGAGTGTAGACGTCACAGGGAGGGAGGAGGGAGACGAGGAGGTGGGGGTCACAGAGGTGGTAGTGACTGTTGGCATGTCTGCATCGGAATGTTGCGTGTGTGAATGTCTGCGTGATCTGTGGTGCTTATGTTTGGATGAGCTTCTCTTGGGTGTTGAGGTGTGTGCAGGCTGGTCTGATGGTGTGGGTGGGACAGGCAGAGGAACAGGAGACTGGGAGGAGGGAGTTAGTAGAGGCAGGCAGGAGACAGGGACAATGGCTGCCGTCAGTGCTGAGGCCAGAGCCTGGAACGATCGCTGATGGGCAGCCTGACCCGAATGAATGCCCTCCAGGTACGCATTGCTGCGATGAACCTCCCTCTCCACCCCCTGGATGGCATTCAAAAGGGTAGTCTGCCCAACAATGAGCGTTCGGAGGAGGTCAATGACCTCCTCACTGAGGGCAGCGGGGGTAACAGGGGCAGGGCCTGAGGTGCCTGGGGCGAAGGAGATGCCCGGCTTCCTGGCAGAGCGGGCACGGGGCGAACGCTGAGGGGCTGCTGGGAGGGCGGAGATGGTGCGCTGGGTGGCGGCTGTACCTGTAATGGCGGGGGGCACGGATGGTGCCACCCCCGCAAGGGAGCCCCCTTCCGAGGACGTGTCCGTGTCGCTGCAGGGTCCAGTCGTCCCCGTCGTGGAGCTCCCCTCGCCCTCCGTCTCACTGGTCCAGTCTGACTCTGTGGCATGGCCCTCCTGGGCCATGTGAGATGCAACTCCCTCCTGCCCCGATGCCACTTCTCCTCCGCCTGATGATGCTGATGCACACAAGCACAGAAAGACAAACAAAAAGGGGGGGGGAGAGAGAAATAAAGGGATATTGAGTACATGGATCTCCGGTACAGTTAGCGGACATGACAGACACAGATGCCCCCTGCACTAAGTTGCGCACTTGGGGTCCGCTACGCATTCCGTGGAACATGCCCTACACGCCTAGAGTTGACAACTGCACCCATGGATGACACGGCCCAGGGATGGCTGTACTGACAAACTACTGAGGGTGGTGGCTGGGGACACAGGGGCTTACGGGGGTGCCCAGCCTACAGATATCGCCCTGGCCTAGGGGGACCCCCAGCCCTCCTCCCCCACCCAGACGCCTCCACTGCGCGACAACAGAGTAGATAATGCTTGTACTCACCCCCTTGTGTCTGCTGTGCTGCCCTCACGCGCCCATCCAATTCAGGGTAGGCCACCGCCAGGATCCGGAACATCAGGGGGCTCAGTTGACGGCAGGCACCCCGCCTACGTTGGGAGGCCATCCCCAGCAGAGACTCGGCGGTCTTCTTGGTCCCGCAGCGGATGTCCTCCCACCTCTTGCGGCAGTGGGTGCCCCGTCGATGGTGGACCCCCAGGGTCCGGACTTCCTTGGCGATGGCACGCCAAATCCCGATCTTCTCATGGGCGCGGACCTATGTGACACGTACAGGGAGGGAGAAATACCACGTTCAAGTTTCTCAGCATTTTCCTTTCCAGTGGCCCAACGCCCCCCATCCCCGCCAGGCCCCCCGCCATGCCCCCCGCCAGGCCCAACATGCCCCCCATCCCCGCCAGGCCCCCCGCCATGCCCCCCGCCAGGCCCAACATGCCCCCCATTCCCGCCAGGCCCCCCGCCATGCCCCCCGCCAGGCCCAACATGCCCCCCATCCCCGCCAGGCCCCCCGCCATGCCCCCCGCCAGGCCCATCATGCCCCCCATCCCCGCCAGGCCCCCCGCCAGGCCCCCAAGCCAGCCAGTGGCCCCAAATCCATATTGAATTAAACTCACTTGTTGGTCTGGAGGACCGTAGAGTAGCGCATACTGGGGGAGGACCCCATCCACAAGTTTCTCCAACTCCTCTCCAGTGAAGGCAGGGGCCCTTTCCCCAGGCGCAGCAGCCATTGTCCCTTCCAGACCGAGGTCACAGCAACACTTGCAGTATAGGTCCTCTCCTGTGAAAGTTCAAGTCGCAAGTGGATAAGTAGATAGAAAATGGCGGTGACGTCCGCGGCGGTGCGTACCGCGGCGGTGTGTCCCGCCACCGCCGGCGCCCTTCGCTATTGGCTCCTGAAACCCATAGGCTTCAATGTTAACCAATGCGGCTTTGCGCCGCGGTCTTCGCCCGCCGCCCGCCGCGGTGTGCCACGCCAGCGCATTGACCTCACATCCCATTGTCACACTTCACAGGTCAGGCAGCCGCCATTTCCAGGGCCCACATGGCTCAATTTCAACTGCGTCACACAGGCCTAGGCCTTGCATAGCCACTCAGACACGCCATTCACTGCATAGAGAATCGTATACTGTGCTAGCTGTGAGTACGTACCTGTGGGTTGCTTGACTGTGTGCTCCATGTTGTCCTTCCTAGGCACCGTCCGCTGGGTTGGGCGAGGAGACGGATGAATCCTCCTGTGTACCGACCGCTGGTGGACCTGTCGACAATGGAAGAACGCCACATTATCCTGACCTACCGTCTTAACCGTGCCACTATCCATGAACTGTGTGCCCAGCTGGAGCCCGACCTGATGTCCCCCATCCGCCAACCCACAGGGATTCCCCCTCTGGTGCAGGTCATGTCAGTACTCCATTTCTTGGCAAGTGGGTCATTTCAGACAACCGTGGGAATTGCTTCTGGGATGTCTCAGCCCATGTTTTCGAAGGTGTTATCCAGAGTGTTGTCTGCCCTGATGAAATCCGTGAGGAGCTACATCATTTTCCCTGAGGTGGGCGAATTGGCTACAGTGAAGGGTGATTTCTACGCCCTTGGACATATTCCCAACGTAATTGGTGCCATTGATGGGACCCATGTGGCTTTGGTTCCCCCAAGAGACAGGGAGCAGGTGTACAGGAACAGAAAAAATTACCATTCAATGAACATCCAGGTGGTGTGTTTGGCTGACCAGTACATCTCGCATGTAAATGCCAAATTCCCAGGGTCAGTGCATGACGCCTACATCCTCAGGAATAGCAGCATCCCTTACGTGATGGAACAGCTACAGAGACACCGTGTATGGCTAGTGGGGGACTCTGGGTTCCCCAACCTGTCGTGGCTACTGACCCCAGTAAGGAATCCCCGGACCAGGGCAGAGGAACGGTACAATGAGGCCCATGGGCGTACTAGGAGGGTGATCGAACGCACCTTTGGCCTCCTAAAGGCCAGGTTTAGGTGCCTGCATATGACAGGTGGATCCCTAATGTACTCACCTAAGAAGGTGTGTCACATCATCGTGGCCTGCTGCATGCTTCACAACCTGGCTTTGCGCCGCCAGGTGCCTTTCCTGCAGGAGGATGGTCGAGACGGTGGTGTTGTGGCAGCGGTGGAACCTGAGGAAAGTGACGAGGAGGAAGACGACGGGGCTGAAACAGACAACAGGGACAGAATCATTGAACAGTACTTCCAATAGGACACAGGTAACATTTCAAAGATAATTTAGTAAATGTTAACTACTCTCCTGCATCTCTGCTGCCTGTCTATTTGCCCCAGTGTATGACGACTGAGTTTTGGCTTTTCCCTCCCTATTTCAGATCTGGGGTCCCCACTACGAGTCCTGTGCTTCGTTTCCCCATGGACTACAGCTTTGTGGCAGCTGTTTGTTGACTTCACCATGTACAAGGACATATTTGCACTGTCATGTCAATTACAATCTATTGAAATCACAGCCAGACTCCAGATATTTTGGTGCAAAATAGGTGTTTATTGAAGTGCTCAAAATGGGATGGGTGGTTTCAAGTGGGTGGGGGCTATGGTGAAGGAATGTCCATGGCAGAGTCCAGAGTAACAGTCACACAGGTGCATTGTCCAGAGGCCTGTGGAGAGATGGAGCATGGGCAGTTCAAGGATGGACAGGGTGACAATGTGGGACAGTGGGATGACATCAGGTGGTATCCATTGCTGGCGGGGGTCTTGACATCCTACTCTGTCTTCTTGCGAGATCTCAGGGCCCTCTTGCGGGGTGGTTCTTCTCCTGCAGGAGGTGGGGGTCTGGTGGGCTGCTGCTGTGCGGGGGCCTCCTGTCCACTAGCGCCGGCGGAGGTGGTTGGCTGTTCTTGGTCCAGGCTAGTGGCAGGGGCCCTTGGGTGTTGTTCAGTGTCCGCCCTGTTGTTGACGAGGTCCTGCAGCAGCCCTACCATGGTAACCAGGGTGGTGTTGATGGCTCTGATGTCCTCCCTGTACCCCCGATAGTGTTCCTCCTGCAGTACCTGGATCTCCTGGAACCGGGCCAGTACCGTCGCCATCGTCTCCTGGGAGCGGTTGTATGCTCCCATGATGGTGGTGAGGACCTGGTGGAGAGTGGGTTCCCTGGGCCTATCCTCCCCCCCCTGTCGCACAGCTGCCCTCCGAGTTCCCCTGTTTCCCTGGGCCTCTGCCCCCTGGCCGGTGTGCCCACTACCACTGCCCCCAGGTCCCTGTTGTTGTTGGGGTGGTGGGTTATCCTGGGTGCCCTGTAGTGGTAGACACACCGCAGATTGACGCGCCCTGGAGACAGAGGCATGGGCCCGCTGGGTGGGAGCTGTGCTGGTGTTCCCAGAGGGGTTTGGGTCTGTAGTGGCCTGGGCCTGTGTGAGGGGAACCGACTGTCCAGAGGTCCCCGATGGTCCGGGCTGGTCATCGGTGTCCAGGTCGACAGAGCTGCTGTCATCGCTGACGGCCTCTTGGGTGGGGGGTGTGGAGAATTCTGGCCCCTCCGCTGCGGTGTGTTGACGGTCGGGTCCTGCAGGGGTATAGAGGTATGGTTATAGTTTCAATGTGTGGCATATGGGTGTATCTGTGGGTTCTCGTGTCCCCAAGTGCTGGCATTCGTGTGTGGGGGCTTTGGTGAGGGTGGCTTGTGGGGGGGATGTGTATATGCATTGGGCATGCTTTGGTGATGGGTGTCCATGCTTAGTGGACGCATGCAGGCCTAGGTTTTGGGATGTGTGGGTTGTGATGGTGAGACATTGGCGGGGAATAGGTGTGCTGGGGGTGGGGGTGAGGATGGTGGTGGGGGTGAGGATGGTGGTGGGGGTGGGGGTGAGGGTGGGGTTCGAGGATGGGGGTGAGGGTGGGGTTCGAGGATGGGGGTGAGGTTTGGGGTATGATTTGGCATGCAGGTGGGGGGGAAGCAGTATTGAAGCTTCAACTTACCAGTATCCATTCCTCCGCCGACTCCTGCGAGGCCGTCAGGATGCAGGATGTTCAAGACTTCCTCCTCCCATGATGTGAATTGTGGGGGTTGAGGTGGGGGTCCTCCGCCAGTCTTCTGCACGGCGATGTTGTGCCTGGATACCATGGAACGCACCTTCCCCCGTAGGTCGTTCCATCGCTTCCTGATGTCTTCCCGATTTCTGGGGTGCTGTCCCACTGCGTTGACCCTGTCGACAATCCTCTGCCATAGCTCCGTCCTCCGGGCAATGCTGGTGTATTGTATCTGTGTGCCGAACAGCTGGGGCTCTACCCGAACGATTTCCTCCACCATGACCCTGAGTTCTTCGTCTGTGAAGCGGGGTTGTCTTTGGGGTGCCATGGGGTGGTGTGTATGATGTGTGGGGTGGAGTATGTGTATTTAAGTGAGTTGAGTGTGGTGGTGTGTGTTGTTTTGTGTGTGGATAGTGTGTGGGTGATGGTGTTGAGTGGCTGTGGCTGTTATTTTTTGGATGCTGGTGCCTCGCTCTTGCCTTCTTTACGAATTTTTTAGCGTAGGGGTTTGTGGGTGATGTGGGTGGGTGTTTTATATTGTATTGTGTGTGTGGGAGTGGTGTGTGTATGTGTATCAGGTGTGTGGGATTCAAATCGTCCAATGTGGCTGAGTTTTGTTCGTTTGTGTGTATTCTGACCGCGGCGGTGTGTCCCGCCAATGGAATACCGCGTTTGAATGACCGCCGCGTGGATTCGTGGGTCGTAATGGGATGGGCGTATTTCTGTTGGCGTGACGGTGGAGGTTTTGTCACCTCCACTTTTCCGCCGACCGCTGGTCTGGCGGTCTGTTGTGGCTGTCGGATTTTCGGAGGTTTGCCTTCTGCGGGTCAGAATGACCGTGGCGGGTTTCCGCGACCGCGGCGGGATTATGGAGGATTTCTGACCGGCGGTAGGCGCCTTTTACCGCCGAGGTCAGAATGACCACCCAAGTTACATAGTAACAACGGATGCCTCTCTTGCAGGATGGGGGGCACATTGCCAGGACCTGCAAATCAGCGGAATCTGGAATCAGAAAGAACGTCAGCTTCACATCAATTATCTGGAACTCAAGGCAATACACTTAGCTCTGAAAGCTTTCTTACCAAAGATACAGAGTTCAAGCCTCTTAATCAGGACAGACAATACAACCAGCATGTTTTATCTAAACAAGCAAGGAGGCACAAGATCCCTACAACTTTCGCAGCTAGCCCAACAAATTTGGACATGGGCCATAAAGCACAATATTTCACTCAAGGCGGAGCATGTGCCAGGACAAACCAATATTCTAGCAGACACCCTGAGCAGGACAGTGATTCCTTATCACAAGTGGGAACTAGACCAGAAAAGTCTCAACAGCCTTTTTCTATTATGGGGCAAACCGAACTTAGATCTATTTGCCACTCTCGAGAACAAGAAATGCCAGTTCTACGCAAGTTGGCTTCCCCAAAAAGATTCGTGGGGGAATGCGTTTTCGATGAGATGGTCCGGAGTTTATGCCTACGCTTTTCCTCCGATCCCGCTCATTCCGAGAGTCATCAACAAACTGAAGGCGGAGGGGTGTCGCCTTCTGCTCATAGCTCCCAAATGGCCCAGACAAGTCTGGTATACGGAGCTCCTCATGCTCTCCGAACGACCACATCTACGACTCAGACAGAGCCCGACTCTCTTAACGATGCACCAGGGACAAGTCAGACACCCAGATCCGTCATCTCTTCATTTGTCAGCTTGGCTCCTGAATACAATGAATACTTGAATCTCAACATTTCCCCGGAGTGTAGAGACATATTGGCGAAAGCTAGAGCGGACACTACCAACAAAACCTATAAACGTAAATGGAAACGTTTTTGTATATGGTGTGCAACACAAGATATACATCCTTTGTCCTCTACTCCGGAACAGATACTTCCATATCTCCTGCTCCTTGCAAAATCAGGGCTTGCATATTCTCCTATTCGGGTACATCTGGCAGCAATCTCCAGATACCGCAGATCTCCAGACAGAGTTTCTTTGTGTTCCACTAGAATCGTCAAACAATTTATGAAGGGCCTTTTTCGGGTTTTCCCGCCAGTTAGAAAGCCTCCACCATTATGGTCATTGAATGAGGTATTGATGCAGCTTATGAAAGCCCCCTTTGAACCGATCCACAAAGCTGACCAAAAATTCATTTCATGGAAAACAGCGTTACTGCTAGCTCTTACTTCAGCAAAGAGAGTCAGTGACATTCAGGCTTTCACTATCAAACAGCCTTTTCTCCAATTCACAAACTCAGGTGTCATCTTGCACACAAATCCAAAATACATCCCGAAAGTTCCTTCAACGTTTCACCTAAATGAACCAGTTATCTTAAAAACCTTTTTTCCAAATCCGCAAACAGTAGCGGAAAAAACATTACATTCCCTTGATATTAAAAGATGTTTAAAGTTTTATCTACAGAAAACTCAAGCTCTCTGCCAGTTGGATCAATTGTTTGTAGCTTTCGGAGGAACAAGAAAGGGACACGCGGTGTCCAAACAGACTATAGCAAGATGGATTGGTCTGGCAATTCAATTCTGCCATTCAAAAGCAGGAAAACCGCTCCACACCAAGGTGAGAGCCCACTCTACAAGATCGGTAGCCACTTCTGCTGCATTATTTGCAGGGGTACCACTACATAGCATCTGTAGAGCAGCAACATGGTCCAGCCAACACACATTTACGAGGCATTACTGTCTCGAAGAAACGAACAACGTCGATACAGCAGTGGGGCAGGCAGTGCTGAGGCATTTATTTCGATAAGGTGAACCTCTAACACATCCCACCACCACACTCAAGGTATGTTCATTATTGGTTCTTAGTCTTCTTAATAGCTACAGTGTGTTTTACTCTACATTTCTGCTTCAGATTGTTCACTTCTTTTTAATGTCTTAGCTTGTCGTACTCTTCATCATCATGAAAAGAGTACAGGTTTTTTCTGCCACACACCTGTTATTGCTCTTCTATTTGAATGTCTATTGATTTACATATATTAATAGGTATGTGGTTTTTAAAGCTGAACTGATGGGATTCACATCATTTGTAAAATTACAAATAGAATTACAGTCAATGTAATTCACTAATTAAGAAAGCATTACTGCTCGTTATTCTGATTCAAGCATGTGAATCTATGAAAGATCCAATACTGGAGAAGAAAATTAGTTACTTACCTGTAACTGCAGTTCTCCAGTATTGGTATCTTTCATAGATTCACATGCGACCCACCCTCCTCCCCTCAGAGGCTCCCCTATTATACAGATATTAAACTTCACACTCCTACTAGAAAATCTGAGGGAATTCAGCCTCTGTTGGGACTGTTTGGGAGGGGCTGAATCCTGATTGGTTGAGACTGAAGTTTGGGTCTTTTCACAAAACAAAGTGGATAGACTGTAAAATACCTTATGAGGCCTACTGGGGCCTACTGGTTTTACTTTTACTGACTTACTGCTTTATCTATTTAAACTTACCGTGAGGCTCCCACCTCGACGACGGGGATGATTCAAGCATGTGAATCTATGAAAGATACCAATACTGGAGAACTGCAGTTACAGGTAAGTAACTAATTTTCCTTTCCATATTCCCCAAATACCTATTAAGCAAATTAATATTACTAATATCCCTTTTACTATTTTTAGTAATATTCCGTTCCAAAAGTTGCTGAGCCAATTTCCAACACAAGCAAGTCCTTTTTCAACCTTTTCCCATACTCCTGGTTCTTTCAATTCTTTCAAATCTGTACTATCAATAGTTAAATTCGTAAGCATATTTCTAATTTGTTTACTGTTGTCTGGTATATATGAACAACAGTGACGTGCACTAAGCATTTTGCAAACGCCGCCATTCTTTGCTAAAAGAATGTCTAAAGCAAGCCGATTTTGAAGAGTCATAGCTCTTTCTGCAGCATGTTCAGTATCCATCAGGATCATTGCTCCTGAGAATTTTGTCAGCATGTTATCCACAATAGTAGACAACTTTCGTATTTTGATTGAATTCAATATAACTCCTATCGAAGGAATCATTGCTCCAAATATATCTCCTACCACACCAGAAGCTGTCTCCCTTTTCTGAATACGATGTAATTCAGACAGCTTTGGAAAGTTCTTTAAGTCGTCTAGTTGATAGATCTTTGGAAATAGTATTCCCAAATAACATCTCCCATACTATCCCTTTGGAAGACGATAATAGGAATTAAGTCCACAAATATAATATACTCCTGGAGTAGCTGGATCTAGGCCATTTAGCATGAACGTCCATTTACTCTCGGATAAAAACACGTGCTTACATTCACTCGTTCCCACAAAGATTGTGTCATAGTATGATTTAGGTCTATATATACAAAGTTTCCCTATATGTATTGCATCTAAAGCTAGTTTCCCTTGTGTCTTTTATTGTGGCAAAAGCATAGCTATCTACAGATGTCCTTTTGTGTAATTCTTTTTCTAATTTTTCCTTTACCATTTTCCTTCTATCTTCAGCGTGATCTAAAAAGCTCTTCTCTATGGGTGAAAGCAAGCATGTAAGGTTTTCTTTTTGAGCGTGAACTGTGGAAAAAGGTGATAATGGTTCAAAGAAACCCCTAACTACTTTTATATAATAATCTCTTGCTACTTTACTCAAATACTCTATTATGGGGACAAATGAAAATACGACATCATGATTGGAATAGAAGTATTGAATATACTCTTGGCCATAAAATCTGGTTAGTAACAAACTACATCTTATTCCATACGTAAAGGGCATGCTATGATATGTCACCCCTTCTATTACTGAGGTAGGTATTTGTGTACATACATAACAGTCTTCCGCGTCCATCGTCTCAACATACTCATTCAGCAAGCGATAGAAGACATTAGAGGAGAGTTCTCTCTTGTCGTGTAAATATTTTTCGTCTTGTTTGAGTTTCTTCAAAGGAGTTAATTCAGTAGTAGTTTTAAAAGTAGAAGCATCATTCGCGTCTCTTTCATTCCCTCCATGCATTCCAAGAATCATTGCCATAATTATTAGTACACATGCAATTGTTAGACCTATACACATGTATTTACAATATTTCATTTTATGTCCTTGTGTAGTATTGTCTGCCATGATCTATATAGAATCAGAAAGTTGAAGACACTTTATCAAATCAAATTTGCAGATATATATATCAAGGATGAACGAGGTCAAAGTTCACACGGTCTTCTTTAGCAGCTTAGGGCCTGATTCTAACCTTGGCGGACGGCGGAGGCCGTCCGCCAAGGTTCCGCCGCCAAATGACCGCACCGCGGTCACAAGACCGCGGCGTCCATTCTAACATTTCCTCTGGGCCGGCGGGCGCTCTCCAAAAGAGCGCCCGCCGGCCCAGAGGAAATGCCCCTGCAACGAGGACGCCGGCTCAGAATTGAGCCGGCGTAGTTGCAGGGGTGCGACGGGTGCAGTTGCACCCGTCGCGTATTTCAGTGTCTGCATGGCAGACACTGAAATACTTTGCGGGGACCTCTTACGGGGGCCCCTGCAGTGCCCATGCCATGGGCATGGGCACTGCAGGGGCCCCCAGGGGCCCCGCGGCACCCCATACCGCCATCCTGTTCCTGGGTAGGGGGTGTCAGAATCCCCATGGCTGCGGAGCGTGCTCCGCAGCCATGGAGGATTCCCCCGAGCAGCGGAAAGTCGGCGGGAGACCGCCGACTTTCCGCTTCTGACCGCGGCTGAACCGCCGCGGTCAGAATGCTCGTGGGAGCACCGCCAGCCTGTTGGCGGTGCTCCCGTGGTCGGTGGCCCTGGCGGCCACCGGCCGCCAGGGTCAGAATGACCCCCTTAGTCTCTTATCGGTTTAGCAGCTTTGTCTCAAAATCGGTTTCAAAAGTCAATCAGGTTATCAATGTCTTACTCGGCAATGTTCATGAGATTTCACTTTTCAAGTACCAAAGTGTTGTTCTGCTTCTTTGTTTTCAAGACTAAGAGATAGAAATTCGTCTCACCAATCATTAGTGGCTGTGTATGCCCCTTCTATTCTTTTCCTTTTCAATTTTGCATCTCCTTTCGATTCCCTTTCGCTTATGTCTTGTTCTTTGGCTGTGTCTTTTTCTTCATTCGATGTGGTTACGATAGACACTTCCTTTCTTTTCTCCTTCAATTTTGGCCATTTGTTTTCGTTCAATGTTTCTTTAGTCTTTGATATGCCTTGTCTCAGTTTCGCGTTGTTTTCACCTGATGGACCTGCAACCGGTTCTGGAAGAATTGGAACAATTTCACTTTGCTCTGTCTTGTCTCCTTCACCTGGGAGGTCAGTCAGGTCTTCTCCTTCTTTTCCTGTATCGTCTGCTTCTGGGAAAGCCCTCCTCTTATTAGGCTCTCCTGCTTCTTCACCTGAGACAAGATCTTTGTCACCTCCTGAGAGTTCTTCTCTGTTGTCCTCAAAAGGATCGACTGCGTCTTCCTCAGAGAATATTTCTTCTGTCTCAATTTCTTCTTGTTCGCTTTCAGGCTCTCTTCGTTCTGTCTCAGTGCCTGGTACTTTCCTGTCAGCTATTGATGATTTCAGTGCTTCAATTTCCTCTTCTTTGGGACACGTCACCCTTTTCGTGTGACTGGCGTGAATCCAATTGGGAACTCCCGCACACTTCACAGCGGTGGTAGTTGTCAGAATCACTTGAAAAGGTCCTTTCCAACAGGGTTCCAAACACGACTTTCTCACGTGCTTCTTTATCACCACCCAGTCACCTGCTTTCAGGGCGTGTCCTGGAACCTGGATCGGTGGCAAGGTGGTTGCCTCCACTTGGTGAGAAAAAGAGCGGACCACATCAGCCAGACCTTTGCAGTAGTCCAACACCATATCATCTGTAATATTTACAAGAGCATTTGCAGGAACTGCTGGAAGTCTCATGGCTCTGCCCATGAGAATTTGGTGTGGTGATAGTCCAGTTTTTCTATCAGGTGTGTTTCTCATTGACATTAACACCAAAGGCAACGCGTCAGGCCATTTCAAGTTTGTGGACGCGCATATTTTCGCCATTCTTGATTTCAGCGTGCCATTCATTTGCTCCACTAATCCTGATGCTTCAGGGCGGTAGCTACAATGCAATTTTTGTTCAATGTTCAGTGCTGCACATAGTAATTTTATTACTTCGTTATTGAAGTGACTACCCCTATCTGATTCTAAAGAGATCGGGAATCCGAAACGTGGTATCAGTTCTCTAAAGAGTAGTTTTGCAACTGTAAGACTTTCATTTCTGCGTGTAGGGTATGCTTCAATCCAGTGACTAAAAATACACACAATCACCAACACATATTTCAAGCCTGCATGCATAGGCATCTCAATGAAATCTATTTGCATTCTGCTGAACGGCCCACCTGCTCTTCCAATGTGGCTCAAATTCACTACGGTTCCCTTCCCTGCTTCATTTGTTGGCAAATGACGCAACAATGGCAAACTGCTTCAGCAACTTGGCGAAATTTGGGATTAAACCAATCAATTTTGAATAATCTAATCATGGCATCTCTTCCAATGTGTGCTTGTCCATGATACAACCTTGCTATTTGCGTCAAAAGACTGTCTGGCAAAACTAATCTCCCTTCACTTGAAACCCACAAATCATCTGGTTTGTTTACGCATTGTAATTTACTCCATGAGAGTTTTTCATCCTTACTAACATTATTTTGTAGGAATTTCAATTCTTCTATAGTGCCTACAACTTTTAGAGCAAAGGCTTCACTTGGTTCAAGTTCTGGTTCATTTATCAAATTCCATTCGTCTCTGAGCAATATACAGTTTAATGCGCAAAACCTTGCGACTTGATCTGCATATCCATTTTCCAAAGAAGCGAAGTCTTGTGATTTTGAGTGAGCACTGCATTTTACTACTGCTACTTCTCCTGGTAACTGGATAGCATGGAACAATTCTCTTATTCTTTCACCATTTTTCACTGGTGATCCTGAAGAGGTCATAAAGCCTCTTTGTGACCACAATTGTCCAAAATCATGCACTATTCCAAATCCGTACTGACTGTCAGTGTAAATGGTGACTTTCATTAATGCGGAAAGTTGGCAAGCTCTAGTAAGGGCTACTAGTTCTGCTACCTGTGCAGAATAAACTCCTTGAAGCCAAGATGCTTCTAGAACACCAGTTATTGTACACACAGCATATCCTGCTTTCAATATTCCTAGTGCATCTCTTAAACATGAACCATCAACAAAAATAATCTGATCATTTTCATCCAATCGAGTATCTTTGATATCAGGTCTTGGTTTGGTACAAAATTCAGTCACTTGAAGACAGTCATGCTCAATATCATCTGCGTTTTCAATTTCAACATTTTCACTGGGAGACAAAGTTGCTGGATTTAATGTAGTGCACCTTTTTAACTGCAAGTTAGGTGATCCCAAAATTATTGTCTCGTACCTTGTAAGCCTAGCACCAGTCATGTGCTGTGTTCGGGAACGTATCAGAAGGATTTCGACTGAGTGAGGGACCATGACTGTTAAAGGATGTCCCATCACTATTCCGTCACTCTGATTCAGGCTCATACCAACTGCTGCTACAGCACGCAAGCATCCTGGTAAGGCTGCTGCGACTGGATCCAAAGTAGCTGAAAAATATGCTACTGGTCTGTTTACACCACCATTGGCTTGAGTCAAGACAGACAAGGAACATGCATCACGTTCATGACAAAAGAATGTGAAAGGCTTTGTGTAATCAGGCATACCTAAAGCTGGAGCTCTGCACATGCATTCCTTTAATTCAATAAAGACATCCATTTCATCTCTTTTCAACACTATTTCATCCTGCGCATCTTTCTGGATCAGTTTCAGTAAGGGTTTGGCTAAAGTTGAGAAATTGGGAATCCATTGGGGACAGTAGCCCACCATTCCCAAAAACTGTCTCACCTCTTTTCTTGTTTTGGGTGGACTCATTTGAAGTACACTCGTTATTCTCTCTTTCATGATTTTTCTCAACCCTTTTTCTATTTGATGACCCAAATATTTCACTTTCTTTTGGCAGTATTGCAATTTCGAAGGAGACACTTTGGGGGTCATTCTAACCCTGGCGGTCCGCGACCGCCAGGGCTAAAATGACGGAAGCACCGCCAACAGGCTGGCGGTGCTTCCCTGCCCATTCCGACCGCGGCTGTAAAGCCGCGGTCGGAAAACCGGGTCCGGCGGTTTCCCGCCGGATTAGCCCCGGCTGGGCTAATCCTCCATGGCGGCGCTGCAAGCAGCGCCGCCATGGGGATTCCGACCCCCTTCCCGCCAGCCTGTTTACAGGATGGCGGGAACGGGTGTCCTGGGGCCCCTGGGGGCCCCTGCACTGCCCATGCCACCGGCATGGGCAGTGCAGGGGCCCCCTAACAGGCCCCCAGTATGCTATTCACTGTCTGCTTAGCAGACAGTGAATAGCGCGACGGGTGCAACTGCACCCGTCGCACACCTGCAACACCGCCGGCTCCATTCGGAGCCGGCTTCTGTGTTGCAGGACCTTTCCCGCTGGGCCGGCGGGCGCTCCCTTGGCGGGCGCCCACCGGCCCAGCGGGAAAGTCTGAATGGCCCCTGCGGTCTTCTGACCGCGGAGCGGCCAATTGGAGGTTCCCGTTTGGCGGGTGGCGACCGCCGCCCGCCAAACTTGGAATGACCCCCTTTGTGTCCATTCCTTCCCAAATGGTTCAGTAAGGCGATAGAGTCAACTGTACAGTCATTTTCTGTTTTGGATGCAATCGGTAAATCGTCAATATACTGTACTAAGGTTGATTCAAAAGGTAATTCCAGTGATTCCAAATTTTTCTTTAGAACCTGATTGAAAATTGATGGTGATTCCGAAAAACCTTGAGGAATTCGACACCAACTGTAGACCCTGTCCAGGAATTTGAAACAAAAGAGAAATTGGCTGTCCTCATGAAGAGGCACAGAAAAGAATGCTTGTGACAAATCGATGACTGAGAACCACTCTGCATCACAGGGAATTTGAAACATTATTACAGCTGGATTTGGTACTACGGGAGAACATTTGACTATTATGTCATTTATTTTTCTCAAATCCTGAACAATTCGGACCTTTCCACTTGGTTTTATTAGTCCCATGATTGGTAAATTACATGGACTACTTAGTACTTATTTCAGTACTCCCTGTTCCACAAATTCGTCAATGAGTTGGGCGACCTTCATGAGAGTATCTTGTGGCATATGGTATTGCGGAGTCTGAGGAAAATTTACATTAGGTTTTACAGTCACTTTTACTGGTTCTGCTCCTTTGACCAATCCTACTTCTTTCCCTGTCATATTCCACACTTCCTTTTCAACAGGTTCTTGTAAATCAGCTGGAATATCTGCTTCAGTGAGCATAGGATAAATAGTAATCAGGGGATACTCTTCATCAATAGTTTCCATCTCTTCTTCTTCTAAACTGTCCTCGTCTTCTTCATCACTGTTTATCTGAATTTTAATTCCATTATTTGAGCACATAATCGAGCAACCTAGTTTGCATAATAAATCTCTTCCTAATAGGGATATTGGACTTGAGTCACACACCACAAATTTATGTAACCCTTGAAAGTTACCAATTTTGACTTGCACTGCATCTGTAATTGGGTTTGTCAGATACCTGTTTGCTACTCCCACCACTTGAACTGTTCTCGCTGAAAGTGGCAAATTTGGTACTTCGATGCTTCTAACTGTAGAGCGTGTAGCTCCTGTGTCAACCAAAAATGAAACGCTGTGACCCATAACTCTTCCTTCCACATATGGTCCTTTTTGATCAACTTCCAAAGATGCTGCAAGCATACAATTTCCCTCCTCATCTGAACTTTCATTCTCCCATTCATTGTTTATTCCATTCTCACTGTGTAACGGGAATTGGTGTACTGTGTTACTCTGCTTCATTCCTTGACCTGTTACCTGTTGAGGAAGCATTACTTGTTGCTGATTCATTGGTGCTAAGGGTACTTGCATTTGCTGATTAGGTACCAAAGGAAACTGCTGTTGCATTGGCTGCAACTGTGCCATTTGTACACGGGGCATTTGCACCTGCTGTTGTTGTATAGGTTTTAGACCCTGCATCTGATTTACATTATTTTGGAAATTTGGGTTTGGACCTCTCAGTTTTGTTCCTCTCACATTCTGAAATGTATTGACATCATTGTTTTGCTGACCTACACCTTCCTACACCAACATTGGGCACTCCTGTTTCCAATGTCCGACGATGCCACACGTGTGACATGGCATCACTTTCTTCATTGCCTGTATACCATTAGGAATCACAACAGTACTTAAATCAGGACCATTATTCACAAAACCTCCTCGGCCTCTGCCTCTCATCTGTGGCTGAAACATAGCATTTCCCTGCTGTTGCTGCTGCAGCAACTGTTGTTGGAAACCTTGCAAACCTGTCTGAGCTGCTTTAATCTGCATCACCATCACTTTTTCTTTCAACCTTTTCTGCTTTGTCTCAATCTCATCACTGCAGTATTTTGCATAGTTCAACACTTCATCGATCAATTTTGACTGCCAACAAATCAAATGCATTTTAATCATCTGGCTAATTTCTGGTCTCTATTCTTCCACAAATCTGAATACAAAATGGAGCATGTCCTTTGCCTCAATCGTTTCCGTGCCACGGTAATTCTTAAATGCTTTCAACAATCTCTCATAGCATGCATGTATCGACTCCTTAACCTCCTGTGCTGTTCTGTCAATTTTCTGCCAATCTACATTTTTCGACGCAACTTTTGTTTTCAAATACTCAATCACTTTATGGTATATGCTCATTACCCTAGGCGATGGTGCACCTGTGTCCTTATCTCTTTCTGGTTCACTTGTTGACCAATCTACAGCCCTTTTACAATCTTCCCACAAATCCGCTGGAACTACAGTTTCGAATAAAGTATTCAGGTCTTCCCAAAGACATTTTGCAAGTTTTACAAATCTATCTGTTTGTTGATACCACTCGATCGGTTTCTCTCTTAATTTAGGGTAATCGTCCGTAAAAGATTGAATGTCACACCTGTGCCATGGTACATGGATAAGTTTTTCCCCTGCTGTTTCTCTCATTGGTAGCATGGTTATAAGATCATCATTCTGTTGTACTTTCTCATTCCGATCTGGGGTACTTTCTTTCTTCTTATCCTTTTTCTTAACCCACCTACTCTTCCACTTGTCTAAACATCTCCAAACCTGCGCGCTTTGCAATATTTCTTTAAGGTGTGTTTTCATTCCTGCAAAATGTGTTCAAAATCTTTTTGTAACTTCTGCTCAAATGCTTGGTTTTATTTATGTCTATTTTGTGTCTGTCTGCAATTTCTTGTAACCTCCTATGTATGCTGCTTACTTCTCTTGTAACTCTAGGGCAAATGTATCTCAGCTCTTCTTCTGTGTATGATTCTAACCTGTTCAAACCCATTGTTCCATCTACGAGTTCACCTGCTTCCATGCCCAATCTTATTTAATTAAAATATTCTTCTCCTTTCCCCTTGGTTGTAATCTGTGGGGAATTTAGACTGGTCAACCATTGTGTTAACTGTTGTGCTTTTATTCCCATTAATGTGGCATCTACGTCTACTGCTACTGATGGTTTCTGTAATATTTCTGTTTTTTAAGTTAGAGGTACTATTAGTGGTGGACTTGACCTTACCACAGTTGACGGAACACAAATTGGACTCGGACTAAATTCCAACAAAGACCCAGGTATGTTTGACAGTGTTCCTACGGGAGTCGTTTCTTGAGTATTTTCAATGTATCTTCTTCCTGTCTCATTCTGCGTCATTACACCTTGGTCGCATACACTTGGCTTCGCTTGTATAACTAATGGTACTGGCGGACCTACAGTGATAGGCAAAGATATTGCATCCGGATTCTGTCTGTTACCCAAATTCTGTGGCATATTAATTCCCACATTATGGTTCATCATTGCTGGCATGCCTAACTGCGTTTCTGTTGTTTGAATGTACTTTGGCATTTCTTGCGTCTGTTTTTGAGGCATCAAAATTTGTGTTGATTCGGTTCGAATCAATGTCGGTCTTTGGTAATTCTGTCCTCCCTGTACCATTAAATTAGAGGTCATTTCCAAGTTATGCTTATCATAATAGCGTCTTTGGACCTGTGGCTGATAATCATTAACAGGTTTCAGTTTAGTCATGTCAGGATATATTCTCTCAACTTGTGGTATTTCTGGTGTAAAAGGGATATCAAGACTTCTTTGCCTCTGCAATATTCTCAAATTCGGGGCTACAGTACCCTGTATTGGTTCTGGAAGGGCAGTACTAGTGCTTGGGCCATTTTCACTTTCCACATATGGTGGTGGATGGTCATTTAACAATTGCAGAATGA
The DNA here is from genome assembly GCF_031143425.1 of Pleurodeles waltl. Classification (NCBI taxonomy): domain Eukaryota; kingdom Metazoa; phylum Chordata; class Amphibia; order Caudata; family Salamandridae; genus Pleurodeles; species Pleurodeles waltl. The sequence goes on along the minus strand of NC_090438.1, from coordinate 97,712,537 downwards.
ATTCCTCATCGTCTGGTTCGTCTGACCTTTTCGAGTTTCTGTTGTTTTCTCTATCTCTGGACTGACTCCTGTTTGTTTTATGAGTAGCTTTCTTTCCTTCCATCTCTGCTTCGTCAGTAATTGCTGGAAACAATTTAATTCCCTGCAATATGTTTGACCTCCAAACCTTTTGAGTACTATCCCATCTAGCATCTGCTAGTGTCTTTTCTACTTTTCTCACTCTTGTCTCAAATTTATTTTGTAATTGCCTTCTAGCCATTTGTTCCCAAATTGCTAATGCTTCAAACTGTGCTGGTCTTGGAGGTATTTTCATGTCATATAGCGCAAAACTTAAATTCTCCAAAACTCTTAGATTAAACGACCCATGGATAGGAAACGCGACACTTCCATGCTTTTCTGTTAATTTACACCATTGCTTTAACCAAAGACATGGTGCGACACCCTTTTCTTCAATTAAGATGTAAGCTGGTGTACCCTCAGGCGGTGTTTCTTCTCCTACATTTGCTTTAATATATACATCTCCCCTCAAGGCACTCTTAAGTGCTTTGAAAAATTTAATCTTTCCGTCCTTCATTTTCTCAAAATGTAATCAATAAGTGACTTTAATTCCCGGAATACTCTTCGCTTGCCTTTCCTCACCAATTGCGCTTCACGGACTGCGTCCAATCCGTGCGCGACCCTTCTCACCACCCAACCTATCCCAGCGCGGCTCGTAGTGACGTCACACTCACACACTGCGGCTGACAAAGTCTTGCGGCTTGTCCTCCTTCATTCAGCTTCACTCAAAACTAATTTCTGCAATATATCGCGAGCACTAACCAAAAAAAAGAAAACAAATCTGTCGGTTTACTACAGGAAAAGGTAATACAATCGCTTCAGAAACCTTAGGGATTTTTCACTAGCCTCAGCAGTTATTCCATCTTTCTCGGCTTCCCACTTTCGCAAGCAAAATTTGACCTGCAAACTTTACTCTCAACTGATCAATGAACTATTCTAGTGCACCTTAGAATTTGTCAAATCTCAAAGTCGAAAATCTTCTTTTATTCCTCAACATTCGTACTGACTTGTTGACCACGCCCGATCAACCTATTAAACCGAACAAATTACAACATTAATCAAGTGTCTCATACACTTTTCAACATACTCCGGAGTCTCTTGACCTCGCAGGGCCCATCTCAACATCAACAACCACGTGAACAATTTTTCCTGCACATAGCGCTACACACATATGAAGTTCAACGACTTCCCTACTCTCACACTTTGGAGTGTTACCCCTCTAAAATTTTGATTGGAGTTCGTAACCCCCTAAAAATCCTCACAAACTTCACAATTCATCTGCAGCATAAGCTGTGCAAGCGCAAAACTCTAACTGCACTCATACCATCACTAGAAACGCCAAATACATTCTCACACCTCCATTTCCTTCATCCGCAAGCTCAGAGATTCCAGGAAAGTCATTGGGGATTTAGGGCATCATCATCTCTCCAACTTGTTTTATTAAAGAAAATTCTACTTGAATTCGTCTATTATTCGGATGGGGTCCCAAAGGGCCAAACCATCAAACTCTGCTACCATCTACTGATAGCGCGTCCAATCCTTATAAATTACTTATGCTTGGACACGCCGGAGGTCGGTGAATCTTTTGACCAGGTTGAGTTCTCCTCATCCAAAAGAATTGTCGGATCTCTCAAATCAATAATCAATAATCATTTATAATCAATAACCAATACTCGATTAGTAATCAATCAACAAATTAGTTAAACAGAAAATCAGTAATTAGACACGCCATGACCTTTCAGTCATGAATAACCACAGCAGTTTATTAAAAGTTAATGAGTTTATTTCCCTATATTAACAAAGCTAACACAATATAAGTAAGTCTCAAAATCAAATGATATACGTATACGAACATTACTAGCTGTCCATAACGACTGAAGAAACGCAATCTACGCAAAATTTGGATTATAATGCACTCGGTTATAGTAATCCAAATCACTAATAAAAGTAACTGAATTTGACTAATTGCATACATCGGTCAGCATAACAAGATTTCAATTCAGCATGGTGCATCAAGTGAATACCTCAACTAACCTCTGATTAGCATTGGAATGTGGGGCTTCATGCAAAAGAATTTAACCAACATAAATTTAGAAAACTTCTAGCTTAGGCTCTGTCAAAATAAGCAGTTGGTACCTAAGAAGGAAAATACAATGAATAGTACATTTATCCTTTCATAATTACCAAATACAATCAGCATTCAAGGTAAGTCTTCGTCCTTCAGGTACCGGTTCGATCAGCATGGGGCGGATTTCAAAAGGACAAAGTTTAAGTCAAATTTTCCTTGCAGCAGCAAGGAAAATGGGGCAAACGTTATCGTATGGGCAAGACAGGGTAAAGTTAAAGTTACAGTCTCTAGGGTGAGAATTCTTTAAAGTCTCTCTCTCTCTCTGGGATAGAGAAAAAGCATCAAAGTGTCATCAAAATGGCTTCTCAGATCTGGCTTCAAAATGGCATCAAAGAAAAATGGCTGGCTTATCTTTGTCCGGTGGGTTTAAGTAAGAAAACGTTCCAAATTCTTCAGGGTCTTCCATTGGAGGGTCCATGGGGTGGTTTCTCTTTAACCAATGAATAGTGTCTTTTCTCTTAATGTTCATCTACGCATAGGTGTCCTTGGAGTTTTGGAACACAAGTAGCAACAAAGTTTGCCAATTAATTCTGTATCAGTGTCTTTATTGTCTGCACCTGCAGAAGCTGACCTTGCTTCAAAGGGGATGAAACTTGCCTAGCATGCAACCTTGAGATAAGGGTATTAGTCATTCTACTGGAAAAATACAGCTTTTAAAGTTAAAACACATCTTTGTTAATACAAGTGAAAACTACGCAGTTAAAATTTAGACCAGGCAACTAGGCCAAAGCCTCTGCTAAATTTAAGCTAAGCATATAACAGTTTTAATGAGAAAATCATAAAATACATCTGCAATTATGACGGATTACTATATTATCGATTCTTCATGATTAATCAAGCTTGTTTATACTAATTGGCGAACTACTTCGTGGACACATTTTCTACATACATGATTTTTCTTTGCTAAAATCACATTATCTTATACGATTTTGTTACATGATATATGAATGTTTGTTAGTCTTTCTTTTTCTGCTTCATCACATGCATGCTCCCTTGTGCGTTCCTCATGGCCATACCCCTTCCAATGAATCAAACAAAACAATCTGTGCTGTACTCGCGTGGAATCCTTCATATTCAGGTTCGTCATCTGTCATCATAACTGTTTTTTTTTTCAGGGAAGACAATTCCAGGAGTAACATGTTTTAACGAAGACACATGAAAAACTGGGTGCAATCGTAACTGCGGAGGTACTTCCAGCTTTATGGCAACATCATTAATTCTTCTGAGAATCGGATAAGAGCCTATATAATGTGGTTGAAATTTATGTGGTTTTCCACACCTGAAACGGGGGTGGGGAGGTAGCAGGTGCTCCACCTTGTAAGGCATCTATTCTTTGTCCTAGTGTCTGAGTCTCTTTTTGAAAATTGCTAATCATATGAGCTAGATTATCCACCATAACCTCTCATGTCTCCATTTCACTCAGGCGAAAATGTTATGTGGGCTTGTCATACTTTCAGGCTTGTACCATTCCCTAGGAGGAAAATGGACACAATGTAGTTCCCAACCACCCTATGAATCAAACAGACTCCAAAAGAAGTTACGCCTGACCCACCAGAATGAAGGGACGAACCTTGACCAGGACCAGACCAAATTTCCACAGTGCAATGTCGGGTGTCTATTCAGTTTTCTGTAAACTTAAGAACAACCTTTATTACTTAACTTAAAATACTCAGTTTAACTTCTTCCCAATTTTAGGTAACCAACATTTAATTACCTAATGTCCCTCCTCCCTTTTTTAGGTGCCGGTTCCTGTAGACTGAATTTCGCTATGCAATACTGACAAACTCAAAATAATGAATTTCACAGGTAGTAGTCTCATGTCTAGTAGACATATAGCAGTTCGCCCTAACACCTAACCCAAAGCAGCAACTCTCTTCTCCTTCCCCCTTGCTACTCAACACCTGTCTGGGGACGTCAACAGCAATTCTTCCTGGCATGGCAAAACATCAAATCACATCAACGTGTGTTGGACATTATCCAACATAGTTACTGTCTAGAGCTCATTGCCACACCTCCAAACATTCCCCCTCGCACTCACAAACTTTCTCCAGAAGACACCACTCTGCTCAAACAGGGAGTTCAGGCTCTCTTAAACAAAGCAGCCATAGAACCTGTTGCTCCACACCATCAGAGGACAGGAGTATACTCTCTATGCCTTCTGATTCACAAAAAAGATGGGTCGTTAAGACCTATTCTAGATCTCAGGCCTTTTAATGATTACATCTTGTCAGAGCATTTTTACATGGTAACACTCCAGGACATGATACCTCCCTTCAGCAGCGCGATTTCCTCTCAGTACTAGACTTGAAGATGCCTACTTCCACATCCCTATACACCCAGCGCATCGCAATACCTCATATTTGTGATTGCAGGCAAACACTACCAGTTCAATGTACTCCCATTCGGAGTAACAACTGCTCAACGTATATTTACAAAATGTCTGGCAGTGGTAACAGCTCACTTACCCATACAAAACATTCACATTTCCCATATCTAGACGACTGGCTTATTAAAGCCAGTACTCTCAAACACACACATCATATTCAAGTCACCACAGACTTGATTCATCAACTGGGCTTTACTATCAGCTTCAAAAATCTCATCTGCAGCTCTTCAGGTCCAGCCCTATCTAGGGGCTGTTCTGAACACACAGCTGGGTTTAGCTCATCCCAACACAGCAAGGATACAAAAACCGTCAAACACAACTTTATTTTTTGCGCCCCAATCGTCAAGTCTCAGTCAGATGTGTCATGAGATGTTTAAGAATGATGGCCTCTTTCATTGCCATAGTGCCCAATTCATGCCTGCATATGTGTTCATTGCAGGAATGTCTAGCTTGTCAGTGGACTCAGTCACAGGGTCATTTGGAAGATCCAGTTTTGGTAGACAGCCGCACCCATCTCTCTTTTTCTGTTCATGTATGAGTTCAGTTCTGTAGTTTGGTTCGCATGAGAGTGGGAAAATGGCCTATCCAAACCTGTAAGTACTCAGTGTAGGAGGCTGGCCTGGCTTATAGTGGGTACCTTGTGGTACTTACACCCTGTGCCAGGTCCAGTTATCCCTTATTAGTAGAATAGAGATGTTTCTAGCAGCTTAGGCTGATAGAAGGTAGGTATGGCAAATTAGCTTACGCTGAACTAGGAGACATGCAAAGCTCCTACTATGCCACTTATATCAAATAGCACAATATCATAAGAAAACACAATACTCAGAGTTACTAAAAATAAAGGTACTTTCTTTTAGTGACAATATGCCAAAGGTATCTCAGAGAATACCCTCACTAGGAGGTAAGTAATATACACAAGTTACACAAACCCAAAACAGGTAAGTAACAGTAAGAAAAGTAGTGCAAACAATGTAGAATCACAATAGGATGCAATAGGTGAACATAGGTCTAGGGGCAACACAAACCATATACTCCAAAAGTAGAATGCGAATCACGAATGGACCCCAGACCTATGGGAGCTTGTAGAGGGTCGCTGGGACTGTAAGAAAACAGTCAGGGTGTCCAAGATACCCCACCCCAAGACCCTGAAAAGTAGGAGTAAAGTTACCCTACTACCCCAGAAAGACACAATAGTTGTGATAGGGGGATTCTGCAAGAACCACAAGCACCAGCAAAACACTGAAGATGGATTCCTGGACGTGAGGACCTGCAAGGCAAGGGGACCAAGTCCAAGAGTCGCGATAGTGTCGAGGGGGGGCAGGAGCCAAGGAAACCCCGGATGAAGGTGCAAAAGGGCTGCCTCCGGGTGGAAGAAGCCGGAGATTCTGCAACAACGAAAAGGGCTAGGAACTTCTCCTTTGGATGGAAGATGTCCCACGGTGTGCTGGATGTTGCAGAAGTATTTCCACGCATAAATACTGCAAACAAGCCTTGCTAGCTGCAAGGGTCGTGGTAGAGGTTTTTGGGTGCTGCTGGGGACCAGGAAGGACCAGGATGTCGCCCCTTGGAGGAGGAGACAGACGGGGCGCTCAGCAACTCAGAGAGCCCCTGCAGAAGCAGGTAGCACCCGCAGAAGTACCGGAGCAGGCACTTGGAAGTTATGTGAACTCAGAGTCACAAAAGGAGGGTCGCACGACGTCGGAGTCCAACTCAGAGGGTTGAGCACTGCAGGACGGAGTGCTGGGGACCCAGGCTAGGCTGTGCACAAAGGAATCCTTGGAGAAGTGCACAGAAGCTGGAGCAGCTGCAAATCACGCAGTACAAAGGTTTGCTGTCTTGCGTGGGGAGGCAAGGACTTACCTCCACCAAATTTGGACAGATGGGCCACTGGACTGTGGGAGACACTTGGACCCAGCTCCTGTGTTCCAGGGACCACGCTCGTCAGGATGAGAGGGGACCCAGAGGACCGGTGATGCAGTCTTTTGGTGCCTACGTTAGCAGGGGGAAGATTCCGTCGACCCACGGGAGATTTCTTCTTGGCTTCCAGTGCAGGGTGAAGGCAGACAGCCCTCAGAGCATGCACCACCAGGAAACAGTCGAGAAAGCCGTCAGGATGAGGCGCTACTATGTTGCTGGTAGTCGTCTTGCTACTTTGTTGCAGTTTTGCAGGTGTCCTGGAGCAGTCAGCGGTCGACCCTTGGCAGAAGTCGAAGAGGGAAGTGCAGAGGAATTCTGGTGAGCTCTTGCATTCGTTATCTGAGGAATAGCCCATAGGAGAGACCCTAAATAGCTAGAAAAGGAGGTTTGGCTACCAAGAAAGGAGATTTGGCTACCAAGAGAGGTAAGAACCTATCAGGAGGGGTCTCTGACGTCACCTGCTGGCACTGGCCACTCAGAGCAGTCCAGTGTTCCCCCAACACCTCTGAATCCAAGATGGCAGAGGTCTGGGACACACTGGAGGAGCTCTGGGCACCTCCCCTGGAAGGTACTGGTCAGGGGAGTGGTCACTCCCCTTTCCTTTGTCCAGTTTCGCGCCAGAGCAGGGCTGAGGGATCCCTGAACCGGTGTAGACTGGCTAATGCAGAGATGGACATCATCTGTGCCCATCAAAGCATTTCCAGAGGCTGGGGGAGGCTACTCCTCCCCAGCCCTTCACACCTATTTCCAAAGGGAGAGGGTGTAACACCCTCTCTCAGAGGAAATCCCTTGTTCTGCCTTCCTGGGACTGGGATGCCCAGACCACAGGGGGGCAGAAACCTGCCTGAGGGGTTGGCAGCAGCTGCAGTGGAAACCCCGGAAAGGCAGTTTGGCAGTACCCGGGTTCTGTGCTAGAGACCCGGGGGATCATGGAATTGTCCCTCCAATACCAGAATGGTATTGGGGTGACAATTCCATGATCTCAGACATGTTACTTGGCCATGTTCAGAGTTACCATTGTGACGCTACACATAGGTAGTGACCTATGTGTAGTGCACGTGTGTAATGGTGTCCCCACACTCACAAAGTTCGGGGAATTTGCCCTGAACAATGTGGGGGCACCTTGGCTAGTGCCAGGGTGCCCACACACTAAGTAACTTGGCACCTAACCTTCACCAAGTGAGGGTTAGACATAATAGGTGACTTATAAGTTACTTATGTGCAGTGAAAAATGGCTGTGAAATAACGTGGACGTTATTTCACTCAGGCTGCAGTGGCAGTCCTGTGTAAGAATTGTCTGAGCTCCCTATGGGTGGCAAAAGAAATGCTGCAGCCCATAGGGATCTCCTGGAACCCCAATACTCTGGGTACCTAGGTACCATACACAGGGGAATTATATGGGTGTTCCAGTGTGCCAATGAGAATTGGTAAAATTAGTCACTAGCCTGCAGTGACAATTTTAGAAAGCAGAGAGAGCATAAACACTGAGGTTCCGGTTAGCAGAGCCTCAGTGATACAGTTAGGCACCACACAGGGAACACATACAGGCCACAAACTTATGAGCACTGGGGTCCTGGCTAGCAGGATCCCAGTGACACAGATCAAACACACTGACAACATAGGGTTTTCACTATGAGCACTGGGCTCTAGCTAGCAAGATCCCAGTGAGACAGTGAAAACACCCTGACATATACTCACAAACAGGCCAAAAGTGGGGGTAACAAGGCTAGAAATAGGCTACCTTCCTACACAACCCCCCCCCTCAAACGAAGGACAACAACGCTAACCTTGGCCAGTTGAGTCTTTATTGTCAAAGTGGTGATAAGTGGAGAGTAGCTCTGCAATAGATTGGTTACTCCCTTTATCATCCACTATATGGTTACTTCCCTCTGGGGACGTAAACCACCCTGCTTGAAGTTTTTTAGCTAGCCAACAATGTGAAGTTATATTCTCAGAGTTCCTATTAGTATGTTTTAGTTTAGAGCAATGGGGATTGTCCACTGGACCTATATGAAATTATGAGAATGCCAGACAGGGATGCTGTCTCAGTAAAGCCATAGCTGGGCAAAAACTTTGTCCATATGGCTGTAAGAGAGAACAGGGTTGCTGTTTCTCTTGAGTTGGAGCAGGGCAGGGATGCTGTCCTATGAGCTCCACACTAGGGCAGGGCTGCTGTCCTAAGTGTTGTGAGGCAGTGCAGGGTTGCTGCACTAAAGTTTCTCAGGGAGGGTTGGAGGGATGCTCCATGTCAACTAAAACGGTGCACTTTTTCTCACCAATATTAGTTATCCCACAGAGAGGTACTTCTACCTCAGGGAGTACAGCTGTGTTGGCTGATGGCTCCCTTCGTACAGGTGCCACCCCAGGAGAGGTTTCTCCTACTACAGGAATGGTATCCTGAATGGCAGGGTCGGTAGGGGATACTTTGATGCCCTTTTTACCTGTTGTTGGAGAGGGATCCTGAGATTTCAGGCCTTTTTCTCTCCTTTGCTTTTTCATTTCAGCTGAAATGAGAGGAAGCAATTCCTCAGGGATACCCAGCATGGCTGTATGGGTATTAAACTCTACCTCAGCCCAACCTGAGGCCTCTAGGTCATTACCTAAGAGACAGTCTACAGGTAAGGTAGGTGATACTAACGCCTGCTTAGGGCCAGTAACTCCACCCCAACTAAACTGAATTATAGCTAAGGGGAGGAACTTAGTGGAGTTATGGACATCAATAATCTTGTACTGTTGTCCAATGATGTGTTGTTCAGGAGGTTTTCAGTCACCAAAGTGATACTGGCACCTGTGTCCCTGTAGGCCTGAGCCTCAACACCATTTATGGAAACTGTCTGCCTGTACTTATCCATTGTAAGGGGACAAGCAGCCAGTGTGGCAAAGCCAATGCCACCAGGTGTGACAGAAACTGTCTTGGGACTGACTACCCCAGTTTCTATGATGGACCCCAAAGTGAACCTAACTACACCCTTATTTTGACTGTTGCCAGCAGTCCCACCACTATTACCACTACTGCTAGGGGCACTAGAGTTTGATGTATTAGTGGTGGTAGGCTCAGGGGGTTTACCTGGGCAGGACTTATCCCCTGGCATATGGCCTTTATTTTTACACACATAGCACCAAGGCTTTTTAATGTGTGTAGATTGTGAAGAAGAGGAAGAAGTTGATTTATCCCCACCCCCTGAAGAGGGTTTAGGATTTGAAGAAGGATCTTTAGTTTTACCTTAATCCCCATGCTTATTCTGAAATTTCTCACCATCTTTCTTCTTCCCATCCTTGTCTTCTCCTGTATGAACTTTTCTGTTCACTCTTGTTCTGACCCATTTGTCTGCCTTCTTTTCCAATTCTTGGGGAGAGGTCAGATCTGAGTCTACCAAGTACTGGTGCAACAAATCAGACACACAATTGTTAAGAATATGCTCTCTCAGGATCAGATTATACAGGCTTTCATAGTCAGATACTTTACTGCCATGCAACCAACCCTCCAAGGCCTTCACTGAACAGTCAACAAAATCTGTCCAGTCTTGAGAGGACTCTTTTCTGGTGTCTCTGAACTTAATCCTGTATTGTTCAGTGGTTAAGCCAAATCCACCCAAGAGTGCATCCTTCAAAACTTTGTAGTTATTGGCATCACTTTCTCTGACAGTAAGGAGACTATACCTACCCTTCCCAGTGAAAGATAGCCACAAGATAGCAGCCCACTGCCTTTGAGGGACCAACTGTACCATACACGCCCTCTCAAGTCAGCAAACCACTTATTAATGTTACCCCCCTCCTTGTAAGGGGGGACTATCTTATGCAGGTTTCTGGAATCTTGCTCTCTAACAGGATTACTATCTGAAACACTGCTGCTGCCCCCAGGGGGAACTAACCCCAATCTCTGTCTTTCCCTCTCCTCCAGGGATTCCCTGTCTAAGGCCAGCTGCTGCTGTTTAAGCTTCAGTCTGGTCTCTTCCAACCTCAGCTTTCTGAGTTCCCTTTCCATTAAGTTATCCTCAGGGTGGGAGGCTTGGGAATGTTTGGACACAGAGGAGATTTGGGAATTGGCAGAGAGAGACCTGTCCCTAACTGGCTGGACCCTAGTCACCTTGCCTCTAGGAGTGAACGATGCCCTACTAATGTGTGACCCTCTAACACTACCAGTGTCACTAGGTGGCCTGCTAGGGGCAGAACTTTGTAGGAACCCTCCCCAGCATCTTCAGGGAACTCCTCTGAGTCTGACTGGGATCCCTCCCCTTTTTCTACCCTCTTCTGAGATGGGCCAGACTGGTTCTGGTCATCCTGTAAGAGCAGGTTAAAGAGAAACTCTTTTGTTGGATTCTTACCTATGCTTAAACCTCTATCCAGGCAGAGACCCCTCAAGCTTTTGTAGTTTAAACTCTCATAAGTTGCCTGAACAACCTTGGAAGTAGCCTTTACTGTAGACATGATAGAAAAGGGTCTAAGGATAGTGAGAGAAAAAAAGTTTTAGAACTTTAGAAAGCACAGAGAACAAACTTTTTCAAACTTTTGGAAAAGTTTTAGAAGTTTTCAAAACTTTTCAGAAACTTTGTTAAAAGATTTAGAGTAGAAAAGTAAACTGTTTTGATTAAGTGTACATATACTGAACTATTTGGTATATGATTTTCTTATGAAAAGCACCAAATGACAAAGTGGTAAAGCAGTTGCATGTACTTATCCCACTGCTGCACCACCAATGTAGGAGGCTGGCCTGGCTTATAGTGGGTACCTTGTGGCACTTACACCCTGTGCCAGGTCCAGTTATCCCTTATTAGTAGAATAGAGGTGTTTCTATCAGCTTAGGCTGATAGAAGGTACCTATGGCAAAGCAGCTTATGCTGAACTAGGAGACATGCAAAGCCCCTACTATACCACTTTTATCATATAGCACAATATCATAAGAAAACACAATACTCAGAGTTACTAAAATAAAGGTACTTTATTTTAGTGACAATATGCCAAAAGTATCTCATAGAATACCCTCACTAGGAGGTAAGTAATATACACAAGTTATATGTACACAAACCCAAAACAGGTAAGTAACAGTAAGAAAAGTAGTGCAAACTATGTAGAATCGCAATAGGATGCAATAGGTGAACATAGGTCTAGGGGCAACACAAACCATATACTCCAAAAGTGGAATGCGAATCATGAATGGACCCCAGACCTATGGGAGCTTGTAGAGGGTTGCTGGGACTGTAAGAAAACAGTCAGGGTGTCCAAGATACCCCACCCCAAGACCCTGAAAAGTAGGAGTAAAGTTACCCTACTACCCCAGAAAGACACAATAGTTGTGATAGGGGGATTCTGCAAGAACCACAAGCACCAGCAAAACACTGAAGACGGATTCCTGGACGTGAGGACCTGCAAGGCAAGGGGACCAAGTCTAAGAGTCACAATAGTGTCCGGGGGGGCAGGAGCCCAGGAAACCCCGGATGAAGGTGCAAAAGGGCTGCCTCTGGGTAGAAGAAGCCGAAGATTCTGCAACAACGAAAAGGGCTAGGAACTTCTCCTTTGGATGGAAGATGTCCCACGGCGTGCTGGATGTTGCAGAAGTGTTTCCACGCAGAAATACCGCAAACAAGCCTTGCTAGCTGCAAGGGTTGCGGTAGAGGTTTTTGGGTGCTGCTGGGGACCAGGAAGGACCAGGATGTCGCCCCTTGGAGGAGGAGACAGAGGGGGTGCTCAGCAACTCAGAGAGCCTCTGCAGAAGCAGGCAGCACCCGCAGAAGCACCGGAGCAGGCACTTAGAAGACCTGTGAACTCAGAGTCACAAAAGGAGGGTCCCACGACGTCAGAGTTCAACTCAGAGGGTTGAGCACTGCAGGACGGAGTGCTGGGGACCAAGGCTAGGCTGTGCACAAAGGAATCCTTGGAGAAGTGCACAGAAGCCGGAGCAGCTGCAGATCACGCAGTACACAGGTTTGCTGTCTGGCGTGGGGAGGCACGGACTTACCTCCACCAAATTTGGACAGAAGGGTCACTGGACTCTGGGAGACACTTGGACCCAGCTCCTGTGTTCCAGGGACCACGCTCGTCAGGATGAGAGGGGACCCAGAGGACCGGTGATGCAGTCTTTTGGTTCCTGCATTAGCAGGGGGGAGATTCCGTCGACCCACAGGAGACTTCTTCTTGCCTTCCAGTGCAGGGTGAAGGCAGACAGCCCTCAGAGCATGCACCACCAGGAAACAGTCGAGAAAGCCGGCAGGATGAGGCGCTACAATGTTGCTGGTAGTTGTCTTGCTACTTTGTTGCAGTTTTGCAGCTGTCCTGGAGCAGTCAGCGGTCGATCCTTGGCAGAAGTCGAAGAGGGAAGTTCAGAGGAACTCTGGTGAGCTCTTGCATCCGTTATCTGAGGAATAGTTCAGAGGAGAGACCCTAAATAGCCAGAAAAGGAGGTTTGGCTACCAAGAAAGGAGGTTTGGCTACCAAGAGAGGTAAGAACCTATCAGGAGGGGTCTCTGACGTCACCTGCTGGCACTGGCCACTCAGAGCAGTCCAGTGTGCCCCCAACACCTCTGAATCCAAAATGGCAGAGGTCTGGGACACACTGGAGGAGCTCTGGGCACCTCCTCTGGGAGGTACTGGTCAGGGGAGTGGTCACTCCCCTTTCCTTTGTCCAGTTTCGCGCCAGAGCAGGGCTGGGGGATCCCTGAACCGGTGTAGACTGGCTTATGCAGAGATGGGCACCATCTGTGCCCATCAAAGCATTTCCAGAGGCTGGGGGAGGCTACTCCTCCCCAGCCCTTCACACCTATTTCCAAAGGGAGAGGGTGTAACACCCTCTCTCAGAGGAAATCCTTTGTTCTGCCTTCCTGGGACTGGGCTGCCCAGACCCCAGGAGGGCAGAAACCTGTCTGAGGGGTTGGCAGCAGCAGCAGCTGCAGTGGAAACCCCGGAAAGGCAGTTTGGCAGTACCCGGGTTCTGTGCTGGAGACCCGGGGGATCATGGAATTGCCCCCCTTATACCAGAATGGTATTGGGGTGACAATTCCATGATCTTAGACATGTTACATGGCCATGTTCAGAGTTACCATTGTGACGCTACACATAGGTAGTGACCTATGTGTAGTGCACGTGTGTAATGGTGTCCCCGCACTCACAAAGTTCTGGGAATTTGCCCTAACCAATGTGGGGGCACCTTGGCTAGTGCCAGGGTGCCCACACACTAAGTAACTTGGCACCTAATCTTCACCAAGTGAGGTTTAGACATATAGGTGACTTATAAGTTACTTATGTGCAGTGAAAAATGGCTGTGAAATAACATGGACGTTATTTCACTCAGGCTGCAGTGGGAGTCCTGCGTAAGAATCGTCTGAGCTCCCTATGAGTGGCAAAAGAAATGCTGCAGCCCATAGGGATCTCCTGGAACCCCAGTACCCTGGGTATATAGGTACCATATACAAGGGAATTATATGGGTGTTCCAGTGTGCCAATGAGAATTGGTAACATTAGTCACTAGCCTGCAGTGACCATTTTTAAGAAAGCTTAGAGAGCATAAACACTGAGGTTCTGGTTAGCAGAGCCTCAGTGATACAGTTAGGCACCACACAGGGAACACATACAGGCCACAAACGTAGGAGCACTGGGGTCCTGGCTAACAGGATCCCAGTGACACATATCAAACACACTGACAACATACGGTTTTCACTATGAGCACTGGGCCCTGGCTAGCAAGATCCCAGTGAGACAGTGAAAACACCCTGACATATACTCACAAACAGGCCAAAAGTGGGGGTAACAAGGCTAGAAAGAGGCTACCTTCCTACACTCAGCCTCACAGATAGCTACAGACCTGCCCACATTGTTGAGAGTCATTAACACTGAAGTATGTGGAGGAGCCATGGAGGTACTCTGGAGAGAAGGCAGAACTTCACTTAGGATGTGACACTTATTCCTAGCCTCTCCCCAAGGTCTTAACTCCATATCGGCTCATTTTGTGAAGCACATTGACTGAAGCCAAATCAGAGTTGGGTACAAGTCTGATTGTCAGAGTTTCTGTTGTATGTGAACACATTATTATGGTTATGATGGCGCCGTCAACGATACTGAACATGGCTTCTTAAACTTATGGAGAACCTTAGGAGGTGGAGTAGCCGGTTTAGAAGCAGTCTTTTTAACTGATTTTTTGAGGGTTTCTTTGCCTGCTTTTTTCCTCTTTGGAGAGCTATGACTCTTAGTAGATGCCCCTGCTGGTTTTTGCGCCATTTTCTTAGGTGGCTCCTGAATATCCAAGCCTTCCTGTTTTCTCTTCACAGGTGTTTTAGGGGCAGAAATAGAAGAGGAGGCACTGTCCTCATCAGAGGCTGATTGTCCAGTCTTACCTTTCTGAAGCCAGAACAGCAGGCGACCCTCTCTGTCCTTCAAGGTCTTTGTAGAGAATTTTCTACTTTTTTTGCAGTCCTTTGTTTTGTGGCTGGGATATAGGCAGTAAATGCATTCCTTATGTGGATCATCCACATATAATCTTTTCTTCAAACAAGAGGCACAGGATCTAAAAAGGTCTTTCCTTGGTGTCTCTGACATGGCAGCCAGTTTGAAGCACCAGAGAAGAAAAGAAATGTCCCAAAACTGAAGTAGTAGATCTTCTGAGAGAAAATATTGAGCAGAGCTCAAAGGAGACTCCTCAGCACAACGTGCGGTGGAAAATTGGAGAGAAGGCAGGTGCTCACAGGAGGTTCTAAGGGGTGAGGCAATCTGATTGGTTCAAATTTGAGTTTGGGTCTATTTTACAAAACGACTATGATAGGTTATTCTACTGAGGCCTAGTCAATGTATTGTGTACATACATCTTCAGGCCTGGTTTGTATTTTCCACCTGAGACTTCCATCTCAATGACAGGGAAGTATTCAAGCAGGTGAATCTATGAAAGCTTCCAATACTGGAGATCTACAGTTACAGGAAAGTAACGTATTTCTTATGCTTCTTGATGCCAAGTTTGGTGCTATTTTTACCTAAAGCTTTACAGATTCATAACTCCTGTTCTACTGATTGGAGATTTTGTAATTTGGTGTCATTGTGTTTATTAAATTATCCTGTATATTTCTAATTCAGTTGAGGATTTTTTTGTTTTACATTTGGACTTTATCACTGTTTTAGTACTTTGTAAATAATTTACACATTGGCTCTAAGTAAACCTGATTGCTTTGTGGCAAACTACCAGAGGATTGAGCACATGTTTATTTAGGGACTTTTCTGCAACACCCTGACAAGGATGGTTGTTGTTGTTTGAGATGGGTTCAAACCCCCTCAACTACTACCCCACTTTCTTGCATACTGTGTTTTGGAAATGATTGCTCTTTCTCAAACCTGACATTTGTCTTTGAGTATTGACATCTGAACTTCTGTATCTGTGTAGATATTCATCCTGTGGCAAATATTAATTAAATACTCAGCTTGTTTGTTGAAGCTAGTTGCTTTTTTGTGATAGAACCTTCTTTGTCTTATCACCAGTTTTGCAACACCTGTCTGTGCAAAAATAAATCCACAATGCCATTAGACCTGGCCTTGACTGTGGCTGTTTTTTTAAACTCGTTGTACAGCAAATCCGGAAGAGCTTGAAGAATATCCTGCACTTCCAGTGTAATATTTTAGTTTATTGATCTAAGTTCAGCAGTCGTGTTACCACTTTAAGAAAGTCCTGGGAAGATGATGGAGCATGGTACTGGCAGTCAAAAGTATCAAGTGCCAAATATGCTTAGAGTTAGTTACCCTTGTTGGACACAACGTGTACAAGGTGGTTTCAAACTTAAGTGAGATTTAGCTAAATCACTGGAAAAAGCCCTTCCACTCAATGGTAAAGATGAACGTAAGACTGGAACTGCCACAAAACTATGCAAGATTTGTGAAAAAAATAAGCATTACAAGCCCCTTTATGCCCATTTTGAAGAAAGAGGTACATTTCAATTAGTCCATGATTAAAGATTGGATTTGGATGAGACTGCCCTTTGGCGCTTCATTTAAACTTTACACAAAGTATTAGTGACTGATGACAGTACCCTAAGTTTAGGTGATACCCTGACCCAAATTGTGGGGTGTAAATCAAATATTTTGGCTTTAGGCTTCAAAGCTTTAAAAGGCCCTAGGGATGAGAGGTTGTGCCCCACTTGTTACTAGTCCATAAAACAGCTCGCAGTTTCCTCTCTGTGTTACATACAGGCCATAATCTCTTAGCTTTTGCCTTTATGTGCAAAAGGTCTCAACATACTACTTCCACGGTGTCGAAATAGTTGTTAAGGTTGGAGGGTTGAAGAGGTACAATTTCAAAATTGAATACTTACCTGGTTTGAGGAAAAAGCAGCTGACTGCATGTCCTGTATGCCTTTGAATGAATTTGATTTTGTAGAAGACACTGATGATGATGTTGTACTCAGGAGGGGCTCGTGGTGCTAACCAGGGACAGGGCGGAGCGCGTGGAGGTGGGGGACTTAGGATGGGGAATTACATTTTGAAAAAATGATACACTACCTTCATCGTCGCCGCTGTCAGATCCTCCACCATCACCACTGTGCCGCTCCTCTAATGCAGGCTGCAAGCACAAGCTGCCCTGCAGCCAATCCTGACGCTGCTCAGAGCAGCGTTAGGATTGACTGGGAGCGCCTAGCCAGGGTGCACCCAGGCAGACTCGGAGCCTGTGCATGCTCTCTCCAGCCCGGCGACTGTGTTGCTGGGCTGGAGAGAGCCTACTGCGCATTTGTGTTTGGCCGACCTGAGACGGCCGGCCAAACATACATGAGCAGGTAGGGGGAGTGCGGTGCACTCCCCCTCAGTGCTCATCAAGCCTGTGGCCCCACCCCTTTTATAAAAAAACAATAATAAACATAGTTTATTATCGTTTTTTGATAAATGTTTTTGCAGCTGCAGCTGGTAGGGGGGTTGGGTAGGGGGCAACGCTCCTCTGCCATAGTGAAGGAGCCGCACCTGGTTGTACTAACTACAGTTTTAGAGAGACTGGGATGGGTGGACTGGGGAGAAATTGACAAGGAATAAGAAATCCTTAGACTACTTAAAGAGAAGATTTTACATCGTTCACAGAAAGTCAGGAAGTGATGAATAGAACCTGGATGAAAATTAGCTTGTTTCCCCAAGAATTTTGTGGGAAAAATATTTTTCTAGCCCACAAAAGACCCATAGGGCACAATTGATATTGGTGCCCTGGATTAGGCTCTATGGTTGAGGGTAAGGAAAAGGACTGTATAGCTTTTGTAAACATTGGCGAAGTCAGGACTGTATGGAAACCCCCTTTGTAGCCAATTGAAGGCTCTGGCAAGCCACAAAACAAACCCAAACTTGATATAATTGGTCCTTTGAATATTTGCAGACTTGAAAGGTGGTTTCTCGTTGTTTTGAACACACAAAAGTGTGTGAGAGGAATGGTTGCAGTTTATCTGACCACTGGCAATCACTCGGGGTAACATCCCAATCCATTGTTTTTTTTTTGCTCACCATGCCATTTCAGTTTGGACCCAACCATATGCAAATCAGTCTTGACCCTGCTCCAGTAGGACAAGTCCAGCCCAGATTGCCTGGCCAGTTCCTCCCCGAACTGGAACACAAGAAACTGAGACCAGTTTCACCCTTGTCCAGTGATGGGTTGGAATGCCATCCTGAACAACTGCAAGTGGTAAGACAAATTGCAAGCATTCCTCCCATCACCTTTTGTGTGTTTGGTATTAAACTCTGAGTAACAGATGTGAGTCCTGCTATCACTGTGCTACTGGGGCTAAGCTACACCCAAATGAAGAACCCCAGTCATATTGAAATTGGTCTTGATTTGCTTATGTTCTAGTTAAGGAAGGACCTGACCTGTCAGCTCAGGATGGCATGTTCTTATTGGAGCAAGGTCAAGACTGATTTGCATAAGGCTGGGACCAAACTGATGTGGCTTGTTAGGCAAAAGAATAATGGGTTGGGATGTTACCCCGAGTGATTGCCAATGGTTAATCAAATTGCAACTGTTCCTCCAATCATCTTTTGTGTGTTTGATGTACCACCCTGAGTGGCAAGGCTATGCACATACGTGGGCCCTGTGCTCACTGTCCCACTAGAACTAAGCTACTAAGCTACACCTGTCTGGAGTGCCCCAATAAGGGTAAAACCGGTCCTGGGTTGCTCATGTTCTGTTTCAGGAGAAACCTGCCAGGCAGTTCGGGCTGGAATGTACCTATTAGAGCAGGGCCTGGAAAGATTTACATATGGCTGGGGCCAACCTGAAGTGGCATTGTGGGCAACAGAACAGTCAGCTGGTATGCTACCCCAAGCGATTGCCAGTCATTAGACAAATGATAAGCATTCCACCCATCACCTTTTGTGTGTTTATAATCATTTTTGACTCTATCACACATGATGGGTTGAGACTAAAACCAAATGTATTGTCAACACAAATGTGATAATGTTTTGAGACATGTTTTAATCTACACAGATACACCAGTGGGAGCATGGATAAGTTAAGCACATTTTCCTCTCACAAGCTCATGGTTAGTGAATGCCAAAGGATTTTTGGAAGACGTCCGTAGAACATTTAGTGAATATGGCAAGTGAACTCTTCCTACCTGTATACCTACTTTCTTGAAAGTACACCCACCAATCAACCTAATCTTCTTCCCATTCATATAGTTACTTTATAACCTTATGCTGAAATGTTTGTTTTTCCCTCATCTCCACAGAAGTAAGGGCCAGATGTAGCAAAGGGTTTTACCCATTCTGTGTCTACGGGAAAATGTGTTCGTACATATGGCCCTAAGTGTGTTACAGTGTGCAGTACACTGGAAATCTTTTATTCACTTCCTTCTCTCTCCCAATTCTCCTAATGTTCCTTTGTTCTTTCCTTTCATTCCTATGATATCGCTATCAGTATTAAGGAATGCCTGGTCCCAGTGTTCCACCTGTCACTGACACCTTTACTGTAAAACACTGATAGAATACTTTGCTAGTCCGCATGTCTGATAAGCCGTCCAACATCTCCATGTTTTTGATCTATTTTTCAATCTTCAATGCCGAAAGCTCAAATACACCATTGTTTCTTCCATTCTGAGGAAACCTACTGCAGACGTTGAGGCCCAGATATAAGAAAAGTCGTACTGCACCTAGTGCACCACCAGTTTTCTTGTGCCCCTTAGCGCCCCCCTAAAATACGGCACACCATGGCGGTAGTCAGGGGGACTAGCGTCATCATTTTTTTATGCTAGTCGGATGCTTTGCAGCACTAGCTTAAAAAATGTTGACACTGATCCTGCAAAGCACCCTGAGGCCCATTGAACACAATAGGAGCCTCTTGTTAGCCCCTGCACTTAGCAGGTGTTTAAAAATGCCAATAAAAATGGTTCAATGGAATCTCATAGATTCCTTTGTGCCATTTTTATGGCTCCCTAAGGGCCAGAATGCCATTGTTGCATACATTATGCCTGGTGCAGGCATAATGTGGCGTAAGGGATTACAAAGTGGTGCAATGCAAACATTGGGCCACTTTGTAAACATGGTGCATCGTTGTTGCCCTTCCAACGCTACATTAGCATAAAAAAATCACATTAATATGGCGTTGGAATGGCGTTAGACCACCATAAATCTGGGCCTGACTACTAGCTTTATCTGTCCTTTATCTGTCCTTTGGAATTTTCCTTCATGTCTCAAGTTGTCAACTACATTTTTCCTCTTCTAAAGAAACCATCCTCAAGACTTACTTCTCAGGTTTTTTTTTTTAATACATAGTCTTATTTCAATGTTCAACTTTACTTCATGATTGCTATGTTTTACAACTCAGATTTCTTATAGCTTTTCTTCTTCACTCAGCAAAATACATATTCCTAGTTGTAATCTTTCCTGATATTTCTGCTGTTTTGACCTGGTGGATGATTCTACTCTTCTCTATCCTTTTGGGGCTTTACGGATTCTCATCTTTCCTGGTTCTCCAAAATTGGATCTTTCATAGATTCACATGCTTGAATCATACCCGTCGTCGAGGTGGTAGTCCCACGGTAACCTTAAATATATATAGCAGTAAGTGTACTACACTTGTCCTCAATGGGATAGACAGCCACTACTATAGCCGATCCATGTTCTTTTTAAAAAAAGAACCATATCTGAACTACAACCAATCAGGTGACAGCACCTTCTAGAACACTCCCAGCAGAGGCTGATTCCCTCAGATTTTCTACTGCACGTCATGTGAAGGGAGTATCTCTAAGCTCTGCTCAGCTTCTGTTCTCTACAGCTACAGTGACAGGAACATTTCAGTCAGATATATCGTTTTTTTCATTTCACAAGCTGTCCAAACAGACTAAAAAAGGATTCTTCAGATTTTGTGACACTTGTAGATAGAAAAGGCTTCATATTGATGACCCACAGAAGAAGTGTATATACTGTATATACTGTTTACATCCAGATCCTAAGGTGAGAGTTTGTAAAATATGTTGCACCTTTCCTCACAAGACTCTTAAAGACAGAGAAGGGAGACTTTTATTATGGCTGCAGAAGCAAAAAGCAATGGAATGCCCTTTTTCTGATGAGAGTGATACATCCTCACAGGTCTCTCAATCTCTTAAAAGGCCTAAAAGTAAGGAGAAACTTTCTTCAGAACCACCTAAGACAGTACTTAAAAAATCCAAACACCTTTCATTGGAACAGCAGAAAGGCCAGGAAAGCTATGCCTCATCAACAGAAACTCATTCAATGGCCTTAAAAAAGGTTCACCCAGAGCCTACAACTCCATCAGTGAAGAAAGCACCTCCAAAAAGTGCTTCACTGTCTTTACCGTCGACTACAAAACTAAAGAAATTCCCTCTAGAGTCTGACCAAAACTTCTCGCTGACAAAAAATGTTGAGGACCCAGGTATCGACGACCGCATCTACGATAACGACGATGACAATCACGTCAACGTCACCACAGCGGTGTCTCCTATGATTGCCACATCGTCGCCACTGTCATCGACTATGATTATAACTGCTAGAATATGTAAAAAGACACCATCGACGACTACTTAGCCGACGACGACACACATATCGACGAGGAAATCTTCGACGATGGATATGCCGATGAGGAGCACAGTAACAAAGAGTCCGTTGACGACAGACCTGTCGACGAGGCACCCGTCAACGACGACCCCATCGACGAGGGACCCGTCGCCGAGGAACCCGACAAGAGATCCATCGACGAGAGATACAACAAGAGATACAGCGTCTAAAGATTCGTCGACGAGTGACCAGCCGACGACTGACCCCTCGACGACAAACACTGGGAAAACAAAGTTTTTGCCACTATCATTGATAACTGTGAGGAAAAAAATCCTCTACAATTTTACCAATGCATACTTCGGCATGTAATGTTTTCCCTGTGCACTCATCACCTCTTAGATGACGAGGATGATGTATACTCTCAGGACAAAGGAATGTTCGGGATAGCCAACAGTCCATCAAAGCTCAATGTCAAGTGTCAAGATCTAGATGACGATGATGATGATCACTACCAGGACAACTATTACTCAGGAACAGACCAAGTGGATCCCTCGCATTCTGAATATGGCAATAGAGACACCTCCATACCTATGCCAGTGTCATTGGTAACAAGTCTTCAAAACGTGTTGGACGATTACTATAAAAGATTTCCACCCTCAGTACTAGCAACACCGGTTCGGCAACCTTATGAACTGGAAGCAGAACCACAGACTCCCGTCCCTATCAGCCCGGGACCGCCACTCAGACCAGATATGCCTTTCGAACAACCACCTCAGGATGACACTCAGACCACAGATGAGAAAAGGGAAGAAGGAGAAGTACCAGATGCTACACCTAGTGAGTGGGACGAATACCTAGTACCCACTCCATCACCACCTTTCACAGGACCCATAGACTCTCCTCCTGAAGATATAGGTGGGTTCCATAACCTAATAGAGACAACAGCTAAACGCTTCGAGTTACCCATCCTATCTAGAGAGACAGACTGTTTTCTCTACGACTTTAAAAAGCCATTGAAGAAGTCAGTGAGAGCCATACCTATTGTAGATTTTATATGACAAGAAGGCCCAAAGGCGATGAAGCATCCAGCTACAATTCCTTCTCAAAAACCACGCTCAGAGAAGAAGTATAAAGTCCCAGACGCCTCTCCAACTTGCTTAATAGGACAGTCTCAGCCAGATTCCATGGTCTCATGGGCGGCACAACGCTGCTCAAAGAACCCCTCAGGGCCAATATCCTCCCCGCCAGATAGAGAGGGACGTTGTCTTGATAAGATTGGCAAAAATGTCTCCTTTGTTGCAGCAGTAACAGTCAAAGCTGCGAATTCTTTAGCCATTCTAACGCAAAACTAGGGGAAACCCTATAACCCTAACCTACCTAGGGTAAATACAACGTGAAAAAGAAAAATGGCAGGTAGGGATAAATTTAATACTAATTTGTAAGAACAGTCCTTAATTCTGTTACTCCTGAATTTATTTCTTTTTCATGTTTATTTCCAAAAGAATATTTTTTTATAGCAAAAAGGATCTAAGGAGATATCATACACAACTGAAAACATATTACATCAATACGTGTACAAAGCAAAATAAATTATTCACAATACATCTACAATAATTTACATATAACATTTTTAACAATAAAGAAAAAAGAAAAAACGAAAACAACTTGAGGTAATGCCCTACATATTAAGGATGTGGTCACTATTATGTTACTCCTAATGTGATCCACTTTTACTTGCTAAGACAATGGGCTTTACGTGCACTAAACTATCTAAGCCTAGCGTATTTCTTTCACACAAGCGTGATAGTGTGCATCTCAAAAAAATATTTTTTAATGATATAGTCCAAAAATTAACAAGCCCAATCCGCTTGCAGTACATAAAGGTCAACGCGTTTCGGCCAGCTCATTTATGGCCTCATCAGGACTGAAGAAGGGCAATCATAGTTCTTCATTATAGAAGGGACATGGTGCATCTCATCACGTCCGCTGTCTTTAGATCAGCAGAATCGGTTGCTGTTTGAAATCCAATCCGTGTGCCTTGAATCGATTTACGTCTTTTATCGAATGCGGCGTGTGCTCGTGATTATTGTCGAGTCCGCGAGTCTAATACCGGGCGCATCTGCCGTTTCTAAAACGTTGCTACGCGACGTCACCCACGTGCCTTTCTTTTCATTGGTAACTGCTTTACGTTTGTCCTTCCTTAGGGCGGTTTTGTTACCACCTTGGGGACAGACCCTGTTTCATGGATAATTGCACGTTTGCCAATAACTTTGACTGTAAGCGAACTTCTTCTTCCTTTTGTGTGTCTCCTTCTCGCACATGGCAGCGCTTTGAATCAGCTTGCTTATGTCAACTGTTTTACTTTTTATTTTCAGTTTGTGTGGCAAGAAAAGTCCAGTTAGTAATTTACAACGTTAATAGCTCTAACTCATGCAAACGCAAGACCCATTTCATTGCAAATGCTTGTTCTTATTGGAGCAAAGCATGGTTGTCCCTCTTCAAAATTAAAGCTGTGCACACTTTGCTTTTATTTGAACCCGCCTGACACTAGATATCAAGAAAAAGTGTATTCTGAAGGATGTGGTTAAAAAGGAGCCCACTAACTAACTGGAAGGCCAGCTTTCCAATGTTTAAATCATTAGCTTGTTGTTTTTTAGCTTTGATGGTTTCTAAGCACTGAAAATTATATGTCTTGGTATTCCGTGATTTAATGGCATTCGTAACAGAATACAGCCTCTTTTATCTATATATCTATATTCTAAGGATGGATTTTTGTGGGAGTCAGCCTTATAGGTCATTTTGAATGTCAGAATATGTCCAAGGCCACAGTTTGCACTGTTAGTTTCACTGTTCCATTTTTTGTTTTGTTGGATCACAAGAGTCATGCTCAACCTAGTCCCAGGGTTTGTGGCAGATGAACATGGTTTGCACAAGTTATATTTGCAAATTATGAGTCTTATTAAAGGAAATAGTTGACACGATCTTTAATAAGTCCAGAAACTAATTAGTTTGACTATTCCATTTTTTTAGGTTGAGCGCACAAACACTTTGACCTCTTGTAAGTATTGTGGGCTTTTAATCACGCCCATGCACACCCATCACTTTCACTTGTTTAAAAATCACTTGATGTAATTGGTAAATGCTATACGTTTTTCACGTCCTGAAGACTGCCCCTGTTACACGGATTATTGCACGATTGCAGATATACTTCAGCTTCAGTGAACTATTTCTTTTGTCTCTCCCCTTAGTGCTGCATGGCAGTCATGGCACTCACAGTGTGAACAGGCACTACAGCATGAACTTCATCAGCGGTATTGGAGTGCTGGTCACATTGTTCACAGTTACCTAATCAGAGTAATTTCGTGTGTCTCTCCCCTTAAAACACTTGGAATTGTCGAATGCTCTTCATAAAACAGAATCCTCAAAGCGAGAGCAGCTCTCACCGCACAGCGGGATAGCCGATACAACAATAGTCACTGCACTCGTGAAAACTCACCTCATAATGCTTTGCAGGGCATTACTTTTAAATTTTTGCTCATAACTCAGCCTGTGGTGGTCCTACGACAACATGACCACCACCAAAATGTTCACGACAGTGTGCTATTTCTGTCTACATCATCGTTGGGTCCCCACACTAGGTTAGTGGGGACCCCAAAATAATAACCCCTCCCACCATTCACTTCTTGTTCAAGATCTCTCATGGCTGGAGGTTTTGTTTTACAGCTGGGATCAGCTTGTGTTTTAACGGCCTTTTTGTAATATCATTGCTATAGGCTTGTTACTCTTGAAAATATGTGATGCACTATGCCCCTTAGGGACTAAATATTTGGTTACACTGCATTATTTTTTGTCATTTTCTTTTTGTGTAGCTAGGTTTAACTAGATAGTTACATGACTATGGCCCTAATTACAACTTCGGCGGTCTTGGCCAAAGACGGCCGAAGCTGCGGGCGCCAGTATACCGCCAGTGCTGGTGGTATATCTGGCTCTCTATTTGGACTTTTCCGCTGGCCCAGCGGAAAAGTCACATCAACATTGCAGCCGGTTCGTAATAGAGCCGGCGACAATCCTGATGTGCAGCGGGTGCTGTAGCACCCGTCGCGCATTTCACTGCCCGAAATTCAGGCAGTGAAATGCGCGATGGGGCTGTGCCTGGGGGCTCCTGCACTGCCCATGCCAGGTGCATGGGCAGTGCAGGGGCCCCCAGGGGCACCCCAAGTCCCCCTTACCACCAGCCTTTCCATGGCGGTGTTTACCGCCGTGGACAGGCTGGCAGTTGGGGACTCATAATCCCCAGGGCAGCGGGGCTTGCACCGTTGCCCTGGGGATTATGACCGCCACTGAGAAGCCTGGTGGTATAGTGAAGGGGCCGGCGGTATGGTCGTGGCTATTGTGCTACAGTCAAAATAGCTGGCGGAACACCGCCAGCCTGTTGGCAGTGTTACCTCCAGCTTACCGTCGGCCGCCAGGGTCGTAATGAGGCCCTATGTTTCTTACAGATGCTATTTTCATTGTGGTGTTCTCCTGAGGCTGTTCTAAGCATTACAGTCATACTGACATATTAAAATATTCGTGGAATGGAAAGTTGTCCCATAATGCTTTGCAGGGCATTACTTTTACAAAATATTTTTTGCTCATACCTCAGCCTGTGGTGGTCCTAGGACAATGGGAGCCTTCAAAACATTGACCACAATGTTCTCTTTCTGTCTACATCATCTTGGAGTCCCCACACTGTGTTAGTGGGGATGCCAAAATAATAACCCCTTCCACTATTCACTATCTTTTTAAGTTCTCTTATGGCTGGAACTTTTGTTTTATAGGTGGGAGAAGTTGTGTTTTATGGTCCATGTTTATAATATAATTGCAATAGTCCTTGTAGCTTAGAAAATGTGTCATGTACTATGTTCTTTAGGGGCTAAATATATGGGGTATTGCATTACTTTCTTTCTTTCTTTTTCTTAGGGTTATGCTCTCATCATCTCTGGTTAGTGGGGACCCCAAAATAATAACCCCTTCCACCATCCAGTGTCTTTTAAGCTTTCTCACGACTATAACATTTGTTTTAGAACTGAGAGAAGTTTTGGTTTAAAGGCATTGTTTGTAATATCCTTGCTGTAGGCCTGCTACCCCAAAACACCTCTAAGGGCTAAGTAGATGCTTGTACTGTATTATATTCTCCTGTTTTTTTCATGGGGTTATCCTCTTTAGGGGCTAACAATATGGTTCCATTACCATATGTCTTACAAATGATATTTTTGCTATGGTGCCCTCTAGGGGCTGCTTTGAAAATTACAGTCTAATTCCAAACGTTTTTTTCTTGTAAAGGTTTATGTGATAATTGTATATGTTTTAATAATATCTCCTTATTACAGTTATGACCATAATTCAGGCCAACTTAAGATCCATATTACACTATGACAGTTTGAACACTCTTGAATGACCTTTCTAGTTTATTTCCCTTCTGTGG
Organism: Pleurodeles waltl; assembly: GCF_031143425.1. Classification (NCBI taxonomy): domain Eukaryota; kingdom Metazoa; phylum Chordata; class Amphibia; order Caudata; family Salamandridae; genus Pleurodeles; species Pleurodeles waltl. Next base: position 97,685,633 of record NC_090438.1, on the reverse strand, counting down.
CTGTCTTATGTCTTTTGGGGGGAATTGTATTAGCCAGCCAGCAACTCTGATAGTGGGGTGGTGAAAGTGGAATTCTATTGGAATTAGCATGGCAGATTTAAATTAGGATGCTAAATGGCAACATTTTAATTTTTTGCTGCAGATAGAGGAAGCAGGTAAATGGAAGTGCTTTAGTTGTATGCAGGCCCACTGGAATTATATGGCAGGAAAAGACCAAATTATGAGGCAGGGTTGACCAATTTGTGTGGCAAGAAATGTCCAGTTATGATTTTACGATGCCAATAGCTCTAACTCAAGCAAATGTGAGACCTATTGCATTGCAAATGCTTGTTAAGTCTTATTTTCCAACAGCTTGTCCTTCTTATGTAGAAGACCTTTTGTTTGAAAGGCTGTATATAGAGTGGATTTGTTGCTTGCACATGATTGGATGGCTTCCCTATGTATTTTAGTTAGATTTTTCAGATTTTTTTGACTGTCCTCCTTGATCTTGTTTTTGTCCCACCCCTGGCACTTAGCTCATTTGCCATATGTTTTCTGATATCAAAGAACTATTGTTTTATTTGTGTTTCAGCACTTCCTGTGAGTGCATGGCTCTCCTCGCTCTTTCCTCTGTCCACATTCTTCCTGCACCAGTTCACTCCCAATCCTTCCCTTCACATTCCGCTTGTTACATTTTGTTTTTAAATTTGTATTTTTTAATTGCTTTTGAAAGGGCCCTGTTGCTGCACACTGCTAATAAGCTGCTCACTTCACCACTTGTCTGTTACTCACCTTTTCCTTCCTGCACCAGGTTTTGTTTTTTTTATCATTTTTTTTAAAAATTGTGTGGGCCGAATAGCTACACACTGCTACTGGGCTGTTTGCTACCCTCAGCATTGCCTGGCATACTTAGTTTGTAAATTTACTGTTTCAAGATAGTCAGTCACCAATAACGTATCAGAGGAGCCATCTCTGTTTAAATCACCTGTTGTGATACATTTTCTAAACGGACTGACCCACATGTTCACACCAAAACATTTTCTGATGCCTCAGTGGGACCCGAATTCGGTTCTCACATTTCTAAAGTGCACCCCATTGAGCCAGTGCACAGTACCTTTTAGGGTTACGAATCCTGGAGACAGCATTCCACATAGCGATCATGTCAGCTCATCGTGTAAGTGAGCTTCAAGCATTCTCTGTACAGTAGTGTAGGCCACCTTTTTGTCGGACAGTTTAGTGCTAAGGACTAAGGGGGTGTTCCTAATAAAAGTTGTGATGTCTTTTCACATAAGAGAGACTTCACTAGGATCAGTGTAATTGTCTCTCATTCACGCGTTATCCTAGGGGGTTTCCTTTTTATAAAAAGCACTCTCACCCACTGAAAATTCCAGTGATATGCTTCATCATCAAATCCTCACCCAGTTACTGAATGTGTCTGGGTGGGCTCAACCTTGAACCAGAAGGGAGCTCTTTTGTGATAAGGGCATAGGGTAGGTTAGTGAAGTACAATTGTCTCGAAGAATAACTCAAAGAAGTATTTAATGTGGTATCTCATGGCAAGGTTAAAAACAAGACAAATGATGCTTGTGGATTAATTAAGAGAACCCCAGCATCTAGAAAGGTCTACACATTTCATCCATATTCTAGTGCCCAAAATGGGTCAAATGGTTTTCATTAGACCGAGTGCCCTTAGATCCTAATAGCACAAGAGTGATTGTGTATGAACGCTGTTGCTGCACACTTTATGCTAGGCTAGTGTCTTGCATATTCGAATCACCTAACAAGGCATGGAGTACATAGTACAAACCTGTATGAGGGACTTTCTCATATACAGGGATTTGCTAGGTTATCTTCTGAGCCCTTCCCACTGCGATCCTTTTATAACAGTTCATCCTCCACCTGATGCGCTGAAGATTTTATCATGGAATCTTGCTGGGCTTGGAAGGAAGATGGACGATCCCAAATGGTTGGAAACAGTTGCTAGTTACCAACTTATATGCCTTCAGAAGACCTGGGCTACTGACACGTATGATATTGATGGGTACCAGTCATACTTTATTGCTACCTGTCCTGCCGAGACAGGCAGCGCTAAGGGAGGATTGGCTATGTTTTTAACAAATGCCTTTGCAGGTAAAATTATTAGACAGTCTAGCGACTCTATACTTCAATGTATATTATTTGACTTAGATTTAGATTAGGACCTTTTCTTAATTAATTATTATAATAACTTCTTTGATGGCTCTGCTTATACAATGATTGAAGCGTTAGAGAATACTATTAGTCGCCTGAAAGGGTCTCTTCAGAACCTGGTGAGTGGGGGACTTTAACACACATTACTGCCCAGTTTCCTTGGCATCAAATTGAGGGCTTACCAAATTCAGAAAAGATCCTTTCACCCGTTTCAAGCATAATGGTTACGTAACTCCCTTAACACTTTTGTTGTAAAACATCATCTTAAAATGTTGAACGAAGAAGGGGAGACGGAGAGCTGATGCTGACTTTCTTAGGCAGAATTTTGGCCACTACAATTCGTATCGTATTCGTATATGGGCATTTATAAAGCGCGTTCCGGCCTTGGCATCGAAGCCCTAAGAGGACATAAAGGAGAAAAAGACGACTGAAGGCCAGTAGCCCTATCGAGGAAACAACCAGGTTTTCACCCTCTTCCTAAACATCGAGAAGTTCTGTTCTTTCCTGATATCAAGCGGTAAACCATTCCAATATCCTGCAGCCGCCACTGTAAACGCTTTATCTCCCCACCTAACTCTGCGCGTCCTACAGACCTGGATCAGAAACGACTTCTCTGATCTTAGGACTTGTCCTGGCCGGTACCACCTGAGTTTGTCCACCAGGTGTTCTGCACCATCCCCATGTAGTGCTTTAAAGGTAATGCAGAGAGATTTAAAAATAATCCTCTTGCCCACCGGAAGCCAGTGAAGGCGCTTAAGGCTAAGGGACGCCGACGCTAAACGTGGAAGTGACAGAATCATGCGAGCTGCATTATTCTGAATCAATTGCAGTTTCTTCAAAGTGCACTCATCAATATCCAACAACAATGAGTTGCAATAGTCTACTCTTGACATGATCAGTGCCAACATAACCGTAATTCTTTCCTCCTGCTTCAGGAACGGTAAACTTTTCCTCGGGATTTTCAAGGTCCAATGCAGGACTTCACTAAGGCATTAACCTGTGGTTTAAAGCTTAATGCTTCGTCAAAAATCACTCCTAAGTTTCTAGTTGCTCCGCACGGGATAGGTAGTTGCCCGCAATCATTTGGCCACCATCGCGGACCCCACAGATCCTTACTACAACCATACAAGACAATCTCCGTCTTGTTGGTATTGAGCTTAAGTCAATTCTGTCTCATCCACTGATTAATATCCTTCATGCAGCTATTAAACTGCTCTGCCACTTCCTCCCCATTACTCCTAGATACTGGAATAATAATCTGGGTGTCATCAGCATAGGAGGATGGCGAGAAGCCATATGATCGAATAAGTCTTGCCAGGGGGGCCACATAGACATTAAAGAGCGTAGGACTCAGCGCCGAGCCCTGGGGTAGACCACATGGCAAGTGGAAGGCCGGAGCTTTAAAACCCTCCCAGCTAACAATATTAGATCTGTCCCTTAAAAAGGACTCCAGGATTCTAAGCGCGGCATGTCTTATTCCAACATTATGAAGGCGAGATACCAAGATATCAGGTGAGATGGTATTGAATGCCACAGAGAGATCCAATAGCACAAGAACTGCACCCTGGCCCTCATCCAGAAACTTCAGGATGGAATCCGATGTTGTTAGTAACGCTGATTCGGTGCTATGCGCCCTTCTGAAACCATGTTGTGACTGATCAAAGCCTCCAGCCTGGTTAAGAAACATGGATAATTCATAATTGATATTTTTTCAAGTATCTTAGCTAGTGTCGGTAGCAGGGAGATAGGCTGCAGATTACTTAAATCAAAGGTAGTTTGATCAGCCTTCTTTTTATATCAATTGATTATATGTTTAGCTTAGAGTTGGTAGGGGTATTCCTAGCGGAATTTCAAGCCAATTTTACTGGCTTCAGTAATCATGCCTTCCTGTGTTGTAGCTTAAAGGGGTGGGAACGAAGAAGCCCCTGGCAAGTCAGGACATCAACCTATCCTAGGAAAGAAGAATAGCTTTACCATTAAATGGTCAAGGGTTGATAATGCCAATTTCTTGCCCTCCTTACCGAGGGACAAGCAGTAGGCATTTTCCCTTTGCTTAGATGCAGAAGCAGACCCATGTGTGAACAAGGAGGCTTTTGGGGAAATGACTTTGTAGTGCTCACTTTACCCGCCAATAAGAAGTGAGATACTGGCGGGGGGTTCAATTCAGTATATACTAACGCCCTTGCCAGACTGCATACCACCTTGCTCGCTGAGCCGAGGGACAGAGTTTTGATGATGCAGTGCGGGATAGAGAGATCAGGGATAAGGCGTGGGAAGATCTTAGGAGGACAAGTCAAATGAAAGACAGTGCGGCATTTTGGAGGGTAGTGAATTCCTCTTGTTTCAAAGAGCGGCCTGACTCTTCTACTGATGTGCATGTGCAGGCTATGCAGTGGGTGGAGCACTTTTCTAGTTTATATTCGTGTTTACAGGGGGAAGATGAGAATGTGGAAAAGTCATGTAACTTGGCTACGTCTTATCCTCTGTTTTTCCGCCTTGAATAAGTAACAACTGTTCTGAGGGAGTCTTGCAGGGGTAAGGCACCAGGCCCTGATGGGGTCCCTGTGGATCTCTTCCTGGATTGCCAGGAGATGTGGGCCCCCCTATTAACTAACATTTTTAATGCGTTTGCTAAGGCAGGGCTGCCTATGACATTGCAAGAATACATTATCATCCCCATTTACAAAAAAGGTGATAGATCCCTTCCAGTTAAATATAGGCCAATATCCCTCTACTATTCTACAGCAAAAATCATGGGTCGTATTCTGCTCCAGAGGCTAGAGTAATGGACTCATACAAATAACAATCTTGCTAAAACACAATATGGTTTCAAAAAGGGAATGGGCACAATTGATCAATGACCGAATCTCAGCTTGGTCATCTCAAAATATGCTCTAATTAAGAAAGGCATAGCACTCATGGCTTTTATGGATTTATCATCAGCCTTTGTCTGCATTACCCATTCAAAGCTCTGGGCCCTTATGTCTGAGATGGGCATAGGGGAAGAGATCATTATCTTTATTAGGCAGTTATATTCAGAGACTAAAGCATCTGTGCACTCTGGTAGGGACAGGGAGTGTACAGGCACATTTGGTATCAAGCTTGGTGTAAGGCAAGTTTGTGTACTTGCACCCTTTCTCTTTTCCTTATACTGTATACGGATAGAATTGAGGAAGCCCTCACCTCAAGGCTTAGTAATACCCCTCATTTGGGTACCCTCCACTTGCCAATCCTATTATATGCAGATGATGTCTTAATTGCAAGGACGAGGCTAGCCCTGCATTGTCTAATTGATGACTATGTTAGCTTCATGAAAGACCTTGATCTTCAGGTTAATGCCAAGAAAACATTTATAATGAGGTGTGGGAAGTGCCCTAAGATAACCCCACACTTCCATAAAAAACAATACCAGGCTACTTTCCCCTGTTTGGGGATTTTATTTCATAGCAAATCTACACGGCAGCCTATGGTGGAAAACAGGTTGGTTTTGGTGGAAAAGACTGTGTTAGGGCTGAAGTGCTTCAGTACAAAATTGGGCATTACACCTGTAAAAGAACTCTTGTCTGTTTTTTAATCCAATTCAGTCTCTGTGGCTTGTTATGGGGCAGGTATATGGGGTATGGTGGACACAAGCGCAATTCAGAGAGCCAAAAACTCTTTCTTCAGGAGTGCTCCAGCAGTCCTGTGTGGGTATTCTACAATTTTGTGCTGCTAGAAGCTTGGTATACCATATATTGAGGACAGAATTAAGCTAGCTCTGCTCTTGTATGGCGTGCCATCTGGGCAAGGGAATCTGTCCCTTTGAATCATTTGGCCATTGATGATTGCTTAGCCAGGGCAAGGGCCTTAGCTATCCCCTGGCTTGCCTATGTCGAATTGATGTGTGAAAAGATCGGACTGCCAGTGTTGTTTTCCGGTCCAAGTATGTGTAGATTATTCTCTGAGCGTATGTTGAAAGAAAAGTACCTGAGGGTAATAAGGTCCACCAGAGAGGCAGCCAGCCGGTATAAATCATCTGTTTTTTTGTACAAGCAATTACCTCATCAGGAAGGGGTTCAACCATACCTGTCCGATATTCAGAACAGGCAGCATCGTTTTACCCTGACCAGAGTCTTTTAATTTTTGTCTTCCAGGGGGTCCTCATCAATAGTCATAAGCACTGAATTATTCCCACCCGTGCTTGGGGACCCCAGACCACATAACACACATATATATATATATATATATATATATATATATATATATATATGCAGTCTATGTTAAAGAGGTAAAAACCTGTCTAATTTTTGTTAAGTTTTTCTTTAAAAAATATGAAAAAGAACTCCAGAATTTCGGAAACTCAGAAAGAAAGAGGAGGCATAGATAACAGTACTATGTGTTATTGAAGAGAAAAATGAGACAAAAAAGGACAAATATTTTTTAGGCAACAGGCTGCATTCAGCTTAACATGGTAAAGCAAATAAATGATATCCTACCTTTAAGGCCTCAGAGACCTTCAGTATCCCACCATGCCTCAGAGGTCGGAGAAAGGTGACAGTTAGGTGGCAGTTAAATCAGTTCTTTTTTCCGACTGCTTCAGAAAGGATCCCTGTGCACTTGCTCCTCAGTTTTTTTCTGACTAAAACTGATTTTTCTCACACAAATTGAAAAGAATTTCACTTCACTCAACGTTTTTAAGTACATCTTGTACTTTTAACCAATTTTCTGTCTTAAAACGAATGTTTTTATGAGTCAAAATGCCATCTCTCTTCAACAAATGCCCTTCCTGTGGGAGAAACATGGCAATCTCTGACCCTCATTTAGTCTGCATTGCTTATTTACCAACTTCTCATAATCCTGAGACATGTCATCATTGTAAGATCCTATCAAGAAGAACTCAGGGACAGAGAGAAGAGCAGATTTCATGCACTTCAAGAGAGAGGAAAGGTGAGACCTCCTTTACAGAGCCCTCCTCTTTGGAACATCGAGGAAGATTCAAAGAAAAATGAAGTTTCTTGCCTCAATCAAAAGGTAGGAGATACGAAGTGCCTGTCTGTTCCCCATCAGCATCGGGATCGACACCAAGAAGGTCATGTCCGACAACCATCGATGTCGAAAAGACAGACGTCGGAGAAGTCACCGGCGAGACTTGGACGAACAACATCAAGAGCTCCAATTCAGTCGACGTCAACATGCCGGACGTCGCATAGGTCTCTGTCGAAGCATGGTTACTCAACGTTGAGACAACCTACGTCGATGGAGGCAGACTCACTGTTGACTAATCCGATGCCACAAGATATGTCGACGGCACAGGATTCAACGCCAAGGCAACCGACATCGACTCTACCTGCAGAGGTTCCAATATCGACGCTGGGAGAAGGACAACTTCATGTATTGTTGACATCGACTCAGAGTCGGCAGAGAGACAGGCCCAGGTTGATGTCGCAACCAAGATTCTTGGCGTTGAGAAGCAGATCTCTTTCCTCAGAGATCAGATTTGTTCATGAAGGGACGGCAACAGGGGCAGATAAATCCCGTCTACAATCTCCGCGTCTCCCTCAATGACATCAGACTCCAGGTTCGGATTATTCAAGAACCTATTTTCCATCCAAAATACCTATGCCTGCGCATTTACCATCAAGGACGCCATGCAGGTCTAGGAGTCCACTCAGAGAAAAAACACCAAGTAAACACCCACAATCTCATAGATCTCCCTCTAGATCTACACATACCAGGTCTCGGTCCAGGTCACATCACCACTACTGCTCTAGGTCTCGAAGACGACATAGATCTCCCTCTTGGTCTTTGACTTCTCGTTCCTCCATAAGGGACTACTCACCACCGCTGTCGGACTCCTCTCCACCTAGAGTTTCCTGGGTGGACGACCTGGTAACATTTTATGATGTCCTCATCACAGAAGCAACAAAGCTAAACATTGACATTGCAACACCTGTCTCTACTTTGTCGATAATTTTTTTAACTCTTCATCACAGGTCTTCTTCCAGACCACTACTGCCTTTAGTACTCGGCCTCCTTGAACCTGCCATGCAGACTTTTCTGACTCCAGCATCTGATCGAGCTGTACCATCAAGGCTCCAGATTTTCCTGGAAGAGAACTAGAATTACAGGTAAGTAACTTATCCTTCTCTCAAAGGGGATTCCATGTATAGTCATAAGCGTTGAGTAGTTCCGCCCACCTGCGGGGATCCTAGAGCACTTTTTCCAAATATCTTTTTAAGTATTGATGTTCGCCTTACTTCAGGAAAGTCTGCAAAGTCACTTAAGAATGTCAATATGCAGCCTAAAGGAAAAGGCTACAGAGTCCAAAATTCTTCATCTTGTCGGCTTTCAAAAAGGACCTTATTCTTCACAAACCTTTTTGTAATGCAGAATAAGGATGAATGAGTACAGGGCAGTGTGGCCCATAGGCTGCCGTTATAAATGAAGAAAAAGGGGACTGTGTCTTTAAGAACAGACAGACCTCCAGTATCTCATCATGCCTAAGGTGAGGCAGTTACCTCAGTTCTTTTTTCCGGCTCCTGCTGACAGGATCCTGGAGCATTGAGATTGACCTTTTTAGGTTGTTTCCACAAAAATTGAGTGAAAATCTCAGTACCAACTGTTTCACTTGACGTCTTTTGACTTTCTTTCTTGAATGGTATCTTTCTCTGACAGGATTTAAGGTATTTTTCCCTGGAAAATGCCTTCTCTTTTTGACAAATGCCCGCGTTGTGGCAGTAAAAAGGCCAACACAGACTCTCATAATGTCTGTATCATCCGCCTACCTTCTTCACACCTTCCTGCCTCATGTAATATCTGCAGGTCATTTTCCAGACGTACCCTGCGCAACAGGGAGAAGATTTGCCTTCAAGGGAAAGCAGAGAGGTGATGCCAGCAAGAAGCCAGTGGAACCTCTGAGTGAGGGGAAGGTCAGTTTTCCACCAGAGCTCTTCCCTCAGCCTCCAGTGGACGTGGAAGGTCTGCGAGGCGTTTTTCTGGGAGAAAATGCTTTTGGTCCCCGTCGAGGAGATCGACATCAAGAGGAGGGACGTGGCAACATGTTCACCGTCGAGAGACCGCACGACGTGAAGAGGCCGCAAGATGTCGATAGACCACAGGACATCGAGGACTCCGGATGCTCGACGCACGACATCGAGTAGTGTGTCGATTTCGGTGGGCTCAACATCGAGACGAAGGAAATGGTGCCGTCACAGTCCGACGTCGAGGTCTAGGTTGCCGTCGGTACATCGATGATGGAGAGAGAGGTCGACGTCGAAGAGTCCCTCGACATCAAGGACACAGAATACTTCTAAAAGGAGAAGGATCTATTCCTCATCGGAGTCACAGCATTCCAGAGACATTTCTCCTTTGCTCGTTCTCCTTCCTTCATCTCCTTCTCCCACCTCTCCTCCTCCAGCTGCAACTCTTCCACCGTATCCTCCACCTCAAGGTCTGCCTACCTCATTGCCGGCTTTTCTGGTGCTTCTGGCACCTACACCACTTCCGGTGCCTCAAGTACTGAGCACTACTCCAGCTCCTATACCGCGCCCAAGATCGCGCCACCATTCACATCATAGCCATCATACTTCTGGCCGTTCTACAACAAGATCAAGACACTTCCGTCACAGATCATGACAAATATCAAGGTAACGCTCTTTCCGACCCTACCACTGAGACTCCTCATCGTCTACCAGAGACTATTTGCCCACTCTGTCTGACTCGCCTCAACCTCTAACTTCACCAGTGGACGACGTTAACACCTATCAGGAAGTTCTAGTTCAAGGCGCAGCAAAACTAAACATTCCTATGGCTGTCCCAACACCAACTACTTCAGTCATTTTTTAAACACTACAACAACGTATGGCCTCACAAGCTTTACTTCCTCTGGTGCTGGGTCTTCTAGAACCCGCCATGGAAGTCTTTCTTACACTGCCCTCAACAAAGTCTGCTCCTTCCAGACTATTAAAAAAGTATCGTCCTCTGGAACAGGACCCTTTGTTTCTGCACTCCGACCCGCCACCTGATTCAGTGGTGATCATGGCGGCCTGCAAATCTCAAGCCACTTCTCCGTCTATTACCTCTCCTCCTGACAAAGAGAGTAGAAAGGTGGATTTGGCAGGCTGCAAAGTATGTAGTTCGGTGGCAACATCCATAAAAGCAGCAAGCGCAACAGCCCTCTTGGGAAGATACGATAGGGCCTTGTGGGACTCCCTACTCCAATTCGCGGACCATCTCCCGATCGATCAGAAAGAGAATTTTTAGAAATTGTAAAAGAAGGCACCACGGTCTCAAACCAGATCATTAGTGCAGCGGCAGACTCATCCTTGCTCTCGGCACATGCATACTGCCATGAAATATCCTTAAGGAGGCATGCTGGCTGCGTCTAACATCCTGAAATCAGACACTCAGCAGCACATTCAGAGCTTGCCATTTTCAGGATCCACATTGTTCGGCTCTCATGCCGACGATGAAATGGCAAGGATGAAGGCAGAACTGGACATTTTGAAAGCAGTAGGCCTTGAAAAATCTGAAGACCTAAGATCAGTCCGTCTCTTCCAGCGCCATTACCCTTCTCAGTGGATTCAAACCCCTCACTGGCAGTGTAATAGATCTCAGCAGCAGTTCCAACGAGCCAATCAGCCTCAACAAAAGCAACAAAGAGGACAAGTGGCACACCAGCCCAATCAGGGTACTCAACAACAACCAGCCACAAAACCTTGAAAGTTTTCTTCCTCCGAGTCCGTTAACCACTCCGATGGGGGGAAGCATCTCCAATTACTTGACAGCGTGGCAACGAATTACAATAGACACTTGGGTCTTAAACATTGTGCAGGATGGGTATTGCTCAGATTTTCCACTCCACCACCAGGTATTCCGCCAAGGGCAACCACTTCTCATCTTAACCTCTTAAAGGCAGACGTTTCCATATTGCTAGAAAAGAAAGCAATAGAACCGGTTCCCTTCAACCAGAGGGGAAAAGGCAGTTATTGAAGATACTTTCACGTCCCAAAAAGGACAAAAAGGAATTCAGACCCATTCTAGACCTGAAGGTTGCCAACAAATGGACCAAAAAGGAAAAGTTCAGGATGCTTGCTTTACACCAAATATATCCCCAGGTTCACCATGGGGGCTGGCTTTGCTCAGTCGACCTACACGATGCCTACTTTCATATCCCCATTGCGAAAAAACATCCGACGTTCCTACGATTTCTGGTGGGGAAACAACACTACCAATACATTGTCCTTCAATTTGGTCTCTAGTCAGCACTCAGAACTTTCTCCAAGTGCATGGCTGTCGTGGCAGCACATCTTCGAAAGCACTGAATATTTGTCTACCCATATCTGGATGGCTGGCTTATCAAGGCAGCCACCTTTCCAGAAGCCCAACAGCACTTCAAATGGACATGAGATCTCCTTTATCGCCTAGGACTTCTTGTCAACTTTCCCTAGTCCACGGCAACACCTGGCTAGAAACTGCACTACTTAAGAGCTACCATAGACACGTTGCAGGGAAAAGTGTATCCTATTGAGGAATGACGTTTATCAATACTACAGAAGTGCCACGTGCTCAAGACTATCTGTCGCCCAACAGCGCGGAGTTTCCTCACTTCTAGGCTCCATGGCCTCCTGCATCTTCCTAATTCCCAATGTTCGCCTCCATATGCAACCCCTCCAGGAGTGCCTGGAGGACCAATGGAACCAACTGACGGGAAACTGGAAAGACAGAATCATTCTATCCACCCATTCAATCAAATCCCTCAGTTGGTGGTGCTCTCCAACCAATCTGCAACAAGGAATGCCTTTTCGTTCACATGCTCCGTCGCGGACCATCGTGACGGATGCTTCTCTCCTCGGATGGGAACTCTTACCTATAAATACAAGGCCTCTGTTATCCAAGGGAGAAGTCTTACCACATCAATCTCCTCGAGCTACGTGTAGCTCACCTAGCTCTCAAGGCTTTTCTCCCTTTGTTCAACACCAACACCCTGCGTGTCTAGATATACAATACAACCACCATGTATTACCTGAACAAGCAGGGGGAACCAAATCCAGAGTTTTGTCTCAAGAGGCCCAGACGATTTGGCACTGTCTCCTGGCCAGGAATGTGTAGATAATAGCAACTCACCTTCCAGGCGTTCAGAATGTACAAGCGGATGCCCTCAGCAGGGTTCTAGATGAGAACCACGAGTGAGTACTGAACAAAGATGTCGTTCAAGATATATTCCGTTTGTTGGGCACACCCTCTATTGACCTTTTCATCACAGTGGACAACAGATAATGCTGTGCCTTCGCCGCCAGGTTTTACCATCCAGAATCGTTGGGGAATGCTCTGTGGATAGACTGGTCCAACAAATTTCTGTACACCTTTTCACCAATTCCTCTGATCCCAGCAGTCCTAATCAAACTCTCACTGACCTCAGCCAGAATGATCATCATTGCACCAGAATGGCCGAGAAAATGGTGGTTCCTAGACCTACTTTACTGGTCGCTCCGACCACATCTCAGGCTTCAATGCAGGCCAGACCTCCTGATGAAATTCGGAGGTCAGATGAGTCACCCCAACCTCTTGTCCTTGAATTTGGCAGCATGGCTCCTGAGCTAGTACAGTATGGGCACTTACATCTTCCACAGGACTATATGGAAATTCTAAAAGAGGCAAAACGGCCTTCCACTCAGGCTACATATGCCTCCAAATGGAAGAGATTTTGCATCTGGTGTTCCTCCGTGAAGATAGACCCTACATCTTGCCAGGAGAATGTCCTCCTACCATATTTGTTACACTTAGCAAAATCTGGTCTTCATTTCTCATCTATTAAATTCCATCTGGCAGCTCTGACTGCATAAAGAAAAGGTCCTTCACAAATGTCTTTCTTTAAGCTGCCAGTCATAATAAATTTCCTAGAGGGACTAAAGAAAGTTTTTCCACCACTTAGGCATCCTTCTCCACCATGGGAGCTGAATATGGTTCTTTCATGCCTCATGCATCATCCATTTGAGCCCATACACAAAGCATCTCTCCAACACCTCACTTGGAAAATGGCTTTCCTTATGGCAGTGACATCAATACGCAGGGTTAGCGAGATTCAGACTCTCTGTGCTCATGAGCCCTATGCAATGTTCCACTCTTCCAAAATAGTGATGCGAACGCATCCTAACTTTTTACCCAAAGTTATTTCTGACTTTCATGTCAACCAGACGATTTCCTTGCCAACTTTCTTTCAAAACCCATCCACTCAAGCTGAGAGGGCACTCCACTCTCTAGACGTAAAGAGAGTTTTAAAATTCTATTTAGATAAAAACAAATCTATTAGAAAATCAAAACACTTATTTATTAATTATGGACTGGTTCGTACCGGGCTGGCCACTTCTAAACAATCAGTCTCTTGGTGGATTGTCTCTTGTTTTCTTTATTGCTACCAACTAGCTAGCAAACCCCTTGCTGGCAGACCAAGAGCACATTCTACCAGAGGCAAGTCTGCCACGACTGCCTTGTTGAGGAATGTTCCCCTGGCAGATATCTGTAGGACTGCGACTTGGAAGTCTGTCTACACGTTCACTAATCTTACTGTCTTGACTCTGATGCCAGGACAGATGCTCAAGTAGGACAAGCTTCTCTCAGGAACCTCTTTGCGGTATAGCGCATTGCAGTATTGTTCTGTCTACTCCCCCACTGTTTCTGGGATGGGCTTGCTATTCTATCCAACGTTTATGACTATATATGGAAATCCCCTACGAGGGAAGGAATAGTTCTTACCTGTAACTCCACTTCTCTCGTAGGGGTATTTCCATGATAGTCATAACCAACCCTCCCTCCTCCCCGGTGGAGTAGACAAAATAATATCTCAGGTATACCATGACCCTCAGTGATGACTGCCTACAAAAAGAACTGAGGTAACTGCCTCATTTTAGGCATGATGTGATACTGGAGGTCTGTCTGTTCTTAAAGACACAGTCCCCTTTTTCTTCATTTATAATGGCAGCCTATGGGCTACACTGCCCTGCACTCCTTCATCCTTATTCTGCATTACAAAAAGGTTTGTGAAGGATTTTTTCTGCAAAAATTTTCAACTCTTTCATGCTTTTGAACGCATGTGCCTTAGTATATGGCCCTTTTTGAAAGCAGACAAGATGAAGAATTTCGGACTCTGTAGACTTTTCCTTTAGGCTGCATATTTACATTCTTAAGTGACTTTGCAGGCTATAAGGAAATGCCACCTTAGCATGGTTACCCCCTAACTTTTTGCCTTTGCTGATGCTAAGTTTTGATTGAAAGTATGCTGGGAACCTGTTAACCAGGCCCCAGCACCAGTGTTCTTTCCCTAAACTGTACCTTTGCTTCCACAATTGGCACAGCCCTGGCACCCAGATAAGTCCCTTGTAACTGGTACCCCTGGTACCAAGGGCCCTGATGCCAGGGAAGGTCTCTCAGTGCTGCAGCATGTCTTATGCCACCCTGAGGACCCCTCACTCAGCACATGCACACTGCCTCACAGCTTGTGTGTGCTGGTGGGGAGAAAATGACTAAGTTGACATGGCACTCCCCTCAGAGTGCCATGCCAACCTCACACTGCCTGTGGCATAGGTAAGTCACTCCCCTAGCAGGCCTTACAGCCCTAAGGCAGGGTGCACTATACCACAGGTGAGGGCATATGTGCATGAGCACTATGCCCCTACAGTGTCTAAGCAAAACCTTAGACATTGTAAGTGCAGGGTAGCCATAAGAGTATATGGCCTGGGAGTTTGTCAAACACGAACTCCACAGTTCCATAATGGCTACACTGAAATGTGGGAAGTTTGGTATCAAACTTCTCAGCACAATAAATGCACACTAATGCCAGTGTGCAATTCATTGTAACATACACCCAGAGGGCATCTTAGAGATGCCCCCTAAATACCAATCCGACTTTTAGTGTAGACTGACCAGTTTCTGCCAGCCTGCCACACACCAGACATGTTGCTGGCCACACGGGGAGAGTGCCTTTGTCACTCTGTGGCCAGGAACAACGCCTGTATTGGGTGGAGGTGCTTCTCACCTCCCCCTGCAGGAAC
This sequence comes from Pleurodeles waltl, assembly GCF_031143425.1. Classification (NCBI taxonomy): domain Eukaryota; kingdom Metazoa; phylum Chordata; class Amphibia; order Caudata; family Salamandridae; genus Pleurodeles; species Pleurodeles waltl. The sequence continues at coordinate 97,670,436 of NC_090438.1, read as the reverse complement.
TGTAACACCTGCCGGTGTGCCTCAAAGGCTCACCCCTTTTGTTACAGCGCCCCAGGGCATCCTAGCCAGTGGAGATGCCCGCGCTTCCGGGCCACTGCCCCCACTTTTGGCAGCAAGGCTGGACGAGATAATGAGAAAAACAAGGAGGAGTCACCCACCAGTCAGGACAGCCCCTGAGGTGTCCTGAGCTGATGTGACCACTGTCTTTAGAAATCCTCCATCTTGAGGTTGGAGGATTCCCCCAATAGGATTAGGGATGTGCCCCCTCCCCACAGGGAGGAGGCACAAAGAGGGTGTAGCCACCCTCCAGGACAGTAGCCATTGGCTACTGCCCTCCCAGACCTAAACACACCCCTAAATTTAGTATTTAGGGACCCCACAGAGCCCAGGAAATCAGATTCCTGCAACCTGAAGAAACAAGAAGGACTGCTGACCTACAAGCCTGCAGAGAAGACGGGAGACGACAACTGCTTTGGCCCCAGCCCTACCGGCCTGTCTCCTGATTTGAAAACCTGCAACCAGCGATGCATCCAACAGGGACCAGCGACCTCTGAAGCCTCAGAGGACTGCCCTGGACTAAAGGACCAAGAAACTCCCGTGAGCAGCGACTCTGCTCAACACCAGCAACTTCTTTACAACAAAGAAGCAACTTTCAAAGAATTCACGTTTCCCTCCGGAAGCATGAGACTTCCCACTCTGCACCTGATGCCCCCGTCTGGAGATCCAGAGAACAAACACCACAGGGAGGACTCCCCGGCGACTGCGAGCCCGTGAGTAGCCTGGGATGACCCACCTGAGCCTCCACAGCGACGCCTGCAGAGAGAATCTAGAGGCTCCCCCTGACCGCGACTGCCTGTAACAAGGGACCTGACGTCTGGAACCAGCACTGCACCCGCAGCGCCCAGGACCTGAAGGAACTGAACCTCAGTGCAGGAGTGACCCCCAGACGACCCTCTGCCTAGCCCAGGTGGTGGCTGTCCCGAGAAGCCCCCAATGTGCCTGCCTGCACCGCTAGAGTGACACCCGGGTCCCTCCATTGATTCCTATCTGAAACCCGACGCCTGCTTTGCACACTGCACCTGGCCGCCCCTGTGCCGCTGAGGGTGTGTTTTGTGTGCCTACTTGTGCCCCCCAGTGCTCTACAAACCCCCCCTGGTCTGCCCCCGAGAAAGCGGGTACTTACCTGCTGGCAGATTGGAACCGGAGCACCCCTGTTCTCCATAGGTGCCTATGTGTTTTGGGCACCTCTTTGACCTCTGCACCTGACCGGCCCTGAGCTGCTGGTGTGGTAACTTTGGGGTTGCCTTGAACCCCCAACGGTGGGCTGCCTATGGCCAGGAACTGAGACTTGTAAGTGTTTTACTTACCTCACAAACTAATTTTTACTTACCTCCCCCAGGAACTGTTGATTTTTGCAGTGTCCACTTTTATAATAGCTTATTGCCATTTTAACAAAGACCGTATATGATATTGCTTTTATTCAAAGTTCCTAACTTACCTGTGTGAAGTACCTTGCATTTTTTGTGTTTAATTCAAATCTTGAACCTGTGGTTTTTAAAATAAACTAAGAAAATATATTTTTCTATATAAAAACCTATTGGCCTGAAGTAAGTCTTTGAGTGTGTGTTCCTCATTTATTGCCTGTGTGTGTACAACAGATGCTTAACACTACCCTCTGATAAGCCTACTGCTCGACCACACTACCACAAAATAGAGCATTCGCATTATCTAATTTTCCCACTATCTTACCTCTAAGGGGAACCCTTGGACTCTGTGCACACTATTTCTTACTTTGAAATAGTATATACAAAGCCAACTTCCTACACAGGCCTTCCTGAAAGAATGCGAACATCAACACATAAGAAGATATTTTGAAAAAGTGCCCCAGGGTCCCAGCAGGCAGGCGAACTATTCAATGCTTATGACTACCATGGAAATACCCCTGTGAGAGAACTGGAGTTACAGGTAAGAAACTATTCTTTTTCCAACAGCTGCAGTCTCCCCTGGTGTGCTATACTGTTGCAAATTTTATTTGGCAGGTGGTGATTCTTAGAAGATATGTGAACAGATGAGTGCTGCTTACTCCAGACTCTTGACATACATGTTATGGCATTATAATTTGTATATGGGCCCTTTTATGATTTCAGTCCCTACCTATATGACGACATGTATATTGTACGAGGACCTCTTATTTTAATGTTAGGTTCTCAGCATGTTTATAATGTTTAATTTTATATTTCATATTTTAATTCTATTGTTCTTATTGATACTTAAGTGTTTTATTTACAAATGTGCTTTTATGCTGCGACTAAAGTATGATGACTAACTGATTTGTGTGGTTGCCTAATAAGGCCATATGGAGTCTTAAGAGACGGGCGACTCCGCTCGAAAACTAGCAGGATTGACGTCTCCAAGCTCCGTATAGAAAGTCCACTTCATTAAACATATTTAATTGAGAGCAGGGTAGTCTAACAAGAGACATAACCTCACACAAACACTGACATGGATCCAGGGAACTGGGCAGTGTGTAACAATAAGTAATATAAATAAGAAAATGGATGTATATAATAATTTAGTTGTAAAATAATGCCTCTAAAAGATGTGTCGGAGTGTTTTGTATTTTCTCCGATGTTTGAACAGGTGGTGATACAATACAATTCAGAAGAGATGCTGTCTATAAGGGAAGGTTAATGATCCCTAGGGTACTATTCTAGTTTACAGATTCCACCTTTTTGGCAATAAACACTAACCTTTGATCACTGCACTCTGTAAATAACCTTCTACCTTATTCGTTGTCCCCAGCAATCTCTATTTGGCAGCACATAGCAACCAATAGCAAGGATTCTGTCTGTACAGGGGCTTGGAGATGGGGCTTGTCTTCAAAGCGATCACTTATCAGAACCAACGACTTGCAGGAGAACTAGATAAGGTTGTCTTCCACAAGCCCACCCGTCACTAAAAACAATGCTTTGTTTATTGCCGAACAAAATCCCTAATAGTCTTCCTTGGTAGCTTTCTCTTGAGAAAGAAGGAAGTGTTTCTTGTAACTTGAATTAAACAGGAGCTCTTATTTGAACAAGAAAGCGCATTCGTCATATCTTTAAACCCATTGATTTGACCAAATATTTTCCTCCTCAATTCTTATGACCTGTGCATGAATCTACAACTAATCAGAACAGAAGAAAGTATTACCTTCATGATTTTGGGCAATTTATTGCGACGTTATTGTGGATTTACCCGACATCTTAGACCTTCTCTCACACAAGCATGTGCTGAAATGCAGAGAACCCTTATCTATTATTTATAGACATTGTACACAGCAATCTGACAGTGCAAAGGACAATGGTGAGCATTAGGAGGTTACCTCTAGAGGAAATGACAAGGGTGGTGGTTTCCAAACGCTTATATGTTTATTAAGGAGTTTGGTAAAGCGATGCGATTTGCATTTAGGTTATTGTTTGCAAGAACAAATCGTAATTCATTTAAAACATGCACATACTGTGATCAACAGGTATCCCTTTAATTAAGAAGTAGTATCCTATTGACTTATTCAAGACCTATACCGTCAGATAAAATTTCTATGCAAAATACAGAGCCTTTCCAGAATATGTGCACTTCGGAGTGTACCTTTAATATTAATTTATCTTTACCAGATGACAAAGTTAATTTTTCACGATTTCACATAGTTTTATTCTACAGTGCTTCACATCAGTTACATTTATCATAGAGTATCATCTGAATTTTACCCAGATCTTTGATCACAATATATATTTTATACCTAATTGTTTTTCGGAAAATTATTTTTAAATTGCTGCTACTGGTTTCATTGAGCTCCTTCCATGCCATTTGGGGTGGGGTTTCACGGTGTCACCCACCTCCTTTTTTACAGTGGGGGTCACAGCTGAGTTTTGTATTATTTTGATCGCTCGTGTTCAGAAGTGGTCCTTGTGTTTTATTCTTTGGGTGGGGAATTTGTGTTTGAATTGGGTTTTTACTGATTTTAACACTGTATTGCGTTTTTAATACTGGTTAAGATGTATCTTACATCTATGAATGCATTTGCATTTTACTTCCTTATTCCCTTTTGACCCTCTTCGAGCCTCTATTTTTAGGGCCGAGCCTGCGTTGCATGCGCTCGCGCATGCGTACCGCAGCGAGACGCTTTAGTTATTAGAAAAGTGCTCGGAGCCCTGTCGACATCACGTCAGTGTTTTTCATTGGTTCGTGGGCTTGCCTATTAAAATCCGCTTGCTTTCATTAGTCGAAGGCATGCACACGTCATGCCTTTTCCGGTGGCTAGCCCTCCTCGAGCGCATCGACCAAGTACAGAAAACATGCGAGGCTCGCTGTTTTCTGTCAGGCTCGTGGACTACTTTTTCTCTATTTTACTAGCGCGATTTCACTTGGCAGAAGTCAAGCGCTTTACACAGTTTATTGCACTTTTTCGGGTTATGTACATAAATACACTTTTGCCGATAGGTGAAAAGACGGGTTAGGCGTTTACAACGCTATCAGCTCTAACATGAGCAAACGCGAGACCTGTTGCATTGCAAATGCTTGTTATGAGGCTGCGCTCTAGTTGTTTACCTACCCCGCGCTATTTTAAGCGTCTGAAGACGTGCCAACGGCAAGCCCATTGGGCCCAGATAGCAGTCAGTACCAGCTTCAATTTCACTCGACGTTTTTCATCCAGAGTGAATGTTTTCTAGCTTTTCTTGTCAAATTCTGACAGAAATTTGAGGCTTTTTTCCACCAGAATGCCTTCTCTTTTTGATAAGTGCCCTAGCTGTGGGAGGAAAAAAGGCCAAAACAGACCCACATCAAGTCTGCATTATTTGCCTGCCGTCATCTCATAAGCCTGATGCCTGTGACATTTGTAAAAGCTTCTCCAGGCGCACCCTTCGTGACAGGGAGAAAATCCGCCTTCAGGCCAAGGAGGACAGGAGAAGGAGAGGACAATATACCACAGAGCGAGGAGAAGGTCAGTCTTCTACCAGGGCTCTCACTGTGTCCTCTGGAGCAGCTTCCAGATCTGCTCACAAGCGTCACAGGTCCCCGACGACGTCGAGAGCATCGACGTCGAGACAAGGAACGGCTCCGACCAGCTCGCCGTCGAGGAAGAGGCATCGCTCGCCATCGAGAGCGTTATCACCGTCGAGACGGCATAGACATTCGCCGTTGAGAAATTCCCGGTCCAGGTCACCGTCGACGCGAAGGGGAAGATCGATGTCGGTGGACAGTACTCGCCATCGGAGACGATCGCCGTCATCCCACCGACGTCGAGGGAGATCGCCGTCGAGGGGCTCTCAACGGCGAGAGGAGTCAACGCCGAGAGGTACTCGGCGACGTCGTACTTCGACGTCGAGAAGCTTGTCGGCATCGAGAAGGCACTCAAAGAGACCAAGGAGGGTCTATACCACCTCAGAATCCTCGGTTTCTCTCATTCTCTTGCCACCTTCGCCTCAGCCTTCTCCTCAGCCATCTCCTCTACCACCGACACCTCTGGCACCTACACCTCCTCCGCCGGTATCTCTTTCAGAGGCCACCTCAGTGACTCCTGCAGAATCCACGAGGCAATCTCGACATTCTTCGAGACGCTCTTCTGCATCTAGACATCGTCATCGACATGACTCGGATCACAGGTCTTCTCGTTTCCACAATAGACACTCCGCCTCATCCATAAGAGATTACTATCCGACGTTATCTGACTCCCCGTCTCCGAGAGTTTCTCCCATAGACGATGTCAACACTTTTCAAGAGGTACTGATTCGCGGTGCTACCAAGCTGAACATCCCTCTGGCAGTACCCACTCCAACAACCTCTGTCATTTTTGAGACACTACACCAGCGTTCTTCTGCTAGACCATTACTACCGCTGGTCCCAGGGTTACTTGAACCGGCAATGGACATTTTCCTAACACCGTCCACAACTAAAACTGCTCCTTCCAGACTCATAAAGAAATATCGTCCTCCGGAGCAGGACCCTTTATTTCTGAGAGCGGATCCAGTGCCCGATTCGGTGGTAACCGTGGCTGCTAAGAAGTTGCATTCTACATCTCCGTCGTCTTCTTCTCCACCAGACAAGGAGAGTAGAAAAATTTATGCCACAGGCCGCAAAGTTTGCTCAACTTCAGCCATCACTATGAAAGCTGCTAGTGCCACTGCCCTGTTGGGCAGGTATGATCGCACCCTTTGGGATTCTGTGCTGCAATTTGCAGAATACCTCCCTAAGGAGAAAAAGGAGGATTTCTTGGAGATTGATAGTGAAGGCGCCATGGTCTCCAGTCAAGTAATAAGCGCGGCTGCAGACTCCTCTGTGTTATCTGCACATAATTATTCTCATGGAATTTCCTTAAGAAGACATTCCTGGCTACGCCTTACTTCACTTAAGCCAGAGGCGCAATAGAGGATACAAAATCTGCCTTTTTCAGGTTCCACTTTGTTTGGTTCTCATGCTGACGACGAAATGTCAAGGATGAAGACAGAATTGGACACTCTGAAGGCGGTGGGCATCGAGAAGCCAAGAGAGCAATGGAAAACATTCTGTCCCTACCACCGTAGATTCTTCGCTCAAAGGCTTCAAACAACGCAGTGGATGCCTCTGAGATCCCAGCAACAGCAACACCAGAGAACCTTTTCGACCCAGCGAAAACAAACAAGGGGACGCTCTACACCACAAACCGCCCAAACAGGTCGTCAAGCATCGGCGTCTAAGCCCTGAATCCTCACTTCCCCCTCCTCCGTTACCCACTCCAGTAGGGGGAAGTATTTCACATCATCTGGAAGAGTGGCAACGCATAACATCAGACGCCTGGGTGTTGAATATTGTGCGGAATGGCTACTGTCTCAGGTTCATAAGCCCCCCGCCTTCTGTTCCACCCAAACCGGTGAATTACCATCTCAACGCTCTCAAACTGAAGGTAACAACCCTATTACAAAAGAGGGCGATAGAACCTGTCCCTATGAACCAGCAGGGAAAGGGAATCTACTCGAGGTACTTCCTGGTACCAAAGAAAGACAAACACGAGTTCCGACCCATTCTCGATCTAAGAGTAGCCAACAAAGGGTTCGCAGAGAAAAGTTCAGGATGCTATCCTTACACCAAATCTATCCCCAACTTCGTCAAGGCGATTGGCTCTGTTCAATAGATCTCCGCGACGCTTACTTCCACATTCCTGTGATCAAAAAGCATTGGAAGTTTTTAAGATTTCTCGTCGGAAAAAGTCATTACCAATTTACAGTGCTACCTTTCGGCCTCAAATCAGCACCGAGGACGTTTTCCAAATGCATGGCGGTGGTGGCAGCCCATTTAAGGAAACATCGGATCTTCGTCTATCCCTATCTAGACGATTGGCTCATAAAAGCATCCACATACCTAGAGGTCCAACAGCACTTCAATTGGACTTACCAGCTACTCCAGAGATTGGGCCTTCAGGTCAACCTCTCCAAGTCCACGGCAACACCTGTACAGAGGTTGCACTACTTAGGCGCCATCATAGACACCACTCAAGCAAAGGTGTTTCCTTCGGAGGAACAACGTTTATCAATCCTCCAAAAGTGCCAGCAGCTCGAGAAAATTCCTCAGGCCACTGCAAGAGCGATATCCTCTCTCCTGGGGTCGATGGCGTCTTGCATCTACCTCACTCCCAACTCTCGCCTCCATATGAGACCTTTACAGGAATGCCTAGAGAATCAATGGTATCAACTAGTAGACGATTGGGAGAACAGCATCCTTCTTTCTCCCCATGCCATTCAATCCCTCAAGTGGTGGTGTTCTCCGAACAATCTTCTGAAAGGGATGCCATTCCACCAACAGCCTCCAACTCAGACCATAGTCACGGATGCATCGCTGCTTGGATGGGGAGCGCATATGGATCAACTTCAAATTCAAGGCTCTTGGTCGCAGAGAGAACGACTGTATCACATCAATCTCTTAGAGCTATGTGCAGTCCATCTTGCACTCAAGACCTTCCTTCCCGCACTGACTGCAAAAACTCTGCTTCTCCAAACAGACAACATGGCCACCATGTACTACTTGAACAAACAAGGGGGTACCAGATCCAGGACTCTGTCTACAGAGGCCCAAACAATCTGGCACTAGCTTCTAGCCAGGAACCTAACAATAGTGGCAACTCACCTTCCGGGCATACAGAATGTCCAAGCGGATGCCCTCAGCCGAGCAATGGACGAAAACCACGAGTGGGTTCTGCACGACGACATCATCCACTCCATCTTTTCCATGTGGGGTACCCCTTCTATAGACCTATTCGCAACCCCAGAAAACAAAAAATGCCAAGACTTCGCCTCCAGGTACTACCATCCAGGAACATTGGGGAATGCCCTGTGGATAAACTGGTCAGGAGCATTTCTTTACGCCTTTCCACCGCTTCCCCTGATACCGACAGTCCTCCTCAAGCTGTCCCACTCCAACACCAAGATGATTCTCATCGCCCCAGAATGGCCACGCCAGTGGTGGTTTCCAGACCTCCTTCACCGGTCACTCAGACCACACATCAGATTACCTTGCCGCCCGACCTTCTCACGAAGTTTCGAGGCCAGATGAGACATCCCAACCTCTTGTCGTTGAATTTGGCAGCATGGCTCCTGAGCTAGTGCAGTATGGTCACCTTAATCTTCCTCAGGACTGCATGCAGATTCTAAGGGAGGCGAAACGCCCTTCCACAAGGACAGCTTATGCCTTCAAATGGAAAAGGTTCTGCATGTGGTGTTTGGACAAGAACTTTGACCCAATAACATGCGGAGAAGAAGCTATTCTTCCATATTTGTTAAACCTGGCGAAGTCTGGCTTACAGCTGTCATCAATCAGAGTACACCTGGCAGCTCTAACAACATATAGGAAAAGTCCTTCCCAATCCTCCTTCTTTAAAATTCCAATCATAAAAGATTTCCTAGAAGGTTTAAAAAAGGGTTTTCCTCCTATTAGACGGCCATCTCCTCCATGGGAGCTTAATATAGTCCTTTCGCATCTGATGCTGCACCCTTTTGAACCAATACACAAAGCATCCCTCCAGCATCTTACCTGGAAAACTGCTTTTCTGGTTGCAATCACTTCAGCTCGCAGGGTCAGTGAGATCCAGGCCCTTTGCGCTCAGGAACCTTATACGTTTTTTCATTCCTCAAAAGTAGTAATGAGAACACATCCTAAATTTCTACCTAAAGTAATTTCAGACTTTCACATAAACCAGACCATCTCCTTACCGACTTTCTTCCAAAATCCATCTACTCCTGCTGAGAGAACCCTACATTCTCTCGATGTAAAAAGGGTTTTAAAATTTTACTTGGATAGAACAAAATCTTTGCGCAAATCACAATAGCTGTTTATTAACTATGGCACAGTTAGAACAGGTCTGGCCACCTCCAAACAATCCTTATCCAGGTGGATTGTCTCATGTATCGTATTCTGTTATCAGTTAGCAAATAAATCCCTCGATGGCAGGCCTAAAGCCCATTCTACTAGGGGGAAGGCAGCAACTGCTGCTTTGATGAGAAACATTCCTTTAGCAGAAATATGCAAAGCGGCTACCTGGAGATCTGTCCACACCTTTACTAAGCATTACTGTCTTGATTCAGATGCTAGGACAGATGCTCAGGTTGGACAGGCCTCTCTTAAGAATCTCTTTGCGTGATTTATTGTTTCTTTATTGTTCTGTCTACTCCACCGCGGTTATTGGGATGGGCTTGCTAATCTATTCAGTGCTTATGACTATACATGGAAATCCCCTACGAAAGAAGGAATAGTTTCTTACCTGTAACTCCAGTTCTCTCGTAGGGGTATTTCCATGATAGTCATAAGCAACCCTCCCTCCTCCCCGGTGGAGTTGACATGATGATAACTATAATAATAATGATATTGATAATGAAAGAGATATTCAGATTTCTTCATGTCATATTACAAGCCTACAAAAAGAAGTGAGGCAACTGCCTTTTGCTGTGCATGATGGGATACAGGAAGACTTTCTCTTCTTAAAGGCACAGCTCTATTTACATTCTGTATAATGGCAGCCTATGGGCTACACTGCCCTGCATTGTTTCATCCTCATTTTGAAGTTGTAAAAAAGGTTGGAAAAGATGTTTTCTACTACATTTCTAGAATAAATATGTTTTAAAGGTATATTTGTACTACAGTTTCCTTTTTTTCAACCAAAAGAATGAACAATTTGGCCTTTGTAGCTTTTCCTCTAGGCTGCACATTGATATTCTTAAGTGACTTTACAGGCCTTTTTCAAGAAAGGCAAACATCTACACTTAAGAACACACTTCAGAACAGTGCTCCGGGGTCCCCGCAGGCGTGCGGAACTATTCAGTGCTTATGACTATCATGGAAATACCCCTACGAGAGAACAGGAGTTACAGGTAAGAAACTATTCCTTATTATTTGACCTTACTGTCTGTATTTGTCCCCAAGCTTTTTAGAAATCTTCTCAGCTGTATGTTTTGGTACATTGAAAATAAGTTTAGGAGTAGTACTTTCCATAGTTATTTAAAAAGTATGTGGAGGCTGTTTGTTGTTTATTAGCACGGCCACTATAAAAAAAACTATTTAAGGCAGGACCGGAGGTTCCGGATTATGCTTTCTCTTTCTTTACTGAGAAAATGACAGCAGCCAATCAAAATTAACTAAACAGAAAAATGACATTTCTTAATTTTCCTTGTAGTCCATATCGTGCCCATCCCAGGCCTGCTCTCCTTATAAATGTCTCTGCCTCCGTAGTCCTTCCTCTTTCTTTGCTGCTTGCAGCCAGAGACAAGTACTCCCTTACATTACTACATTATTACATTATTATATATATATATATTTATTGCCTCTAGCACTTGTGCTATTTGCACAAAAAAAAATTGTTCTCGCACGCCGTTGCGCTCGCCGGGCGATTCCCCTTTTCCCTTTAGATCGGCTGCGTCGACCACTGATGTGACACAACCTCCTTAATCACTCAGAGCACCCATGCGGGGCGCTCCGTGTCAGCTGTTGTGCGCATTTTTCTGGCCTCCTAAGAAGCCAGGTGAGCGCTGGATAACAGAGGACTGAGTCCTCTTTCTATTTTTATGAACACGCATGCGCAAGACGATCTCTGACCTCAGTTAGACTCGGAGATCTGCTCATGAGCAGCGCTTCATGTTCACACGTGCAATATTGCCCCCAGGAAGGCCGACAGGGCGCAAAAATGAAATAAGACTTGCCCTAGGGAAAAATCTGAGCAGGTGCTCCCTCCACTTTGACTTTTGGCCGTTTTTTGAGAGGTTTTGTCTCTTAATTAAGAGTTTCTCCTCTATTAACCTGCTGGGGCTATTCCCCCCCTTTTGAATTATTTCTAATCCTCTTGTTGTTCCAGCACAGCATATTATGCAGAAGAGGACGAATATTACCAGGATGAGACAGAAGTGCCCTATGAACATCAGATGGAGGAAAGACTACTTCAGGCCCTGGGTCACCATGTACAGGACTCTGTTAATCAGGCTCTGATAAAAGCTTTAATGCTTTTTGCTCAACCTCTTGTGAGGTTTGGTCAAATAGAGTTGGTTGGGGAGAAACCCCTCCGAGACAGTGGCTAGGGGAGTCAGCCTTCTGATGTGGGCCTTGCCCCTAGATCCTCAATTGGACCTATTTCCTTGGCAGAAATTTTTACGCAAATGGCTACTTTGATCCTTAAAGATTATGAGTATGGGCCTGGGGCCTCCTTAGATTCCTCTGAGTTCTTTCCAGCCCCTTCCGTACCTCGCACTGAGGCATCTCATTCCTCTGTTTCGCATACTTCTGACCAGGCGGCAGATGAATCCAAACAGCCTGCCAAGCGAAAACGCAAGACCCATCATACCACATCTGAATCTGTGGCACAGAAACATTTATTATTTGACCCAGAAGATATAATACATTCAAGGTCTACAACGTGGGTACCATGTATGGAAGTGGCACATTATGTGAAAGAATGGTTGCGTAAAAGTTTTGATAAGGATGTGTGTAACACCTTACGCTCAGAATGTCCTCACCCTTCTCTACTCTGCAAGGTGGCTGATACCCCGGAACTGGACTCGAGTGTGGCCACGTTCCTTAAAAAATTTGCTAAAGACCAGAAGAAAGGCCTGGATCATGCCTAGAGAGGTTGCGAGGACAAACTTCTCGACATATCAGGGCCCATCACTGTAATATGTGGAAGTGAATTTCTTATGTAAGTAGGGGCATAAGTGTTATTTAATGTTTGTTGCTTTAAGGAATGTAGAGTATAGAATTCTGACTAGGTCATGAGAGAATGTTTGGGTTTGATTTGACTACTGACTGGTGTGCTGGAAGAAGAAGGTCGTGGGTCTTGTCATTGAATAAACTTCTATTTTCTTCAAAGAGATAATTCTCCTAATTTTATTACTACAATTTATGGCGACGATCTTAAACTTAGACCCACCGACAGTGAAGATTTAATCCTCATCAAGAGTGCTGATCGCCGTTGGTGCATGTGTTTTGGGACCTGTGTGTCGGATTGAAGACAACTCGTGCTGGAACTACATAGGGAAGAAACGGAGTAATATACGAGTCAAGTGAGAGCTTGAAGGCCTCCAACGGTTGCACCAACAACGAAGGGAGCAGCATTGTTCGAAGTGGGCGCAGAGTTCCAGGCAGTAACACGCTCTTCGTGAGGATCACAGCGCGCTGAATGACGCATGCAATCTCGCTCTGGTGCATAGCGTGGTATGTCATCACGGTGGTTGATGTTGCGTGTCTCCATTTTGGATGTGTTGGTGCAGGTTGCCTAGCAACAAGTTAAAGCGAGTGAGACATGGAGATCGTACACGGGAAGTGACTGTGTTTTCATGATTTTTCATCGTGCATGCATCCAAGACGATAGAAAGCACACAAGTGAGGAGGAGATTTAAAAAATTTCATATTATTTGTTCAAGAAATATTAAAGGATGGCCAATAATAGTAATTCAAATGCCATGCAACCACCTCCTTTTTTGGAACTTCCTGGAAAACCTAGTAAACCGTGGCATAAATGGCTAAGAATTTTTGAGAATTATCTGGAAGCCATTGATGGTTTAAAATATTCACCAGCTCGCAAAAAAGCCATTCTATTTAATCTTTTGGGTAATGCGGGACAAGATGTCTACGATAATTTACCTGTGGTTTCTGAACCTACGCGAGATGACTCTTGGGATGTTTATAAGGAAGCACTGGCACGTATGGGAAGGCAGTACGTGGATGAACCTTCAGTAATGGTGGAAAGACACACATTTTTTAAACGCAAACAATCTGCGGATGAATCTATTGAAGATTATTTGGCTGTTTTGCGTGTATTAGCATCTAAATGTGTTTTTGGGAATTATCTTGACACTGCCTTACGCGATCAATTAGTTTTTAACTGCTTTAACAAAAAGATTCAAGAACGCATCTTAACGTGTAAGAATCCATCTTTAGATGAGGTTATGGATATAGCAAGAAGTATAGAGCGTTCTGTGGTTTCATCAAAAATTTTATCGGAGTCTAGTATCAGTGTGTCCTCTGACATTGCTAAAGTTTCCGCTGTTGAGGTTACACCTGTTAGTAATGAGGCTAATATACATTTGGTTACACATAAGGGTAGTGTGAGAAGGAATGTTGACAAGAGGGTGAGTGGAGCATGCTACAGATGTGGGTCGAGATTCCATTTAGGGAATTTTCAAAATTGTCCAGCTCAAGGCAAGAGATGCAATAATTTCAAGAAAATTGGACATTTCTATAATGTATGTCATGCTAGTAAAACAAGAGTCAAGGTTAGTCAACTTGATGTTGAGAATGACATATTGGCTGAAGCGATTAACAATGTATCGGTGTCATCACTAGAAATTAGTGCATTAGGTGAATGTGGAAAAAGATGTAAAGGTCCTATGTGTGACGTTAAAATTGGAGCAATTGACCTAAATGTGATGGTGGATTCTGGATCTCCAATTACAATTTTAGCGGAGAACACATTTCACAAATTTTGGTCTGAAAAATTACTGAAATCTACAACTATTAATCCCAAGGCTTTTGGGGAGTTTGACATAATCATGAGGGGATACTTTGAGGATAGTGTTTTGTTTAAGGGGAGGAACATTTTTACTAAAATTTATGTAGCTGTTAACGGACGGGATATTTTAGGTTGGCAGGACCAAGCTAAGTTGGGCATTATGTTACGACCAGGTCATGAGGAGCCAGTCACTTTAGGTGACATGCCCATTTTAATGATTCAAGAAAAAAACATAGGTGACAATTTCACTAAGATGCTACAAGATAAATTTCCTCAAGTGTTTTCTAGCAAGATAGGAGTTATTAAAAATTTTGAACATGAGATTGTACTCAAGAGTAATGCGGTTCCAGTGATACAAAAAGTAAGACCTGTTCCTTTGTCAGCCAGAGATGATCTGAAGAAATTACTTAATGATAAGTGTAATCAAGGCATTATTAAACGTGTGGAAGCATCAGAATGGGTTTCTGCGGCAGTTGTCGCACGAAAAGGTAACGGGGATATACGCCTGTGTGCTGATCTAAGAGTTCTTAATAGAAATATCCTTGTTAATTGTCATCCCCTCCCACGTATTCATGAAATGCTGGCCAGATTAGGTGGTAGTAAATATTTTTCTACAATTGATTTACGCTCAGCGTACCATCAGATTCCATTGGCTAAAAATTCACAACATTTGACTACGTTTGTGACACCTTTTGGTGTATATATGTACAGGCGCATGCCATTTGGCTTGGCGTCTGCTGCCAGCGTTTTTCAACGATTGATGGATCAAATGTTTGGAGATCTTGGAGGTGTACAAACTTTCCAAGATGATATTTTAGTTCACACGGAAAGCCTAGATGAACACATTGTACTTTTAGAAGAGGTCTTAGGTAGATTGGGTGCGTGGGGTATGACAGTAAATTTTGAAAAATGTAAATTTTTAGCACAACAGGTTAATTATTTAGGACACAACATTTCAGGTGATGGTATCAGACCCAAAGAATCTTTGTTAAAAGGTATACATGAAGCGGCAGTTCCGGGTGACAAAGATTCCCTTAGGGCGTTTTTAGGCTTGAGTGAGTACTACGCACGTTTTGTGCAAGGTTATGCGGTAGTTGTGCAGCCGTTAAGGAATCTCTAGTTGTGCAGCCGTTAAGGAATCTCTTGAAAAAAAATGAGAAATTCATATGGTCCAAGGATTGTCAGGAGGCGTTTGTGGCTGTAAAAAAATTAATCACGTCTGCTTCTGCAATTAAGCCATTTATATATGGGGCGAAGTGCATAATTACAGTTGATGCCAGTGGAAGAGGTTTAGGGGCAGTCCTCAGTCAAATGGTTAATGGTCAGGAACGTACCATTGCATTTGCCTCACGTACCTTGAATGTGGCTGAGAAAAACTATAGTACGATTGAAAGGGAAGCATTAGCGTGCTCTTGGGCATCTGAAAAATTTAAAATGTACATTTGGGGGAACAAATTTGAATTGCATACGGATCATAAACCCTTAATATACATGTTGGGAGATAGTTGTTCGAATAAAGCTTCATCTAGACTGATTAGATTGTTGGCTAGGTTACAGGAATTCAACTTTGACATAAAATACATTCCCGGTGGGAAAAATGTTAGAGCGGACTGTTTGTCACGCCTACCTGTTGAATGTGATGCAGTGGTGGATGTCAAGGATAAAAAATGGGAAGGATTGGAGTACGTGTTTACCATTGGAGATGTAAATGAACAATTTCGGATTTCTGAGAAAGAATGGGTTGAGAATTGTGACAAAGATGAGTGTATGACTCAAGTGAAGAGATTTTTAATTGATGGTTGGCCCAATGAAAGATCTATGTCAATGGAGTTGAGATGTTTTCATCAGGTGGCTTCAGAAATGTCGATTGTTAATGATATCTTGGTTCGACAAGATTTGTTTGTTCCTCCCAGTGTTTTACGTCCAAAAATTATTGCTCTGGCACATGAGGGACATTTAGGTATTTCGGCAACGTCTAAGAAAATAAAACAAATCTATTGGTGGCCAGGTATTGATGGGCAAGTTAGAAGATTTGTTGATTCTTGCACGGAATGCTTGTGTTCAGACAAGCATTGGAAGACTTCTACGGTTCCTTTATGTCCGGTTACTTGGCCCAACAATGCTTGGGAAAAAATTGGGTTATATTTTTAGGGCCCTATTAACATGCCGGGTTGTGATGAAAAGTTTTTGATTGTGGCTATTGATTATTTTTCAAAATGGTTGTACTTTTCTTTTGTTAAGTCTGCTGATTCTGCGTCTGTCATAACATTTTTGAAACATCTGTTTTACATAGAGGGGAGAGTTAAGGAGATTGTGACGGATAATGGCTCCCATTTTATTTCTGAGTTGTTCACCAGTTTTCTGGTTAAAAATGATGTAAAACACATAAGGGTACCTTTATATAGTCCCTCTTCCAATGGTTTAGTTGAAAGGGCAAATAGATTAATTAAGGATGGTGTTCAAACTGCAATTGCTAATAACCTTGATGTCAGAGATTACTTACAGTTCAAGGTGTGGAATTATAATATTACACCACAGAGCACAACAGATGTTGCTCCTTTCATTTTGTTGAGAGGTAGGAAACCTATTACGGCCATTAGTCCAAATTGGTTATTGGATAAAGTGGAACGTTATCAAAAAGTAGACTTACAAAGTCTCAGAGAACATGTCCGTGAAAAACAAGATTGTTATAAGAAAAACTATGATTCCAGGATGCGTGTTAAGGAGGGAACGTTGTGTGTGGGAGATTGGGTCCTTATCAAAAAACCGCATAGGGTTAGTAAGGGGCAGTCTAAATTCTCTGAACCTGTAAAAGTTGTAAGGATGAACAGGACAGCAGTTCTATTGCAAGATAGGGGGTGGTGGAATTGTAATGTTTTAGTCAAAATTACTCCTAAGCAAGCTGGCATCATTTTTGAAAGGGTGAAGGCACATGGTAGCAAGGTAAGACAGGATTGGTTTGATTTAGATGCTCATACATGTGCGGGCCGCAGTAGGGAGTTGCATGATAATTTGAATCAAGGAGATGGTATGGGGAGCAGTGACAATACGGGGAGCAGTGACAATATAGTTGTTCCTTCTCCGCCATCTAGTTTCCAGTCTACAGGTGGTGGAGATGCTTCAATCAGGAGTAGTTCTAGAATGAGATCTGCTCCTACTCATTCAAGGGACTTTGTATATTATTAATGATTTGTAAATATGTATATTTCCTCTGTTTGATTTTCCTTTATCAATTTTAGAGTCGATGTATTTTGTGTGCATTTTTATTGTATATTTGTATATATATTTTATGTTATTGCTTCAATTTCTTATTTGATTTATGGAAAGGGGGATGTGTAATATGTGGAAGTGAATTTCTTATGTAAGTAGGGGCATAAGTGTTATTTAATGTTTGTTGCTTTAAGGAATGTAGAGTATAGAATTCTGACTAGGTCATGAGAGAATGTTTGGGTTTGATTTGACTACTGACTGGTGTGCTGGAAGAAGAAGGTCGTGGGTCTTGTCATTGAATAAACTTCTATTTTCTTCAAAGAGATAATTCTCCTAATTTTATTGGATGCGCGATTACTACAATCACTAAGATCCCTGAGTTGGCGGTACAGGCGAAAGACTCCAGTACGCCATTAGACAATGCGGCCATTTTGGAATAGAACCAGAGGGCTATATGTCTCCTAGGAAATGCCAATTGGCCATATCCACAGAACGGCAAAAGTCCTTCTTAATAAGAATAGACCGTAAACTGGCTTAAATGGCCCCGTCAGAGCCTGGAACTCTTGCGAATAGTCTGCTTTTTGGAGATAAATTTGTGAAAGACGTATGCAAATATGTCTCCACTTTTTCAGCCCTTGACAAGGCTATGAAGAGAATGTTCAGCAGAGGCCTTTTTACCAGGGCCAGATGCTATCAAGACCGTTCGCCAGGCTGAGGTTTCTTTCAGGCCTCTTAAGATTATCCCCAGAGATGTCGAGGCTCCTACCAAGCCAGGAGAGGTCGTGGTCGCGCCTACAGAGGTGGGAGTCGAGGTGGGTTCAACACTATAGACGTCACAGCATCAGGTGAGAGTAATCCCCTTTTCAGAGGTTATTCTGGAGAGGAGGCTGAAATGCCATCTATCTGCTTGGGAGCGCATTTCTCAAGACCCTTGGGTCTTACAAACAGTTCAAGGTTACAGACTGGAGTTTTACTCTCCTCCCCAACAAGAAGTTATTCCCCTTCTACTTCGTTTTTCCCAAACAGAGAGCAGTTTCATAGACAAGAAAATTGTTTCGCTCCTTCGCAAACATGCAGTAGTTAGGATGGTTCCCCACCCGGTAGGATTTGTCATCACCATCTTTTTGGTGCAGAAAAAAGGTGGGGGTTACAGTTTAGTCCTAAACCTAAAAACGTTCAACTCATGGATAGTGTACTGCCCCTTCAAAATAAAGGGCATAAACCTGTTAGGAGATCTTTTGCAAGAAAGAGATTGGCTTGTCCAGTTAGATCTCAAAAACGCTTATTTAACAGTGCTGATTTTCAATCTGCATCGGTGTTTTCTTCAATTTTGTTGGAGAAACCAGCGGTACGAGTTCACTGTCCTTCCCTTTGGACTGTCCTCTGCCCCCTAGTGTTTCACAAAGCTGATGTGACCAGTGGTGCAATTCCGTCAGGAACGAGGTATTCACATTATTTATCTCTACGACATCTTGATCATGGCCCAAACCAAAGAGTTGATTATATTGCATCTGTCTTGGACTGTTCAAGTTCTGCAGGATTTGGGTTTTCTGATGAACTCCGACAAGTCAGTCACAAATCCCTCTCAAAATATCGAATTCTTAGGTTTCCAAGTAGATTCTATCAAGGCGCAGTTGAAATTGCCTCCAGTGAAATGAGTTTCAATCAGGAGAGAGTTGCGGAGAGCCCTTGCCTCTCCGAATATTTCATTTAGGACCCTTGCTCGCTTGGTGGGGCTTTTAGTCTCTTCCATCCAAGCGATATTTCCGGGTCCCTTGCATTACTGGGCCCTTTAACGACTGAAAATCTTACATCTTTGCAAAGGGCTGTCGTACTCAGAGCATATTTTATTAACGGAAGAAGCCAGGGCGGAGATAATGTAGTGGCTGGACCACATGGATGTGTGGAAAAGCAAGGCCATCTTTGCATCCTCTCCAGAGATAGTAATAGAGTCCGATGCCAGTCAATGGGGCTGGGGGGCTCTGTGTGGAACGGTAGAGACGGGGGGTCAGTGGTCTCCATAAGAGTTGAATCTCCATATCAATTGTTTGGAGCTTCTAGTGGGAGCTTTTGCGATCCAGTCTTTCTCTCTCCCGACAAAGCCAGTTGTTGCATACTGTTACATATGGACAACATATCAGCGGTGAGATACACAAATCGCCTAGGAGGGACCAGATCTCGTGTTCTGGTAGAGATTGCCAAAGAGTTTTGCCACTTTTGTCTCCAACACCAGATATCAGTGGCAGCCGAGTGCATTCTGTGATGTTCCAATGTGGTAGCAGACTGGAACTAATGCTTTTTGAAGGATGGCAGTGACTTGAAACTCCACCAGTCTGTTTTTCACAATCTGGTGAGATGCTGGGGCGAATTCTTGATGGACCATTTTGCGTCTCAGTTCAATGCTCAGCTTCCATGATTTTACAGTTTGAGGCCAGATCCCCTAGCCCTGGGGTCAGATGCTTTCCTCCAGGATTGGTCCTTGGGCCTCCTTTATGCCTTCCCTCCGTTCTCTATGATTCAGAGAGTACTCTCTCATGTGAAGAGACAAATGGAGATCATCTTAGTAACCTGTAACAGGGTCGCGGGGACCCTGTTTACAAATGCCGGCCCTGGCCCGGCCAACCAGTACCCCGGGGGCACAGACGGGAGCCAAGGAACAGAACAGACATCCGCAAACCCGGATATCCGGGTACAAATAGAACTAGAAAGAGGACTGCGGGCGGGTCGAGAGGGAAGAGAGAACGCGGAAGCGACACATGGAGACGAGAGCCAGGGAGAGCGACCGGATCCGGAGAGCGAAAGGAAAAACCCAAAAGCCGGAGAGCCTACCTGTGACCGAGGCACAGGTGCACCAGCGGTTGAACAGCATTTGGACACCACTTCCCGCCACGTCCCTGGAGGGACGTGGCTATCGCAGGTACATACCTGCTTTTTGAGCACCATAGCCTGTTTTACAGGTGGGAGAGGAAGGCGGGTGGTTTGGGACAAACGCTGGGAGGGAGTAAAGACAAACCCGGCGTCAACAACCTAGTGATTGCTGTCACTCTACCTATACGTACTCAAGTTAGAAAGATAACAACACGATTAGTTATTTTTTATTTATTTTTAAAATTATTTTTGTTTCTTGCTTCCCCGTTGCTACTAACCCTCACTAAGCGGGGGCTGAGACTGTAACAGGCTCGGAATTAAAACCACCAGGTACAGCTTTAAGACTGCAAGAGAGCACCAACATAGCGGTGCGAATCTGGGCACCCATTATTCCCTTTTCAGTTCCCTCACCCACCACTCCGCACCTTCCCTCCTAACCCTTACAAATAACAGTTGAAGCAAACCACTTACCTGTCTTCCTCTTTGTTATTTTTCCTCCTGACGACACGTCCTTGCTGTACCCTCCTCATGTTGGCGAGCCTATAGCCAAAGAAGAAGATCCCCTAAAAAGGAAGCAAAGAAAGGAATAAGAGACAGAGGGATTAAATAAAAAAGAAGGAAGAGGAAAACAGAGAGACCTAAGGAAGGGAAAACCCAAAAAGCGAAGAGAACACAGACTGTTAAGGACACTTAAGATAATAGAATACTTCGTCATATCAATAAAAGAACGTTATTATAAAAAGTATTGGGACTCCGACAGAGTTATTTACATCTCCCCAGCAGTAACGCTATTCCTCAGCCTCTACATAACCCCTCTCTGGAAAGCTGAGTTGTGGTTTCCAGTATCAATGTCACTGTCCTGTGCTCCTCCGGTTCTCCTTCCATCCTTCCCATCCTTGCTTCTGAATCTGTGGGATCCCCTCATCTTCTGGTATTACAGGGGCACTTGTCTC
Source organism: Pleurodeles waltl (assembly GCF_031143425.1). Taxonomy (NCBI): domain Eukaryota; kingdom Metazoa; phylum Chordata; class Amphibia; order Caudata; family Salamandridae; genus Pleurodeles; species Pleurodeles waltl. The sequence continues at coordinate 97,649,409 of NC_090438.1, read as the reverse complement.
TTATGGATAGGAGACATTCCGGAGACGCTGCAAGTTCAAAGAGTTTTGAGGGACGCTATGTTCTTCTTATCTCAATCATGGGCGCCTTCCACCCATAAACGTTATGAATCCTCTTGGAAACGATGGGTGGATTGGAGCAGTGAACGGGGTGTTGATCCCAAGGGCGCCCACATTAGTATGATTGTCAATTTTCTTTCGGATTTAGCAACCCAAGGCTTAGCGTATAGGACCATTAATAATTTTAGGTCTGCTATTTCTGCAGGAAACACTCATCTTGAGGGTAAACCAGTGGGTGAACACCTTTTAATTTGTAAACTTTTGCAGGGCATACGAATGGTCAGACCCCCTCAACCTAAGTATACAACTTTATGGGTCATAGATATTGTTCTGTGTTTTCTGAGAACCTGGCCATGTGTCGAAGATCTCTCTCGTAAGCAATTGTCAGCCAAACTCACTGTCCTTTTGTGTTTCATTTCATGTCGGCGAGTGTCTGATGTACACGTCCTGGATTTAGCAGTTAGAGTATTTACTCTTCCGGGAGTTTCCTTCACTATTTCTAGACGTACGAAGACAGCAACTAAGTGTATTCATACCCAGCTTTTCCCCATAATCAGAAGTTATGTGTTATAAAAGTTTAAAGGCTTACGAAGATTGCATTTGAGAGAGTCTCAAAGGTGCTCGAGTGCAATTGCTTATATCACTACAGAGTCCTTTTGCTCCAGTATCATCAGCTACATTGGCCAGATGGGTCAAATGGTTATTGAGGGAGGCTGATGTAGATACCACCACATTTGGGGCACATTCAGTGCGCGGAGCTATCGCATCCAGGTCCTTTGGGGCTGGCTCCCGTGTAGAGGATATCATGGCTGCCGCAGATTGGTCTTCTGACACCACGTTTAAGGTTTTCTATCATAAACCTATTGTTGATGTGGTATCTACCGTGGTGGATCAGCTTTGAACTAGCATAATCCGAAGCCTCCGGTCCTGACATAAAATAAAGAAATTTCTTGATATTGCGTCAAGAATTTTCAATTCTATTAAGGACACGGAGGCGAGGATTATCCCACCCTTATTATGATTTTTATTGTGATTTTTATTCTTAATGATGTTTCCTCAAGCAATTATGTAGTTAGATATAATACAATTTGATTTCTATGCATGATGTATTTTATCATGTACTTTATTTTGTACCCACCCATGTATTGCATAGTTATTACCAGTTTATTAGCGCATTTTCTTTCGTTCATAGGATCAGACAATAAAGGCGCATGAATAATCCAGAGTTACACACATGGATAACATGGTCGCGCCATTTTCAGCTGGTGGCTACAGTTCGTTGTTCTTCGTTGGGATTTTGGAGAATCCAGTTTGTGGAGACCAGGTTGTCATATTCTGTTATTGCAAAGAAAGAGGAAAGACTACGGAGACAGAGACATTTATAAGGAGAGCAGGCCTGGGATTGGGCACGATATAGACTACAAGAAATGTTGGGAAATGTAGTTTTTCTGTTTAATTAATGTTGATTGGCTGCTGTCATTTTCTCAGTAAAAAAAGAGAAAGCATAATCCTCACCTCCGTGTCCTTAATAGAATTTTTGATTCTATAGCTAGAACATTTTTTATTGTACAGCCGAGGTGTTTTCCGTGTAAATTCACATTTCCAGAACTCATCTCATAATGTATCAGCTACTGCTTAATTTGAAGACATTTTATGATTTGCTTCGGCTGTTGATTGTTTCATTTAACCACTTAAAGAGGTGACAGTGTTGCACACATAGCATAAACATTCCCATCCACATTGGATGAATGAGGGGAAGGGCTTTTTTCTACCAGGAAAGAAAAACTTTAATATTTACATGTAATTTAACAGGTTGACTATAATGATACCTTCTTTGTCATGTTTTAGCTCCTCTAACAAGTCAGTTCAATTTATATTTCTTGAATTGAGGTAAAAACCTAATTTATTGTATTGCAATACTAATAGCATAACAATTGTTAAAACATGACTCAAAGAAAAAAAACAAATTATATAAAAATGCAATCAATTTAAAATGATAGGACCATATTTAGATCTTGGCTGACGGGTTACTCCGTCACCACGGTGACGGATTTTCAGAAATACAGATCCCATTATATCCTATGGGATTTATATTTCTGTGGACGTGATATCCCTCACCGTTTTGTAACTCGTCGGCCAAGATCTAAATCAGGCCCATAGTCTTTAAACAAGAAAAAAAGGTAATAACGTACCCCAAGGGCTCTCTTTGTAGAAATTAAACCTGTTACTTGCAGTTTGTGAACAGGGTAGGACTGGCTGAAGGGCTGGTTTGACAGGTTAAGTGTGAGAGCTTTTTTATGGCTCTTTATGGGACTGTTTTATGGTCTACTAGGTCAGTTTTTTGTCTGTTGATTTCCCAGATATCACCATAAAAACTGTCTGCAACAAGCTCAGATCCATGCAGTCTTCCATGTCATACATAACACTTATACTGCTTGTCTTTACAAGTTCAAAACTGCCACAATTTGCAAATATTTTAGCTTTCTATATCATCAATTATGGGCCTCTTTTATTTTAGTGCCCAAGCCTAATTTCTGTCCCACTCCAAACCTGGTTATGAAATATAGTAGCAATTGCTGCCTTTCCAGTTTCACAAGTATCAAAATGTGGTCACATTTTTAATCTCATGGGTCTAGATTTACTAAACTGTTGCACAGGCACTTGCACAATGCAAAGAAGTGCTATGTGAAACAAAGGGGTGCAAAAGAAGAACAACTAACATTTTTGTGAAAAGGTGTTTTAGTCACAGAAGGTGACACAAGCACAGTACTATCTATGATAAAGTACTTGGTCTGCCTATTTAGGGTTGCCAAGACAGCTTTCAGTTGCCTGTTCCAGTTAAGGTACAGAGATCAGCTCTGAGTCAGTGATGAAGACTACATTTGGCAGATGGTAGTTAATCAGGGAGAACATAATGTCCTCCGCCACCCTGATGGGCAAAGTACTGTCCTCCAAACTTTATATCAGAGGTCTTCAATCTGTGGGGCGCGACCCCTAGGGGGACGTAGAGTTTTGGGCAGGGGTTCGCGCATTTCCCTCTCACTTCATCCGATCGTTAAAATGCTTCAGCTGAGCTTTCCTTCAGGAAGTCATCTGTGTTGTGAAACGAAGCGGCAAAGACAGCTAAAGATGCCTTGTACCAGGCGCCTGCCTCCTGAATGAAATGCAAATGTGCATTACGAGTTGATCTGCAACTGTGAAGGATGCTTAGGAGCCAGTTCCAGCTTTAATTGACCTAATCACTTGAAACTTTGTGATGACAAACCTTTATTCTTTTTGAGTGGTAGTGCAAATAGTTAACAACTGCGCTGTGAAGTGTGTTGTTTTTATTGTAATGATATTTACATAGTGATTACTTCACCTAGAGGTGTTGAAGGGACAGCTATTAAAAAATGGTTTTGCATATGCTCTGGTGTTATTTAAATCTACATTTTGGAAGCGCCATTTTATCTTAAACATTTTTGTAGTGGCCTATCTTATACTGTATGTAATGCAAGTATACAATAATGCCTTACATATTCACAGTGCTTTCTGTCACAGGCTGTGACCTTGTAGCACTAAAAAATACACGTCACTATTCTCCACTGCACCAACGAAGATTTAATTCTGTTGCTCTCCGGTTACCCACAGACCTCTGCAGTGCATTAACTAATAGAGGTTTCATAATGCACTAAAGTGCATTTCCCAATGTGTAACAACTTTCTTTTATTTATTTTTCATTTAAGCTGACTGTTATTTTATATGTAGCTACATGATGGTGAAGAACCTAAAAACACGTACATAATATTTTGAGGCTTATTTATGAGGGGCTTGCGCCACCGGATCATCACTTGTTTTGGCGCTCCGGAGGCAGAAGCCTTTCAATCATACCTATAAGGCGCCACAAAACCACCCTACGTGGCTTTTCATGGCCTCATACATTTGGAGAAAGGCAAAGTAGCTCAAGCCGCTGCGTTGCCTTACTCTGCATCAAGGAGCCGTTCCATGGAAGTTGTGATGGGTGTTCCTACGCAACACCCATGGATTTTGACGCTGCCCCAGATTGACAATATCACGTAAATTGGAGCAGTGCCAAAACCTTACGCTTCTCCAGAGCAGGCGTAATGAGGAGAAATGTTTTCATTTTTCCTCATTTTTACCTCTTTCCATGTGTGCTGCATTCTGCAGCACATATAGAAAGAGGAAAACGTCTCTCAGGATTGTTTCTGTGCAGGGAGTTGCCCCTTACTGCACCAAAAGAATCCTGCCTATGTTGGTGCTAGGCAGTAATTTGTGCGTCAGCGCAGGGGGAAAGGACGGGAATGCACTGCATTTCATAAGTACGGTCCATTCCTGCCCTTTCATATTGGCGTAGGGCAGTGTAGCAAGAAATCATGCGGCACTGCCCTATGCCAATTCCTCATAAATTAAGACTTTGTTTTTACCTACACCTTTGACCATGCTCCCACACTCACTGACCTTTGGTTAGCTAAACGCTGTTTTATATTATTTCCTCACCGTAAAAATTTGCCGTGGGAATTGGGGATGTTTATGATCATCAATGATGAGGAGTACAAATTTCTAGAACTTTTTCTCAGGAGAGGGTCCTTACACCTAAAGATTTTTGAGAGGGGGTCCTGACATCAAAAACTTTGAAGACCTCTGCTTTAGATGTGTCCCAAAGCATTCACTGTGCCAATTCGTCAGGCTAAGGTTATAAAACTGAATTGCTTTATATCCGTAAAGCCAGGCACACACACAAAAGCTGCAAAGCTGTCTCCTCAGTCAGACTGCACAGAGAACCTAAGATGCTGATTGTGGCTATTATTTAACCAAAGAACTAACACATCTACTAGTTCTCGTTGCTATAATCACTAATCTGCTATTCACTATACCTGTTAATGTAACCAGTTGTCGATGGGCTTCAGAGTGGGCAGGTTCATGAGAAGGGAGGAGGAGATTGTTTCTTGTCAGTATGGGGTGCAACTTTGTTTGCACTATAAAATTCACCCAAAACACAGTTTTTCTGCACTTAGGTATTTATGATTTACATGCTCATAGAATGAGAATTTATTAATGTAAACATGAGTAACTTTACAGATATCATGGGCTCTACCCTACAATTTCTTAAGTAATTATTTAAATGTAATTTAATATTTTATTTTATTTTTAATTATTGTACTTTATTTTATGTGGTTCTGAGCCATTAGGGGGTATGTGAAAGAAATCACCCGAATGCCATACGTCAATAATGGCTGGCTTCTTTTTTGTTTACCTTTCTTAATAGTATTTGTAATACATCTCCCATACAATTTACATGGGTATTTGTAATTTATAATGTTATCTTTACCTTCAGTTTACTTTTGGGAAAAATATGTCAGTTATTACATTTGTAAGAAAATTTATTATTATTTCTCAATTAAAGATAGGAAGATCAAAATGATTTTAAACATCCTTTTACTTATTTGTTTTGGTATATTGTAAGCCCATCAGACATCTCTATGAGTAACATGTATATATGTGCATGCGTATAGCAATTTATACTGTGCAAACCTAGCTACAAAGTAGTGAAGAGGTGTACAAGAAGCACAATTGAAGACCCTATGGGGAAGGAAATTGTGGCCAAACAAAAAGGTGTAGAGGATCACTCAGCAAGGGCCCATACTCTTAACAAATTACACAAGAATGAAGTATTGCAGGAAGAGGTGAGACTTTGATTATTTTTGTCAGTGAAGGAGTGATTAAGCTTGTTAAAGCTTGATATTTTGGCAGTGTTCCTCGTCTTCAATAATATTAATGTACTCTAAATATTTCCTCAAATGTGTGGGATCTATGAAGGCTTTTAACAAGCATTGGCAAAACAATAGGTCACGTCTTTGTCAACTCTAGGCTTCGCCATTGCCTTCTGGTGACTCTTTACAGTGTCAGTTTATTCCCGACAGGCGTAATGACTCTACTCCTTCTGGTAGTGACATTATTCCACTACTGTGTCCACGTTGCACCTTGGGCCTTTTCCTGTCGCCGGCACTAGGCCTACCAACACAAGTGGGGTACCATTTTTATCAGGAGTCTTAGATAAACACAGAATAGCATTGGAAGCATTATTGCCAATTGTCTTTCTCTGCATTTGCACCTTCCAAATGTAAGACAGTGTGTAAAAAGGTAGTCATTTTGAGAAATGCCCTCTAATTCACATGCTAGTATTGGTACCCACAAATAAATTTAGAGATGTGCAAATAACCACTGCTTCTAAACGTCATACTTTAGGCCCATTTCAGAAATACATAGGTTTCCTTGATGCCTCAGGTTCTTGGATAACCTACAAGCCCTGTATCTCCCCGCAACCAGAAGGGTCCATTAGACATAATGGTATATAGCTTTTGACAATCTGCCATAGTTAGAAGAAGATACAGATGAAAACGTAGACACAAATGGCTGTTTTATTCAACTCAGTTTCAGTATTTTTTCATTTCAATTGGTACTTTCAATGGAAGAACCTTAAAGGATCTACACAAATGACCTATTGCTGAATTCAAATTTGTGTTTACTTTTCAGAAATGTATAGCTTTCCAGGGTCCACTATTGGTTTTATACCCATTTCTACTACTAACTGGAATGAGGTTGAAAGCACAAAAAAATAGGAAAAAAGGGCTATGTCCCAGTAAAATGACAAAACCGTGTTGAAAAAATTGGCTTTCTGACTCAAGTCTGCCTATACCTGAAAGCTGGGGTGATGGTGATTTTAGCACCACAAACCCTTTGTTGATGTCATTCGTAGGGAAAAAAACAGACACTTTCTTCTGCAGCACTTTTTTCCCATTTTTCCCAACCAAGGGAGGAGCATGCCCTGCAAAACCTCTCGTAACAGGTGTCTGTTACCAGCATGGAATTCTAAACCCTACCGAGTGACCCAGGACAACTTCATACATACACGGACAGCTGATATAAAAAGGACAACCCCAACTCCCATCCCATGCAATGAACCTAAACAAGCCCCACAATCGGAACAACAATTACATAACCAAATTAAACTTTTGTGTCAATCAGATATTGATTTATGGTTGGGATAAAGAGAGCATTGATACCCAGTACTGCTATTCCACTGCTGGCCATCTCCTAAACTCTCACTGTGTGCATCACTCCCTGGAGTGTCTACTGTAATACTAACATCTTTCCCCAACCCAGCGCCACGCCAGGGTAAATGCAAATACTATCCCCATCTGCTGGACAACTACTAGATTATATCAGCTGTTGTTTCTGAGGTTAGGACCAGCCCCTGCTTGCATTCCAACTCAGACTCCACAGCATCCACGTCCTCTGAGTCTGCTTCAGTCTTCTGCTCAAATATTCTTGAAGAAAGTTGTCTACTATTTTGATGTAGGTTGTACTCCACCACCTTCGCTCATTTTTTAGTTACTTCAAGCCTCAAGATTTCCTGGACCAATGCCTTATGAGACGCTGTGTTTCCCAGGTCCCCAAATCCATAACTTGACCCCTTTTGACTGTAGCCATGCCCAGGTAGAGAAAAGGAATGACTTTCCATTGTCTGTGACTCTCAGGTTGCACGAGAATGTACCACAGGTCCAGACCTCACAGGTGGTTTTTAATCTCAATAAAATCGCTGGCACTGGACTTCACTAGTACTGTACGGTAAATATCAACAATGGTACTATTCACAGACCAGGCCCCTTAAACTTAGCCACTTGTAGTATTAAGTCTCTATCTCTAAGTTAAACAACCTATCTCTATTGGCATGGGCGGTGCTCCCGGAGGAGGGGGGCGTCCTGGCACTCAAAGGGCCCTTTAAACCTTTAAATACAGAAACATTTTGAGATCTCACCCTGAAGGACCTCCTGTGGCAACCAGTTTTCAATTAATAGTTGCACGTTTGGCTCTTCCTCCTTTTCAGGCACTCCAGTGATCTATACATTGTTGTGCCTTAAGCCTCCTTCAGCCTCTACGCTTTAGTGCCTTGACCTCTGCTGCAAGTTCCTGGAGTTGTGCTTTCATTTCTGGAATGAACGGCCATATGGAGGTCAGAGCTGATTTCACTACTGGCCACCCTATTCACCAGTGTTCTATGATCAGTTCTCAATAGGCCCACATCCATTGACACAGAATCAATTTTGGCATCAAGCGTCGCTTTCGTGTCTAAAACGGACTGTAGAGTTGTATCATAACATCCATGGTGAATCTGTCAGATAATGGCAACGTCATTTTCGGTGTAAACATTGTTTATTTCGCTGAACGTGTCCATTAGATCCATGCGGGATCAGCAAAAGAATATCTAGGGGGGTCCTTATCCCTGAGCTCTTGTATTCGATCACACAGACCTCTCAGATACCTTATTTCGTTTGCGGCTTCTCGTGCCGCAGTATTTTGCAGATTTTACTGTTCCCACAACTCCGCCCTAAAAGGGCATGAATGCGATTCGAAGCGCTTTGTACAAGTCACTCAAACCATCAGCGTCACAATACTCAAAGCGTTGAGTAGGCGCTGCTGTCAAGTGTGATGGACCTGGTAGGCTGCACCAAAACTCGCCGCCTTGCATCCTACTTGCCTGCCATCTTGGCCATGCCCTGGGTGCATGTGAACAACTGAATGAGGACGAATTATATCCTACGAAATAGCCAAAAAGAAAAAGACAAAGGAATGGATTCAAGACTTGGAAAAGAAAATAGGCTGTTCGTTTCATAACTTAATTTTATACAGTTAATTAAAAAACAGGGGAGAACGGCAGGGGGCAAAAGAGGATATGAAAAAAATTGCATGACAGAGATTAATTTGAATAATAGTACCTATTTACAACAATGCAACGAGGAAAGCAAATATTCAGAGAAGTTTATAGTGTAGGTAGTGAGAGAAAAAAATCCACACAATAATGAACACCTTCCGAATAACACTAAAACAAATCCATGAGTTTCAGGAAATAATGCTAGAGCATTACAAAAACATTTATTCTGATCAACAAGAGGGTAACCCTGCTTGTTAACCCTAGCCATTTTTTAAATCCCTCCTTACCCCTAGTCTTTTGTCAAACGCGTCATCCTGGTTGTTGTATCCCTTCCCAATTAAAGACATTTCAGAGGTGATTAAAAACTAGTCTAATGCAAAGCCACCTTGGGAAAACAACCGAATCGTTCGACACAGACATTCAATACACTTTTTAAAAGCAGATAAAAATACTGGCGATCCAAACTCTTATCGTCCTATAACTCTATTAATTTCAGACTATAAATATTCACAAAACATCTGGCAAATAGAATAAATAAAGTTTCGGATTGTTTGATCTACGGTGTTCAGAATGATTTTATAGGTGGAAAGCAATTGAAAATGAACACAAAATATCTAATGGAGGCTTATTGATAGCTTAACCCGGGGACGATTCCAGCAATTTTCATCATGTTAGATGTATGCACATGATATTGTTCTGTTTGATAAGCTGGAGCAAGGCAACTTAAAAAATTAACTTAGGATATTTAACGCCTGCCGGAATCTGGGAGGATATAAATTGAATCACCCACTCTAAAACTAAAATATTACTTTTTAACCTCCATCATGACGGCTGACCAAATTCGTTTAAGGATAGGTTTATAATATGACCCTAAATATTATTTAGGAATATTTTCGACTGGACTTTATGAGTTAAATCATGTTCCAGTTCTGAAGGTAGAACGATTGTTTGGACTGATGGTTTGCAATGCCTTTATCAATAAGGGACTAATAGCCCTAAATAAAATGTCAGTCCTACCTCTATTTAACTTGTTTTTTTAGCTGCTTAATGTGTTCTCCGTGAAAATATTTTCAGGCAAAATCAATATGTTATTTTCTCGTTTCGTTTGAGGTAGTTAGGCTCCAAAAGTGTCCCTGTACCTACTACATCTGTCAAAACTAGTTGGAGGCCTGGTTCTACCTAATATAATAATTTATTATTTTTCCGAATTTACAGCATAGTATTCCATGTGCAAAATCCTTAATACATCCCAAACAATTCTTGATAATACGCTATTAGAACTAGAACTAGATGTGAATTCTATGTCAGGACCACAGGCAGGATTATGCTCAACTTTATTTCTTTAATCTATCTCCAGGAGACCTGAACATGTAACAAAACTACCTTTACCGGCAATCCACAGAATAGGAACTACAAAGAACTGAAATAATCAGCAGTCCTCTATTCCCTTATATCAAGCCTCTCCTTCTGTCTCTTCCCCTTACTTTCCTGCTCCAGCAGGCAGATGAGTGGTTTTTCATATTTTTTCATATGTGCCTAATTGTGTGTTTCTAATGTTGTATTTGGTATTGATTTGTGCATAATTACGGTGCTGCCACGGGAAAGCATCTAAGCTCTCCTTTTGCAGACGGTTTTTCATGATTCTGAGTTACCGGGGACCGCACAAGAGCGGTAAGTGGATAGGCCCGCTAGAGGGCACACTTCTGAGTGGGAAGCCATACATGCCTCTCGCTGCTCCAAGGGTGACGCAGATGGGGATGATAACGACTCCTATGGGGATTCTAATGATGAAGCAGTCCCCTCTAGGCCATGGTGCCCATCTCTCGCACGAATACCAACCCTCTCAAATGATGACCGCATGGGTCACTTGGACATGTTGGATCCGGATGACCTAATGCACTCTTGGTCAGCAGAATGGCCTCCCTCCACCAAGGTAGCCAAGTATGTGGCAAATACATCAGCAAACCCCTTGAGAAACAGGTGAGCACCCCCTTGCGGGCTGAACGACCGTGATCCTTCTCTGGCGGACAAGGTAGCTCTCATGCCAGGCATTGACCCTCGAATGGCCACCTTCTTGGCTAAATATATCTGTGACCACAAAAATGGTACAGATAAGTCCTGGAGTTCCTTCCAGGACAAACTTACGGCCGTCTTAGGGCCCCCTGATTAAGCTACTTGACCTGGCAGAGGAGGCAAAATCCTCATGTAACCCTGTCTCACCAGAGATCCTTTAAGGGTGGGCACAGTGTGCCACTATTTTTCCAGAGAATTCAAACTGCACATTATCCACGGAGAGGCAATGTTCCCTTTTGATAAAAGTTCATCCTAAGCTGGAAGGCCTAGATTCCACTGAAGTGGGGGTGGTGGCCCAAGGGGGATTGTTTGGGATCCATTTAAAAAGAATTAGGAAAATTTGTTACAATATTTACCTCACTGGATAAGGCTCAAGCCTCAATTAAGAAAATATTTCACCCTCAAATGTTTGTTGGTGTTGGTCGTGGCAGGAGGCGCTTGACCAGCCGCTTCTACACACAAGCCCCTACCAAAGGCCATGGCTACTGCAAAAACCCATGGCAAGACCAGTCCCACCCAGGGGAATTCCTCCCGTCCAAGAGAGGCCAGAGAGGTCGCAGCCAAGGTTCCTCCAGGGGCCAGTTTCAAGGAAACCAATCAGGTGAGTGTTTACCTTTATTCCTAACAAAAAGTAAGAGGTTGGTTAACGTTGTTCCTCCACACCTGGGAAAGGTTAACTTTGAATTTGTGGATCCTTCAGACGATCCCAGATTTCCACATAGAGTTCTTTGGCTCCCTGGTACAGCATCGCCAACTGCTCCCACTAGTTTTCTCTGAGGTCCAGTGTGCTTTGGTAGACCATGAGGTGAAGTGTAGGAAAGTACCATCTTGCCTGGCATGTTACCCCCATATTTCACTGTATATATGTTGTTTTAGTGTATGTGTCACTTGGACCCTGCCAGCCAGGGCCCCAGTGCTCATAAGTGTGCCCTGTATGTGTTCCCTGTGTGATGACTAACTGTCTCACTGAGGCTCTGCTAACCAGAACCTCAGTGGTTATGCTCTCTCTGCTTTCCAAATTGTCACTAACAGGCTAGTGACCAATTTCACCAATTCACATTGGCATACTGGAACACCCTTATAATTCCCTAGTATATGGTACTGAGGTACCCATGGTATTGGGGTTCCAGGAGATCCCTAGGGGCTGCAGCATTTCTTTTGCCACCCATAGGGAGCTCTGACAATTCTTACCCAAGCCTGCCACCGCAGCCTGAGTGAAATAATGCCCACATTATTTCACAGCGATTTTACACTGCACATAAGTAACTTATAAGTCACCTATATGTCTAACCTTCACCACATGTCTAAGATCATGGAATTGTCACCCCAATGCCATTCTGGCATTGGGGAGACAATTCCATGATCCCCCGAGTCTCTAGCACAGACCCAGGTACTGCCAAACTGCCTTTCCCGGGGTTTCACTGCAGCTGCTGCCAACCCCTCAGACAGGTTTCTGCCCTCCTGGGGTCCAGCCAGGCTTGGCCCAGGAAGGCAGAACAAAGGACTTCCTCAGAGAGAGGGTGTTACACCCTCTCCCTTTTGAAAAAGGTGTCAGGGCTGGGGAGGAGTAGGCTACCCCAGCCTCTGGAAATGCTTTGATGGGCACAGATGGTGCCCATCTCTGCATAAGCCAGTCTACACCGGTTCAGGGATCCCCCAGCCCTGCTCTGGCGTGAAACTGGACAAAGGAAAGGGGAGTGACCACTCCCCTGACCTGCACCTCCCAGGGGAGGTGCCCAGAGCTCCTCCAGCGTGCCCCAGACCTCTGCCATCTTGGATTTAGAGGTGTGCTGGCACACTGGACTGCTCTGAGTGGCCAGGGCCAGCAGGTGACGTCAGAGACTCCTTCTGATAGGCTCTTACCTGTGTTACTAGCCTATCCTCCGTCTTAGGTAGCCAAACCTCTTTTTCTGGCTATTTAGGGTCTCTGCTTTGGGGAATTCTTCGGATACCGAATGCAAGAGCTCACCAGAGTTCCTCTGCATCTCCCTCTTCACCTTCTGCCAAAGGATCGACCGCTGACTGCTCAGGACGCCTGCAAAACCCCAACAAAGTAGCAAAGACGACTACTGCAACCTTGTATCGCTTATCCTGCCGCCTTCTCGACTGTTTCCTGGTGGTGTATGCTCTGGGGGTAGCCTGCCTCCTTCTTGCACCAGGAGCTCTGAAGAAATCTCCCGTGGGTCGACGGAATCTTCCCCCTGCAACCGCAGGCAACAAAAGACTGCATCACCGGTCCTCTGGGTCCCCTCTCAGCACGACGAGCGTGGTCCCTGGAACTCAGCAACTCTGTCCAAGTGACTCCCACAGTCCAGTGACTCTTCAGTCCAAGTTTGGTGGAGGTAAGTCCTTGCCTCCCCACACTAGGCTGCATTGCTGGGTAGCGCGTGATTTGCAGCTGCTCCGACTCCTGTGCACTCTTCCAGGATTTCCTTCGTGCACAGCCAAGCCTGGGTCCCCGACACTCTAACCTGCAGTGCACAACCTTCTGAGTTGTCCTCCGGCGTCGTGGGACTCCCTTTTCTGACTTCGGGTGGACTCCGGTTCACTCCTCTTCCAAGTGCCTGTTCCGGTACTTCTGCGGGTGCTGCCTGCTTCTGTGAAGGCTCCCTGACTTGCTGGGCGCCCCCTCTGTCTCCTCATCCAAGTGGCGACATCCTGGTCCCTCCTGGGCCACAGCAGCATCCAAAAACCCTAACCGTGACCCTTGCAGCTAGCAAGGCTTGTTTGCGGTCTTTCTGCGTGGGAACACCTATGCAAGCTTCTTCACGACGTGGGACATCCATCCTCCAAAGGGGAAGTTTCTAGCCCTCTTCGTTCTTGCAGAATCCTCAGCTTCTACCATCCGGTGGCAGCTTCTTTGCACCCTCAGCTGGCATTTCCTGGGCATCTGCCCTCTCTCGACACTGTCGCAACTCTTGGACTTGGTCCCCTTGTCTTACAGGTACTCAGGTCCGGAAATCCACTGTTGTTGCTTTGCTGGTGTTGGTCTTCCTTGCAGAATCCCCCTATCACGACTTCTGTGCTCTCTGGGGGTTATAGGTGCACTTTACACCTACTTTTCAGGGTCTTGGGGTGGGATATTTTTCTAACCCTCACTGTTTTCTTACAGTCCCAGCGACCCTCTACAAGCTCACATAGGTTTGGGGTCCATTTGTGGTTCGCATTCCACTTTTGGAGTATATGGTTTGTGTTGCCCCTATACCTATGTGCTCCTATTGCAATCTATTGTAACTTTACACTGCTTACATTACTTCCTTTTGCTATTACTGCATAATTTTGGTATTGTGTACATATATCTTGTGTATATTTGGCATCCTCATACTGAGGGTACTCACTGAGATACTTTTGGCATATTGTCATAAAAATAAAGTACCTTTATTTCTGATGGATACAACTACCTGTGGATTCCTCACCTAATGAATACTCCCATGGCGCCAGCATTCAACGGAAATCTTCTTCCCAGCTTCTGCACGTCGACGAGGACGTCACATTTGCCCACGCGACGCCGTCTGACGTCATGCTGGCAATAAGAGGTCCTCGCCGACGTGCCGACGTCAGTTCCCTTTTTTTCGTGCGTTCAAAACAGTTATCTTCGAGGGAGCTACTGTTGCTTTCGAAGTTACAGTGTTTTTTCTGCTGCGTGATTTTTCTCTGAGGTTACTATGTCTCAGAGGAAGTCTGGTTTCAAGCCCTGCCGGGAGTGTGGGAGCAAGATGTCCGTTACTGACCCACACTCGGACTGTTTATGGTGCTTAAGCTTCGACCACGACGTCACAACATGTGATTCATGTCAACACATGAATCCCAAGGCCCTAAAAGAGCGAGAGGCTAAACTCTTCATGGCGAAGTCGAAAAGGAAGGAGAAGAAGCATCATAGGAAGTCCTCCTCGCCGAAGACTCATCGGCGTCATCGAGACTCCCGGCGCCATAGGGATTCACGGCGCCATTCCAGCAAAGAGAGGTCTCGATCGAGGTTGCCTTCGGCTCGGCGTCGTAAGACTTGGGAGGCCAGTCCCACAGTCACTCCACATCCATCGACGCCGTTGCCTTCTCCGGCTTCGCCGACTTCGCCTGGGCAGACATCTTCAGTGATTGAAGTGACGCAGCCTCAGGTGTTCTCTCCGGCGTCGCAGACGTCAAGGCTGGCGTCAGGGTCGCCTTCGATCCAGGCACCCCAGTATCCGGCTTTTTCTGCCCCTGGAGCTGATAATACCGCATTTTTGAATGCGATGTATACCATCTTCCAGCAGATGGCTCCAGGAGGTGCTCCAACTGGTCCTTCGGGGCCGTTGGCTTTCACCTTGGGTGCTCCGGCGCCGCTACGACCAGCACCCTTCATGCCCTTTCTCCCCTTAGGGAATGTGGGCTCGGCGCCGGTGTCGGCTCCGGTGGCCCCAGAGGTTTCGGCCCCAGAGGTTTCCATCCCGTCGACTTCGGGGTTTCGACCAGTGACTCCGACAGGACCATCGGAGACTCCGAGACGCGCCTCTCTGCATCCGGCTCCTACCTTGGCGTCGAAGCTGCCTGTGGCGCCGGACATGGCGTCGGATGGATCCGGAGATCGGCGTCGATCCTCGACTTCGGCGGATGCCATGTCGACGCCGCGTATTGAAGAGAGGCTACATTCTAGGAGGCGTGCTCTCCGTCTCTTGGAGGAGCAGGAATACCAACGGGTCCTGGAGGAAGGAGAGATTGAGGATTCTGGCGAGGGTCTTCATGGTCTGGATACAGCTAGTGGGCTAGATACTTCCCCTGAGTGGGACTTGTCATCTCCAGGGGAGTATACTGAGGAGGCAGCCACTTTTCACGCTGTGGTAAGAAAGGCAGCTAACTTTCTTGAACTGCCTTTGCTGGTAGCGGAGGCGAAACAGAATTTGTTGAATGAGGTCCTACATCCGGCCTCTACTGCAGCGGAGCCTCTTTTACCATTCAACAAGGCTTTGCTTGATCCGGTGTTGGAGGTGTGGAAGAAGCCTGTATCTTCCTCGGCTGTTCATAGGGCTGTGGCCAGGAGGTATCGGGCTGCACCATCTGACCCTGGCTTTCTGTCCAGACACCCTACGCCGGAGAGCTTGGTGGTCCAGGCCTCCTGTTCTTCTAGATCTGCGCCTGGATCTTTTCCGACGGTGCCGGGGGATAGAGACTCCAAGAAGTTGGACTCACAATCCAAGAAAATATTCTCATCCTGCAGCATGGCGTTGAAGTCCACCAACGCTACATGTATCTTGGGGAGGTACATCTATGCTCTTATGGACGAGATAACATCTTCACATACGGAGCTTCCCCAAGGACTTTTGAATATCATCTCGGATGCCCAGGCTGCTGCAACCCAGGTTATCCAATCTGGGTTGGATGCGACTGACTCAGTGGCTAGGGCGATGGGCACGGCTGTGGTTGCGAGGAGACAGGCTTGGCTTCGCAACTCAGGGTTCTCTGCGGACGTGCAGTCGACCCTTTTGGACCTCCCGTTTGATGGGGACAAACTTTTTGGAGCCAAAGCGGATTCGGCCTTGGAAAGGTTTAAAGAAAGCAGGGCCACAGCCAAGTCATTAGGACTGCAAGCCGCTTCTTCTGCCTCCTCCAGGTTTTTTAGGAGGTTTCGTGGATTTGGACGTGGCTCTTCCTCCTCTTCCTTTCGGGGGAGATTCCAGCAACCTGCCTCTTCTCTCACCTTTAGATCATTTAGAGGGAGGTGTAGGGCCCGCACCAGGGGAGCCTCTCAGCAGCACTCTGCCTCTTCCTCGTCCTCTGGAGGGGTGCAGCAGGGGAAGCAGCCTTAGGCTTCCACCAATTCCCACTCACTCCTCTCCTGTAGGGGGAAGGTTACTGCATTTTCTTCACAAGTGGGAGGCTATTACATCAGACACTTGGGTTATCAGCATTGTGGGAAAAGGCTACACCCTTCCCTTTCGGGAGTTTCCACCCCCCATCCCGCCCCGCCCATCTTATTTTTCAAAAGAACACCTCCTGTTGTTAGAACAGGAGGTTCAAGTCCTCCTTTTAAAGGGCGCGGTGGAGTTGGTTCCAGAGCAGGAAAGGGGTCGAGGTTGTTACTCAAAATACTTCCTGATTCCCAAGAAGGATGGTCGGTTGAGACCAATCCTGGACCTGAGGATCTTGAATTGGTTCCTCAAACAGGAAAAGTTCAAGATGCTGACCCTAGCTCAGGTGCTTTTGGCGTTGAACAATGGAGATTGGATGGTGTCTGTCGACTTGCAGGATGCTTATTTTCATATCCCGATACTAAAGTCGCACAGGAAGTATCTCCGGTTTGTGGTGGGGTCGCAGCACTATCAGTTTGCGGTCCTCCCGTTCGGTCTTACTTCAGCACCCGAGTCTTCACGAAGGTGATGTCGGTGGTTGCGGCAGAGCTCAAAAGGAAGGGGATAGCAGTATTCCCTTACCTAGACGACTGGTTGATCAAAGCCAAGTCCCCGGAGCTTGTGTTGCATCATCTGCAGTCAACAACCCAGTTGTTGTTCGACCTGGGCTTTTCGGTGAACGTGCCCAAATCTCACCTAGAGCCCTCTCAACGCCTCCTGTTCATGGGGGCAGTACTGGATACAACATTGGATCGAGCCTTTCCTCCGCCTCAGCGGATTCAAGATATTCAGGAGTTGGTTCCAATGTTTCGAAATGGAGCGGTCGTTCCAGTCCTCAAGGTCCTTCGTCTGCTCGGTCTGTTTGCCCCCTGCATACTGTTGGTCACGCACGCTCGCTGGCACATGAGGGCTCTTCAGTGGTGCCTCCGAAGGCAGTGGTCTCAACAGAGAGGAGATCTCGAAGGTTCTGTCAAGATCTCCAGAGATGCTGCTGCGGACTTGAAGTGGTGGATTGCGGACGACAATCTTTCCCAAGGAAGGCCGTTCACGCAGTCACCACCAGTGACCACAGTCATAATGGATGCTTCCACTCTAGGGTGGGGAGCTCATCTGGGGGATCTGGAGATCAAAGGGCTTTGGTCTCCAGAGGAACAGATTTTTCATATCAATCTGTTGGAGTTGTGGGCTGTACGTCTGGCTCTCAAGGCCTTCCTCCCATCCCTTCGCGGTCAGTCGGTTCAGGTCCTGACGGACAATACTACCGCGATGTGGTATATAAACAAACAGGGAGGAGTGGGGTCGTACCTTCTCTGCAGAGAAGCTCTTCGACTATGGTCCTGGGCAAAGGACCATCAGATTTGCTTGGTAGCAAATCATCTGGCCGGAGTCTTGAATGTACGTGCGGACAATCTCAGTCGCCATTTCTCGGCCGACCACGAGTGGCGTCTCCATCCAGATCAAGTCCGTCTAATCTTCCAGATGTGGGGGGTTCCTCGGATAGATCTGTTTGCCACCCGGGAGAACACGCACTGTCCGTTATACTGCAGTCTCCAGTATCCGGTGCAGGGGGCTTTGGGGGACGCGTTTCAGAGAACCTGGTGCGACCAGTTGCTTTACGCGTTTCCCCCCATACCCTTGATTCCTCGAGTATTGAGGAAAATTCGCCAAGACCGGGCCCAAGTAATCTTAATAGCTCCGGATTGTCCAAGGAGGGTGTGGTATTCCGACCTTCTCCAACTCTCAATGTGCCCTCCGCTCCGTCTCCCTCTCAGGGCAGACCTCCTCTCGCAGTCGCAGGGGCAGGTTTTACACCCCAACCTCCAGAGCCTGCACCTTCATGCCTGGAGATTGAACGGGGCAACCTGATTTCCTTCTCTCTCCCACCTGATGTAGTGGATGTTATCTTAGCGGCCAGGCGACACTCCACTAAGACTATCTACGCTAATAGGTGGTATACATTTGTGGTGTGGTGAGGAGAGAGACAGATTGATCCCTTACGTGCTCATTTGTCAGATGTTTTATCTTTTTCTTTGTCTCTAGCGCAGAAAGGTTGTGCAGTGGCTACTATTAAAGGTTACTTGTCTGCCTTGTCAGCCTTCATTTGTCTTCCAGACCAACCATCGTTATTTAAATCCCCTATAGTTCTTAGATTCTTGAAGGGCCTAATGAATAAATACCCTCCAAAACCTTTCGTTATGCCTCAATGGGATTTGTCCTTGGTCCTGACTTTCCTCATGGGGTCCCCTTTTGAGCCTATGCATTCTTGCCCCTTAAGGTTCTTAGTTATTAAAACAGTTTTCCTGGTGGCCATAACATCTGCAAGGAGAGTGAGTGAGTTGCAGGCTTTATCTGTAAAACCCCCTTATACAACTTTTTATGGGGATAAGGTGGTGTTGAGGACCAAGGCTGCTTTCCTTCCGAAGGTTGTTTCACCCTTCCGTTTGGCACAGACAATTACTCTGTCCACGTTCTATCCTCCGCCTCATCCTTCAAAAGAAGAAGAGAGACTTCATCGCTTGGACTCAAAGAGGGCGTTAAGCTTCTTCATAGACAGAACGAAGGATTTCAGGCTGGATGATCAGCTTTTCATCGGATACGTGGGCAAGAGGAGAGGAAAGGCAGTCCACAAGAGAACACTCTCCAGGTGGGTTGTTCTTTGCATTAAAATTTGTTACTCTTTAGCAAAGAAGGATCCTCCTGATGGTATTAGAGCTCATTCTACCAGGGCTAAGTCGGCCACTTCGGCCTTGGCTAGGGGTGTTCCTGTGGTCGACATCTGCAAGGCCGCAACTTGGTCGTCCCTTCACACTTTTGCGAAGCATTACTGCTTGGACTCTGAGGTCAGAAGGGACGGCCATTTTGCACGGTCAGTGCTGCAGGATTTCTTGGTTTGACCATACAGGCACCCACCACCGGGCGTGGTACTGCTTTGGGACTCTATTCATTAGGTGAGGAATCCACAGGTAGTTGTATCCATCAGAAGAACGAGTTACTTACCTTCGGTAACGACTTTTCTGGTGGATACATTAGCTACCTGTGGATTACTCACGGTCCCACCCGCCTCCCCGTTGCCTTTTTGGTCTCACCAAGTAATCCTTGAGTGTGCTCCTCTTGGTCTTGAGGACTGCAATAGATTATGTATATATGGATATTTGTATATATATATATTTATTTGTGTATATACATGTTTAGTGTACATATGTATTGATTTAAAAAAAAAAAAAAAAAAAAAGGTTATATTAAATCTATAGCCATTTTCTTGCAATGATGTGTAGTTTACAATGTTATGAGATGTTGCCTTTATCTTTCATTGCATTGGATTATTGTTCTCAGGCACGTAAAAAAGTGTTGGTACTGACGTCGGCACGTCGGCGAGGACCTCTTATTGCCAGCATGACGTCAGACGGCGTCGCGTGGGCAAATGTGACGTCCTCGTCGACGTGCAGAAGCTGGGAAGAAGATTTCCGTCGAATGCTGGCGCCATGGGAGTATTCATTAGGTGAGGAATCCACAGGTAGCTAATGTATCCACCAGAAAAGTCGTTACCGAAGGTAAGTAACTCGTTCTTTTAGTACATCTATGTATTGTGTTTTCTTATGATATTGTGCATATCACACCAGTGGTATAGTAGGAGCTTTGCATGTCTCCTAGTTCAGCCTAAGCTGCTCTGCTATAGCTACCTTCTATCAGCCTAAGCTGCTAGAAACACCTCTTCTACACTAATAAGGGATAACTGGACCTGGTACAGAGTGTAAGTACCCCTTGGTACCCACTACAAGCCAGGTCAGCCTCCTACATTGGTTGTGCAGCGGTGGGATCAGTACTTGCAACTACTTACCACTTTGTCATATTGTACTTTTCATAAGAGAATAATATACAAAACAAGTTCAGTGTATGTACACCTAACCAGAAGGTTTTGATTTTCTTCTCTTACACTATTTGCTAAGTGCTGAAAAGTACTTCTAAACTTTCTAAAAGTTTCAAAAAGTTGAAAAAGTTTTTTTTCCTGTTTCTTTAAAAAGTCCTGAAACTTTTTCTTTCTTTTATCTGTCTCTAAACCTTTTTCTATCATGTCTGGTGTAGGAACTTCTCTTAATTTGGTCAATACAACTTATGACCACCTTAACTTTAAGAGCCTAAGGAGTCTCTGCATTGATAGAGGTTTAGTGATAGGAAAGAACCCTTCTAGAGAATTATTGTCTAACATGCTACTTGAGAATGATAAGGCCTTAGCTGGCAGTACAATTGAGAAGTTAGGAGATAGCTCACACTCTGACTCAGGGGAGCCCCCAGTGGGAGTGTTACATGGTTCCCTTCCTAATCGGGACCTTAGCAGAGCACCTAGCATTGCTGGTAGTAATAAAAGCACCCATCATAGTGTCGTAGTTTGGACTCTTGCTCTGAGCGAGACTGCTGGTCTCAGGATGACAGTACTTTCGTTCGTAGGTGACTAAGTCTCTTCCTACAACTATTTGTAACTGTTGTCCAAACCTTACCGGCTTACTAGCAGTACCTCACCGAAAACACAATAGTAAAAGGTGATTTGTAGCAGTCGCTTACGCATGGACTCAAAATACAATATCTCAGGGTTGTCGTGGTTAAACGGAAATTACCCTTTTCTCACAGATTTATAATGTCTCATACAAACAGAGGCAATAACACAGATGCAGTAAAGTTATAATAGTTTTTATTCAACATAACTGCAATTTGTGATTAGTTGCATGAACTGCAATGATTAGGATAATGAATATACCAAGCAACAGTATAGTAAAGAGGAGAGTCATTGTTATAAAGACCCCCACCATTATGCAATATAAGATAAAAATATATGTATATGTAAAAGATGGAATAAGCCCTAATACCCTAAGGAGAGTAGGTCTAACCTTCTACCTAAAAAGGAAGAGCTGGGTTCGTTAAACCTAATCTGCCAAAACCGTGTCCATGAGAGGAGCCCCCAACCCTCGTTAGAACAGGTGTCGTAGCACTCATGAAATAAAAAAAAAAAAGGGTTAGAAGTTGTTCATAAGTCCAGTCTCCTTCGTAAATTGACAACCAACTTGTGTTTGTATCACAGTCCAATTTTATTCATAATGTTCAGATATTCTCCATAAGAACAGCCTATTCATAATGTTCAGATATCCTCCATAAGAACAGCCAACACGTGTTTCATCCTCTGAGAAGTATCTCTCATTAAGGACTTCATCAGGGCTTAATGTACTTCATATATTCAAAATAGTCATAACGTTGAGGTAGTCTCCGTTTAATATCTCTTGTCCGAATGTCAATCAAAATGAATTTAGGAAAAGAGAAACCGCGCGGTCCAATTCACCCCGCAGCGTTCCCGAATCTAATGGCCGCAATGTATCTGTATTTTTCCCCAACCCTCGTTACCTTGGAATGAGGTCTCTATCTCAGACTCCGCAGGGACACGAAGACTGGATCAGTGTCAAGATGACTGCAGCATCGGTATCAGCGATGGTGGCGATGCCCTCTGGTCGGAATCCCTCTGATTATCTGTCTAAAAGTGTGTTGTATTTATACGGATCTACAAGGTCCCCTGTCATAAGTGTTATTCATAACAATAGATAACAGGCATGCTTGGGACGGCAATTAATATCAACAATCCCTCGAAAGTATAGAGAGGGAAAATCCCTAAGTGTGAAGGCCTACTGTATGTTTGTCTTTCGTGCTTGATCTTGACGCCTTGGCGCAGTGACACTGATAATAGAACCCATAACAAGTGGCCTAACTATAAACAAGGCCGCCATTTTAAAGGAAATAAATAATTAAATGGACTAAGCCAGAG
Organism: Pleurodeles waltl; assembly: GCF_031143425.1. Taxonomy (NCBI): domain Eukaryota; kingdom Metazoa; phylum Chordata; class Amphibia; order Caudata; family Salamandridae; genus Pleurodeles; species Pleurodeles waltl. The sequence continues at coordinate 97,626,935 of NC_090438.1, read as the reverse complement.
CAAGCTAAGTAGGTTAAAAGTCACTGGGTGACGGGGGCACGAGTTTACAAGCCTACGGCTAAGCTAACTCCTGTTAACCCGTTAAAACAAACTAGGATTCACTACAATAGTAGGGAAGGTTTTGTTCCTGAAGGCCAGGTTGTTAGGGTGACAACTGTTAGGGGCAGGTCTCCCTCTGCTCATTCAAATCTTTCTTCTGTGTCAAAACAGTCCCAACCCACCCACCCTGATGACAAAATGTTAGAAAGGGAACTCAATAAGTTGAGAGTGGAAGAGACCAGGCTGAAGCTTAAACAGCAACAGCTAGCTCTAGACAGGGAATCCCTAGACTTAGAAAAGGAGAGACAGGGGTTGGGGTTAGGACCCCATAGTGGCAGCAGCAGTATTCCTGATAGCAATCCTGTGAGAAAGCATGATTCTAGGAATCTGTATAAGATAGTTCCCCCTTACAAGGAGGGGGATGACATTAACAAGTGGTTTGCTGCACTTGAGAGGGCCTGTATGGTACAGGGGGTCCATCAAAGGCAGTGGGCTGCTATCCTATGGCTATCTTTCAGTGGAAAGGGTAGGGATAGGCTCCTTACTGTGAAGGAAAGTGATGCCAATAATTTTACAGTTTTGAAGAATGCACTCTTGGATGGATTTGGCTTAACCACTGAACAATACAGGATTAAGTTCAGAGAAACCAGAAAAGAGTCCTCACAAGACTGGGTAGACTTTGTTGACTATTCAGTGAAGGCCTTGGAGGGGTGGTTACATGACAGTAAAGTTTCTGACTATGAAAGCCTGTCCAATCTAATCCTGAGAGAGCATATTCTGAATAACCCTGTGTCTGATTTGTTACACCAATATCTATTGGACTCAGATCTGACCTCTCCCCAAGAATTGGGAAAGAAGGCAGACAAATGGGTCAGAACAAGAGTGAACAGAAAAGTTCATACAGGGGGTGACAAGGATGGCAAGAAGAAGGATGGTAAGTTTTCAGACAAGGGTGGGGACAAATCTAAAAATGAGTCTTCACCAGGCCCACAAAAACACTCTGGTGCTCTGGTGGGGGTGGTGGGTCCAAATCCTCTTCTAATCAAGTAAAGAAACCATGGTGCTATTTATGTAAAGTAAAAGGCCATTGGAAAACTGATGCCAGTTGTCCAAAGAAAAGCACCAAGCCTCCCACTACCACAACCCCTACTGCAACCTCTAGTGCCCCTAGTAATAGCAGTGGTGGTGGGAGCAAACCTACTAATAGCCAATCCAAGGGAGTAGCTGGGCTCACTTTTGGTAATTTAGTTGGGGTTGGTCTTGTTAGGGAGACCACAGAGGCTGTGCTAGTCTCTGAAGGTGCCATTGATTTGGCCACCTTGGTTGCTTGTCCCCTTAATATGGATAAGTACAAGTAACTTCCCCTAATTAATGGTGTTGAGGTTCAGGCCTACAGGGACACAGGTGCCAGTGTTACCATGGTAATAGAGAAACTGGTACACCCTGAACAACACCTACTTGGTCACCAGTACCAAGTGACAGATGCTCATAACAACACTCTTAGCCACCCCATGGCTGTTGTGAATCTCAACTGAGGGGAGGGGGGGTGTGTTACTGGTCCAAAGAAAGTTGTGGTTGCCTCATATTTACCTGTAGACTGTCTACTAGGGAACGATTTAGAGACATCAGCTTGGGCAAAAGTGGAGTTGGAGGCTCATGCAGCAATGCTGGGCATTCCTGGGCATATTTTTGCTTTGACAAGGGCTCAGGCCAAAAAGCAAAAAGGACAGGTTGACTTGGATCCTGGAACAATGGACCAAGTGCTCCCTAAAGCTAGGATTAGTAAGGGTAAATCCCTACCCACTATCCCTCCCTCTACAGATGATTCTACTTCTGAGGAAGAATAATTTCCTCCCTGTGCAGAACCTTCACCAGATGATCTGGCAGCAGACACTGCTGAGCTTTTGGGTGGAGGGGGGCCTGCCAGGGAAGAGCTGAGTGTGGCACAGCAGCACTGTCCCACATTAGAGGGTCTAAGACAGCAAGCTGTCAAACAGCAAAATGGGGATGTCAGTGACTCACATAGAGTTTACTGGGAGTACAACCTCTTGTACACAGAGGCAAGGGATCCAAAACCTAGAACAGCCAGGAGATTGGTCATTCCCCTGCAGTACAGAGAGTTCCTCCTAACTCTGGCACATGACATTCCTTTGGCTGGACATTTGGGTCAGATTAAAACATGGGAAAGGCTTGTCCCCCTGTTTCACTGGCCTAGGATGACAGAGGACACAAAATACTTCTGTAAGTCCTGTGTGACCTGCCAAGCCAGTGGCAAGACTGGTGGCACCCCAAAGGCTCCCCTTATTCCACTGCCTGTGGTTGGGGTTCCCTTTGAAAGGGTAGGGGTTGACATAGTTGGCCCCCTTGACCCTCCTACTGCTTCAGGCAATAGGTTTATCTTGGTGGTAGTGGACCATGCCACAAGATATCCTGAAGCTATTCCTCTGAGGACCACTACAGCTCCTGCAGTGGCAAAAGCCCTCCTGGGAATCTTTTCCAGGGTAGGTTTCCCAAAAGAGGTTGTATCAGACAGAGGTAGCAACTTTATGTCTGCATACTTGAAGGCCATGTGGAAGGAATGTGGTGTAACATACAAATTCACCACACCTTATCATCCACAAACAAATGGACTGGTAGAGAGGTTTAATAAAACTCTCAAAGGAATGATAATGGGACTCCCTGAAAAACTCAGGAGGAGATGGGATGTCCTGTTACCTTGCCTCCTTTTTGCTTACAGGGAGGTACCCCAGAAAGGAGTGGGCTTCAGCCCCTTTGAACTCCTATTTGGACACCCTGTAAGAGGTCCCCTGACACTTGTAAAGGAGGGTTGGGAACAACCTTTAAAAGCTCCCAAGCAAGACATAGTGGACTATGTACTCGGCCTAAGATCCAGAATTGCTGAGTACATGAAAAAGGCCAGTAAAAACCTTCAGGCCAGCCAAGAGCTCCAAAAGCAATGGCATGACCAGAAGGCTGTTCTGATTCAGTACCAACCAGAACAGAAGGTGTGGGTATTGGAGCCTGTGGCCCCAAGAGCACTCCAAGACAAATGGAGTGGACCCCATCTCATTGTTGAAAAGAAGGGCGAGGTCACCTACTTGGTTGACGTGGGCACTGCCAGGAGTCCCCTTAGGGTGCTCCATGTCAGTCGCCTAAAACCCTACTATGACAGGGCTGATCTCACCCTGCTCATGGCAACAGATGAAGGACAGGAATAAGAGAGTGACCCTCTCCCTGATCTCTTCTCTTCCTCAGAACAAGATGCTCTATTGGAAGGTGTAGTTTTAGCAGACTGTCTTACTGCTGAGCAGAAAGACAACTGCATAAATCCCCTAGGTCAGTTTTCTGAACTCTTTTCTACTGTGCCAGGCACCACTTCTTGGTGTGAGCACACTATAGATACTGGAGACAGCATGCCTGTCAAAAGTAAAATCTATAGGCAGCCTGACCATGTCAGGGACTGCATAAAACAAGAAGTTCAGAAAATGCTGGAACTGGGAGTGGTTGAACATTCTGAAAGCCCATGGGCCTCTCCTGTGGTGCTTCTACCAAAGCCTCACTCCAAAGATGGAAAAAGGGAGATTAGGTTTTGTGTAGATTACAGAGGTCTCAACCAGGTAATAAAAACTGATGCTCACCCTATATCCAGGGCAGATGAGCTCATAGATACACTGGTATCTGCCAAGTATCTAAGCACCTTTGATTTGACTGCAGGGTATTGGCAGATCAAGTTATCAGAGGATGCTAAAGCAAAAACTGCATTTTCGACTATTGGAGGGCACTACAAATTCACAGTAATGCCCTTTGGTTTGAAAAATGCACCTGCCACTTTTCAGAGGTTGGTGAATACAGTCCTGCAAGGGTTGGAGGCTTTTAGTGCAGCATATCGGGACGATATAGCTGTCTTTAGCTCCACCTGAGATGATCACCTGGTCCACCTGTGGAAAGTTTTGGAGGCCCTGCAGAAGGCAGGCCTCACTATCAAGGCTTCAAAGTGCCAGATAGGGCAGGGGAAAGTGGTTTATCTGGGACACCTGGTAGGAGGAGAACAGATTGCACCACTTCAGGGGAAAATCCAAACTATCATAGATTGGGTTCCCCCTACAACACAGACCCAGGTGAGAGCCTTCCTAGGCCTCACTGGGTATTACAGGAGGTTCATTAAGAACTATGGCTCCATTGCAGCCCCACTTAATGATCTCACTTCCAAGAAAATGCCTAAAAAGGTATTGTGGACAGCTAGCTGTCAGAAAGCTTTTGAGGAGCTGAAACAGGCCATGTGCACTGCACCTGTCCTAAAAAGCCCATGTTACTCCAAGAAATTCATTGTTCAAACTGATGCATCTGAATTAGGGGTAGGGGCAGTCTTATCACAACTCAATACTGAGGGCCAGGATCAACCTGTTGCTTTTATCAGCAGGTTGTTGACCCCTAGAGAAAAGCGCTGGTCTGCCATAGAGAGGGAGGCCTTTGCTGTGGTCTGGGCACTGAAGAAGTTGAGACCATACCTGTTTGGCACTCACTTCATTGTTCAGGCAGACCACAAACCTCTACTTTGGCTAAAACAAATGAAAGGTGAAAACCCTAAATTGTTGAGGTGGTCCATATCTCTACAGGGAATGGACTATACAGTGGAACATAGACCTGGGAGTACTCACTCCAATGCAGATGGACTCTCCAGATATTTCCACTTAGACAATGAAGACTCATCAGGTCATGGCTAGTCTTATTGTCCTTCGTTTTGGGGGGGGGGGGCTGTGTAGGAAAGTACCATCTTGCCTGGCGTGTTAACCCCCATATTTCACTGTATATATGTTGTTTTAGTGTATGTGTCACTGGGACCCTGCCTGCCAGGGCCCCAGTGCTCATAAGTGTGCCCTGTATGTGTTCCCTGTGTGATGACTAACTGTCTCACTGAGGCTCTGCTAACCAAAACCTCAGTGGTTATGCTCTCTCTGCTTTCCAAATAGTCACTAACAGGCTAGAGACCAATTTCACCAATTCACATTGGCATACTGGAACACCCTTATAATTCCCTAGTATATGGTACTGAGGTACCCAGGGTATTGGGGTTCCAGGAGATCCCTATGGGCTGCAGCATTTCTTTTGCCACCCATAGGCAGCTCTGACAATTCTTACACAGGCCTGCCACCGCAGCCTGAGTGAAATAATGCCCACATTATTTCACAGCCATTTTACACTGCACATAAGTAACTTATAAGTCACCTATATGTCTCACCTTCACCTGGTGAAGCTTGGGTGCAAAGTTACTTAGTGTGTGGGCACCCTGGCACTAGCCAAGGTGCCCCCACATTGTTCAGGGCAAATTCCCTGGACTTTGTGATTGCGGGGAGACCATTACACGTGTGCACTATACATAGGTCACTACCTATGTATAGCGTCACAATGGTAACTCCGAACATGGCCACGTAACCTGTCTAAGATCATGGAATTGTCGCCCCAATGCCATTCTGGCATTGGGGAGACAATTCCATGATCCCCTGAGTCTCTAGCACAGACCCGGGTACTGCCAAACTGCCTTTCCCGGGGTTTCACTGCAGCTGCTGCTGCTGCCAACCCCTCAGGCAGGTTTCTGCCCTCCTGGGGTCCAGCCAGGCCTGGCCCAGGAAGGCAGAACAAAGGACTTCCTCAGAGAGAGGGTGTTACACCCTCTCCCTTTGGAAAAAGGTGTCAGGGCTGGGGAGGAGTAGCCTCCCTCAGCCTCTGGAAATGCTTTGATGGGCACAGATGGTGCCCATCTCTGCATAAGCCAGTCTACACCGGTTCAGGGATCCCCCAGCCCTGCTCTGGCGCGAAACTGGACAAAGGAAAGGGGAGTGACCACTCCCCTGACCTGCACCTCCCAGGGGAGGTGCCCAGAGCTCCTCCAGCGTGCCCCAGACCTCTGCCATCTTGGATTCAGAGGTGTGCTGGCACACTGGACTGCTCTGAGTGGCTAGGGCCAGCAGGTGACGTCAGAGACTCCTTCTGATATGCTCTTACCTGTGTTACTAGCCTATCCTCCTTCCTAGGTAGCCAAACCTCCTTTTCTGGCTATTTAGGGTCTCTGCTTTCGGGAATTCTTCGGATACCGAATGCAAGAGCTCACCAGAGTTCCTCTGCATCTCTCTCTTCACCTTCTGCCAAAGGATCGACCACTGACTGCTCAGGACGCCTGCAAAACTGCAACAAAGTAGCAAAGACGACTACTGCAACCTTGTATCGCTTATCCTGCCATCTTCTCGACTGTTTCCTGGTGGTGCATGCTCTGGGGGTAGCCTGCCTCCTTCTTGCACCAGGAGCTCTGAAGAAATCTCCAGTGGGTCGACGGAATCTTCCCCCTGCAACCGCAGGCAACAAAAGACTGCATCACCGGTCCTCTGGGTCCCCTCTCAGCACGACGAGCGTGGTCCATGGAACTCAGCAACTCTGTCCAAGTGACTCCCACAGTCCAGTGACTCTTCAGTCCAAGTTTGGTGGAGGTAAGTCCTTGCCTCCCCACACTAGACTGCATTGCTGGGTACCGCGTGATTTGCAGCTGCTCCGACTCCTATGCACTCTTCCAGGATTTCCTTTGTGCACAGCCAAGCCTGGGTCCCCGACACTCTAACCTGCCTTGCACAACCTTCTGAGTTGCCCTCCGGCGTCGTGGGACTCCCTTTTCTCACTTCTGGTGGACTCCGGTTCACTCCTCTTCCAAGTGCCTGTTCCGGTACTTCTGTGGGTGCTGCCTGCTTCTGTGAGGGCTCCCTGACTTGCTGAGCGCCCCCTCTGTCTCCTCATCCAAATGGCGACATCCTGGTCCCTCCTGGGCCACAGCAGCATCCAAAAACCCTAACTGCGACCCTTGCAGCTAGCAAGGCTTGTTTGCGGTCTTTCTGCCTGGGAACACCTATGCAAGCTTCTTCACGACGTGGGACATCCATCCTCCAAAGGGGAAGTTTCTAGCCCTCTCGTTCTTGCAGAATCCTCAGCTTCTACCATCCGGTGACAGCTTCTTTGCACCCTCAGCTGGCATTTCCTGGGCATCTGCCCTCTCTCGACACTGTCGCGACTCTTGGACTTGGTCCCCTTGTCTTACAGGTACTCAGGTCTGGAAATCCACTGTTGTTGCTTTGCTGGTGTTGGTCTTCCTTGCAGAATCCCCCTATCACGACTTCTGTGCTCTCTGCGGGTTATAGGTGCACTTTACACCTACTTTTCAGGGTCTTGGGGTGGGCTATTTTTCTAACCCTCACTGTTTTCTTACAGTCCCAGCGACCCTCTACAAGCTCACATAGGTTTGAGGTCCATTCGTGGTTCGCATTCCACTTTTGGAGTATATGGTTTGTGTTGCCCCTATACCTATGTGCTCCTATTGCAATCTATTGTAACATTACACTGCTTGCATTACTTCCTTTTGCTATTACTTCATAATTTTGGTATTGTGTACATATATCTTGTGTATATTTGGCATCCTCATACTGAGGGTACTCACTGAGATACTTTTGGCAATTTGTCATAAAACTAAAGTACCTTTATTTTTAGTACATCTGTGTATTGTGTTTTCTTATGATATTGTGCATATGACACCAGTGGTATAGTAGGAGCTTTGCATTTCTCCTAGTTCAGCCTAAGCTGCTCTGCTATAGCTACCTTCTATCAGCCTAAGCTGCTAGAAACACCTCTTCTACACTAATAAGGGATAACTGGACCTGGTACAGAGTGTAAGTACCCCTTGGTACCCACTACAAGCCAGGCCAGCCTCCTACATTGGTTGTGCAGCGGTGGGATCAGTACTTGCAACTACTTACCACTTTGTCATATTGTACTTTTCATAAGAGAATAATATACAAAACAAGTTCAGTGTATGTACACCTAACCAGAAAGTTTTGCTTTTCTTCTCTTACACTATTTGCTGAAAAGTACTTCTAAACTTTCTAAAAGTTTCAAAAAGTTGAAAAAGTTTTTTTTCCTGTTTCTTTAGAAAGTCCTGAAACTTTTTCTATCTTTTATCTGTCTCTAAACCTTTTTGTATCATGTCTGGTGTAGGAACTTCTCTTAATTTGGTCAATACAACTTATGACCACCTTAACTTTAAGAGCCTAAGGATTCTCTGCATTGATAGAGGTTTAGTGGTAGAAAAGAACCCTTCTAGAGAATTATTGTCTAACATGCTCATTGAGAATGATAAGGCCTTAGCTGGCAGTTCAATTGAGAAGTTAGGAGATAGCTCACACTCTGACTCAGGGGAGCCCCCAGTGGGAGTGTTACAGGGTTCCTTCCTAATCTGGCCCTTAGCAGAACACCTAGCATTGCTGGTAGTAATAGAAGCTCCCATCATAGTAGGGAAGGTTTTGTTCCTGAAGGCCAGGTTGTTAGGGTGACAACTGTCAGGGGCAGGTCTCCCTCTGCTCATTCAAATCTTTCTTCTGTGTCAAAACAGTCCCAACCCACCCACCCACCCTGATAACAAAATGTTAGAAAGGGAACTCAATAAGTTGAGAGTGGAAGAGACCAGGCTGAAGCTTAAACAGCAACAGCTGGCTCTAGACAGGGAATCCCTAGACTTAGAAAAGGAGAGTCAGAGGTTAGGGTTAGGACCCCATGGTGGCAGCAGTAGTATTCCTGATAGCAATCCTGTGAGAGAGCATGATTCTAGGAATCTGCATAAGATAGTTCCCCCTTACAAGGAGGGGGATGACATTAACAAGTGGTTTGCTGCACTTGAGAGGGCCTGTATGGTACAGGGGGTCACTCAAAGGCAGTGGGCTGCTATCCTATGGCTATCTTTCAGTGGAAAGGGTAGGGATAGGCTCCTTACTGTGAAGGAAAGTGATGCCAATAATTTTGCAGTTTTGAAGAATGCACTCTTGGATGGATTTGGCTTAACCACTGAACAATACAGGATTAAGTTCAGAGAAACCAGAAAAGAGTCCTCACAAGACTGGGTAGACTTTGTTGACTATTCAGTGAAGTCCTTGGAGGGGTGGTTACATGGCAGTAAAGTTTCTGACTATGAAAGCCTGTACAATCTAATCCTGAGAGAGCATATTCTGAATAACTGTGTGTCTGATTTGTTACACCAATATCTAGTGGACTCAGATCTGACCTCTCCCCAAGAATTGGGAAAGAAGGCAGACAAATGGGTCAGAACAAGAGTGAACAGAAAAGTTCATACAGGGGGTGACAAGGATGGCAAGAAGAAGGATGGTAAGTCTTCAGACAAGGGTGGGGACAAATCTAAAAATGAGTCTTCATCAGGCCCACAAAAACACTCTGGTGGGAGTGGTGGGTCCAATTCCTCTTCTAATCAAGTAAAGAAACCATGGTGCTATTTATGTAAAGTAAAAGGCCATTGGACAACTGATGCCAGTTGTCCAAAGAAAAGCACCAAGCCTCCCACTACCACAACCCCTACTGCAACCTCTAGTGCCCCTAGTAATAGCAGTGGTGGTGGGAGCAAACCTACTAATAGCCAATCCAATGGAGTAGCTGGGCTCACTTTTGGTAATTTAGTTGGGGTTGGTCTTGTTAGGGAGACCACAGAGGCTGTGCTAGTCTCTGAAGGTGCCATTGATTTGGCCACCTTGGTTGCTTGTCCCCCTAATATGGATAAGTACAAGCAACTTCCCCTAATCAATGGTGTTGAGGTTCAGACCTACAGGGACACAGGTGCCAGTGTTACCATGGTAGTAGAGAAACTGGTACACCCTGAACAACACCTGCTTGGTCACCAGTACCAAGTGACAGACGCTCATAACAACACTCTTAGCCACCCCATGGCTGTTGTGAATCTCAACTGGGGGGTGGTTACTGGTCCAAAGAAAGTTGTGGTTGCTTCAGATTTACCTGTAGACTGTCTACTAGGGAATGATTTAGAGACATCAGCTTGGGCAGAAGTGGAGTTGGAGGCTCATGCAGCAGTGCTGGGCATTCCTGGGCATATTTTTGCTTGGACAAGGGCTCAGGCCAAAATGCAAAAAGGACAGGTTGACTTGGATCCTGGAACAATGGACCAAGTGCTCCCTAAAGCTAGGATTAGTAAGGGTAAATCCCTACCCAATATCCCTCCCTCTACAGATGATTCTACTTCTGAGGAAGAAGAATTTCCTCCCTGGGCAGAAGCGTCACCAGATGAGCTGACAGCAGACACTCCTGAGCTTTTGGGTGGAGGGGGGCCTGCCAGGGAAGAGCTGAGTGTGGCACAGCAGCACTGTCCCACATTAGAGGGTCTCAGACAGCAAGCTGTCAAACAGCAAAATGGGGATGTCAGTGACTCACATAGAGTTTACTGGGAGGACAACCTCTTGTACACAGAGGCAGGGGATCCAAAACCTGGAGCAGCCAGGAGATTGGTCATTTCCCTGCAGTACAGAGAGTTCCTCCTAACTCTGGCACATGACATTCCTTTGGCTGGACATTTGGGTCAGATTAAAACATGGGAAAGGCTTGTCCCCCTGTTTCACTGGCCTAGGATGTCAGAGGACACAAAAGACTTCTGTAAGTCCTGTGTGACCTGCCAAGCCAGTGGCAAGACTGGTGGCACCCCAAAGGCTCCCCTTATTCCACTGCCTGTGGTTGGGGTTCCCTTTGAAAGGGTAGGGGTGGACATAGTTGGCCCCCTTGACCCTCCTTCTGCTTCAGGCAATAGGTTTATCTTGGTGGTAGTGGACCATGCCACAAGATATCCTGAAGCTATTCCTCTAAGGACCACTACAGCTCCTGCAGTGGCAAAAGCCCTCCTGGGAATCTTTTCCAGGGTGGGTTTCCCAAAAGAGGTTGTATCAGACAGAGGTAGCAACTTTATGTCTGCATACTTGAAGGCCATGTGGAAGGAATGTGGTGTAACATACAAATTCACCACACCTTATCATCCACAAACAAATGGACTGGTAGAGAGGTTTAATAAAACTCTCAAAGGAATGATAATGGGACTCCCTGAAAAACTCAGGAGGAGATGGGATATCCTGTTACCTTGCCTCCTTTTTGCTTACAGGGAGGTACCCCAGAAAGGAGTGGGCTTCAGCCCCTTTGAACTCCTATTTGGACACCCTGTAAGAGGTCCCCTGACACTTGTAAAGGAGGGTTGGGAACAACCTTTAAAAGCTCCCAGGCAAGACATAGTGGACTATGTACTCGGCCTAAGATCCAGAATGGCTGAGTACATGAAAAAGGCCAGTAAAAACCTTCAGGCCAGCCAAGAGCTCCAAAAGCAATGGCATGACCAGAAGGCTGTTCTGATTCAGTACCAACCAGGACAGAAGGTGTGGGTATTGGAGCCTGTGGCCCCAAGAGCACTCCAAGACAATGGAGTGGACCCTATCTCATTGTTGAAAAGAAGGGCGAGGTCACCTACTTGGTTGACGTGGGCACTGCCAGGAGTCCTCTTAGGGTGCTCCATGTCAATCGCCTAAAACCCTACTATGACAGGGCTGATCTCACCCTGCTCATGGTAACAGATGAAGGACAGGAAGAAAAGAGTGACCCTCTCCCTGATCTCTTCTCTTCCTCAGAACAAGATGCTCTAGTGGAAGGTGTAGTTTTGGCAGACTGTCTTACTGTTGAGCAGAAAGACAACTGCATAAATCCCCTAGGTCAGTTTTCTGAACTCTTTTCTACGGTGCCAGGCACCACTTCTTGGTGTGAGCACACTATAGATACTGGAGACAGCATGCCTGTCAAAAGTGAAATCTATAGGCAGCCTGACCATGTCAGGGACTGCATAAAACAAGAAGTTCAGAAAATGCTGGAACTGGGAGTGGTTGAACAAAAACTCAGCAAAAACTGTATTTTCGACTATTGGAGGGCACTACCAATTCACAGTAATGCCCTTTGGTTTGAAAAATGCACCTGCCACTTTTCAGAGGTTGGTGAATACAGTCCTGCAAGGGTTGGAGGCTTTTAGTGCAGCATATCGGGACGATATAGCTGTCTTTAGCTCCACCTGGGATGATCACCTGGTCCACCTGTGGAAAGTTTTGGAGGCCCTGCAGAAGGCAGGCCTCACTATCAAGGCTTCAAAGTGCCAGATAGGGCAGGGGAAAGTGGTTTATCTGGGACACCTGGTAGGTGGAGAACAGATTGCACCACTTCAGGGGAAAATACAAACTATCATAGATTGGGTTCCCCCTACAACACAGACCCAGGTGAGAGCCTTCCTAGGCCTCACTGGGTATTACAGGAGGTTCATTAAGAACTATGGCTCCATTGCAGCCCCACTTAATGATCTCACTTCCAAGAAAATGCCTAAAAAGGTATTGTGGACAGCTAGCTGTCAGAAAGCTTTTGAGGAGCTGAAACAGGCCATGTGCACTGCACCTGTCCTAAAAAGCCCATGTTACTCCAAGAAATTCATTGTTCAAACTGATGCATCTGAATTAGGGGTAGGGGCAGTCTTATCACAACTCAATACTGAGGGCCAGGATCAGCCTGTTGCTTTTATCAGCAGGAGGTTGACCCCTAGAGAAAAGCGTTGGTCTGCCATAGAGAGGGAGGCCTTTGCTGAGGTCTGGGCACTGAAGAAGTTGAGACCATACCTGTTTGGCACTCACTTCATTGTTCAGACAGACCACAAACCTCTACTTTGGCTAAAACAAATGAAAGGTGAAAACCCTAAATTGTTGAGGTGGTCCATATCTCTACAGGGAACGGACTATACAGTGGAACATAGACCTGGGAGTACCCACTCCAATGCAGATGGACTCTCCAGATATTTCCACTTAGACAATGAAGACTCATCAGGTCATGGCTAGTCTTATTGTCCTTCGTTTGGGGGGGGGGGGTTGTGTAGGAAAGTACAATCTTGCCTGGCATGTTACTCCCATATTTCACTGTATATATGTTGTTTTAGTGTATGTGTCACTGGGACCCTGCCAGCCAGGGCCCCAGTGCTCATAAGTGTGCCCTGTATGTGTTCCCTGTGTGATGACTAACTGTCTCACTGAGGCTCTGCTAACCAAAACCTCAGTGGTTATGCTCTCTCTGCTTTCCAAATTGTCACTAACAGGCTAGTGACCAATTTGACCAATTCACATTGGCATACTGGAACACCCTTATAATTCTCTAGTATATGTTACTGAGGTACCCAGGGTATTGGGGTTCCAGGAGATCCCTATGGGCTGCAGCATTTCTTTTGCCACCCATAGGCAGCTCTGACAATTCTTACACAGGCCTGCCACCGCAGCCTGAGTGAAATAATGCCCACATTATTTCACAGCCATTTTACACTGCACATAAGTAACTTATAAGTCACCTATATGTCTAACCTTCACCTGGTGAAGGTTGGGTGCAAGGTTACTTAGTGTGTGGGCACCCTGGCACTAGCCAAGGTGCCCCCACATTGTTCAGGGCAAATTCCCCGGACTGTGTGAGTGCGGGGACACCATTACACGAGTGCACTATACATAGGTCACTATCTATGTATAGCGTCACAATGGTAACTCCGAACATGGCCATGTAACCTGTCTAAGATCATGGAATTGTCACCCCAATGCCATTCTGGCATTGGGGAGACAAATCCATGATCCCCCGAGTCTCTAGCACAGACCCGGGTACTGCCAAAGTGCCTTTCCCGGGGCTTCACTGCAGCTGCTGCTGCTGCTGCTGCCAACCCCTCAGACAGGTTTCTGCCCTCCTCGGCTTGGCCCAGGAAGGCAGAACAAAGGACTTCCTCAGAGAGAGGGTGTTACACCCTCTCCCTTTAGAAAAAGGTGTCAGGGCTGGGAAGGAGTAGCCTCCCCCAGCCTCTGGAAATGCTTTGATGGGCACAGATGGTGCCCATCTCTGCATAAGCCAGTCTACACCGGTTCAGGGATCCCCCAGCCCTGCTCTGGCGCGAAACTGGACAAAGGAAAGGGGAGTGACCACTCCCCTGACCTGCACCTCCCAGGGGAGGTGCCCAGAGCTCCTCCAGCGTGCCCCAGACCTCTGCCATCTTGGATTCAGAAGTGTGCTGGCACACTGGACTGCTCTGAGTGGTCAGGGCCAGCAAGTGACGTCAGAGACTCCTTCTGATAGGCTCTTACCTGTGTTACTAGCCTATCCTCCTTCCTAGGTAGCCAAACCTCCTTTTCTGGCTATTTAGGGTCTCTGCTTTGGGGAATTCTTCGGATACCGAATGCAAGAGCTCACCAGAGTTCCTCTGCATCTCTCTCTTCACCTTCTGCCAAAGGATCGACCGCTGACTGCTCAGGACGCCTGCAAAACCGCAACAAAGTGGCAAAGGCGACTACTGCAACCTTGTATCGCTTATCCTGCCGCCTTCTCGACTGTTTTCTGGTGGTGCATGCTCTGGGGGTAGCCTGCCTCCTTCTTGCACCAGGAGCTCTGAAGAAATCTCCAGTGGGTCGACGGAATCTTCCCCCTGCAACCGCAGGCAACAAAAGACTGCATCACCGGTCCTCTGGGTCCCCTCTCAGCACGACGAGCGTGGTCCCTGGAACTCAGCAACTCTGTCCAAGTGACTCCCACAGTCCAGTGACTCTTCAGTCCAAGTTTGGTGGAGGTAAGTTCTTGCCTCCCCACACTAGACTGCTTGCTGGGTACCGCGTGATTTGCAGCTGCTCCGACTCCTGTGCACTCTTCCAGGATTTCCTTTGTGCACAGCCAAGGCTGGGTCCCCGACATTCTAACCTGCAGTGCACAACCTTCTGAGTTGTCCTCCGGCGTCGTGGGACTCCCTTTTCTGACTTCGGGTGGACTCTGGTTCACTCCTCTTCCAAGTGCCTGTTCTGGTACTTCTGCAGGTGCTGCCTGCTTCTGTGAGGGCTCCCTGACTTGCTGGGCGCCCCCTCTGTCTCCTCATCCAAGTGGCGACATCCTGGTCCCTCCTGGGCCACAGCAGCATCCAAAAACCCTAACCACGACCCTTGCAGCTAGCAAGGCTTGTTTGCGGTCTTTCTGCGTGGGAACACCTCTGCAAGCTTCTTCACGACGTGGGACATCCATCCTCCAAAGGGGAGGTTTCTAGCCCTCTTCAGTCTTGCAGAATCCTCAGCTTCTACCATCTGGTGGCAGCTTCTTTGCACCCTCAGCTGGCATTTCCTGGGCATCTGCCCTCTCTCGACACTGTCGCGACTCTTGGACTTGGTCCACTTGTCTTACAGGTACTCAGGTCCGGAAATCCACTGTTGTTGCTTTGCTGGTGTTGGTCTTCCTTGCAGAATCCCCCTATCACGACTTCTGTGCTCTCTGGGGGTTATAGGTGCACTTTACACCTACTTTTCAGGGTCTTGGGGTGGGCTATTTTTCTAACCCTCACTGTTTTCTTACAGTCCCAGCGACCCTCTACAAGCTCACATAGGTTTGGGGTCCATTTGTGGTTCGCATTCCACTTTTGGAGTATATGGTTTGTGTTGCCCCTATACCTATGTGCTCCTATTGGAATCTATTGTAACTTTACACTGCTTGCATTACTTCCTTTTGCTATTACTGCCTAATTTTGGTATTGTGTACATATATCTTGTGTATATTTGGCATCCTCATACTGAGGGTACTCACTGAGATACTTTTGGCATATTGTCATAAAAATAAAGTACCTTTATTTTTAGTACATCTGTGTATTGTGTTTTCTTATGATATTGTGCATATGACACCAGTGGTATAGTAGGAGCTTTGCATGTCTCCTAGTTCAGCCTAAGCTGCTCTGCTATAGCTACCTATCTTCCGGTCTTCTGTGTTCTTCTTCTCTGTTCTTCTCGGTGCTTCTGTGTTCTTCTTCTCGGTTCTTCTGTGTTCTTCTGTGTTCTTCTCTGTTCTTCTCTGTTCTTCTGCTCTTCCGATCTTCTGTGCTTCTGTCTTCTGTTCTTCTGCTCTTCCGGTCTTCTGTTCTTCTGTTCTTCTGTTCTTCTGTTCTTCTGCTCTTCCGGTCTTCTGTTCTTCTGTTCTTCTGTTCTTCTGTTCTTCTGTCTTCTGCTCTTCCGGTCTTCTGTTCTTCTGTCTTCTGCTCTCCTGTCTTCGGCTCTTCTACCTCCTCCGTCTTCTTCCCCCGAGCCTGCCCTCCTGCTCCTTCCTCATCCCCCTCCCTCACTCGCCTCCCCCTCTCTCACCCCTAGCTAACCCGTTCGCTATCTACCTCCCTCACTCCTCCTATCTTCCTATGTCTCTAGCTCCCTATCTCACTATCTAACTCCCCCACTCTCCACCTCCTCCTACCTACCTATCTGTCTATCTATCTATTTCCCTATCTATCGACTTCTCTATCTATTTTCTCTATCTATTTCTCTATCTCTCCCCCCCTCCCACCACCCCCTCTACTACCTATCTCCCTATCCTCTCACTCTACCTCTCTCCCTCACCCACCTCTACAACCCCCCCTCCCCTATCTTCACAACCCTACTCCTATCTCTCTCCCTAATCTCCAAACCTCCTAACACTCACCCTCCTCCACCCTAAACCCCCTCCCCCAGCTCCTCTCACTCTACCTGTCCCCCCCCCTCCCTCGCGCTTTCCCGCCGCGACCTCCTGCACGCCCCCGCCCCCCAGCTCCCATTCGCCCCCAGCTGACCCCTCCCCCCCCCCTCCTACCTCTTATGGCGGCCGCTGCGCGACAGTGGTAGCGACCCTTGACCCAAGGGTAGGTCGCTCCCCCTGCCGCTGCAGCTCCTCCAAGTTCCCGAGTTCCTGTGTTCCTGAGACCCACCTAACTGTAAGTACCCCCCTCCTCCCAGCCCCTCGCCCTGCCCCGCGCCACTCACCTTCTCTCCTGCTCCTGCTTCTTTTCCTCCTCTCTGTCTCTTCCTCCTCGCCCCCCCTCTGCAATCTTCTTCTGTGTTCTTCTGTTCTTCTGTTCTTCCCTTCTGTTCTTCTGTGTTCTTCCGGTCTTCTGTGTTCTTCTTCTCTGTTCTTCTCGGTGCTTCTGTGTTCTTCTTCTCGGTTCTTCTGTGTTCTTCTGTGTTCTTCTCTGTTCTTCTCTGTTCTTCTCTGTTCTTCTGCTCTTCCGATCTTCTGTGCTTCTGTCTTCTGTTCTTCTGCTCTTCCGGTCTTCTGCTCTTCCGGTCTTCTGTTCTTCTGTTCTTCTGTTCTTCTGTTCTTCTGTTCTTCTGTCTTCTGCTCTTCCGGTCTTCTGTTCTTCTGTCTTCTGCTCTCCTGTCTTCGGCTCTTCTACCTCCTCCGTCTTCTTCCCCCGAGCCTGCCCTCCTGCTCCTTCCTCATCCCCCTCCCTCACTCGCCTCCCCCTCTCTCACCCCTAGCTAACCCGTTCGCTATCTACCTCCCTCACTCCTCCTATCTTCCTATCTCTCTAGCTCCCTATCTCACTATCTAACTCCCCCACTCTCCACCTCCTCCTACCTACCTATCTGTCTATCTATCTATTTCCCTATCTATCGACTTCTCTATCTATTTTCTCTATCTATTTCTCTATCTCTCCCCCCCTCCCGCCACCCCCTCTACTACCTATCTCCCTATCCTCTCACTCTACCTCTCTCCCTCACCCACCTCTACAACCCCCCCTCCCCTATCTTCACAACCCTACTCCTATCTCTCTCCCTAATCTCCAAACCTCCTAACACTCACCCTCCTCCACCCTAAACCCCCTCCCCCAGCTCCTCTCACTCTACCTGTCCCCCCCCTCCCTCGCGCTTTCCCGCCGCGACCTCCTGCACGCCCCCGCCCCCCAGCTCCCATTCGCCCCCAGCTGACCCCTCCCCCCCCCCTCCTACCTCTTATGGCGGCCGCTGCGCGACAGTGGTAGCGACCCTTGACCCAAGGGTAGGTCGCTCCCCCTGCCGCTGCAGCTCCTCCAAGTTCCCGAGTTCCTGTGTTCCTGAGACCCACCTAACTGTAAGTACCCCCCTCCTCCCAGCCCCTCGCCCTGCCCCGCGCCACTCACCTTCTCTCCTGCTCCTGCTTCTTTTCCTCCTCTCTGTCTCTTCCTCCTCGCCCCCCCTCTGCAATCTTCTTCTGTGTTCTTCTGTTCTTCTCTTCTGTTCTTCTGTTCTTCCCTTCTGTTCTTCTGTGTTCTTCCGGTCTTCTGTGTTCTTCTTCTCTGTTCTTCTCGGTGCTTCTGTGTTCTTCTTCTCGGTTCTTCTGTGTTCTTCTGTGTTCTTCTCTGTTCTTCTGCTCTTCCGATCTTCTGTGCTTCTGTCTTCTGTTCTTCTGCTCTTCCGGTCTTCTGTTCTTCTGTTCTTCTGTTCTTCTGTTCTTCTGTTCTTCTGCTCTTCCGGTCTTCTGTTCTTCTGTTCTTCTGTTCTTCTGTTCTTCTGTTCTTCTGTCTTCTGCTCTTCCGGTCTTCTGTTCTTCTGTCTTCTGCTCTCCTGTCTTCGGCTCTTCTACCTCCTCCGTCTTCTTCCCCTGAGCCTGCCCTCCTGCTCCTTCCTCATCCCCCTCCCTCACTCGCCTCCCCCTCTCTCACCCCTAGCTAACCCGTTCGCTATCTACCTCCCTCACTCCTCCTATCTTCCTATCTCTCTAGCTCCCTATCTCACTATCTAACTCCCCCACTCTCCACCTCCTCCTACCTACCTATCTGTCTATCTATCTATTTCCCTATCTATCGACTTCTCTATCTATTTTCTCTATCTATTTCTCTATCTCTCCCCCCCTCCCGCCACCCCCTCTACTACCTATCTCCCTATCCTCTCACTCTACCTCTCTCCCTCACCCACCTCTACAACCCCCCCTCCCCTATCTTCACAACCCTACTCCTATCTCTCTCCCTAATCTCCAAACCTCCTAACACTCACCCTCCTCCACCCTAAACCCCCTCCCCCAGCTCCTCTCACTCTACCTGTCCCCCCCCTCCCTCGCGCTTTCCCGCCGCGACCTCCTGCACGCCCCCGCCCCCCAGCTCCCATTCGCCCCCAGCTGACCCCTCCCCCCCCCTCCTACCTCTTATGGCGGCCGCTGCGCGACTGCGCAGCGGGCACGCCGCTGGCGCGCCGGAGGCGCGCCAGAGGCAAGCCCGTCTGCGCCCGTCTGCGCCCGTCCGCGCCTGGCCCGCGCCCAGCGCCACGACCCCTGGTCCCCAGCTCCCCCAAGCCCCGCTGATCCGCTACGACCCCACCACCCTCCACGCCCTCAACCCAGGGCGCTCCAAAACCTGCTTCCTAGCTCACCCCAAACGCACCCATGGACCCTTCGCCTGCAACTCCTGCAAACGCATCTTCCACCACGCAACTACCACGACCACAAGCCCACGCGCCATCAACCACCTCAAGTGCATCCTGATCAACGCTCGTTCCGTCCACAAGCACGCCGTTGAACTTTGGGACCTCCTGGACTCCACAGCCCCGGACGTCGCCTTCATCACGGAGACATGGATGAACGCCTCCTCTGCTCCAGACATCGCTACCGCCATCCCCGAAGGCTACAAGATCTCCAGAAAAGACCGCACCAACCAAGTAGGAGGAGGTGTCGCCATCATCTTCAAAGACTCCATCAGCGTCACCACCTCCACCGAAGACCCCCCCCCTCGCCGCTGAACACCTGCATTTTCAGATTCGCACCGACCCAAGGACCACCCTCAGAGGATCCCTCGTCTACCGTCCTCCTGGACCTCGCGCCTCTTTCAGCGACGCCATCGCCGACTTCATCTCCCCGCACGCCCTCGCCTCACCGGACTACATCCTCCTAGGCGACCTCAACTTCCATCTGGAACAAAACAACGACCCCAACACCACCACCCTGCTCGACAACCTCGCCAACCTCGGCCTCAAACAACTGGTGAACACCGCCACCCACATCGCCGGACACACGCTCGACCCTATCTTCTCCGCCAGCAAACACGTCTTCTTCAGCCACACCTCTGCCCTACACTGGACCGACCACAGCTGCGTCCACTTCACATTCCGACGCGAGACCTCCCACCTCCGCACTCAACCCATCCCTCATCGACAGTGGAACAAGATCCCTGAAGAGCAACTCTTCTCCGCTCTCGCCGCCAACCAACCCACCCTCACCACCGACCCCAACGACGCAGCTCTCAACCTCACAAACTGGATCTCCAACTGCGCTGACAACCTTGCTCCCCTCAAACGCACGCATCGACAGACCAACACCAAAAAACCTCTCTGGTTCTCTGACACCCTCAAAGAATCAAAGAAAACTTGTCGTGCCCTTGAGAAGGCCTGGCGCAAGGACCACACCGCTGACAACATGACCGCCCTCAAGAACGCTACACGCGAACACCACCACCTGATCCGCACTGCCAAAAGGAACTTTTTCACCGACAGACTAGACAAAAACAGCCACAACAGCAGAGAACTCTTCAGCATCGTCAAAGAGTTCTCCAACCCCAGCGCCAGCGCCAACGCCGTCACGCCCTCACAGGATTTGTGCGAATCCCTCGCCACTTTCTTCCATCGCAAGATCAGCGACCTCCACGACAGCTTCGGACACCAGACCCAACCATACACCACTGAACCCGCTTCCCCGGACATCACCCTCAACAACTGGACCCACATCAACACGGAAGAAACCAAATCCATCATGAACTCTATCCACTCCGGCGCCCCTTCGGACCCCTGCCCGCACTTCATCTTTAACAAAGCCGACGACATCATCGCCCCGCACCTCCAGACCGTCATCAACTCTTCTTTTTCTTCTGCTACCTTCCCCGAATGCTGGAAGCACGCTGAAGTCAACGCCCTACTAAAGAAACCTACGGCTGACCCAAGCGACCTGAAAAACTTCCGCCCCATCTCTCTTCTACCTTTCCCAGCCAAGGTAATAGAAAAGACCGTCAACAAACAGCTGACCACCTTCCTGGAAGACAACAACCTGCTCGACCCTTCACAAACCGGATTCCGAACCAACCACAGCACGGAAACCGCCCTCATCTCAGTCACAGACGACATCAGAACCCTGATGGACAACGGTGAAACAGTCGCCCTCATTCTCCTCGACCTCTCGGCTGCCTTTGACACCGTCTGTCACCGCACCCTAATCACCCGCCTACGCTCCACCGGGATCCAAGGCCAGGCCCTGGACTGGATCGCCTCCTTCCTCGCTAACCGCTCCCAAAGAGTTTACCTCCCTCCGTTTCGCTCAGAACCCACCAAGATCATCTGCGGCGTACCTCAAGGCTCATCGCTCAGCCCGACACTCTTCAATGTCTACATGAGCCCCCTCGCCGACATCGTACGCAAGCACGACATCATCATCACCTCCTACGCCGACGACACCCAACTTGTACTCTCCCTCACCAAGGACCCCGCCAGCGCCAAGACCAACCTACAAGAGGGTATGAAGGACGTCGCAGATTGGATGAGGCTCAGCCGCCTAAAGCTGAACTCTGAAAAAACGGAAGTCCTCATCCTCGGCAACACCCCGTCCGCCTGGGACGACTCCTGGTGGCCCACGGCCCTCGGCACCGCACCGACCCCCGCAGACCACGCCCGCAACCTCGGCTTCATCTTGGACCCTCTTCTCACCATGACCAAGCAAGTCAACGCCGTGTCCTCCGCCTGCTTCCTCACTCTCCGCATGCTCCGTAAGATCTTCCGCTGGATCCCCGCCGACACCAGAAAAACCGTGACCCACGCCCTCGTCACGAGCCGCCTGGACTACGGCAACACCCTCTACGCCGGGACCACAGCCAAACTCCAAAACCGCCTGCAACGCATCCAAAACGCCTCGGCCCGCCTCATCCTCGACGTACCCCGCAACAGCCACATCTCCGCACACCTGAGACACCTGCATTGGCTCCCTGTCAGCAAAAGGATCACCTTCCGTCTTCTCACCCACGCACACAAAGCCCTCCACAACAAGGGACCGGAATACCTCAACAGACGCCTCAGCTTCTACGTCCCCACCCGCCCCCTCCGCTCCGCTGGCCTCGCACATGCTGCCGTCCCTCGCACCCGCCGCTCCACGGCGGGTGGGAGATCTTTCTCCTTCCTGGCGGCCAAGACCTGGAACTCCCTCCCCACCAGCCTCAGGACCACCCAGGACCACTCCGCTTTCCGGAGACTCCTAAAGACTTGGCTGTTCGAGCAGCGATAACCCCCCCTCTCCCCCCTAGCGCCTTGAGACCCGCACGGGTGAGTAGCGCACTTTATAAATGTTAATGATTTGATTTGATTTGATTTACCTTCTATCAGCCTAAGCTGCTAGAAACACCTCTTCTACACTAATAAGGGATAACTGGACCTGGTACAGAGTGTAAGTACCCCATGGTACCCACTACAAGCCAGGCCAGCCTCCTACATGAAGGACCTTTTGCGCAAAGGCACTTTCACCTTGTCTTCTCTCCAACTGAGAGGTTTTCCTAGCAACATCTTTTTGGTGGAAAAATTAGACGGAGGTCAACGTCCGGTGATCAACCTCAGGGAGTTCAATGGGTGTCTAGTTTACTGCCACTTCAAGATGGAAGTCATCCATCTGCTGCACAATCTGTTGCAACTGGAAGACTGGATGGTTTGCCTTTCCCCCTCACAAACGGAAGCCCATATCTAAATCAAGAAGTTCTAGATGGATAATATTCTACGAATATAGTAACTTAACACTCTTTTTACATCCAGTGTATGAAGGGCTCTGACTGCAAATGAATTAGGTTGATGTAAAAAGCAGAAACCACGGACTACCCGGTCTCTGTGTAGCTAGAAGAAAGGTTCTTCCAAGGTTAATGCCTGGAGCTCACTGACACACCTGAGTGAAGTAATGACCACCACAAATGCAACCTTCCAAGAGAGAAATTGGAGGGAACAGCTGTGCTATGGTTCAAATTGTGAAACTATGAGTCTGGTAAGTACAATGTTGAGATTCCATGCAGGTACAGAAGGAGCTCTAGGTGGGATTACTCTTTTAAGGCCTTTCATAACAGCCTTCATTACTGGTACCTTGAACAAGAATAAATGTTGACTTTTTTATAGATAGGCAGCCACAGCAGCTAAATGTAAGTATATTGAAGTATAAGCTAAGCCAGAGTTCTGCAAATGGAGACAATAGCAGACATTGTTTTGAACAGTTGCATCAATGGATTATTGTGTGTACTGCGGCAGTAGAAAACAAACCTTTTACACTTAACTATGTAACACGCTCTAGTTGTGGGCCTATGACCGTCTTTGAGAATTTTCATACATTTGGGTAGGAGATTTAGGTAACTGAATTCTATGACCTCAGGAGCCAATTTGCAAGATTGAGTTCCTTTGGATTTGGATGCCTGATATCTCCATGGTTCTGGGTGAGAAAGTCTGGGTTGAGAGGAAACTTCTTGTGGGGAACTACAGAGAACTTGAGTAGTGTGGTGAACCATGGTTGACGAGCCCACATGGGAGCTACTAGAGTGAGGGTGAGAGATGTTTGCCTGAGCCTCCGAACTACAAACAGAAGAAGAGGGAGGGGAGCAAAAGCATAGACAAATATCTATGACTAGTTCATCCATAGAGCATTATGGGATGTGGGAACCTGGAGGCGATATTTGAGCATTTTGCGTTGTCTGTGGTTGCAAACAGGTCTATCTGTGGGAACCCCCCACTTGTGGAAGTATCCTGCTGAGGAGATCGGCAAAGTTGTTGTCCGGCCCTGGGAGGTGTTCTGCCAACAGGTGGATGTTGTGACATATTGCCCAATGCCAAATCGTTTGAGATAGTTGTGATAACTGCAAAGGGTGCCCCCCGTTTTTGTAAATACAGCATGGCTGTTGTGTTGTTGTGTTGTCTGTCCAGATCAAGACAACTTTGCCTACCGGGGGAGTTAGGAACGCTTTCAATGCTAGGTGAACAGCTTGAAGCTTGAGGTATTTGAAGTGGAGACTCTGGTGTTTAGTATCCCAGAGACCCTGAACTGTGAGTTCCTGTAGGTGAGCACCCCATCCTGTGAGGGAAGCATTTGCTATGAGAATGATCTGGGGAACAGGGTTGAGGAATGGCCACCCACTTGATAGGTTTTGTATGTTCCCCCACTGCAGAGAGTATTGAGTGTGGCTGTCTACCAACACTAGATTTTGTAACTGACCCTGTGACTGAGACCATTGGCACACTAAGCATTATTGCAGCAGGTGCATATGTAGTCTTGCATGTGGTACTATTGCAATGCAATAAGACTGCTTTGACTGTTATGTGTTGGTTGGGGTGAGGCTGTTGTAATAGCACTTGAATGTTCTGAATCCAGGCTGCGTTTGGGTAGGCTAATCCCAGTTGTGTGTTCAGAATCGCCCCTAGATATGGCTGTATCTGTGAAGGTTGAAGGTGTGACTTTTAAAGTTGATGGTAAAACCTAGTTGATGAAGAAGGTGTAGAGTGGTACAAGTGTGTTGTTGACACAACTGAAGCCTATAGGCTTTGATGAGCCAGTCGTCCAGCTGTGGTAAGACATGGATACCCTGTCTGCGCAGATGTACTTCGGCTAGGCATTTGGTGAACACAGGAGGCACGGTAGTGAGTCCGAATGGGAGCACCTTGAACTGGTAATGCATTTCCGCTATAATGAACCTGAGGTATTTGCGGTAACATGGATGGATTGGAATGTGAAAGTAAGCGTCCTTTAAGTCTAGTGCTGTCATAAAGTCATCCTGTTGTAGCAGTGAGATCACATCTTGAAGAGTTACCATGTGGAAATGTTCCGATAGGATGTACAGTTTAATGGCCTGAGGTCTAATGTAGGCCGTAATGATCGGTCTTATTTGGAGATTAGAAAGTATATGGAGTATATTCCCGAGCCTTGCTGTTGAAGAGGGACAGGTTCTGTGACTCCTTTGTGCAAGAGAGCCTGCACGTCTTGTTTGAGCAGGTTTGATATTCTATGGAGAGTTTTTGTTTCAAGGTGGGATGTTTGGAGGGTGTGTTGATGAGCTCCAGATAATAACCATGTTAGATCATGTCCAGCATCCACTGATCTCTTGTTATGGTTTTCCCAGTGGGGAAGAAGTGTTGTAGTCGTCCCCCGACAGGTGTTAAATAGTTGGGGGGAATAAGTAGAGAGTCACTGTTTGGAGGTGGAGGGTGCGGCACGAGTGGAGACATCCTTTCCATGACCTTTGTAATTGTTTCCTCTATTTGTGCCTTTGTAGCATCCCCTTGATGGGCAGGTCTGGTCCTGTTGCCTGTAGTAAGAGGTAGAGGCATCTGACGGTGTACTTTTGGTGCCCTGTTGTAAGTGGGATGCCGAAAGGCACCACGAAGAGTCGGGGCTTGAAGCGCCCCCATGGATTTAGCCTCCTCTTTGTCTTTCTTCACCTTTTCCAATGTTTGATCCACGTGGGGACCAAATAGATGTTGCATGTCATATGGGACATTGAATAGTATCTGCTGCACCTCTGGCTTACAGCCACATATGCATAGCCAAGCGTGTCTATGCAGCAGTACACTAGTATTGATGCCGCTGGCGGCTGTGCCCGCCAAGTCAAAGGTGCACTTACTGGAATTATTTGATATTAATTCTCCCTCTTGGACAATTTTATGACCCTTTTCTTGTACTCCTCAGGGAGATGTTGGAGGAGTTCCTCCATTTCATCCCAATGGCACTATTGTATCTTGCCAACAAACCAGTGGTTGGTAGCTTGTGCTGCCACCCTTTTGTGTGTTAAATACCATTATTGAGTCTAAGAGGAGTTGGCCCTTGATGTAAGTTGGGTCTGAGGGTGCACTTTTATATGTCTTTTCCACTCTGGCTGTAATAATGCGTCCCCGCCCCGAGTCTTTAAAAATTTCATCCGAGTGGCAAAGCATCCCCTTCAACATAGGCAGGTATTCACATGCCGTAGTGGTGGTGGAGAGTGTTTTGAAGAGAAAATAATCTTCGATGGGATCTGTGACTAAGGGGACGTGATGATTTGCTGCTGTCCTAGCAATCAGTTATTGAAAAGATGTAGCATCATCACAGGGCGATGGCTTAGCTTGGTAGCAGTCTGGATCAGTATCCTCTGGGGGATCAATATCATAACTGTCCCAAGGATCTGTGGGCTGTTGATCTGCATCATCCCCCTCCATTCCCCAGTGTAAGACTGTGTGGATCCCTGTGGTATAATGACCCCTATATCACAATGTGAGTGGTGTGGTGAAGGGGGAGTGATGGTGGAGAGGGGGGTGGAGGAGGTGGTTGAGGTGGTGGAGAAGCAGGTAAAGGAGGCTTCGGAGCACTGGTTGTAATGTCCTTCTTCCTTTTAGGAGGCACAGGTAAGTCAATAACCTCTTCAAAAGACAGTTGGCGCTTTGATGGTATTGGGTGCTGGCTGCACTGCTTTTGCTAAAATCCGACCAGTGAGAGGCTGTATACACAGTTTTTCCTGTTTGGGATCGGGTCTCTCCTGCATGGTTTGGAGGATCGGATCCTGAGCCGATGTTGATGTGGGCATAGAGGGTTTCGGTGCCAAACTAATTTTGGTGCTCAGAGCCGAAGCGTCTGAGGCCTCTGTGTTCGGCCGATGAGTTAGCTGGTCGGCTCAGCTCCAAGTCTGGTCGGCTCAGAGGTAGCCAGTTGGCTCAGCTTTTGCTGCCGAGCCCAAGGCATCCTTAGCAGATGGTCGATGCCTACTGTATGAAGCTGGCCTGGTGTGTGGTGAGCACTTATGATGTCATCATCTTATACCAGGTCCAGGTATCCTCAATTAGTGAGGTGTAGACAGTGTCTAGAAAGCCAGGGCTCTCTAGAGGTAGCTTTAGATGCCCAGCCAAGGCCTATCTAGGAGACATGCAAAGCTTATACAATAACACTACAATCATACAGCACTTACACAGATGAAAGAAACACAGTGTTACAATAATAAGGGTACTTTATTATGGTAACACAATTACTAAAATACTGTACAGTGAAATAACAGAAAATGAAGAAGACCCTAGGGGGAGACCAAACCATATACTACGTAAGTGGAATGAGAAAGACAACCCCCTACCCTAGGAAGTGGAATCTGTAGAGGGGCGCTGGAGGAACTAGGAACCCCAAACGGTAAATACCAGGATGCCCCCCAGCGATCAGAAGGGAAGAGGTGAGTACCTGTTTTTTTCCCAAACCCACAGGTAAGATTTTGAAAGACTGTGTAAGACCCAAGCAACACTGGAAGAAACTAAAGGTGGATTCTGACAGAAGAGGGCCTGCAAAAGAAGGGCACTAAGTCCTGTTCGAGTTGAAGTACTCTTCTGGAGATGCAGGGCCAGGTAGACGGTGAAGACAAGAACTTGGATGTGCAGCAGGTGAAGAGTTCCGGAAGTGATACAGACAATGCCCCACAAAGAAGACTTGCAGTCAGTCTGCGGTGTTGGAAAATCACCAACAAGCCTTGCCAAAGGCAAAAGTCGCAGATGAAGAGTTGCAGAGGTGCCGGGGACCAGTAAAGTCCAGGGGGAATTCAACCCAAGGAGGGGAGTCCCGGGTGACCCTCAGCAGTGAGGAGGGTGGGAAGACGAGGATGCAGCCCCATAGGCAACTCACAAGCAGCAGGCACAGGAGTCACAGTGAGGCCCACTCAGCACACCTGGAGAGTTGTCCCACGTCGCTGGAGCAGCAGGCAGGAGACTGTGCTTTGCAGGGAAGAGTACTGGAGGCTGGGGCTACACTGAGCCTGAAGATCCCTTGAAAGAAGAGCGAACAAGCCTTGGTAGCTGCAAGAGTCGTGGTGCACAGGGGTACTGTCCTGCAAGGAGAGGCAATGGCTTAGCATCTCCTAAGTTGGACAGCTGGTAGAGAGGACCGAGGGGACCACTCTAGGCCACCACCTGTGTTGCAGGATCCACACAGTTTTGCAGGAGAGAAGATCCACACAGCCTGACCTCGTTGCAGTTGGTGCCTGCAGATGCAGGGAAGTGACTCCTTCACTCCAAGTGAGATTCTTTCTTGCTTCTTGTGCAGGCTGAAGGCTTGTCGCCCTCAGAAGATGCACAGCCAGGGAAATGTTGCAGTTGCTGGAAGGAGCCAGAGAAACAATGTTGCAGAGCGGAGTTGGCGCTGAAGTTGCAGACTGTCGGTTCCTGGAGGGTCCCGTTGCAGTGCCGGTGCCCAGAGGATGAAGTAAACGATGCAGAGGAGTCCTGCTGGAACCTTGCACATCCGATTCTGAAGACCTACCCTGAAGGGAGACCCTAAATAGCCCAGGAAGTGGGATTAGTCACCTAGCAGGGTGACCACATATCAGGAGCCACTCCTGGGCACTTAGATGCTCCCAGGGGCCTCTGCCCACCTTGCATTCAAGATGGCAGAATCAAGTAGCCACCTGGAGGAGCTCTGGGCACCACCCCTGGGGGTGTTGATGGACAGGGGAGTACTCACTCCCCTTTCCATTGCCCAGTTTTGCACCAGAGCAGGGACCTGGACAGTGCTTAATTTGTGCTTGTGGTTTCCAGTGCAGGGCACCGGCACTCATTTTTGAGGTCCTGCCCTTTTTTTCTGCCTCAAGCATTTACTGCAAGCAAAAGACACATATGGGAAAGACGTGGAAGAGAAAAACAAAAAAGCGTCACAAAGGGAGAAAGCAGAAAGCTGCGAGCGTGAGCTGAAGGGGCAGGGAGTGGCTCTAAATGGATTGAAGAGGCCCGAGATGGCTTCAGGATTACACTGCCTCAGTATTCCATGTTCGCACGATGAACCGCTTGGAGTAGTCAGGGCTTCTTAATATAGGAGCAGGGCACATGGCCTGTTTAAGGTCATCAAAAGCTTTTTGGCAGCTAGCTGTCCATAAAACTTTCTTTGGCATCCTTTTAGAAGTGAGGTAGTTTAGAGGGGCTACAATTGAGCCAATGGTTCCTAATGAACCTCATGTAATACCCTGTCAGGCATAGTGAGGCTCTGACTTGGTTTTGGGCAGTAGGGGCAGTCCTAACCAGAATAGTCTGGATTTTGCCCTGTAGTGTTGGATCTCGCCTCCACCTACTAGGTGGCCCGAATATACTACTTTCCTCTGCCCTATCAGGCACTTAGAGGCCTTGACAGTGAGGCCTGCCCTTTGCAGAGCCTCTAAAACATTCCCTAGATGGACCAGGTGATCCTCCCAGGTGGAGTTAAAGACAGCTATGTCATCAAGATAAGCTGCACTGAAGCTTTCCAATCATTGGAGGACTTTATTCAACAGCCTCTGGAATGTGTCAGGTGCATTTTTTACCCAAAGGGCATCACAGTGAAGTGATAACGCCCACTAGGGGTGGAAAATGCTGTTTTTGCTTTAGCATCCTCGGATACCTTGATCTGCCAATACCCGGCAGTCAGATCAAAGGTGCTGAGATACTTGGCAGATGCCAGTGTATCTATAAGCTCATCTGCCGTAGGGATAGGATGAGCATATGTTTTAGTAACAGTGTTGAAACCTCTGTAGTCTACACAAAACCTCATTTCTCTTTTGCCATTCTGGGAGTGGGGTTTTGGGACAAGCACAACAGGACTAGCCCAAGGGCTGTCTGAGGGCTCAGTGACTCCTAGGTCTAGCATCTTCTGAACTTCAGACTGGATGCATTCCCTGAAATGGTCAGGCTGCTTGTAAATTTTGCTCTTAACAGGCAGGTTGTCCTCTATGTCAATGGTGTGTTCAGACCATGTAGTCCGACCAGGTGTCATGGAGGTTTTGGCAGTCCTCTTTTTGTGTCTCAGAGAGTCAGTCTGCAAGGTCAACCCCATCTACTGAGCCATCTGTTGCATTATGGGAGAAGAGGTCAGGGACAGGGTCACTCTCCTCGTCTTGTCCATCATCAGTTGCCATGAGCAGGGTCATGTCAGACCTGTCACAGTAGGGTTTCAGGTGGTTTACATGAAGCACCCTGTGGGGGCTTCTTGGAGTGCCTAGGTCAACCAAGTAGGTGACCTCACCCTTTCTCTCCACAATGGTGTGGGGACCACTCCACTTGTCTTGGAGTGCCCTGGGACACACAGCTCCAGGATCCACACTTTCTGTCCTGGCTGATATACAGTGAGTACAGCCTTCTGGTAATGACATTGTTTCTGCAACTCTTGGCTGGCCTGAAGGTTTATAGTGTCCCTCTTCATGTACTCAGCCATCCTTGATCTGAGACCAGGCACATAATCCACAATTTCTTGTTTGGGAGGCTTGAGAGGTTGCTCCCAGATTTCTCTAACAAGACCAAAGGGACCCCTAACAAGGTGCCCCAAACAGATGTTCAAATGGGCTGTAGCCCACACCCTTCTGAGGAACGTCCCTAAAGGCGAAGAACGGGACACCCCACCTCCTTCTTAGCTTTTCTGAGAGTCCCATTACCATACCCCTGAGAGTTTTATTAAACCTCTCAACTAAACCAATTGTTTGGAGGTGGTAAGAAGTGGTGAACTTGTAAATAACACCACACTCTTTCCACATGGTTTTCAAGTAAGCAGACATGAAGTTTGTACTTTTTTTGAGGAAAACCTACTCTTGAAAAGATACTAAGGAGGGCTTTTGCCACTCGAGGATCTGTAGTGGTCCTAAGAGGAATGGCCTCTGAGTACCTGGTGGCATGGCCCACCACCACCAGTATGAATCTGTTCCCAGAGGCATTTGGAGGGTCCAAGGGGCCAACAATATCCACCCAACCCTCTCAGAGAGAACCCCAACCACAGGGAGTGGGATTAAGGGGGTCTTCGGGGTACCACCTGTCTTGCCGCTAGCTTGACAGGTGACAGAGGAGAGACAAAACTCCTTTCTTCAGACATGTGGGGCCAGTGAAAGTGAGGGACAAACCTGGCCACGTCTTGCTTTACCCTAAGTGGTCTGCCAGGGGAATATCATGTGCTAAGGTCAAGAGACGCTCCCTAAACTTCAGAGGGATTAAAAACCTCCTGGTGCCACCACATTTGGGGTCCCGCGACTCTGAGTATAGTAGACTGTTTTCCCAGTACACCACTTATGTGTGCCACTGATATCCCCTGCTTCTTGGGTTGCAGCTTGCTGCCTCAAGCTCTCCAGTGTGAGACAGGTTTGTTGTTCCTTACTGAGTTCCTCCTTGGTGACCCCCCTGCACCCAAGAGCTCAGCTGTGTCTGCTTGCAGCTCCTCTGGTGTAGATTCCACCCAAGGAGTGGATTCTTCTCCCCCATGAGTTGAATCCTCACTGGAGGCTGGAGCAGAGGTATATTTTTACCCTTCCTGCTTCTTTGTTTTTGGAATCTCCTGGGCCGTTGTTTCAGCCTCCAAGGTTCTTTGTTCTTTTTGCTTCTTTGCCTGTGTTCTGGTGGGGGCAAAGCTATGCCCTGGGATGCCCAGCATTGCTGCATGGGCCTCCAATTCCACTTCAGCCCAAGCTGAAGTCCTCACAGTCTCCAAGTCCTGGCAGACATTCTACAGGTAGGTCAGAGGATGCCAGAACATTTTTAGGACCAGACCCCCCCCCAACTGAAATCGATAATTGCCATGGGGTGGCACAAAGTTTTATTATAGGCATCAGTCACTTGGTAAGTGTGACCAAGTAGGTGTTGCCCAGTTTTTCAGTCACCATAGTGACACTGGCACCTGTGTCCCTGTAGGCCTCAGCCTCAACACCATTTATCAGAGGATGCTGCCTGTACTTACCTATGTTAAGGGGGCAAGAAGCAAGGGTGGCAAAGTCAATGCCCCCATTAGAGACCAAGACAGTCTCAGTGGTCTCTCTTACCAGCCAGGACCCCACTACAGTCCCTCAGGTGAGCCCAGCTACACTCTTGGATTGACTACTGTTAGTAGTCCCACCACTACTGCTATTGCCAGGAGCACTAGGAGTAGAAGTGGAGTTAGTAGTAATGGAAGGCTTTGTGGCTTTCTTACGACAGGAGCTGCCCCCTGCCCTGTGGCCTTTGTTTCTGCAAACATAGCACCAAGGCTTTTTAAAGTTAGAGGAAGATGAAGAGGATTTATTCCCACCTTGAGAGGAGTTTTGTGGGCCTGATGAAAACTCTTTACTTTTATTTTTGTCCCCACCCTTATCCTTTCACTTACCTGCTTCCTTCTTTTGTAGTCACCCCCTGTATGAGCCTTCCTACTCACTCTGGTATGGACCTATTTGTCTTCCTTCTTTCCCAATTCTTGGGGAGAGGTCAGATCAGAGTCCACTAGATGCTGATGCAGCATGCATGCTCTCTTAGAATTAGGTTATACAAGCCCTGGTAGTTACTTACTTTGCTCCCATGCAACCAGCCTTCTATAGCCTTCGCAGAAAAGTCCACAAAATCTACCCTTGGGAGGACTCCTTGGTCTCTCTGATCTTGATCCTATACTGTTCAGCAGTCAGACCAAACCTTTCTAACAGTGCTACCTTTACAAATGTGTAATTGTCTACATCCTCTTCTCTGACTGTGAGGGGTCTGTCTGTACCTTTGCCAGAGAAGGAGAACCACAAAATTGCTGCCCACTGGCTTTGGAGGACCATCTGTACCTTACAGGCCCTCTCAAAAGCAGTGAACCATTTGTAGATATCATCTCTCACCTTGTAAGGCAGGACTATCTTGTTCAGGTTTGTAGAGTCAATAGTATTCCTTGACCCTGGTGTCCCTAATACTGAAATTGCTGCCACAATGGGGTACTAACCCCAAACCCTGCCTTTCTTTCTGCACTACCAGAGCCTCCCTATCTAGGGCAAGCTGTTGCTGCAGCAGCCTCAGCTTAGTGCCAACCTCAGTTGCCTCAATTCCCTGTCTAGGGAATCTTTTCCTGAATTGGAACACTGGGTCCTCTCAGATACTGAGGTTAAGTGAGAGTTAGCCAAGGAGTCCCTATCCCTCCTACTAGGGGCCCTCTGAACCAGGCCTCTAAGAGTAAAGGTGGCCCTACTAGTGTGACCTCCTTCTCACTACATACTAGGCTTATGGCAGAGCTGTGATGATCCCCTATCTATAATTTGTGGATCAGACTCTTCTTCCTCTTCCCAGTCCTAGCTATCAGCAGTATCTTGATCAGCCTTGAGGAGCAAGCCCAGAAGCAGACTCTTGTTGGGAATCCTCCCAGTCTTGAGTTTCCTAGAGGCACACATATCCCTTAATTCCTGAAAAGTTAGACTCTTATAATGCGAGTCCAGGGCCACAGAGGTGTGCTCTACTGAAGACATGCTGTCTAGCTAGAGTGGTGTAGGAGTCCCTAACTACTTTAACACTAGGGTCCCAGCAAAGTTTGGAGCAAGGGCTATGCCAGACCCCTAACTTACCCAAACTCAGGAGACAAGACCCCTTACACAGAGTGTAAAGTGTACCTACAGCTAGTAATGGTCGTTCCTGTGGAAAGTGCCCAGTGACAGAGTGGTAAACCAATTGTCTTATCCCACCGCTGCAGCACCAATGTAGGAAGCTGGCCTGGTATGTGGTGAGCACCAGTGGTGTTATCACCTTATACCAGGTCCAGGTATCCCCTAGTAGTGAGGTGTAGACAGTGTGGAGGAAGCTGGAGTGCCTCCAGAGGTAGCTGTGGATGAGCAGCAAGACTTATCTAGGAGACATGCAAAGCTTATGCAATATCACCACAGTCACACAGCACTTACAAACATACAAGAACCACACAGGTACTTTATTTTGATAACACAATTACTAAAATACTGTACAGGTAATAATCCAATAGAAGGTGAGTAAACACACTATTAGATACACATTAGAAGTCAGTGATTGGCATACAAAGCAATAGGAAACAGTGAAATAACAGAAAATAATGAAGACCCTAGGGGGAGACCAAAACATATACTAAATAAGTGGAATGCGAAAGACAGCCCCCACCGAAGGAGCTGGAATCTGTAGCGGGCGCTGGAGGATCTAGGAACTCCAAAAGGTAAGTACCAGGATGCCCCCCAGCAACCAGGAGAGAAGATGTAAGTACCTGGGAAGCTTTCAAAAAGGACTGTGCAAGACCCAAGCAAGACTGGAAGAAATCAAAGGTGGATCCTGACAGAAGAGGACCTGAAAAAGAAGGGGACTAAGGCGGTCATTACAACCCTGGCGGTCGGTGCTAAAGCGGCGGTAAAACCGCCAACAGACCGGCGGGAAAAAAAATGGAATCACGACCGTGGCGGAAACCGCCAACAAAGACAGCCACTTTAACACTCCGACCGCCACGGCGGTACAAACAAATAGCGCGGCGGTCACCGCCAACAGACAGACGGGAGTCAAAGTACCGCCCACAGTATCACAACAGTCCAATCCGCCACCTTTTCCGGGGCGGATTCACCGCTAATAAAAACACGGCGGAAACAGCCATTTCGAAGGGAAAACGCTCACCTCTACACACCCCACGAGGAACGAGGACACCATGGAGCCGGAACTCCAAATCCTCCCAGCTATAGTCTTCCTGCTCCTCTAGCAGGAGTACGTATGCCGGCGCAGAAGACAACGGTGAGTACTGCACCTACGACACAGGGAAGGGGGGAGGGAAAAAACAGAGACACACACACGCAACACCCCCACCCCCACCCTCACCCTCACCCACGACAACACACACACTAATACATATCTATACATCACAGTTACACCCCCCAGGCCCCCTGGAAGAATGCAAAGACAAAAGGAAATGACTGTAACCATTGAAATATATTGAAATCCAGCAATCAAAAATATATACACACTAAAAACTATTATATACACCAAATTCACAAGTCCAGGCATTGTACCAGGCATTGTCCGTGGACCACTGGGCCCAAAAAACATGGGCAAAGCCCACACCGGATACCTGACCTCAACGGAGAGAACACTGCAGGGGCATCAGATAGCAAAACTACAGGCACCTCAGGGGGAAGGGAAATGGGGGCACCTTAGCCGGATGAGTGCACCACTCCAGATCCACGAGGGGGCTCCATGCCCATTGTTCCATCCTGGGGAGTGCAAAGCCACAGTCTCTCAAGTCTCTACAGTGGGTGGGTTTCCCACTGTTCCATCCTGGGGAGTGCAAAGCCACATGCTCTCAAGTCTCTACAGTGGGTGGGTTTCCCACTGTTCCATCCTGGGGAGTGCAAAGCCACAGTCTCACAAGTCTCTACAGTGGGTGGGTTTCCCACTGTTCCATCCTGGGGAGGGCAAAGCCACAGTCTCTCAAGTCTCTACAGTGGGTGGGTTTCCCACTGTTCCATCCTGGGGAGTGGAAAGCCACAGTCTCACAAGTCTATACAGTGGGTGGGTTTCCCACTGTTCCATCCTGGGGAGTGCAAAGCCACAGTCTCTCAAGTGGATAACAGTCTCCACTGGTTCTGGAGGGTGCCTGTTGGCCAGAGTGCTTCTTCCTGTGCAGGAATGAGGTAGTGGATGCATGTCTCCACTGGTTCTGGGGGGGGCCTGGTGCCCAGAGTGCATCGTGCAGCCCTGTCCGACACAGATGCGGCACTGCCCCTGCCGCTCATGGGCCAGCGGTGCGTGAGATGGCGGTCCCCTGTTCAGCGGTGCTTGGGATAGCCGTGCCCTGTTCAGCGGTGCTTGGGATGGCGGTCCCCTGTTCAGCGGTGCTTGGGATAGCCGTGCCCTGTTCAGCGGTGCTTGAGATGGCGGTCCCCTGTTCAGCGGTGCTTGCGATAGCCGTGCCCTGTTCAGCGGTGCTTGAGATGGCGGTCCCCTGTTCAGCGGTGCTTGGGATAGCCGTGCCCTGTTCAGCGGTGCTTGAGATGGCGGTCCCCTGTTCAGCGGAGCTTGGGATAGCCGTGCTCTGTTCAGCGGTGCTTGAGATGGCGGTCCCCTGTTCAGCGGTGCTTGGGATAGCCATGCCCTGTTCAGCGGTGCTTGAGATGGCGGTCCCCTGTTCAGCGGTGCTTGAGATGGCGATCCCCTGATCAGCGGTGCTTGGGATAGCTGTGCCCTGTTCAGCGGTGCTTGAGATGGCGGTCCCCTGTTCAGCGGTGCTTGGGATAGCCGTGCCCTGTTCAGCGGTGCTTGAGATGGCGGTCCCCTGTTCAGCTGTGCTTGAGATGGCAGTCCCCTGTTCATCGGTGCTTGGGATAGCCGTGCCCTGTTCAGCGGTGCTTGAGATGGCGGTCCCCTGTTCAGCGGTGCTTGGGATAGCCGTGCCCTGTTCAGCGGGGCTTGAGATGGCAGTCCCCTGTTCAGCGGTGCTTGAGATGGCGGTCCCCTGTTCAGCGGTGCTTGGGATAGCCGTGCCCTGTTCAGCGGTGCTTGAGATGGCGGTCCCCTGTTCAGCGGTGCTTGGGATAGCCGTGCCCTGTTCAGCGGTGCTTGAGATGGCGGGCCCCTGTTCAGCGGTGCTGGCCATGCCGGGGTGCTCATGTGCCACCTGGCTTGGGCCTGGCGGGGCCCTCCTGCCCACCTGTCCTGAGGGTGCCGGGGCCCTCCTGGGCAGCTGTGCTGGGGCTTTTGGTGGCCTCCTGGCCAGCTGGGATGGGGCTTGCGGGGCCCTCCTGGCCAGCTGGGCTGATGGCGGTGTTGTCGGGCGTGCTGCCCTTCCCAGCCTTTCCTGCTCTCCTGTGGCCCTTCCCCACCTTGGCCGGTGTCCCAGCTGCCTCGACACTCCCGCCGGGAGCCCTGGTAGGGGTTTTTGTCCCTGGTGTCTTTACCCTCTGCCGCCGTGCACT
The DNA here is from genome assembly GCF_031143425.1 of Pleurodeles waltl. NCBI lineage: Eukaryota > Metazoa > Chordata > Amphibia > Caudata > Salamandridae > Pleurodeles > Pleurodeles waltl. The sequence goes on along the minus strand of NC_090438.1, from coordinate 97,590,604 downwards.
GTCAATTTTTGGATGTTTCTGAGGGGGGGGGGGCTGGCTGTGCTGTGGCTCCGTACCAGACTGGCTGCCCTGGTAGGCGGTGCACTCCAGTGTCCATGTATGACATGCACCACCGGGCCCGGTGATGTAGTGGCTGAGGTGCTATCTCTGGGCCTATGACATGAACGGGGTGGGGGGGTTGAGGGAAAGAGGTTAAGTTTGGACAGGAAAAAAATTTGGGGAGCAGTGGGACGGGTAGGTGTAGTGGGTATGGGAGTGGAGGAAGAGGTTGTGGTTGTAGGAGGTGTAAGTGGGGTGGCTTTGGGTGCAGGTGCCTGGGCTGTAGGCTGTCGTGAGGTGTATGGCTGTTGGGTGGGTGGCTGCCTGCGTTTGTGTATCTTGGGAGGGGGCGGCACAGACACACTGGGAAAGGACACAGGGGACGTGTAAATGGCAGTGGGGGTGGTTAGTGCACGTGTGCGGGGTGTTCTGGTGTGTGTGCTGCTGAGGGACGTAGTGGCTGAAGATGCTGTGCATGCAGGTGTGAGTGGAGACAAGACTGGCAGGGAGGAGGAGGACGTGGAGGAGGGGGACACAGTGGAGGCAGTGGATGTTGGTATGTCTGTATGTGGATGTTGCTTGTGTGACTGCCTGTGGGATGTGTGGTGCTTAGGTCTGCGTGAGCTGCCCTTGGGTGTTGAGGTGTGTGCAGGCTGGTCCGATAGTGTTCTTGGGATAGGCAGAGGTACAGGGGATTGGGTCTGGGTGGAGGAAGTTGGAGGGGGGAGGCTAGACACAGGGACAATGGCTGCCATCAGTGCTGAGGCCAGAGATTGCAGGGTTCGATGAAGGGCAGCCTGACCAGAATGAATGCCCTTCAGGTATGCATTAGTTTGGTGCACTTCCCTTTCTACACCCTGGATGACATTCAAAATGGTAGACTGCCCAACAGTGAGGGACCTGAGTAGGTCAATGGCCTCCTCACTGAGGGCAGCAGGGGTGACTGGGGCAGGGCCTGAGGTGCCTGGGGCGAAGGAGATGCCCACCTTCCTGGGTGAGCGGGCACGGGGCAAACACTGAGGGGCTGCTGGGAGGGCGGTGCTGGTACGGGGGGTGGCGACTGTACCTGTTGTTGCGGGGGGCAGAGATGTTGCCGCCACCACAAGGGAGCTCCCATCAGAGGACGAGTCCGATCCACTAATGTCCGCTCGTGTCCCCGCCGTGGAGCTCCCCTCACCCTCCGTCCCACTGGCGATTTCAGAGTCGGTAGTGTGGCCCTCCATGGCCATGTGGGATGCAGCTCCCTCGTGCTCCGGTGCCACTGCTCCTCCGCCTGATGATGCTAATGCACACATGAACAGGAAGACCACAAAAAGGGGGGGGGGAACAGAAGAAAGACATGTTGAGTGCATGCATTCCCGCTACTGTTGGCGGACAGCACAGACACAGAAGCCCCCTGCACTACGCCGCACACTTGCGGTCCACTTTGCAATCCCTAGGACATGGCCTACAAGGCTATGGATGACATCTCCACACATAGGTGACACAGGGCCATGAATAGCTGTACTTGGCACCCTACAGAGGTGGGCAGCGGGGGCACAGGGCCGTGCCTTACGGAGGGGCCTTGCCTACGGAACTCGCCCTGGCCTAGGGATACCCACAGCCCTCCTCCCCCACCCAGACACCTCCACAGCGCGCAAAGTTAGCAGAATGTGAGAGTACTCACCCCCTTGTGTCTGCTGTGATGCCCTCACGCGCCCATCCAACTCGGGGTAGGCTACCGCCAGGATCCGGAACATCAGGGGGGTCAAGGTCCGACGGGCACCCCTCCCACGTTGGGAGGCCATCCCCAGCTGAGCCTCCGCCGTCTTCCTGCTCCAGCGGCGAATGTCCTCCCATCTCTTCCGGCAGTGGGTGCCCCGTCTGTGGTGGACCCCCAGGGTCCGGACGTCCTTGGCGATGGCACGCCAAATATCCATCTTCTGGTGGGCGCTGACCTATATGAAATGTACAGGGGGAGAAGAAAAGTAATTACCTTCTGCACCATCAATGTGAGTGGCCCCCCATCCCTACCCTTGCCATGTGGCACATGCACTCACTGTCGTTTCGAGCATGCCTCAATCTCTCCCCCCCCCCATCTTTCATCCACCCCACTCAACACAGGCATAGCCCATACAGCATGCTCCCAGTTTATTTACCTGTTTGTCTGGAGGACCGTAGAGTAGCGCGTACTGGGGGAGGACCCCATCCACAAACTTCTCCAACTCCTCCGATGTGGAGGCAGGGGCCCTTTCCCCAGTCGCATGAGCCATTGTCCCTTCCAGACCGAGTTCACAGCAGCACTTGCAGTGTAGGTCCTCTCCTGTCGAAGATCAGGTATCGAGTGAATTAACAGAGAGAAATGGCGGTCACGTCCGCGGCGGTGCGTACCGCGACCGCCGGCGCACATCGTCATTGGCTCCTGAGACCCATAGGGTCCAATGTTAACCAATGCAGCATTGCGCCGCGGTCTTCGACCGCCTACCGCCACGGTGTACAACGCCAGCGCAGTTACCTCACATCCCATTGTCACACTAGTCAGACAGCCGCCATTTCAGGGGCCTACATGCCTTACTTTTTGTACTGCGTCACACATACCTAGGCATTGCATACACACTCATACAAGCCATTCGATGGGTTAAGATCCGTATTTTTTTAAAGCTGGGGTTACGTACCTCTGGGATGTTTGACTCTGTGGTCGCTGTTGTCCTTCATAGGCACCGTCCGCTGGGACATGTGAGGAGATGGCGGCATCCTCCGGTGTACAGACCGCTGGTGGACCTGTTGACAATGGAGGAGAGACATCTCATCCTGACATACAGGCTTGACCGTGCCACTATTCTGGAACTGTGTGCCCAGCTGGAGCCAGACCTGATGTCACCCATCCGCCATCCCACAGGAATCCCCCCTCAAGTGCAGGTGCTGTCAGTACTCCATTTCCTAGCAAGTGGGTCATTTCAAACAACAGTGGCCATAGCATCAGGGATGTCCCAGCCTATGTCTGCCCTGCTGAAACACATGCGGAGCTACATCGTTTTCCCTAAGGTGGAGGATTTGGCTACAGTGAAAGGTGACTTCTATGCCCTTGGACATATCCCCAACATCATAGGTGCCATTGATGGGACCCATGTGTCTTTGGTCCCCCCGACAGGAGTGAACAGGTGTACAGAAACCGGAAGAATTATCATTCCATGAGTGTCCAGATGGTATGTTTGGCAGACCAGTACATCTGCCATGTGAATGCCATGTTCCTTGGCTCAGTGCATGACGCCTACATCCTGCGGAATAGCAGCATCCCTTATGTGATGGGTCAGCTCCAGAGGCACCGTGTGTGGCTAATTGGTGACTCTGGTTACCCCAACCTGTCATGGCTACTGACCCCAGTGAGGAATCCCAGGACTAGGGCAGAGGAACGGTACAGTGAGACCCATGGGCGAACTAGGAGGGTGATCGAGCGGACCTTCAGCCTCCTGAAGGCCAGGTTCAGGTGCCTCCATATGACAGGTGGATCACTATTCTACTCACCAAAGAAGGTGTGCCAGATCATCGTGGCCTGCTGTATGCTTCACAACCTGGCTTTGCGTCGCCAGGTGCCTTTTCTGCAGGAGGATGGTCCAGATGGTGGTGTTGTAGCAGCTGTGGAGCCTGTGGAGAGAGAAGAGGAGGAAGACGAAGAAGATGACATAGACAACAGGAACACGGTGATGCTGCAATATTTCCAATGAACAGAGGTAAGAATACAAACCGGCCTACTACATGTACTTAAACACTACTACCTCTGTACTGTCTGTCCTTTTCACCCAGTGTATGGTAACTGAGTTGTCACTTTCCCTTACGATTTCAGCGATCTGGGTGCCACAGTGTGACATCTCCTTTGTTCCCACATGGACTACAGCTGTGTGACATTGGTATGTTGGCATCACAATGTAAATAACCATTTTGGCACTGTTATTACAGATAAATATATTTACATTCACAGACAGACTCCTGATTGTTTTGTGCAAAAACTGTGTTTATTAAGGTGCAAAATATTGGAGGGGGGTTGTAAATAGGTGAGGGGTGATGGTGGAGGAATGTCCATGGCAGAGTCCAGTCTATTAGTCTCACAGGTGCATTGTCCAAATGGGTCTGGGAAGTGGAGCTGGGGCAGTTTAAGGATGGACAGGGTGACAAAGTGGGACAGTGGGATGACTATCAGGGTGGTATCCTTTCTTGGCGGGGGTCTTGGCATCTTACTCTGTCCTCTTCCTGGATCTCTGGGACCGCTTACGGGGTGGTTCTCCTTCTGCAGGGGGTGGGGTGCTGGTGGCCTGTTGGTCCTGTGGCGGTGCCTCCTGTCCACTTGCGCCGGCGGAGGTGGTGGGCAGTTCTTGGTCCATGCTAGTGTCAGGGGCCCTTTGTGGTGCCACAGTGTCCCTCAAAGTGGTCACTACCAGATTCAGCACCCCTACGATGGTGCCCAGGGCGGAGCTGATGGTTCTGAGTTCTTCCCTGAAGCCCAAATACTGTTCCTCCTGCATGCGCTGGGTCTCCTGAAACTTGGCCAGTACCGTAGCCATCATCTCCTGGGAGTGGTGGTATGCTCCCATGATGGAGGAGAGGGCCTCGTGGAGAGTGGGTTCCCTGGGCCTGTCCCCACCCTGTCGCACAGCAGCCCTCCCAGTTCCCCTGTTTCCCTGGGCCTCTGTCCCCTGGACCGTGTGCCCACTGCCACTGCCCCCAGGTCCCTGTTGTTGTTGGGGTGGTGGGTTAACCTGGGTGCCCTGTAGTGGTGAACACACTGCTGCTTGACGTGTCCTGGAGACAGAGGTGTGGGCCCGCTGGGTGGGTGCTATGCTGGTGTTTCCACAGGGGGGTAGGTCTGCAGTGGTCTGTGGCTGTGTGAGGGGAACCGACTGTCCCGAGGTCCCCGATGGGCCGGGCTGGTCATCTAGATCCAGGTCGACAGAGCTGCTGTCATCACTGTGGGCCTCTTCTGGGGGGGGGGCGGACATTTGTGGACCCTCCTGCGCGGTGACGTTGCGTAGGGGTCCTCAGGGGTATAAAAGCATGATTATTGCATCTGTGTGTGGAATGGTGTGCAATGGTTGGGTGCCCGTGTCCCCCAGTGCTTGCATTCCTGTGTGGGGGCTTTTGTGTCGGTGCTTTGGGGGCGGGTATGGGTATGTGCAGTGGGCATGCTTTGGTGATGGGTGTCCATGCTTTGTGGTCACATGCAGGGCTTGGTGTTGGGATGGGTAGGTTGTGATGGTGGGACATTTGCAAGCAGTAGGAGTGATAGGGGTGAGGCTGAGGGTGGGGGTATGTGTTGGCATGCAGGTGGGGTGGGGGGGATGAAGTAGTGAAGATGTGACTTACCAGAGTCCATTCCTCCAGATATTCCGCCGAGGCCTTCAGGATGCAGGATCGCCAAGACCTGCTCCTCCCATGTCGTAAATTCTGGGGGAGGAGGTGGGGGTCCGCCGCCAGTCTTCTGCACTGCAATCCGGTGTCTGGATACCATGGAACGCACCTTCCCCCGTAGGTCGTTCCACCTCTTCCTGATGTCATCCCGATTTCTTGGGTGCTGTCCCACTGCGTTGACCCTGTCGACTATTCTGCTCCATAGCTCCATCTTCCTTGCAATGGACGTCTGCTGCACCTGTGCTCCGAATAGCTGTAGCTCTACCCGGATGATTTCCTCCACCATGACCCTGAGTTCCTCCTCCGAAAACCTGGGGTGTCTTTGCGGTGCCATGGGGTGGTGTAGGTGATGTGTGGGGTGGAATGTGTGGTGATAAGTGTGGTGATGTGTATTGGTGTGTTGTGTGAAGTGCGTGGTATTTGTGTGGGTGATGGTAATATGTGCGTCTGGGTGCTCGATTCTTCTATATGGTCTCTCTGTGCGTCGTCCCGATTTTTTTTTGGTGGGGGTCTGTGGTTGATGTGGGTGTGTGCTTTATATTGTATTGGGTGTGTGGGAGTGGTGTTTGTATGTGTATCAGGTGTGTGTTTTTGGATTTGTCCAATGTGGCTGTGTTTTGTAGGAGTGTGTGTATTTTGAGCGTGGCGGTGTGAACCGCCAATGGGATACCGCGGTTGAAAGGCCGCCACGTGGATTCGTGTGTTGTGATAGTATCAGCGTATTTCTGTTGGCGTGACGGTGTCGGTTTGGTTATCGCCAGTTTATCGCTGGCCTTTGGTGTGGCGGACTTGTGTGGGTGTCTGTATTTTGGCGGTTTCCGAGTTGTGGGTCATAATGACCGTGGCGGTTTACCGCGGCCGCGGCGGTGTGTTGGCGGTCTTCTGCACGGCGGTAAGCGGCTTTGACCGCCAATGTTGTAATGACCCCCTAAGTCTAGTTTAAGTGTCCGGTTGGGGCAGGAGCCACTACCCACCCTTCTGGAGATGCAGGGCCAGGTCAACAGTGAAGACAAATAGTCAGCTGTGCAGCACCGGAGCAGGAGAAAAGTTCCATAAGTGAAGCAGATGATGTCCCACGAGGGAAGAAGACTTGCAGTCAGTTAGTGGTGTTGGAAAACCACCAACAAGCCTTGGCAAAGGCAAAAGTCGCAGCTGAAGAGTTGCAGAGCTGCCTGGGACCAGTAAGGTCCATGGGGACTTAACCCAAGGAGGGGAGTCCCAGGTGACCCTCAGCAGTGAGGAGGGCCAGAAGACAAGGATGCAGCCCCCACAAGCAAATCACAGGCAGCAGGCACAGGAGCCACAGTGATGCACACTCAGCACACCTGGAGAGAAGTCCCATGTCCCTCGAGCAGCAGGCAGGAGACTGTGCTTTTCAGGGAAGAGTGCTGAAGGTCGGGGCTATACGGACCCTGAAGATCCCTTGGAAAAAGAGTCAACAAGCCTTGGTAGGTGAAAGAGTCACGGTGCACAGGGGTACTGTCCTGCAGGAAGAGGCAAGGGCTTACCGTCTCCCAAGTTGGACAGCTGGTAGAGAGGACCGAGGGGGGCTACTCTAGACCACCACCTGTGTTGCAGGATCCATGCAGTTTTGCAGGAGAGAAGATCCACGCAGCCGGACCTCGTTGCTGTTGGTGCCTGCCTATGCAGGGGAGTGACTCCTTCACTCCAAGGGAGATTCCTTCTTGGTGCAGGCTGAAGTCTCGCTGACCTCAAAGGATGCACAGCCAGGGAAATGTAGCATTTTCTGGAAGGTGCTGGATAAATAATGTTGCAAAGCAACTTCGTCACAGGAGTTGCAGTCTTGAAGGTTCCTGAAGAGTCCAGTTGCAGTTTCAGTGGCCAGAAGTGGAAGTAAACTATGCAGGAGTCCTGGTGGAGTCTTGCATATCGAATCTGGAGACCCACCCTCAAGAGAGTCCCTAAATAGGCCTAAAAGGGGGTTTAGTCACCTTGCAAGGTGACCACCTATCAGGAGGGAACTCTGGCGTCACCTGACTGACATGGCCACTCAGATGCTCCCAGCGGCATGCACATCTTGTTTTCCAGATGGCAGAATTGAGTGGCCACCAGGAGGAGCTCTGGGCACCACCCCTGGGGTGGTGATGGACAAAGGAGAGGTCACTCCCTTTTCCTTTGTCCAGTTTCACACCAGAGCAGTCCCTGGACTGGTGAAAAACAGTTTATGCAAGGAAGGCACCAAATGTGCCCTTCAAAGCAAACTGGTGGCCTGGGGAGGCTACAAGCCTTGTAGCACCTATTCACAAGGGAGAGGGTGTTCCCTCCCTCTCCCACAGGAAATCCTTTATTCTGCCTTCCTCTGCCTGAGCTGGTCAAGCAGCAGGAGGGCAGAAACCTGTCTGAGGGGTGGCAGCAGCACTGACTGCCTGGAAAAACCCTAGAGGACTGGTAATAATGAGGGGGGTCCTCTAAGGAGCCCCCAGAGTGCATGGAATCATACAACCTATACTGGCATCAGTATTAGGGTATGATTCTGACATGTTTGATACCAAGCATGCACAGGTTTGGAGTTACTATTATTTAGCTGGACACAAGTAGTGATGGTAGGTGTGGGTAAAAGGGCTTCCCCGCTCTTACGAAGTCCAGTGCAATGGAGCTAGAGTTCGTAGGGGCACCTCTACTCATGCAGGGGTGCCCTCACACACAGGGACCTGCACCCTGCCCTCTGGGTTAGCAGGGCCTACCATAGGGGAGACTTACAGTGCCCTGGTGCAGTGACGTGTGGTGAGAGTGCATGCACCTTTTCATGCAGGCTGCAATGGCAGGCCTGCAGACACATTTTGCACAGGCTCCCATGGGTGGCACAATACATGCTGCAGCCCATGGGGATCCCCTGGTGCCCCAATGCCCAGGGTACTTAGGTACAATATCCTAAGGACATATAAGGGGGCACCAGTATGCCAATTGTGGAGTGTACAAAAGTCCTAGGCAACCAAATTTGAGAGAGAGCACAATCACTGGAGTCCTGGTTATCAAGATCCCAGTGAAAACAGTCTACACACACATCATTGATAGCAGGCAAAAAGTGGCAGTAATCATGCTACAAAGAGAGTACTTTCCTACACACATACCTCACAGTCCTCTTTGTTATGGCCAGGAGAGAGGCACAGGTTGCAAACCTTATGGAGGTCGGTATGTAGGTATTTCATCTGGCAGCTGGGACAGAAGCGAAATGGAGTCTGTTCCATTAGCAGCTCATCATTGATCGAAACTGATGAGGTGAGAAAAGGCCCGAACAGGCGAGGCCTAAAGGTCGTGGCTGGAGCACGCCAAATGGACGGGTGGTGGTTTTCTTCCTATTCCTTTTTGAAACGCGACAATGAAACACGATTGAAAACAATAGCGACGGGTAGAGAGGTTAACAAGAAACTGAAAGGAGCCAGAAACGGTCTTGAAACGGAGCGTAGAAGAACAGGTCCGAACCTGATGGCAAAAAGAAAACAATCTAACAATTTGATTGTGACTCGAAAGACTTCTAGGAAGAAAAACAACCTGCACACATCAGAATCCAACACTAGATGGCAGGAGTATGCACAACAACACATGCCTCAAAGATTGATTTTTCAGTTATTAGTTCTACTGATATTTCGGCTTTGATAGATAACCCTCAGATGGGAGGTTTAGGGAATTGGTATAAAACTTTAATGAAGCATGGATATTCAGACCACTTTGCGAAAGTGGCTGACACTCTAGAGAAGGAAACTCAAGTTGTCTATGCACCAGAATCCTGGAGACAATAAACAAATTATATTTAGAAGTAATATGTGGTGCCAGTTTTATAAGGATGCCATTTTATACTAAACAGATTTTTTATAGTACTGTAATTTTTTTGCAAAAAATTGGTAAATTAAGCCTGGATGCTTCAGGAGTTTAGGGCTTAGGAATGGTGATCGGCTTCATACAGTTGTGGAATGTTTCAGTTATTAATCAGTTTTGAATAGAGGTATTCCTAAATGTTTGAGAAGCTGTGAAAGAGATTTATATGATTAATTAAATGTGTGCAATGTTTTTTCTATATTTTTCTTTGATAACAGCATTGTAAGAATTAAATATTTCTGTATTATGATTAAATAGAAATTGTATACTTTTTTGTTTTAAATCTTTTTATTAAACAGTGCGTAGCATACATTGGATACGTCAAGTGAAATGCAGCCATTATCTTGCATACATGTATTCCAAAGCACAGAACACCATAGAAAATAACATTATGAATAAGCAGTTTTAAAGTCTCTTCCATTCCCTCCATGGCTTTGACAGTCTTGCACAACCTTTTCTTCCTCTTGAGAAGAGAAACCCCCAGTCTCTCATCTCCCCCCACCATCCCTGAGGTTCAGTGAAAGACATTCCAGGGCCCCACACCTTTTTTCTTGGGGCAGCCTCTACTGTGGGAAACCACCTGCTCCCCACTTTGACACCAGTCAATGCCTGCCTCCCATTCCGCCAGACGCGGTGGTTGGGGAGCACCCCTTGCCCTGGCCACGAAGTGCTTGGCCACTCCTGCCACAAGCCACAGCCACATGCTCTGCTACCTTGTCGATGAGGTCTCCCCTTTTACAGATAGGAGAAGCCATCTAGAGTCATTAGGAATTGATACACCCAGAACTTGAGAGATTTTATGCACCACTTCTCCCCAGAAAAACTGAGCCCGGGGCTGCCCCAGAGTATGTGGTGGAATTTACCCACTACCCCGCACCCTTGTGTGAAAAACTCTTGAGATTACTCTGCCCATCTTTTTAAGTCTTACCCTGGAGAAGTAGGACCTATGCAGAATCTTCAGTTGCACGAGGCGAAAGGAAGCTCGTATTGCTATTTAGCTACGCTCCCAAGGGCCTCCGACCAGTAGTCATCATCAAGAGTTCGTATGTCCCTCGCCCATGCCCCCTTCGATCCCCCATCGTATCCGGTGAGTTATTGATCAGTTCACATAATCTGCGATTGGCTCCGTGAGGCACCGATCTTCAAGTGGCGTTGCCTCTTGTAGTTTCTCCCCTTCCACTGTGTCTCCAGAGCGCAAGACCTAACTGCAGATATTTGTAGACTCATCATTCATATTCAATCAATCATTTCATATTCTTGGTACAACACCTCAGAGTATATGAGTGAATTGTCCTTCCAGATGCCCCCCAGGTGTTCCATACCAAGGAAATTATATACTTATGTGTAATAAAAAGGAAGTCTTGCTGTTTGGTGTGCTAATAGACCAAATACACTTCCTGATGTTGTTCCTCCCTTGGCAGCTCCTCGATTGCCCACTTTGTAGACGGTCAGTCTGTTGTTGTAGAGTTCACAATCCTTCCACATTGTAGGCCCTCCTCCCGGGCTTCGTGTTTTGGGGCATTTGGTCTAGTTATATAGACTATTCATGTTCTCTAATGTTCTACCCTCACTGCCTAAAGGAATCTTACTCCTCTTCTGGAGGAATTCCTTCCAGTCGTTTTTCTTCTTGTGTTAAATCCTAGGGAATTCACATTTACGAGTCACTTGTTCAGAGTATCTGACCCTCTTGTGTTTATAATCTTTCCTCTTGTTCTGCTTCCAAATTAATGTTTCGTTTATGCTGGGTGATAACCATTGTGGACCAGAGCCACGAGTACTGACTCAGTGGATGTTCTCTGCAGGCTAGCTGGAAACTTGCTGTTCTCATTGGTCTCCTGATAAATGGAGTGGCCCTCTTAAATAAGCTTTGGAATTGAAGGGCTATCATTGCCTTGGCTGTGTCATTGTACTTTTCTATCTACTGCAATAACTCACCAATTGTTGTTCTAAATAGGCTATACCCCTTGAAGTGCATGTTAATAATTGAGGCTTATACATCCGTCTTAAAGCCTGGGATCCATAACTAGGTTTAGTGTTTAAGCCTTAACAGTTTTGGTCATTTGGGACTGGTTACTTGCCTGATTAAGTATGACAAGTGCTTTTGGCAATCTTTTGGAATACCTTAACAGTCACTATGCTAGTTCGCTCGATTTTGTAAGACACTAATGCACTGTACACAGTTTTCATATAGTTATGCTGAGGCACCTGCTTTACCTTTCTGTTCACTGTATGCATAACGTATGACCTTATGCTTGTTTTATAACCATATGAATACAATTACAATATTCATACTTATTGAATAAGAAATACAACAATGTATGGCACGTACCTGAAAAATCACCTGTATGAACACCAATGATAAGCCATACTCAAACGAGAAACTACGTTAGCGAAAAACAGCGTTCGATTATCTACAAGATTTATTTATTAACATTCATATAATATAATTTGATGAAAAATCACAATATATGCACGTGTAACGATTTGAGTAATGGAGGACAATTTCCTAGAGCTTTAAATTATCATAAACGAATTACCCTTTTTCGTTAAAGCCCTACAGCTTTCTAAAGCTTCAAGTATGCTCTTTGTTCCTGATGGCGGTTACTGGTAGTGATATAGCTTTATCAGACTAAGGGTAGACAAGGACCATCTATTCAAAATCCATTTGTACTGTCACAGTAGTGCGTGTGGCGAAGAGGGATAGAACATGCATATAGAAAAAGCATATTTGTGTCTTCCTTTCCATCGGAGCCAGAAAATGTTTTTGGATTTAGGGAGGTTGAACTATCGTGTTGGCCAGAGACTAGCTTTGCCGCATAGAGAAAGTTACAGTTATTTGTGTAATCTGTTAGCCTTCCATCCACATGATTTTTATGTATGTTGACATTAATACTGTCAGATTCCTGGACTAAATTTGAGTTATACTTAGTAGATCCGTTGTTGTCCAGGGAAGGCTGATTGTGGTAGTCAGGTTCGTTTATAAAGGTCGACATTCGAATAATAAACGTGAAAATATAAGATGTCTCTTAACCTCTTGTCTTAGATAATACAGTCCAGACAATGGAAACATTAAGGTAATTCTGCTAGGTCAAGAATGTTTGTGATTTTAACGCTCTTTGCTCCAATGGTTTTTTGTTGTATCTTTCCTCTTTACATTGTACTTATAGCTATTTTTTTGCTTAAAATAAAATTTTTGGACATGTAACTTTGTGCATAAATAGTATTGAAAATGCCGAAGAAAATATCAGTGTGAATAAGGTACTGTATCATTGTAGGCACCCTAGGTCACATATGTATGCCATACATATATGCACTGTGAGCACATTTTCCTGTCTTTGAACTACCCGAATATATTTACATCATATTTTACTAGTGCATTCATATGCAATAATATGTATCTAGGGATGTCTCAAAAATATCAACTACCCATCGTAGTGCAAAATTATGTGGCTTATTTGTTTCCAAGAAAAAATGCTGTTACAGTATTTTTGAAAAACATACTGAGGAGCAGGACCCAGGCACATACTTGGAACATTATTGTGCGGAACTCATACCAGCAACTTGGTATTTGAATTTTTATCTTTGGACTAGAAAAGAAGAAATTCTGGTGGAAGGAGAAGGCACTTCGAAGGCATGAACCATTATAGCGAATGAGCCACCACTGGAACTAAAGGAGGGGAGCACCTTGACATTTTTTGAGAAATATTGATGCAAATTTATTTTAAAAAAGAGTGACGTAGATTTTCACTTGGCTTCTAGTTTTTATATATATATTATCGCTTGTAGGGCCAGTGCTGGTATGTAAAGCTATACTTAAGTCTTCCTCAAATCTATCTTTTGTGTGACCACATTTTCCCCTCTATAATTCAAGCCTGAGAAAGTTGGTACATGCCCATCTCAATTACAGCATTACTAAGTTGCTTTTAAGGTGTAAATCAACTGCTCCTCGCATGCAGCCCAGTTACAACCATCACCAAGTCGTGTGTAATCCCTCCACACAGCTTGGGGAACTCTGTTCTGCAACCATACCTAATTGTTTGTTTGTTACTACATTGATGGCACGAAAAATCGTTGTCCTAGTTTGAAGGTCTGGATAATTGATCAAAGAAGGTGGGTTAATGCAAGACTTTTGGGATAATCATTGACTATGTAATGATTTTCATTTATGTTAATTGTATGAAATGTGCTTCATGTGGATATTTTGAAAATAGTGCAAGGATTCAGTCCATGAGAACAAGGGTGGACACAGTAACTTTACTGTAAGGGGCAGGTATCTTCTCAAGTTTTCAGCTTGTCCATCAAAGATATGTTTGGAATATTTCACTCTACGATGTATAAAGAACATATTACACAACTATACAATAATTAAGCTAGGAAGCAGGACTAAATAGTATGGGTTAAATCTTCTTATTATCTCTGACCTGGAATGATTCCCCTCTCTCCCTTTAATAAACATCTGGAACACCAATGATTTTAAGGCACTCTGCTTAAGAAAGAGTGAATGACCTTCATCTTCGTGTCCACTGTTCTTGTACTTTAGATGGCTGAGTCACTGGCCTTGGCTCTCTTGAGTTCTTTGCATAGTTTATTAGCATTGCCAGGCCATTATCCAAGTTCTCCTTGGCGTGCAGTGCTCCTTGTCTAGATGGGTTAAATGCTCCCATCTTAGAATGTGCCTTTTTCTAGTTAGTTTTTACTTGATTTTAAGTTTAAGGAGAGACTGGGACCTGCTGCAAGCTGCCATTGTGTTGTAAACCATTCACTGCTGGTGGTGGACATAAAGAGCTCGTAAGACTGTTGTGATTCATGGAGTCTGGAATTGGAAGTGGGCTCACAGAGCCCATGTCGCCGTGAACAGAGTCCAGCCCACCAAACTGCGTTGTTTTCTTCTTAATTATTTTCCTTTCTTTCGCCCTTCTGTTCTGGAACCAGATTTTGATCTATCCGAGAAGAAGAAAAGGGAAATGTAACATACTTTCTTAGATTAAAAAATATATGCATTATATAACCGAAGGTACTAGAAATACAAAAGAAAGAATAAAGTCACAAGCTTACACTTTCAGCTTTCGACAATCAGATTTCACGTAGGAAATGTGAAACTGTAGTTCTTTGTGTGTATGGCCAGTGGTTGACATGCAACTAGCGATAAAAGACAGCAATCTTTTCCCACCTTTGCACTGTTCTCTAATCAAATAGTACTTACAACTAAATCGTGTTGTGTCAGCCAACAAAACTCCAATATGGGCCATTTACCACTTGCTCTGGAAAACGGTGTACCCGACGAGAACTTCATTAGTGACCCCATCACTGAAAAATCCAGCACCAACCTGGGTCTAAATACTGCCAGGCCGAGCCTGGGCCTAACCACCACTTGCCCCTGACACTTCCATAAACCCAAAGAACTCATCACCCAAAGCCACTCGCCAGTAACATCTGTGCTTGTTGCTCACAGCAGCCTCTTCATTCACCAGCCCACCAAGTGCAGACCACCCAAGGGACAGCATTAGAACTACATATGTGCAGACACCCTGCTGATCACCAAATTAACTATCAGTAACGTTCGCTATCCGAGATGTGGGCCTACCCCTTCCCTCACTTATCAGATCTTATTCCAGAAAACTTTAACATTCTATTGAGGAGCATTTACCTTGCTTTAACCTGCGCAAGCAGAACTCAGTTGAATCAAAGCACAGAAACAATATTTATTTATTTTTATTTAATGCGTTTTTATATAGCGCGGACTTTACCCGAAGGTGTATTCCATTGCATTTAAACAATGGTGTCCGCAGTTCCATATGAGCTGGATTGTACTGTTGATAATCCGCATGGTAAATTGTTGACCTCTGTAAGCCACAAAATAACGTTCGAAACGTGTTTTAATGGCGTGTCATTTATGTCGGGGATGGTATGAAGATCTGTTTTTACCAGACTCGCATCTCAAAAGGCTTTTTCGATTATTAAAGGAGACCAATAAAGTGAAGTTAATGACTACATTTGTGTATGCTGGAAGTGACTATTGTGGCGCAGCATACCTTGATCAATTCATAAAGCATCAGCTTATTCAAAGTGCTCCAGAAGGAGTACTTGTAATACTTAAAGCGGTCCCATCACGTCTCACCAGGCCAGGGAACGCTGCACTGGATAATCAATTCAAATGTGTACTTCTGGTTCACAACGTGATTTATCGCCAGAGAACATATTATTTACTATCTCGATATACCCAGGTTTAATTCCAGCCAGAAATCGTGCTCTGCTTCGTTGGCAATTGTACTCACGGTGCCCTCTCTTAGAAACGGACAGCTTGCCGTAAGGCCTTTCTCAGTTCTGCGGCCATGTTTTGGAATTGGTTACTGTTGCACACCCACAATGAGTGGCTTTTGTACTAGCATTTCTGCATGAGTTTGGAAAAGCTAGTTGAGCGTAGTGTGAAACTTGCTGGAGATTTAAATGCAAGGTGTGGAAAATACAGTGCACTTGTCTGTCATTTCTGTTCCTGTTGCTTGTGCTGGAGTTTTTTCTAATGATTTTCAACAAAGTGCCTATCGTCCCATGTATATATATATATATACATATATATATATATATATATATATAGAGAGAGAGAGAGAGAGAGAGAGAGAGAGTGAAATAGATAGATAGATAGATATTTGTAATGCAAGGATCTAAAGTACACACTTGGTACTTTAGTTGTTTGCTAATGCTTGATTGTGGGCACCCTTGTTTTTGACCATGGGTAGAACAGAGGCACCACTAGGCCTTGTCTGAGTCTCTTACTGTGAACATAGCCCCCTTCTCTCCACTATCTCCTTGAGACCACACCCCAGACAAAACACACACATACTTAGATACTTTGGTCTTTCTTGCATTCTCTCCACACAATGCTCTCAATCCTTGGGTTCTCTTGGGGCCGCACCACGCAGCCTCTCTTCACCCCCACAGGCAGACCCAGCCACATGCAAAACAGTCTTCACCCTGTTCCAATAGGAACAGTCCAGCCCGGACTGCCAGGCCAGGTCCTTTCCAAACAGGAACATGTTTTGCCCAGATGTGGGTCCCTTCCTCACTGTGCCACTGGAGCAAAGCTATACCCGCCTGATGAGCCTTCATAAGGGCAAAACCAGTCTTGGGTTGCTTGTGTTACGGTTGAGGGGGGGACATGACCTGGCAGTTTGGGCTGGCGTTCCTACATCAGGTCAAGACTGATTTCCAAATGACTGGGTCCAAAGTGAGGTGGCATGACTGGCAAAAGAATGATGGGTAGGAGTGCTACAGAGTGATTGCCAGTGGTTATACTAATTGCAAGCATTCCTCCCTTCACCTATTTTGTGTTTAATGGAATAAACTATAAGCAGTAGTAGTGAAGTGGTTTTTGGGGTGTGGGGGATTAGTGACAGAAGGAAAGGGATATCTAAAAGATCATGCTGGGCTGCTGGGATGATGGTATCTTTTTTATTAAGTCAATTCCTCAGAATGTTGTGTTACCTTCCTACTAGTCCAAATTTTTCATCATATTAAAATATATACTTTTTTAGGCACCCTTATAATGCCAGTGAGTTTTCATACAGCTATTATCGCGTAAAAGACCCGGTGCCAATTGCAGTATGTGATGACAGCCAAGTTGGTTACTAAGAAAAACAATCAGGGATGATCTTGCGTTTTATAACGTATCAGTTCCTAGGACATCCCACCCAGGTAGATGGAAACTATTGTTTTAAAATAAATTGTGATAGAATAAGTTGAAGGTAATGACGTGTACCCGTGGCTCAGTACTACAATACAGTATGAGTCAGTGTTAATAACGAAGTACAGGCACAGATGGAGCCATACATTTTGTTCTTCGTTCGCAGCCATTGATGTCTTAGCAGTTAAGGGATGAGGGTGATGCTATAGCCATCTCTTATCCTCATTGTGATGCTCGAGCATCGGAAGGACATTATAAATACACGTTATATAGCAGAGTCGCAGACACATTCTGAGGAGAGAGCTGTTTGTGCACCTGTCTTTCCGAGAGCCTCAGGTTGGCTGCCAGTTGGGCTTTCCTGGTGATGGTGATGTATCTATTGTAATGGAACTCCTTCTCTAGCTCCAGCCGCTGGTGGTCTGTGTATACGACCCGGTATTTTTCTTTGGTCCTTGTTTTACCTGCAAAGACAAAGCAAGAGAATGATAAATTACTAGGTTATTCCTTTGTCGGTGCCTTTGGCATGCTTAAGTCACTTTTCAACACACCAAGGTTACTAATTTTTCTAGGGCTTTGTAAAATAGAAAGAAGACAAAAGGGGACCCAAGCTGCTCATAGAAATTCCTGCGGACACATCCGCCATCCCTCTCCATCCCACCAGACCTTTCTGTGGCCTTGCCTTAAAGAGTGGCCCACCCAACACACATTTCACTTCTTTCCCTCTGTATCGAGCATTAATTTGACTTGTTTCCTACGTTTTTAGCATATTTTACAACTCCTTGAGTTCTTTCGATATGTGTATAGTAATATCAGAAGCTCAACTTGCCTGATTACAGACTTTGTCATTTCATCATCAGTCATAAAATGGCTAGATCCTATGAACTCCATGAAAATTCCCAGTCCCGTCGGTTATGAAATGCCATTAATGTTCAGTAATGAATGGTATTCCTTAATTGCAGAGGATCTCTAGTTGGTAGCTAAATCATATTGGTTTTAAATATCTTGCTTAAAACGAATTTTTCTCAAGCTTCATTGATAGCCAGAGACCATGTCAGAAAACAGCATGCACCTTTTCTGGAATCTTTATAGATTTTGGTCACAGCTCGTCTGGGTATGCAATGTTTCAGTGTATCCTTTATAAAGGGCTGGCCACTATTGTAGCATAAAGAAAATAAAGTATATGCCAACTTACTTTCCCGTTATACGTATAGGCTCCTAAGTCTCACTATACAAAGCACTTGGCTTTACAAAGGAGAAGGGGTCTTGCTACAAGTGACAAATACGATGTGGGGAATTCTTGCATAAATGATATTTTTTTAGAAGGGGTACCCTCTTTACAACGGTTCAGCCTGTGATGGGCTTGGCTGGGACAGCAGAATATGTGGCACAGTCAATAGTCCCTAGTCAGGTTGTGCCTTATGGTACGGTACTTAGGGCCAGATGTAGGAACCGTTTTGCATGGCGCAAACTGCAAAATTAGCATTTTGCACCATGCAAAATGGGCATCGCGATGCACATTCCCATTTTGCGAGTCGGTAATTCGCAGTTAGCACCCATGTGAAGTGGGTGCTAACTCATTCGCAAAACAGAAGGGGTCCCCATGGGACCCTTTCACCTTAGTGAATGTCGCCAAACATATTTTTTCAGAGCAGGCAAAATGAAACCAAATGGTTTTATTTTTTCTTTTGTATTGCAACTCGTTTTCCTTTAAGGAAAACGGGCTGCAATACCAAAAAAAAAAACTGCTTTATTAAAAAAGCAGTCACAGACATGGAGGTCTGCTGTCTCCAGCAGGCCACCCTCCCTGTGAGTGCAGGGAATCGCAAAATGCGAGCCACCTCATTAATATTAATGAGGTGAGTTTTTGCGACCCCCTTGCGATTCGCAGATGGTGTCATGGACACCATTCTGCATATGATTTTGCGACTCGCAAATTGCGAGTTGCTCCTACTCGCAATTTGTGAGTTGCAAAATCATATCTACCTACATCTGGCCCTTGTGGTGTTTCTGGCCTGACTCATGTTTCTATGTGAGAGGTGTGCACATGCATAGTGAATTTATGCAAGTGGAGAAATGAAGCTGTGACGTTTGTTTGAAACCGAAGTCCCAGCTGTAGTAAAATATCATGGTTTATCTAGAGCCCCAGTCTCTGTGTCGATGTGATACATGAGTAACGGAGCAACAGATATCTGTAAACCTAATTCTTCAACTCCACTGAATTGTTAATATGTATGTATAGAAATGAGATACAATATGGTCTTATCTTGGAGGCCCATGAACAAAGCCCAGACACACTCTATCTCTAGAAGAGGCCCACTCTATACAAAATGTTCTGAATGTGTAACTTTTCTTAGTAGATCAGCATGTGCAGAGAGAGCACTTCAGATATCTGAATAGAGATACGTAGACCCTGCCTTTGGTTTCCTTTGTGTGAATTGTGGCAGTGCTTCAAAATTATATTATCAGGAAAGAAAAAGAAACACGTTTTTAAATCCCCATTTTCGAAAGATTAAAGTTTCATAATAACATCTGTATCAGTTAGCAGGAGTGCTGTAACAGTGCAATGGGCCCTTATGCAGGTGAGACAAATATGCCCACCTCACTCCCAGTTGAATAGTAAACAACTATCATTTGGGTGCCGTGTCCCCCTATAACCACTGGGCCCGGGTGCCACTCCACCAAGTGCACTACTTATGGCAACCCCCGCATTTCAGTTTTGTACACTGGCCCGTTTGCCGTCAGCTAAATAAACCCATAAGGCGCTTGTAATCGAGTTTCACACATTTTAAGCGCTTTAAGTGTAAATTCTAAATACTTTTTGTATGCTGTCTAAATCCTTAGGTCACCAATAGCAGTAATGGCAGATACTGCGGTTACCCGGCTCACTGGTATTCATGTTACCAAACACAAAAGGAACAAGAGAATTACCCACCCAGTAAAACACTGACATGGTGTTGTGTGGCCAGTAGTCCAGCACTGCATCTGCATATGTGCAGAGAAATGTAAATCTCAGATAAATGCTAACGCTGGAAAACTGTGCTTACAGCTAAGGAACTTCTCTTGATTTTCGCAGGACTTCCTTCTAGTAAGCCTTAGCCCCCTGAGAAATCAAGGATACTTTAAAATAACTAATGTATTTTGAAATGATTGTAAAGGTCTTCCTAGCAGTATGGTCTGCGCGCCCCCCGCCGCCCAAAGCAGCACAATCTGCATGAAGGAATATCGGCCCCAAACAACTGAGGCCCGTATTTATACTTTTTTTGCGCCGCATTTGCGTCGTTTTTTGACGCAAAAACGGCGCAAACTTGCAAAATGCCGCAGCTTTTTTGGGGCTTTCCTAAGGTGGGGCCTCGATTCAATGTAAATATCTTATACTGCCAAGACGTGTGCTGCGGCTGTTATCACTGCTGTTACTGCCGCAGAACAGTGCTGGGTGTAGAGGGCCATGTCCTGCGCAGGCGGTAACATGTCTAACAGCAGATCTGCTGCTGCCCTGATCCCCTGGCCTGGTACTTGGCCTGTCCCTTCGCACTTGGTAATTGGAAGCCTTCTACTTTTTTTAATGGCTTGGGACTGTTTGTGCCGCCTTGTTTCTGACTCTTTGGTGGTGTGAAGGAGGAAATAACCTAGCTTGCTCCTTTGTACTGGGACATAGCACTCTGATGAGAAATTGCAGTGGGAGGGGCCGAACCTGAAAACTATTCTTCCGCAGGAGAAAACAAAAGATCTGTGATCCTCGTGTAAAACTGTGACAGTTATTCAATCTGTGAAACTTTGGAAACACGCCTCGCTCCATAAGCATGCCAATGAATCATTGTTGTGTTGTAATGTGTCCCCCCTGCCTTCTGAACTGTCATTTCACTCGTGAGCTTACAATTCGGTTGCAATAGTGCCATGCAGCTATAGTTTGTTTTCGTAGCAGCTGTGCCAGTTGAACGTTTGCACATGGTCATACATTTGAAACCAATTTACTTTGAACACGTTTTGCTTCTTGGTTAGTAATGCACGTCGTTTTTGCTGGTCATCGAACATGCTTGCATAGGCGAACAGGCACATTGTATGCACTGGCGCACTTTTTCCTTACCGAATAATCCTCGATCAAGCTGGTTTTCCCTCGAGCTGTCAGGATATCACTGTGCGTAAAACACTGACTGCAGTTACGTGTTTCAAACTCAGTCACTCCAACCCAGCCGTTTGCCCTTACCAATCGACAAATTAAGCATCGTCAAGACTAATAATAGTGATATATTTAATTTTAAGTACGTACAAAAGTTAAAACGACAGTGCGGTTTTGTGCTCTGTAGAAAAGGTACTATTGCTCACGTTTGAAAAACGGGCCAGATAAACACAGCGTTGTATGTTGTAAAACATGTTGGCTCCATAGTTTGCTTGCCCCAGCGGTTCGCACATGGTTGGAGCAACGCTGGTGTCTGTATTCCTTGTCTGAGAGCGAAAAAGGCACACATTCGATTTGCTTCAGTGCTTGCCCAGTTGCAGAAGTCCAGGTAACAGGGTTCGTCACTTTTTAATCTTTCGGATGAAAGAGAGTACGATTTTATCAAGTTTGATGCTTATTTCTCAAGTTTGATCTAAGAACGCCTGTTATTATGGTTATACAATCACAATCCTTATGTGGCTAGAATGATGTAGCCAATAGAAATTCGTTTAAATTTTTTTTATAATTTGTTTTATCCAGAACCCCAAATACTTGTGTCCAGAGGATTTGAGGTATATGTATTTTTTGGGCTGCTTAATGTAATGCACTAATTTATTTGAAACCTGGGGTAGCATGCAGAAAACGGCATGCTTTGTGTGCGTCACTCACAGGTTTGGACTACAGGCCGTGAAAACGAAGTACGCATAGCTTTACACCGCGTTCTCCTTCTAACTGCATTTTTAGGGTGTTCTTTTTGTTGTCTGCCGGTTATATATCGTGCTCTAGCTGTGGCTACTGTGGTTGGCAAATCAGTAAAGTTAATTTGTACTGAATTATTTCGTTTTTGGGCAAAGGTACTGAATTGTGGTTGCTAGGCAGTTTGGTGGGGGATGGGGGGAGGGGGCGAGGGAAGGAGCAGCCTCCCCATTCACTTCGGCCATAAAATTCAGAGAACCTTTACTTTGGGAAGACAATAAAAGCCGGGACAAGGCATCTTTATTTGCTGTGAAAATCATCACCCTTCCTGTAATATAACCCTAGAAAAAAGAGAGGAAGAGGAAGAAAGCAGACTGCATATCAAAGCAAGAAAGGAGGTGTTAAAAGTCACTGCTGCCCTAGTGTGGACAGTAGGCCCACAACATTAGACAACGTAACCAAGGGGAAAACAAAAACAAGGAGACCTCACAGTCAGCCTACAAAGAGGCCATTAGCATTTGAAGTAGGTCTGGCGCCCTTTCCCCCTTGAAGGAACAAGAGGTCATCTGCATGGGATTTTAGGACTTTATGCATATGGGCTTCTGTTGTGGTTCCCTTGGTGAGGTTACAGAGCGTGTGGTGCCATGCCTCCAATATCAAAGTGGCAGTACCACACACCTTCGAGTAGTCACCGCACAGGCAGACTCTTGAAGTTAGTATACCATGGCAGATTCCAGCAACATAAACAACAGATGGTAAAAATAATTTAAGTGGTCGCTACTCAGAGTGGTTGTATGACGGGGTTGCTGAGCAGTCCAGGTCGGATGCAACCTACTCCTAGGAATAGCTACCTTGGTGCCCATGGTGTGGCTGCTGTCTTACCTATATCTCGGATGGGCATCAGTGAGGTCTTATATAGTGAAAACTTCCTTACACAAGCAGGGACCAAAGACGCACACAGTAACTTGGGTACAAAAAAATGTGAATTAGGAAAGAAGCTTTAATTAAGGTCTTCTTTACCCCTGTCACTGATGCTTTGGCTATCGGTATAGAACATATAACAAAAACAATGACTGTGCCTTTGTTAAATGGTGATTACCTACTTGACTTCAGTGATCCCTGGGTGCTCCTTCAGCTTGCCATGAAGAAAAGAAAGCAGAAGCTATGAGTCTGCAGATATTGACGCTGCGCATTGGGCCCTCTATGGAGAGGAAACAACAGAAGCTACCAGTATGCAAATTTTAAAGGTGGATTCCTGTCCGACTTCGGTGACAACTTTACATCACTGACAACTCACTGCAACTTGGACCCTCTATGGAGAGTCCTTTGACCCTCTATGGAGAGAACACAACAGAAAGTATGCGTATGCGCATAGTAAGTGGTGGAGGACCACTTGACTTCAGTGACATCTCACTGTCCTGTGGCCCTCCACATAGAGAACTCCAGAGAAGTATGAGTATGCATATATTAGCTGGTGGAAGACCGCTTGACTTCAGTGACCTCTCACTGCTGCTGTGTCCCTCCACATAGAGAAAACCACAGAAGTATGAGTGTACAGATATTAACTGGTGAAGGCCCGCTTGACTTCAGTGACCTCTCACTGTCCTGTGGCCCTCCTCACAGAGAACACCACAGAAGTATGAGTATGCATATATTAACTGGTGGAAGACCGCTTGACTTCATTGACCTCTCACTGCTGCTGTGGCCCTCCACATAGAGAACACCACAGAAGTATGAGTGTACAGATATTAACTGGTGAAGGCCCGCTTGACTTCAGTGCTACAAAAACAAGCTGAGAGCAATATCATAATCTAAAGATAACAATTCTTATAACATGAATTTGTCAGTCAAGGAGAACAAAGATGTTTAAGAGTCATGTCTGGTGTGAAGCAAGCCTTTTTTAGACACAATCGAGTACTTCGGGACCCATTCACAAAGGGCTATGATAGACACTTTTTATTTCCAGTTGGTAAACTGCGTAAGGAGGAGAAATTATTTTATCTGTGGAAAGACCCCTTCCATTAAGCTTCCACTTAATATGGGGCTGTGCCCCCCCCCACCCCCTTTTTATAATGGAAAAGCACGTATTCCTGCCATCGAAACGACACAATTTAAATGTGCCTTCAGTTTTCAGACCACCTGCAAAGATGTATGCGAATACCTATTAAACTTCCAAAGTGTCCACCTGCTTCTTCGAAGTGTCACGGCCAAAAATTGCACAATCCCGACTCACACTTGTGAATGTGACAACCCTACCGGCAAAATGTATGCCTTTGCAGGTCCATTTTACAAGTGTGAAGTATGACCATGCCTTTTAATT
The DNA here is from genome assembly GCF_031143425.1 of Pleurodeles waltl. Taxonomy (NCBI): domain Eukaryota; kingdom Metazoa; phylum Chordata; class Amphibia; order Caudata; family Salamandridae; genus Pleurodeles; species Pleurodeles waltl. Next base: position 97,566,493 of record NC_090438.1, on the reverse strand, counting down.
TGAATCAAAATGTTGCATTTATGTAATTCTTCCAGTGTATATTTATTTGTATTTGTGCATTATATACTGTACTCATTCGATTTTAATAAAAGGAAAAACACGAGAAGTTCTGTTATGCAAACACTGGGCGATATGATCGTCTCACACCCGACGCTCCTCTGCGTTGAATGCTAGTAAAACGTCTGTCTGTCTGTCTGTCTATCTATCTATCTATCTATCTATCTATCTATCTATCTATCTATCTATCTATCTATCTATCTATCTATCTATCTATCTATCTATCTATCTAACTATCTATCTATCGCCAGTATACACTATATATACAGCAGATACACACACACATGTATATATAACCTATATTAGATAGCTGTCCTGAATTTTCCATGTCATGTTACGGCAAACATTAGGGTAAGCACAACATACAAGGGAAAAAAGTGGCCAAAGTAGCACACGCCTGGAATCTGCCTGGGTGTAGCGGCTCACACCCACAAGTTGTGAACAAGCACACCGACCAAAGCTTTGAAGCTATTTCAAAGAGCTGCCCGCATGAGTGCTCGTTACCCAGCCCCACTCTGTGTATTTAGAGCATAGAAAGATAACAGCACTTCCACGTAATACCAGATGTAATTGGGTGTTAATGTGCTGCTTACCGCCTTAGACCATGTGCCCATGGGGAAATCAAGTACAGGCACCCCTAGTGCAATGGTGCTCTGTGCCGCTGTAGGCAAAGGGTGCAGACGGACAGAGAGAAGCCACGCCTTGCTGCTTGGTACCGCAGTTGGCAAAGGGTACAGATGGACTGAGAGAAGCCACGCCTTGGTGCTTGGTACCGCAGTTGGCAAAGGGTGCAGACGGACAGAGAGAAGCCACGCCTTGCTGCTTGGTACCGCAGTTGGCAAAGGGTACAGATGGACTGAGAGAAGCCACGCCTTGGTGCTTGGTACCGCAGTTGGCAAAGGGTACAGATGGACTGAGAGAAGCCACGCCTTGGTGCTTGGTACCGCAGTTGGCAAAGGGTGCAGATGGACAGAGTGAAGCCACGCCTTGGTGCTTAGTACCGCAGTTGGCAAAGGGTACAGATGGACTGAGAGAAGCCACGCCTTGGTGTTTGGTACCGCAGTTGGCAAAGGGTGCAGATGGACAGAGAGAAGCCACGCCTTGGTGCTTGGTACCGCACAAGGCAAAGGGTGCAGATGGACTGAGAGAAGCCACGCCTTGCTGCTTGGTACCGCACAAGGCAAAGGGTGCAGATGGACAGAGTGAAGCCACGCCTTGGTGCTTGGTACCGCACAAGGCAAAGGGTGCAGATGGACAGAGAGAAGCCACGCCTTGGTGTTTGGTACCGCAGTTGGCAAAGGGTGCAGGTGGACAAAGAGAATCCACGCCTTGGTGCTTGGTACCACAGTTGGCAAAGGGTGCAGATGGACAGAGAGAAGCCACGCCTTGGTGTTTGGTACCGCAGTTGGCAAAGGGTGCAGGTGGACAAAGAGAAGCCACGCCTTGCTGCTTGGTACCGCAGTTGGCAAAGGGTACAGATGGACTGAGAGAAGCCACGCCTTGGTGCTTGGTACCGCAGTTGGCAAAGGGTGCAGATGGACAGAGTGAAGCCACGCCTTGGTGCTTAGTACCGCAGTTGGCAAAGGGTGCAGACGGACAGAGAGAAGCCACGCTTTGGTGTTTGGTACCGCAGTTGGCAAAGGGTGCAGATGGACAGAGTGAAGCCACGCCTTGGTGCTTGGTACCGCAGTTGGCAAAAGGTGCAGATGGACAGAGAGAAGCCACGCCTTGGTGTTTGGTACCGCACAAGGCAAAGGGTGCAGATGGACAGAGTGAAGCCACGCCTTGCTGCTTGGTACCGCAGTTGGCAAAGGGTGCAGATGGACAGAGAGAAGCCACGCCTTGGTGTTTGGTACCGCACAAGGCAAAGGGTGCAGATGGACAGAGTGAAGCCACGCCTTGGTGTTTGGTACCGCACAAGGCAAAGGGTGCAGATGGACAGAGTGAAGCCACGCCTTGGTGCTTGGTACCGCAGTTGGCAAAGGGTGCAGACGGACAGAGAGAAGCCACGCTTTGGTGTTTGGTACCGCAGTTGGCAAAGGGTGCATACACGTGCTGAGAGAGCAGCCGTGCATTGGGACTCGGTGCTGCAGTAGGCAAGCGGAAGCTTTTTGTGCACATATAAAAGTGTGTGTTTGTTTTCAGAATGCCTCTTAAGGCTTGGAAGAGCAATGTCAGAGCTGGCAATTAGTCTATTATATTGGATCACACAGCTAAGCGGGCCCTAGTTGGGACAGGAAGCTTATATTATCAGCCATTCTCTTTTTTGCTGTGGGGGATGGGGTTGAACCTGGCTTGATGCAAAGGGGGGAAAGGTTTTAATACCATTATAGAATATCGTAGGCTCATACCATAGGCTACTAAACGCTCAAATTACTGCTGGCACTCGTGTCAACCACTGCAAAGAGAACTGCCAAGTCTGAAAGAGCAAGAAAAAGGGGGAAGTCCAAAATGTTGGGTACAATCGGGGCCAGGGTAGGCCCATTACTGTCCACACTGAGACCTGCACACTCCGAGCAGTGTTAGTAACGTAGCATTCACGGGGGTGCTGCCTGACAGGTACCAGAGGAGAAACTCTGGCCTTCACGTTCTGATAACCCAACTGGTCCAGGGTGCACTTGCAGTCATTGTTGGCCATCAGAAAGTAAGGAGAAAGATGGGCGCACTGGAATGACGTAGGAGACATGCTCAGCCATCGGGTAGTAAAGCATGGGTGGGTAGATTAGGTGGACCTTGCGCTCCAGGTTTTAGGCAGTTTCTAGATCATGTAAATCAAGAGTCAGTCTCTAACATGGAGGCCAGAATGGCTTCTGAATGGAAGCAGAGACTGAGGGCGCAGAGCGAGAGCAGCTCTAGCCCTTCAAAGTGCCCGTCTGGTCTATTGTCAAATCCTCCGACACTGCTTGGTTTCCAGGCGTACTCGCGCCTTCCCACGTGTTGTGCCCCCTGATTCCGCTAGCCCTGCTGCACGGTTTTATCTTATGGAGCCCCCGAGCTCCTTCTTTGTCTCAAATCGTCACCTCCAGAGGAAAATGTTTCCCCTCATGGGATTGAGAGCCTTGTCTTCTCCTCCGTGTGTATTTATGTTTGGGGTATGAAGCCAACACGCCCACGTAAAACCCACCTAATTATGCAGGATCTGGTTAAAACTAAAGAACTTTCCAAAGTTGCAGTCAGGGTTAAGTGATTGAACATACAGCGCGTTGTTCATGGTTCAACTTGCAAGAGCGGTAGAGAATCTGCGCCGGTCTCATAAAATGTACCACTTTACAGCTGGACAATGCTCTAAGGTGAAATATGGCAAAATACTCTTGTGCACCAGCAGGCAACTGCTGCTGCAAGGGAGGCAGAGGAAGGAATGGATCACACAGAGGTCAAGAGGCACGCTCCGGGTCACGCAGTGAAAGTGACAGTGCAAGGTTTATGTTTCCCAGCCCTCCTGCGAGAGTTGCACATCCAGCCCCAAAGGACCGCAAATGCACGATATTACAATCCACAAAATATGATGTCAAGTAGGGAATAGACCTAGGACGATCCAAACCCGGCATGTTGTTATATCCGGGGGCAGATGGCACAGAGCACTTATATGTATGGCGCTGGGCGAAATTAACTAAGCTGAATCATTGAGTATATATAAAAAAGACTCACTCCCACCTAAACGCACTGTGTGAATAAAACACTGGCCGATACATTTCTGAATCATTTAGTTTCTGTTTCAAAGTGGATGTTCATGCTTGTTTGGCATGGCTTTAAAATCCTTATTCATCCGTTTTGAGACACAGCCACTGTTGGTAATTAAAGGGACTCGGGCACAGAATTACAGTATTTTGCCCAGGATCAAGAACACGGTCAAGGGGTGAATCAGGTCACATTAAAGGCACAAGGGTGCCAATTTCATAGCGATCTATTTACTAACACAATCAGGACAGCTGGGGTGCAGTGGCATACAGAGATGTGCCACAATGTGCCACGCTAGAGACACGAGCAAAGGCTGGCTGCACAAGAGCATGAGTGCTGTTGACAACTTTATCCACTCGTGCGAGGTAGTGGTAACGTTGTTTTCTTCTGCAAAGAACGAGTTTTCAACAACAACGCACACTCTGCATGCAAGAGGCCAGCGCAGAACCGAACATAATCCACTGTTGGGGCCTAAATATTCTATTATTCTCTGTAGTCCTGCCAGGACCCTGCTAAAGAGTATGCCCGCAGGTCTTAATATCCTCAGCTACTGTGCATAACCTCACATATTCATGGCAGCCGCGTGTTCAGGCCAGTGCAGAGCTGATATCACTGTCTGCTCTATATAGACCACATATTCTCTGTTCCTGTAAACTCATGTCGAATAGCGCCAAATATTACCTGCCTTGTATACGTAGGCCCGGGTAGCCACAAATATCCCTAACTTCTGCGTGTTTAGGGGGGTGATGGGCCAACTGCCTTCCGCTCGAGTGCTCAGGCCAAAGCAGGCCCAAATATCCCATGTTTAAGTGTGTCACACCAGTGAGCGTCTTCTAAGGGCAGTTAAGAGCGCGTATCCTCTGTCCTGTGAGCTAGTATCCCCCGCTCTTTCCTGTGTGCTCGCGCAAGACTTGCATTAGTAAATGTGTCCTCGTGGCAGTGTAGGCTCCAATATCATCTGTCCCTGTGCTCTCAGGCCGACCCTTGCTATGATGTCCCGTTTCTGAGCGCTCAGACCGACACTTGCTGGGATGTCTCATGCCGTATTGTGCCAAGGCCAACACAGTTTGTAAAATCTTGTTTCTGAGTGCGCAGGCCGTCACTTGCTGTGTACCAGGACCTACACATGTAATAACTCGTTTCTAAGTGCGCAGGCCTAGGGCATGATATAATATCTCCTATTTCTATGTTACAATACAGTTACAGTTTACTTGGACAATCACGACCGTTAAAGTGCAGTCAGATTGAAAAGAAATATACAATATTCTCATTACAATTCGCTAAAAGCACGCAAAAGACTAGTTGCAATTTTCAAATATAGAAATGCGGATATGCATAATAGCAGTGTAACAATATATCTCCTGTTTGCATGTGCACGGCCCAACACATGCTGTAATATTCCCTGTTTCTGTGTGCTTAATTCAACGCCTACTGCAATATGCCATATCCCTGTGTGCTGGTGTCTATATATACTATAATATCCCAGTGTCTGTGTGCCCAGGCCAACCCATGCTGTAATATCCCCGTGTCTGTGTGCCCAGGCCAACACATGCTGTAATATCCCCGTGTCTGTGTGCCCAGGCCAACACATGCTGTAATATCCCCGTGTCTGTGTGCCCAGGCCAACACATGCTGTAATATCCCTGTGTCTGTGTGCCCAGGCCAACACATGCTGTAATATCCCGTTTCTGTGTGCCGAAGCCAACATATGCTATAATATCCCCGTGTCTGTGTGCCCAGGCCAACACATGTTTAATATCCCCTGTTTCTGTGTGCCCAGGCCAACACATGCTGTAATATCCCCTGTTTCTGTGTGCCCAGGCCAACACATGCTGTAATATCCCCTGCTTCTGTGTGCCCAGGCCAACACATGCTGTAATATCCCCGTGTCTGTGTGCCCAGGCCAACACATGCTGTAATATCCCCGTGTCTGTGTGCCCAGGCCAACACATGCTATAATATCCCCGTGTCTGTGTGCCCAGGCCAACACATGTTTAATATCCCCTGTTTCTGTGTGCCCAGGCCAACACATGCTGTAATATCCCCTGTTTCTGTGTGCCCAGGCCAACACATGCTGTAATATCCCCTGTTTCTGTGTGCCCAGGCCAACACATGCTGTAATATCCCCGTGTCTGTGTGCCCAGGCCAACACATGCTGTAATATCCCCTGCTTCTGTGTGCCCAGGCCAACACATGCTGTAATATCCCCTGTTTCTGTGTGCCCAGGCCAACACATGCTGTAATATCCCGTTTCTGTGCCTACTGGGATATGCCATATCCCTGTGTGCTTGTGTCTATATATAGTATATAATAATATCCCCCGTTTTTGTGTGCTGAGCACAACACATGCAGGAATATCCCGTTTGTGAGTCGTCAGGACAACCCTTGAAAATGCAGTGTATCTGTGTATCACTGAGCTGCGCTGTACCACTGTACCTGTGTACTCAGGGCAGCAAATGCAGTAATATCTTCTGTTTTTGTGTGCTCAGGACAACACTTGCTGGGGTATGCACTGCACCTGTGTACTCACACATGCAGTAATATCTCCGGTTTTTGTGTGCTCAGGACAACACTTGCTGGGGTATGCACTGCACCTGTGTACTCACACATGCAGTAATATCTCCGGTTTTTGTGTGCTCAGGACAACACTTGCAGGGATATGCACTGCTCCTATGCGCTCGGTGCAGTGTAGGCCTCAGTTATCCATAGGCCCGAGTTCCCAGGCCTTCATCCATGCATTTAGGAATATTCCCTTCCTTTTGGTGCTCGGACCCACACATGATGGATTATCCGGAGTACTCAGGTGGGCACAAGATGCCTTACACCTCAGTGCATGGGATTGAATATCGCCTGCTTCTTTGTGCTGAGGACACCTCCACGGGGAGCCCCCTTAAGCCTTTAGATTGGTGTTTCCTTTGACACATCTCTGCAGTGAGCAGGTGCACTTAAGCAGTCTTATGGTTTCCACTGTGTTGTTATGGTTTAATGGGACCATAAAAGCAGCCCCTTTGCACATGGGTTTTAATGTCTGTTTACCTGGCCAGTGACCATTACCACACATTACTGTCACTAGCTGTGCAGCAAAGACAAGCACAGAGTCTAGCCAAGCTGTCACGGTGCTAAATGCTGAATCTGAGCTTGTGGCCAGAGTCCCAGTGTGCTAAACTTCATGTCCCTGCAGGTACGTCGAGGCAGCTGACTCCTTACAGAACTGTTTTATAGATTATCTTTAGTACACAGAGATTATTTTTCTAGATCCCGAGAAAGCACAGCGAATCTAAGATCTATGATTGTGAAACGTGCCCATTTTATCGCTCTTGACCCCACAAATAACCCCGCCGTACTTCCGTATTATGCATATTACAGTAGGTGGGTGATTAATGGGTGTACTATAGAGCCAGGACAAATACGTTCAAATCCTTCTTGGCCATAACAGCATGATCTGAAGAAATCCTTCAGCTTACTTTGCTTGCACTGCATTCAGAGGTAGGCGCGCCTGGCAGCGCCAATTGAGTGAGAAATGTGCAAGGTGCACATGACTTAAGCAGCAGAGGATTAATGGAATCAGTTCATTTTCACATCTATTTGATAGACTTTTGAATCTTTTTGCTACATCTGCTTGCTAGAAAGAATGCCCTGTGTCTCCTCTCACTGTGCTCAATGAGTGCTACTATACCTTTTTTCTGTGTGAGTGATTGATTTAAAAATCCAATTTGTGTTTTAGAATATTGTACTCGGTTTTTTTAAGACCCACTTTCCTGAGTCTCTCCTTTTCCAGGTTAAATTATGGGCCTTCCTCCAACTCCCTATAAATCACACTTAACAGGCTGATTGTAGTGTAGGAGTTAAGCAGAGTTGGAGACCAAGTAAGGGGCAGCCAGTGCAGACAGCCTATCTGGGCTTTATTTGGGACCAGCATCCGCAACTGACCCAAAATAACTTGGGCATTTTTTTGGACGTGTGCTGAGAAATTTCGGCATGCAGAATTTAAAAAATGCAGTTGTCTGGTATAATTGTTTTACGTTTTAATTATACACTGGAAGTTGCAAGTGACACAATGAACACAATCGGATCCTTTTAAGAATCTTTATGTTTATGTTATGTTATTTATATAGCCCATGGCTACCCATAGGCCTCCCAGCGCTAAAGGCCTATAAAGTTGTGCTTTTTATATCAAGCTGTGATAAACCAGTGGAATTTGGGTCACTCACTCAGAAAGGTAACTTGTCCAAAAGTTGAAAGTTTTGTACCAGCCCCTGGGAAGTCGAAGTGTTCTGAGTGCGGTTGGTAAAGCTATCTTCCAGGATCAGAGTCTTGAAACATAGGTATACAAGCCAGAAAAGCATTGAAAGGGCAATTTAAACACTGGACAGTCTCCTCTCATAAGATGTTGGCAAGGAACAGATATGATTTACTTATATAACCGTTCATGCAGCCCCATCACAGTTTTCTGCTCCTAGCCTCACACCAGGGTCTCGCAATCGGTTTGATGTCCCTGCTACATATTCAATTTGCTGTATGCATTATAGGCATGTCTTAAGTGAAGTCTCTTGCGTGACTGCTCACCAGCCTTCTGGCACCAGCCCTGATTTTACAGATTCTGTAAACTCAAAGCATAGGTCGCAGCTAGGCCCCCGCTAAAGTTAGAGGTAAAATATGCGACAGGGGTGCTGCAAACAGCCTACATGAGTAGGGTGCGCGCCTTTTGCTGCTGGTTATGACCCCGGGAGGCTGGCCTTTGATCTCCTGAGTGCTTCCTGGCCTGGCCCAAAGAATGCCTATCTGAAGCCATCTCCTCGTCCCCCCAGGGGGTTTATTGCCCTCGCATGCTAAGGACACTATGTGCTGTTGGGCGGCTGGGATTCTCAAGAGTTACAAGCCAGATCCTGCCGATAGCCCGTCCCAAAAACAAAGTTCTTCTAAAGAGGTCTCAGCAGAAAAACACTCTCCCTTTCAAACTACCACTGGGTTTTTCAGGAGCCTCATTTGATATAGTTGTACATCATATATCTTTAGAAATAAAAATAAAACACACATAAATGGATACGTTCCATATAAACTCACACCAAAGCACAAGTAATTTAACTAAACACATCCAGTGGGGCCACGTTAGGTACATTTTCACTGGGGGAATGTATTTTGTTCTCGTTCTATAATGTGATCCCTAACCTGGAACGTGTTTTGAAACTAAATGTTTGACTATAGATTTGGGTAGATAGTGTAGGAGAATGTCCTTAATAAGAACCGATTGCAGGGACCAATCGCAGCTACCATAGCCCTCGTGCAGCAGAGCTCGTCTGTGTCTTATCTTATGGAAATGCATTAACCTAGAAAGGAAGTGGACTACTGCTAAAGAAATTATATCACTGGATATTATTATATATATATATATATAGTTTCTGCTGAAAGCAGCTTAGTCTTTCTAAAATATTTAAGTACTAGTTTAGTTTCTTGCTTCCCAAATAGGATTCGAGCAAGCACGTGTCCCTAAAAGTTAGAGCCACGTTTCACATTTTAAGAGTGTAGCAGTACGAATGTGCTCTATTCTGTTTCACATACGCAGCTTAACCATGCAAAATCGCCGCCGCCTATTTCTCACCCAACGTTAAGTTCTACGTTTTTCTCTATCCACTTTTTTCACTGATGTATAAGCTTGCGCCAACCCAATGAGGTAATCCGCATGCGCCCAGCCGACGCCAACTCACCTACTGAGGTTGACTGAGCCGTTTTCCCCATCCACTGGTAATGGCTGTGCCGCCCAGCGTCGGGGGAGACTTCCACGATGTGGATGCCATCCGTGGCATGTAAAATGTCGGACTCCGTTGGGTGCAAGGAACTGTAATCCTGTTGAGGGCTATAGGGCACGTGCCCTGGAGATAGCCCGGAGAGCGGTGTTGAAACTGTACTGTTGGCACCAGGCCCGTAAATGCACCAATCCTCTCTTGGCGGCCCGTAGTGCGCGCCCCACTCTCCAGGCACTTGCGCGTGGTGGTCGATCCGTGGCGCAGGGTAGTGGTAGTCCGCATACTCGGAGTAAGGCGTCGGGATGCAGCCCTGGCCCGGCAGGCCGTTGCTGTTGGTGCACCTTAGGGATCCGGGATACATGCTGACTTCTCAGCCCCAGTGGTTGTTCATAGCCAGCCGTTGTCCTGCAGGGTCATTCTGCTCCTCGGGGACTGTGTGATCTCCTCCTGCCTCGGTCTGTCTGGGGTCTGCCTCTCCCAGGGACCTGGCTGGCCCTATAAATGAGTCATGCTAGCCTCAGTGGCTCTTTACTGCTCATGGTTAACAATGGTGCTACCAGGTGCTGGGGGCGACGCTTCCCAAGGCCCTGCCTGATGTCACAGATAACAGTCCGCCTCTCCAATCACATCTGCATTCGAATGAAGGGCTGATTGGCCAGGCATCCCCACCTTGTTGTTACACGAGGAGCTCGCTTTGTTTTTCACGGTATCTGCTTGTACCTCATCCCCTCCTCTGCTTTGATCCTTGTGCCCCTCCCACTTTCCCCACATCATCTTTGGCACCTCTGCCTCCATCAGCAGGCATGTAGTTTGGAGTTTTCCTCAACACCAACTGGGCCAGCGAGTCCGGAAACTTTTCAGAGTACCAGCAGCAGTTTTTCCAGAGTCAGCAGGGCCGAACACCAGATGCTTAGAGGGCATGTGGAGATGAAGCCGCAGCGCGTGTTCACCCTCAACAACACCATTAGGGGCCATTATAGCGCCTGGCTCATGCGGGGCGCTCTACATGTCAGATACATAGAGTGGAGGCTGTGCATCTGCACACGAGCGCGTTGCAAATAATGTTAGTAATTCATGTGCTTATCTATGTATTTTGCTATTTATTTATGCCAATTTTTTTTTTATAATGTACATTCATGTTCACAACGTTAGGAAGTGATACATATTTAGAACTAAGTCATATTATTCAATGTGCTCCCGGCACTCATGTACGTTTCTTTAGGTCATAAGAAGCCAGAACCTAGAGGCAGCAAGTAAACACATGGTTTGCGCAGGGTTAGTTACTGATTATAAAGATTACAAGTCATGTTGGTACACCTGATGCCGGGCAGTCAGGACATGTGACATATGTGTTCATGTGTACCAGCGGAAGGTTCAGTGATATCCAGCCTGCAAGGAAATACATCAACCCCGAATAGCGGATTCGGACACAACTCTCCAGGCCCTAGCGGAAAAGAGTGATAATTAACCCCCTCACCCGCACAGATCACACACCCCACGAACATAACCATCTTAGACAAGTAGACACTCTAACCTGCTTGCCCCTCACCTTTCCCCTCAACTGCTATACTCCACCCACTACCCCTTCAGGCCCCTACTTCCACCCCAGGACTGAATGCCATGGCACATACATTACAGATTGCAGGCGATTACTCAAGTGATGCATTCATGTAAGGAAATGAAAGCATAAACGGGCCCCAAGCCATCGGCTACCTGGAAGTGACCAACGCAAAATCTTTGTATCCACAAGTTAAGGTCCACAGGCTAAAATTATTACTTATACGGAGGTGTAATGTGAAATGCCTCACGATACCGCTGTCACAAACGTATACAATTGTAAACTATGTTTACATTCATGTGAACTACTAATATTTATCTATATCATTATAACGTATTTTCATTTTAACAGCAAAAAAATCGTGAACAAAAATGCAGAACCACTGAACTTTAGGCCATTAACATTTATGGTGGCTGGTAACAGAGAGAAGATAATGGAACACATTTATGCAACATTATAGTTCAAGGACACATACATATTTACATCAAAAGCAGATGAAAAGCAGGAGGGGTTGGAGTCAATGTATTATATGACGTCAGAAACTAGCAGATCCCATGTAAGCTTCTTCTGGGTTCTTTTGAACTCTTCAGGAGGTGGACAACCTTCCCTGTTGACAAAGAGGTCAACATTTTTAGGTCTCACCTGCAACAGCTCACGCGCTGTCACTTAAGGGAAGACATTTTGTTAGCTTAGAGCCTGCCCATAGCTTACCATTGGTTGGCTTCATCCTCATTCTAATGTCCTTGCTTTTCTTTGGTCAGCCTTTGCTGGCTTTACTTACGCTTTGTGTGTTTATCCCAAGAAAGGTTAAAACAGGCTTACAGCCGACCCTTACTTACCTTTATCCCACCATTGGTTGGCTCTGACTTCACTCTTGTTTCCTTGCTTCCTATTGGTCAGCACCTCCTCATCATCTCTGCTTCTTCATGGGGCTTCGTCGTATGTCCCTGCTGTGGAGCATGGACCAAGTACTGATTACTGTGGTCAGTGTCCTTCCACTAGCCGCAGGCTCCTCTAGGTACTCTTTTTTCATTGTTCGATATGCACTCCTATTGAGTGTATACCGCTGCAGTCCCTCTCCACCCCACCCTTCTCCTGGTCTGGAATGTGTTCCCCCCACCCCTTCCTCCCACCCATCCATTCCTATCACCTCCCCTCATCTTCTTGGTATCAGCAACTTGATTAAACTTAAAATAGTACAAAAATGTTTTTACACCGATATACACACATAACAGATATGCACATGGCAAACGATTTTCAATATGTATTATTTTAGCTTGTTTTGCAGTCTACGTTTTCACTGGAATCCTGTAATGTAGGAGATATGACTCTAAGCACATGCATGCAGTGCACACTACATGCATCACCACAGAGCACTCGTTATGTTATGTTAACAGATTTTATAGAGCACACTATACGTAAAAGTGTCAGAGTGCTTTGGGAGGCAGTACATAGCAATCTGTAGTAGTTCATGGGATGACTAGGGGGACTGGGATGAAAAAAGCAAAATTTTCAGATGTTTTTCAAAACAGAAAAAGAGTCAAGTCCGGAGATTTGGACGGGAAGGGTGTTCCATAGTTTGGCAGCGGCCCCTGAAATGGAGCAACCGCCCAATATGATCATCTGAAATCTGGGAATTATTCCTTCTTATGGAAGGAAGATCTAAGAAGACTGCTGGGAGTGTACCAGCGAAAGACTGAGTTAAGATGACTGGGTCCTTTCTGATACAGTGCTAAAATTCCCATACAGAGAGCTTTAAAAGCGATCCTTTTTTTTTACAGTAAGCCAATAAAGGGAGAAAATCCTGTCCTAGACACCAAGAGGTGTCTGTGGATGTTAAGGACTAGACGGCTGCTGCGTTCTGAGGAATTTGAAGATTATTAAGGCAAGAGGTTTTAATGTTGAGATTTAAAGAACTGCAGTAATCCAATTGCATGGTGATGAGTGCTCAGATGACAGATTGACGCAATTCCAGGTGAATGTAGGGAAAAATCTTCCTCAGGGTCCTGATAATGAGGATGCAAGTGATGGTGGTGCGGCTGACATAAGTATCAAAGCTGAAGTTGTTATCATAGATGACACTCAGGTGTTTGTCTGCTTTGACCGGAGTGGGAAGAGGTCCACAGTCCTTCGGCCACCAGAGGTTGGACCAGAGGGATTCCTACATGCCAAGCACTAGAACCTCAATTTTTTCAGCATTCAATTTTAGGGCATAGCTACTTCTCTCATTATATGATTGATCTGTACTGGGTCACACACGGTTTGAACTGACCACATACACGCAATCACTTGACAGCCATGTACCACTAACAAACAAAAGGTGGGATCTGGAACATTGGCACACACACTGCAGCCTTGCACAAATTCACATGGCACCATGCACCCTTCTCTGGTGAAAGACCATGTCTGTTCCAGTAAGTAGAAAGGGTCTTGTAGGAAGGTAGCCTCTTTCTAGTCTTGTTACCGCCACTTTTGGCCTGTTTGTGAGTATAAGTCAGGGTGTTTTTACTGTCTCACAGGGCCCAGTGCTCATAGTGGAAACCCTATGTTGTCAGTGTGTTTGATATGTATCACTGGAATCCTGCTAGCCAGGACCCCAGTGCTCATATGTTTGTGGCCTATATGTGTTCCCTGTGTGGTGCCTAACTGTAACACTGAGGCTCTGCTAAGCAGAACCTCAGTGTTTATGCTCTCTCTGCTTTCTAAAATTGTCACTGCAGGCTAGTGACTAATTTTACCAATTCTCATTGGCAAACTGGTACACCCATATAATTCCCTTGTATATGGTACTTAGGTACCCAGGGTATTGGGGTTCCAGGAGATCCCTATGGGCTGCAGCATTTCTCTTGCCACCCATAGGGAGCTCAAACAATTCTTACACAGGACTGCCACTGCAGCCTGAGTGAAATAACGTCCACATTATTTCACAGCCATTTTTCACTGCACATAAGTAACTTATAAGTCACCTATATGTCTAACCCTCACTTGGTGAAGGTTAGGTGCCAAGTTACTTAGTGTGTGGGCACCCTGGCACTAGCCAAGGTGCCCCCACATTGTTCAGGGCAAATTCCCCGAACTTTGTGAGTGCGGGGACACCATTGCACACGTGCACTGCACATAGGTCACTACCTATGTGTAGCGTCACAATGGTAACTCCGAACATGGCCATGTAACATGTCTAAGATCATTGAATTGTCACCCTGTAGGAAGTTGGCTCTGTATGTACTATTTCAAAGTAAGAAATAGCATGCACAGAGTCCAAGGGTTCCCCTTAGAGGTAAGATAGTGCAAAAAGAGATAATTCTAATGCTCTATTTTGTGGTAGTGCGGTCGAGCAGTAGGCTTATCAGAGGGTAGTGTTAAGCATTTGTTGTACACACACAGGCAATAAATGGGGAACACACACTCAAAGACAATTCCAGGCCAATAGGTTTTTATATAGAAAAATATATTTTCTTAGTTTATTTTAAGAACCATAGGTTCAAGATTTACAAACAATACTTTAAATGAAAGGTATTTCACTTAGGAACTTTAGGAACTTTGAATTAGCAAAATAGCATATACAGTTTTCACACAAATGGCAATAAGCTATTTTAAAACTGGACACAGTGCAATTTTCAACAGTTCCTGGGGGAGGTAAGTGTTTGTTAGTTTTGCTGGTAAGTAAACCACCTACAGGGTTCAAAATTGGGTCCAAGGTAGCCCACCGTTGGGGGTTCAGGGCAACCCCAAAGTTACCACACCAGCAGCTCAGGGCCAGTCAGGTGCAGAGGTCAAAGTGGTGCCCAAAACGCTTAGGCTTCAATGGAGAAGGGGGTGCCCCGGTTCCAGTCTGCCAGCAGGTAAGTACCCGTGTCTTCGGAGGGCAGATCAGGGGGGTTTTGTAGGGCACCGGGGGGGCACAAGTCAGCACAAAAAGTACACCCTCAGTGGCACGGGGGCAGCCGGGTGCAGTGTGCAAACAGGCGTCAGGTTTGCAATGTAGTTCAATGGGAGACCTAGGGGTCTCTTCAGCGATGCAGGCAGGCAAGGGGGGGGGGGCTCCTCGGGGTATCCACCACCTGGGCAAGGGAGAGAGCCACCTGGGGGTCGCTCCTGCACTGGAGGTCGGATCCTTCAGGTCCTGGGGGCTGCAGATGCAGTGTCCTTACCAGGCGTCGGGTCTTTGAAGCAGGCAGTCGCGGTCAGGGGGAGCCTCTGGATTCCCTCTGCAGGCGTCGCTGTGAGGGCCCAGGGGGGTCAACTCTGGCTTCTCACGGGCTCGCAGTCGCCGGGGAGTCCTCCCTGTAGCGTTGGTTCTCCACAAGTCGAGCCGGGGGCTTCGGGTGCAGAGTGCAAAGTCTCACGCTTCCGGCGGGAAACGTGTGTTCTTTCGAAGTTGCTTCTTTGTTGCAAAGATGCTTCTTTCTTGGAGCAGAGCCGCTGTCCTCGGGAGTTCTTGGTCCTTTTAGATGCAGGGTAGTCCTCTGAGGCTTCAGAGGACGCTGGACCCTGTGGAACGCGTCGCTGGAGCAGTTCTTTTGAAGTGGGGAGACCGGCCGGTAGAGCTGGGGCCAAAGCAGTTTGTGTCTCCGTCTTCTCTGCAGGTTTTTCAGCTCAGCAGTCCTTCTTCGTCTTAGGTTGCAGGAATCTATCTTGATGGGTTCTGGGAGCCCCTAAATACTCGATATAGGGGTGTGTTTAGGTCTGGGGGGTTAGTAGCCAATGGCTACTAGCCCTGAGGGTGACTACACCCTCTTTATGCCTCCTCTCTGAGGGGAGGGGGGCACATCCCTAATCCTATTGGGGGAATCCTCCATCTGCAAGATGGAGGATTTCGAAAAGTCAGAGTCACCTCAGCTCAGGACACCTTAGGGGCTGTCCTGACTGGCCAGTGACTCCTCCTTGTTTTTCTCATTATCTCCTCCATCCTTGCCGCCAAAAGTGGGGCCGTGGCCGGAGGGGGCGGGCAACTCCACTAACTGGAGTGCCCTGGGGTGCTGTAACAAAGGGGGTGAGCCTTTGAGGCTCACCGCCAGTTGTTACAGTTCCTGCAGGGGGAGGTGAGAAGCACCTCCACCCAGTTCGGGCTTTGTTACTAGCCACAGAGTGAGAAAGGCACTCTCCCCATGTGGCCAGCAACATGTCTGGTTTGTGGCAGGCTGCTAAAACTAGTCAGCCCACAATGGTAGTCGGGTATGGTTTCAGGGGGCATCTCTAAGATGCCCTCTGGGGTGTATTTCACAATAAAATGTACACTGGCATCAGTGTGCATTTATTGTGCTGAGAAGTTTGATACCAAACTTCCCAGTTTTCAGTGTAGTCATTATGGTGCTGTGGAGTTCGTGTATGACAGACTCCCAGACCATATACTCTCATGGCTACCCTGCACTTACAATGTCTAAGGTTTTGCTTAGACACTGTAGGGGCATAGTGCTCGTGCACTTATGCCCTCACCTATGGTATAGTGCACCCTGCCTTAGGGCTGTAAGGCCTGCTAGAGGGGTGACTTATCCATACCTATAGGCAGTGTGAGGTTGGCATGGCACCCTGAGGGGAGTGCCATGTCGACTTAGTCATTTTATCCCCACCAGCACACACAAGCTGGCAAGCAGTGTGTCTGTGCTGAGTGAGGGGTCTCCAGGGTGGCATAAGACATGCTGCAGCCCTTAGAGACCTTCCCTGGCATCAGGGCCCTTGGTACCAGGGGTACCAGTTACAAGGGACTTACCTGGATGCCAGGGTGTGCCAATTGTGGAAACAAAGGTACAGGTTAGGGAAAGAACACTGGTGCTGGGGCCTGGTTAGCAGGCCTCAGCACACTTTCAAATCATAACTTGGCATCATCAAAGGCAAAAAGTCAGGGGGTAACCATGCCAAGGAGGCATTTCCTTACACCCCCCCCAAACGAAAGAGGATGAGACTAACCTTTCCCAAGAGAGTCTTCATTTTCTAAGTGGAAGAACCTGGAAAGGCCATCTGCATTGGCATGGGCAGTCTCAGGTCTGTGTTCCACTATAAAGTCCATTCCCTGTAGGGAGATGGACCACCTCAACAGTTTTTGATTTTCACCTTTCATTTGCATTAGCCATCTGAGAGGTCTGTGGTCAGTTTGAACTACAAAGTGAGTACCAAAGAGGTATGGTCTCAGCTTCTTCAGGGACCAAACCACAGCAAAGGCCTCCTTCTCAATGGCACTCCAACGCTGCTCCCTGGGGAGTATCCTCCTGCTAATGAAAGCAACAGGCTGGTCAAGGCCATCATCATTTGTTTGGGACAAAACTGCCCCTATCCCATGTTCAGAGGCATCAGTCTGCACAATGAACTGCTTGGAGTAATCTGGAGCTTTGAGAACTGGTGCTGTGCACATAGCTTGTTTCAGGGTGTCAAAGGCCTGTTGGCATTCTACAGTCCAGTTTACCTTCTTGGGCATTTTCTTGGAGGTAAGTTCTGTGAGGGGTGTCACTATAGATCCATATCCCTTCACAAACCTCCTGTAGTACCCAGTCAAGCCAAGGAATGCCCTGGCTTGAGTCTGGGTTTTTGGAGCTGCCCAGTCCAGAATAGTCTGGATCTTGGGCTGGAGTGGCTGAACTTGGCCTCAACCTACAAGGTGTCCCAAGTAAACTACAGTTCCCTGCCCTATCTGGCATTTGGATGCCTTGATAGAGAGGCCTGCTGCTTGCAGGGCCTTCAAAACCTTCTTCAGGTGGACCAGGTGACCCTGCCAGCTGGAGCTAAAGACAGCAATATCGTCAAGATAAGCTGCACTAAAGGACTCCAAGCCAACAAGGACTTGATTCACCAACCTTTGAAAGGTGGCAGGGGCATTCTTTAAACCAAAGGGCATAACAGTAAACTGATAATGTCCATCAGGTGTGGAGAATGCTGTATTTTCTTTTTCTCCTGGTGCCATTTTTATTTGCCAGTACCCTGCTGTCAAGTCAAAGGTACTTAAGTATCTGGCAGCACCTAGTTTGTCTATCAATTCATCTGCCCTTGGAATGGGATGGGCATCTGTCTTTGTGACAGAATTAAGTCCTCTGTAGTCCACACAAAACCTCATCTCTCTCTTTCCATCTTTGGTGTGAGGTTTGGGGACTAAGACCACTGGGCTAGCCCAGGGGCTGTCAGAGTGCTCAATGACTCCCAATTCCAGCATCTTGTGAACTTCCACCTTGATGCTTTCCTTAACTTGGTCAGACTGTCTGAAAATTTTGTTTTTGACAGGCATGCTGTCTCCTGTGTCCACATCATGGGTACACAGGTGTGTCTGACCAGGGGTTAGGGAAAAGAGCTCAGCAAACTGTTGCAGGACCTTCCTACAGTCAGATTGCTGTTGGCCAGAGAGGGTGTCTGAATAGATCACTCCATCAACTGAGCCATCTTTAGGGTCTGTGGAGAGGAGATCAGGGAGAGGTTCACTCTCAGCATCCTGGTCCTCATCTGTTACCATCAACAGATTCACATCTGCCCTGTCATGGAAGAGTTTGAGGCGGTTCACATGGATCACCCTTTTGGGGGTCCTGCTAGTGCCTAGGTCTACCAGGTAGGTGACCTGACTCTTCCTCTCTAGCACTGGGTAAGGGCCACTCAATTTGTCCTGAAGTGCCCTGGGAGCCACAGGCTCCAGAACCCAGACTTTCTGCCCTGGCTGAAACTCAACCATAGCAGCCTTTTGGTCATACCACATCTTCTGGAGTTGTTGGCTGGCCTCAAGGTTTTTACTTGCCTTTTCCATATACTCTGCCATCCTTGAACGTAGGCCTAGTACATAGTCCACTATATCTTGTTTAGGCTCATGAAGAGGTCTCTCCCAGATTTCTTTTATAAGAGCTAGTGGTCCCCTTACAGGATGGCCAAACAGAAGTTCAAAGGGGGAAAACCCTACTCCTTTCTGAGGCACCTCTCTGTAGGCGAAAAGCAGACATGGCAAGAGGACATCCCATCTCCTTTTGAGTTTTTCAGGGAGCCCCATGATCATGCCTTTCAATGTCTTGTTAAATCTTTCTTTTGTTAAATCTTTCTACAAGACCATTGGTTTGTGGATGGTATGGTGTGGTGAATTTGTAAGTCACCCCACACTCATTCCACATGTGTTTCAGGTATGCTGACATGAAGTTGGTACCCCTGTCAGACACCACCTCCTTAGGAAATCCCACTCTGGTAAAAATACCAATGAGTGCTTTGGCTACTGCAGGGGCAGTAGTCGACCTAAGGGGAATTGCTTCAGGGTATCTAGTAGCATGATCCACTACTACTAGTATGTATTGGTTCCCTGAGGCTGTGGGAGGTTCAAGTGGACCCACTATGTCCACACCCACTCTTTCAAAGGGGACCCCCACCACTGGAAGTGGACTGAGGGGGGCCTTTGGGTGTCCACCTGTCTTACCACTGGCTTGACAGGTGGCACAGGAGACACAAAACTCCTTGACCTTCTGGGACATGTTGGGCCAATAGAAGTGGTTGACTAATCTCTTCCACGCCTTGGTCTGTCCCAAATGCCGAGCAAGAGGAATATCATGAGCTAAGGTCAGAATGAACTCCCTAAACTCCTGAGGCACTACCACTCTTCTTGTGGCACCAGGTTTGGGATCTCTTGCCTCAGTATAAAGGAGTCCATCTTCCCAATAGACTCTATGGCCCTCATTCCAACCCTGGCGGTCATGGACCGCCAGGGTGGAGGGACACGGAAGCACCGCCAACAGGCTGGCGGTGCTTCCAGGGCCATTCTGACCGCGGCGGTAAAGCCACGGTCAGAAAAGGGGATCCGGCGGTTTCCCGCCGGATTTCCCCTGGCCCGGAGAATCCTCCATGGCGGCGCTGCTTGCAGCCCCGCCATGGGGATTCCGACCCCCTTCCCGCCAGCCTGTTTCTGGCGGTTTACACCGCCAGAAACAGGATGGCGGGAACGGGTGTCGTGGGGCCCCTGGGGGCCCCTGCACTGCCCATGCCACTGGCATGGGCAGTGCAGGGCCCCCCTAACAGGGCCCCATAAAAAGCAGACAGTGAAAATCGCGACGGGTGCAACTGCACCCGTCGCACCCCTGCAACTCCGCCGGCTCCATTTGGAGCCGGCTTCATTGTTGCAGGGTCTTTCCCGCTGGGCCGGCGGGCGCCCTTTTGGCGGTCGCCCGCCGGCCCAGCGGGAAAGTCGAAATGACCCCCGCGGTCTTTTGACCGCGGAGCAGTCTTTCGACGGGGTTACTTTGGCGGGTGGCGTCCGCCGCCCGCCAAAGTCAGAATGACCCCATATGTGTTCCTGTTACTTTTCCTTTGGACTCTTCAGCAGCTTGCTGCCTAAGGCCTTCAAGAGAGGGACATGTTTCTTGCCCCTTACACAACTGTTCCCTTGAGGGTCCCCCTGAGCCTCGGAGCTCAACCAGATAAGGTTCTAACTCCATGGGCTCAGTTCCCTCAGAGGGCAGAACTTCTTCCTGAGAAGAGAGGTTCTCTTTCTCTTGTTGTGTGAAAGCTGGTTCCCCAGTCTTCTTTCCTTTTCTCTTGGAGGGTTGGGTCCTTTTTCCAGGCTCCAACACCACTTTTTCACCCTGAGCCTTGCACTGTGCCCTTGTCTTGACACACACCAGTTCAGGGATACCCAGCATGGCTGCATGGGTTTTGAGTTCTACCTCAGCCCATGCTGAGGACTCCAGGTCATTTCCAAACAGTCTACAGGGATATTTGAGGAGACCACCACCTGTTTCAGGCCATTGACCCCTTCCCACTCTAAAGTTACCATAGCCATGGGATGTACTTTAGTCTGATTGTCAGCGTTGGTGACTGGATAAGTTTGTCCAGCCAGGTATTGACCAAGGGAAACCAGTTTCTCTGTCACCATGGTGACACTGGCACCTGTATCCCTCAGGCCTTCTACACTTGCCCCATTAATTAAGAGTTGCTGCCTGTATTTTTGCATATTAGGGGGCCAGGCAGCCAGTGTGGCTAAATCCACCCCACCCTCAGAGACTAATGTAGCTTCAGTGTGAACCCTGATTTGCTCTGGGCACACTGTTGATCCCACTTGGAGACTGGCCATTCCAGTGTTAGCTGGAGTAGAGTTAGAAGTGGAACCTTTCTTGGGACAGGCCTTGTCTCCAGTTTGGTGTCCTTGCTGATTACAGCTACGACACTAGGCCTTTTTGGGATCAAAGTTTTTACCCTTGTACCCAAAATTGGATTGTGAAGAGGCTCTGGACCCTCCCTCCTGAGCAGGGTTTTGGGGCCCTATAGAAGACTCTTTACTTTTTCCCTTGGATGTCTCAACACTCTTCCCCTGGGGAGTCTTTGTGACCCCTTTCTTTTGGTCACCCCCGGTGGAAGTCTTGGTCACCCTAGTCTTGACCCAATGGTCCGCCTTCTTTCCCAATTCTTGGGGAGAAATTGGTCCTAGGTCTACCAGATGCTGATGCAGTTTATCATTGAACCAATTACTTAACAGGTGTTCTTTCACAAATAAATTGTACAGCCCATCATAATCATTTACAACACTGCCATGAATCCAACAATCCAGTGTTTTCACTGAGTAGTCAACAAAATCAACCCAGGTCTGGCTCGAGGATTTTTGAGCCCCCCTGAACCTAATTCTATACTCCTCAGTGGAGAATCCAAAGCCCTCAATCAGGGTAGCCTTCATGAGGTCATAAGATTCTGCATCCTTTCCAGAGAGTGTGAGGAGTCTATCCCTACACTTTCCAGTGAACATTTCCCAAAGGAGAGCACCCCAGTGAGATCTGTTTACTTTTCTGGTTGCACAAGCCCTCTCAAAAGCTGCAAACCATTTGGGGATGTCATCACCATCTTCATATTTAGTTACAATCCCTTTTGGGATTTTCAACATGTCAGGAGAATCTCTGACCCTATTTATGTTGTTGCCACCATTGATGGGACCAAAACCCATCTCTTGTCTTTCCCTTTCTATGGCTAGGAGCTGTCTCTCCAAAGCCGATCTTTTGGCCATCCTGGCTAGCAGGAGGTCCTCTTCATTGAGGCTGCCCTTATTGCTTCCAGAGTTGTTGGACTCTCCTGTGAGAGAAGCAGCATCTCTGACTATCACTTGTGGAGACAGGGTTTGAGGGACCCTGTTCTCCCTAACTAAGACTGGAGGTGGGAATTCCTCCACATCACTAGCTTCCCCCTCTGGGAAGGTATCATCAGAGGGGTTGTTTTTAGCAAACTCTGCCAAAAGCTCCTGGAGCTGTACTTTGGTAGGGTTTGAACCAGTTTGAATCTTTTTGATTTTGCAGAGAGACCATAGCTCTGACATCCTAAGATGCAGGTAAGGGGTGAGGTTGAGTTCCATCACAATCTCTTCTGCATTAGACATTATGGGGGTCATTCTGACCTCGGCGGTAAAAGGCCCTTACCGCCGGTCAGAAGTCTGCCATTCTACCGCCGCGGTAAACCGCCACGGTCATTCTGACCACCAACTGTGAAACCGCAAAAAATCCGACATCCAAGGAATGCCGCCTCATCAGCGGGCCGCGGAAAACTGGAGATGACCAAACCTCCACCGTCACGCCAACACAAACACGCCCATGCCATTCTGACCCACGAATCCACGCGGCGGTCTTTCAACCGCGGTATTCCATTGGCGGTACACACCGCCGCGCTCAAAATACACACACAGCTCCAAAACACAGCCACATTGGACAATTTGAAATACACACACCTGACACACATACAAACAACACTCCCACACATCCAATCAACTATAAAACACACACCCACATCACCCACAAACCCCCACTAGTTGGAAATCGGAGAGAAGGCGATAGAGATAGAGATAGAGAGAGCGAGCACAGCAATCGAAAACCCCAACACACACAGGAACCCAACTTCATCACCCACACCACATTTACGCACACATCACCACATATCACCACGCACATCACCACAAACACCACCCCACACCTCATCCACACCACCCCATGGCACCCCAAAGACACCCCAGGTTCTCGGACCAAGAACTCAGGGTCATGGTGGAGGAAATTATAAGGGTTGAGCCCCAGCTCTTCGGCACACAGGTGCAGCACACCACTATAGCAAGGAAGGCTGAGCTATGGCAAAGGATCGTAGACAGGGTCAACGCTGTGGGACAGCATCCCAGAAATCGGGAAGATATCAGAAAGCGATGGAACGACCTACGGGGGAAGGTGCGCTCGATGGTGTCGCGACGGACCCCCACCCACTCCACCCCAATTCACAGCATGGGAGCAAGAGGTAGTAAACATCCTGCATCCTAATGGCCTCGCTGGAGTACACGGAGGAATGGACTCTGGTAAGTCGAATCTCAACTACTTCACCCCCCCCCAACCACCAGCATGCCAACCCCCCCCCCTCAACCCCAATCTCAACCCCCCAGCACACAACCTCCCTGCCAATGTCTCACCAGCACAACCCACCCTAAACAACACCAACCCCTGAATGCCAACACAAACCATAGACAGCCACCATCAAAGCATGACCATTGCACATACCCATACACCCCCCCCCCACCACCCTCACAACACCTCCCACAAGGGAATGCCAGCACTGGGGGACAAGGGCACTCAAAATGCACGCCATGGCACACACAGAAACAATAACCATACTCCTTTACCCCTGCAGGGCCCGAACGCCAACACACCGCCACGGAGGGTCCAGATTTGTCCATTCCACCCCCAGAACAGGCCCCCAGCGAGGACAGCAGCTCTGTCGTCCTAGAACCTGATGACCATCGGGGACCATCGGGGACCTCTGGACAGTCGGTTCCCCACACACAGACACAGGCCACAGCAGACCCAACCCCCTCTGGGAACACCAGCACAGCTCCCACCCAGCAGGCCCATGCCTCTGTCTCGCGGACGCGTCAATCAGCGGTGTGTCCGCCACTACAGGGCACCCAGGCTGACCCAACACCCCAACAACAACAGGGACCTGGGGGCAGTGGTAGTGGGCACACCGTCCAGGGGACAGAGGCCCGGGGAAACAGGGCATCTGGGAGGGCTGCTGTGCGACAGGGGGGGGAGGACAGGCCCAGGGAACCCACTCTCCAAGAGGCCCTCACCACCATCATGGGAGCATACCATCACTCCCAGGAGACGATGGCGACGGTACTGGCCAGGTTCACCGAGATCCAGGTACAGCAGGAGGAACGGTACATGGGGTTCAGCAATGAACTCAGGAACATCGCTACCGCTATGGGGACCATAGTCCAGGCCCTCAACCGGATAGAAACCACATTGTTGGACCATGTGGCACCACAAAGGGCCCCTGTCACTAGCCAGGAACAGCCTACCACCTCCGCCCACGCTAGTGGTCAGGAGGCCCCCACAGAACGACGGCCCACCAGAACCCCACCTCCTGCTGAAGAACAACCTCCCCGCAAGAGGAACCTGAGATCTCACAGGAAGACAGAGTAGGATGCCAAGACCCCCGCCAGCATAAGATACCCCCTGATGTCATCCCACTGACCCACAGTGTCACCCTGTCCAACCTTGAACTGCCCCTGCTCCATCCTTCCACAGGCATATGGAAAATGCACCTGTGAAACTGAGAACTGGGCTCTGCCATGGACATAACTCCACCCTCACCCATCACCGTTTTAATATCATGTACCAATATCTAGCACTAAAAATAAATCACTCATTGCACTGAAATCATTCAGGAGTCAGCCTGTATTATTTACAAATGTATAACACATTACTGATCAATAATGTTCTGTTATTTTTGTGATGACAACATACCGATGTCAATAAGCATTAGTCCATGGGCTAACCAAGCAGAAGTCACGCAGTGGGTCATACAGCACTGAAAAGGGAAGGGAAAATCAAACATCAGTTTAAAAGAACTGGGGGGAAATACACAAAGTAAAGATGCAGGGGGCTTACAGTAAATGTTAAATGGCGTGGGTGATTCTTACCTGTGTGCTACTGAAAATACTGTTGGATAACTCTGTCCCTGTTGTCTGGGTCGTCCTCTTCGTCTTCCTCCTCTTCACTCTCCGCAGGCTCCACAGCTGCTTCAACACCACCATCTGGACCATCCTCCTGCAGGAAAGGCACCTGACGTCGTAATGCCAGATTGTGAAGCATACAGCAGGCCACGATGATCTGGCACACCTTCTTTGGTGAGTACATCAGGGATCCCCCTGTCATATGCAGGCACCTAAACCTGGCCTTCAGGAGGCCAAAGGTTCTTTCTATGATCCTCCTAGTTCGCCCATGGGCCTCATTGTACCGTTCCTCTGCCCTGGTCCGGGGATTCCTCACTGGGGTCAATAGTCAAGGCAGGTTGGGGTAACCAGAGTCACCAATTAGCCACACACGTTGTCTCTGTAGCTGTTCCATCACATAAGGGATGCTGCTATTACGCATCACATACGCGTCATGCACTGACCCAGGGAACTTGGCATTCACATGGGAGATGTACTGGTCAGCCAAACAGACCACCTGGACGTTCAAAGAATGGTAACTTTTCCTGTTTCTGTACACCTGCTCATCGTCTTTTGGGGGTACTAAAGCCACATGGGTCCCATCAATGGCACCAATTATGTTGGGGATATGTCCAAGGGCATAAAAATCACCCTTCACAGTGGCCAAATCAACCTCCTCAGGGAATACAATGTAGCTCCGCATGTGTTTCGTCAGGGCAGACAACACTCTAGACAAAATTTTAGAAAACATAGGCTGAGACATTCCAGATGACATGGCCACTGTTGTCTGGAATGAGCCACTTGCCAAAAAATGGAGGACTGACAGAACCTGCACTAGAGGGGGAATTCCTGTGGGTTGGCGGATGGGGGACATCAGGGCTGGCTCCAGCTGGGCACACAGTTCATGTATAGTGGCTCGGTCAAGTCGGTATCGTAGTATGATATGGCGTTCTTCCATTGTCGACAGGTCCACCAGCGGTCGGTACACGCGAGGATTCATCCTTCTCCTCGCAAGTCCCAGCGGACGGTGCCTAGGAAGGACAACATGGAGCACAGAGTCAAGCAAATCACAGGTACGTTCACCACAGCATGCCGAGCACACGATTATCTATGTATTGAAAGGCGTGTATGTGTGGCAATGCAAGGCCTAGGCCTGTGTGACGCAGTACAAATGATGCCATGTGGGCCCTTGAAATGGCGGCTGCCTGACCTGTGAAGTGGGACAATGGGATGTGAGGTCAATGCGCTGGCGTGGCACACCGTGGCGGTAGGCGGTCGAAGACCGCTATACGAAGCCGCATTGGTTAACATTGAAGCCTATGGGGTTCAGGAGCCAATGACGAGGTGCGCCGGCGGTCGCGGTAAGCACCGCCGCGGTAAGCACCGCCGCGGGCGTGACCGCCATTTTGTATCTGCTTAATCACTCGAGACCTGATCATCCACAGGAGAGGACCTATACTGCAAGTGCTGCTGTGACCTCGGTCTGGAAGTGACAATGGCTGCTGCGACTGGGGAAAGGGCCCCTGCCTTCACATCTGAGGAGTTGGAGAAACTTGTGGATGGGGTCCTCCCCCAGTATGCGTTACTCTACGGTCCTCCAGACCAACAGGTAAGTACACTGGGTGCACATTGAATGGGCTATGCCTGTGTGGAGTGGGGTGGATGTAAGTTGGTGGGGTGGGGGGCGAATGAGGAGTGCAACGCACGACAGATGAGAGCATGTGCCATATGGCAAGGTTGGGGAGGGGGGGCCAATCACATCTAACATGCAGAAAATTGATGAATTTTTCCTTCCCATCCTGTACATGTCAAATAGGTCAGCGGCCATCAGAAAGTGGACATTTGGCGTGCCATCGCCAAGGAAGTCCGGGCCCTGGGGGTCCACGTCAGACGGGGCACCCACTGCCGCAAGAGGTGGGAGGACATCCGCCGCGGGACCAGGAAGACCGCCGAGTCACTGCTGGGGATGGCCTCCCAACCTAGGAGGGGTGCCAGTCGTACCCTGACCCCCCTGATGTCCCGGATCCTGGCAGTGGCCTACCCTGATTTGGATGGGCGCTTGAGGACATCACAGCAGACACAAGGGGGTAAGTATCAGCACATTCTGCTATCTCTCTGCGCAGTGGAGGCGTCTGGGTGGGGGAGGAGGGTTGTGGGTGACATTAGGCCAGGGCGCTTTCTGTAGTGTAGTCCTCTCCTTTAGGCATGGCCCTGTGCTCCCGGCCCCCACCTCTGTAGGGTGACAAGTACAGCTATCGATGGTCCAGCATCACACATGTACGCGTTTGTCGTCTCTAGACCTGTTGTCCTAGTCAGAAGTACTTAGTAGTGTACCCCGAATGCGCGGCTTAGTGCATGAGGCTCCTGTGTCTGTCCTCTCCGCCAACGGTGTTGACATTGCATGCACTCAACCTGGTCTTCGTTTTTCTCCCCCCACCCTTCTTCTTCATCTTCTTGTGCATGTGTGCATTAGCATCATCAGGCGGAGGAGAATTGGCATCGGAGCACGAGGGAGCTGCAAGTCACAAGGCCCCGGTGGGCCCAGGAACAGACACCGAGGGCACCAGTGATCCAGAGGGCGAGGGGAGCACCACAACGGGGACCGGTGGTGACACCAGCGACACCGACACGTCCTCGGATGGGAGCTCCCTAGCGGTGGCGGCAACATCCGGGCCCCCCACCTCTACAGGTACAGCCGCCACCCAGCGCACCAGCCCCGCCCTCCCAGCAGCCCCTCAGCCTACGCTCCGTGCCCGCTCGCCCAGGAAGGCGGGCGTCTCCTTCGCCCCAGGCACCTCAACCCCTGCCCCTGTTACCCCTGCTGCCCTCAGTGAGGAGGTCATTGACCTCCTGAGGACCATCATTGTTGGGCAGACTACCCTTTTGAATGCCATCCAGGGGGTAGAAAGGGAGGTGCATCGGAGCAATGCCTACCTGGAGGGCATTCATTCGGGTCAGGCTGCCCATCAACGATCGTTCAATGCTCTGGCCTCAGCACTGACGGCAGCCATTGTCCCTGTTTCCAGCCTCCCTCTTCTGACTGCCTCCACCCTGTCTCTGTCTCCTGTTCCTCAGCCTATCCCATCCACACCATCAGACCAGCCTGCACACACCTCAACACCCAAGGGCAGCTCATCCAGACACAAGCACCACAGAACCCACAAGCATTCACTCAAGCAACACCCAGATGCAGACATTCCAACAGTCACTACCACCTCTGTGTCCCCCTCCTCCTCGTCTCCCTCCTCCCTCCCTGTGACGTCTACACTCACACCTGCATGCACACCACCATCAGCCAGTGCTTCCATCACCAGCACACCCTCCAGTACAGTCCGCACACGTGAAGTCACCACCCCCACTACCATTTACACGTCCCCTGTGTCCTCTCCCACTGTGTCTGTCACCCCCTCTTCCAAGACACACAAACGCAGGCAGCCACCCACCCAACAGCCATCCACCTCACCACAGCCTCCAGCACAAGCACCTGCACCCAAAGACAGCACACCTGACTCTCCTACAACCACATCCTCTTCCTCCACTCCCATCACCACTTCTCCTACCCTTTACCTTGGTCCTAAAAAACTTTTCCTCGCTAATCTTAACCTCTTTCCCTCCACTGACCCACCCCCTCCATCTGCAAAGAGTCCCAAGGGCACCTCAGCCACCACCAGCCCAGCTTCGAGTGTCACTGTGGTGCATGGGTTCTGGAGTCCACCCTTTGCCAGCAGTGACACTTCAATCAGCAGCAAGGGGACAGCCAGCCCCCCCCAGGCAAGAGGACCAGTAAACTAAAGGGCCGCCATGAGAGGACTGACACGGCTGCCCCCAAGGAGCAAAGTTCGCCCACTTCACCAGCCACAACATCTAGGGGAGGCAAGGGCCCGAGAGCCCCATCTAAGGAGCGAAAGGGCAGCAGGGCGGAGAAGTCAGCCAGCAGGAGCGCGGAGCAGGAGGGGCCCACAAGCCCCATCCCGGGTGTTAGGGAGGACACCAAAGGGCCCAGGACTCCGTCACCGAAGGGTCCAGCAACAGCACGGTCGGAGGGCGACTGAGCAGGGAGTCCAGGCCAGGTCTGGCTCCCTTGACTTACTGGACGAGCACCGCTGAAGAGGGCCCCGCCGTGCAGAAGAGCACCGCTGAAGAGGGCCCGCCGTGCAGAAGAGCACCGCTGAACAGGGCCCCGCCGTGCAGAAGAGCACCGCTGAACAGGGCCCCGCCGTCTCAAGCACCGCTCCGCTGGGCCCTTCCTGTCAAGCACCGCTCCGCTGGGCCCCGCCGTCTCAAGCACCGCTCCGCTGGGCCCCGCCGTCTCAAGCACCGCTCCGCTGGGCCCTTCCTGTCAAGCACCGCTCCGCTGGGCCCTTCCTGTCAAGCACCGCTCCGCTGGGCCCTTCCTGTCAAGCACCGCTCCGCTGGGCCCCGCCGTCTCAAGCACCGCTCCGCTGGGCCCTTCCTGTCAAGCACTGCTCGCTGGGCCCCGCCGTCTCAAGCACCGCTCCGCTGGGCCCCGCCGTCTCAAGCACTGCTCCGCTGGGCCCGCCATCTCAAGCACCGCTCCGCTGGGCCCTTCCTGTCAAGCACTGCTCCGCTGGGCCCCGCCGTCTCAAGCACCGCTCCGCTGGGCCCCGCCGTCTCAAGCACCGCTCCGCTGGGCCCCGCCGTCTCAAGCACCGCTCCGCTGGGCCCTTCCTGTCAAGCACTGATCCGCTGGGCCCTTCCTGTCAAGCACCGCTCCGCTGGGCCCTTCCTGTCAAGCACCGCTCCGCTGGGCCCCGCCGTCTCAAGCACCGCTCCGCTGGGCCCTTCCTGTCAAGCACCGCTCCGCTGGGCCCTTCCTGTCAAGCACCACTCCGCTGGGCCCCGCCGTCTCAAGCACCGCTCCGCTGGGCCCGCCGTCTCAATCACCGCTCCGCTGGGCCCTTCCTGTCAAGCACTGCTCCGCTGGGCCCCGCCGTCTCAAGCACGCTCCGCTGGGCCCCGCCGTCTCAAGCACCGCTCCGCTGGGCCCCGCCGTCTCAAGCACCGCTCCGCTGGGCCCTTCCTGTCAAGCACTGCACCGCTGGGCCCCGCCGTCTCAAGCACCGCTCCGCTGGGCCCTTCCTGTCAAGCACCACTCCGCTGGGCCCCGCCGTCTCAAGCACCGCTCCGCTGGGCCCGCCGTCTCAATCACCGCTCCGCTGGGCCCTTCCTGTCAAGCACTGCTCCGCTGGGCCCCGCCGTCTCAAGCACGCTCCGCTGGGCCCCGCCGTCTCAAGCACCGCTCCGCTGGGCCCCGCCGTCTCAAGCACCGCTCCGCTGGGCCCTTCCTGTCAAGCACTGCACCGCTGGGCCCCGCCGTCTCAAGCACCGCTCCGCTGGGCCCCGCCGTCTCAAGCACCGCTCCGCTGGGCCCTTCCTGTCAAGCACCGCTCCGCTGGGCCCCGCTGTCTCAAGCACCGCTCCGCTGGGCCCCGCCGTCTCAAGCACCGCTCCGCTGGGCCCTTCCTGTCAAGCACTGCTCCGCTGGGCCCCGCCGTCTCAAGCACCGCTCTGCTGGGCCCTTCCTGTCAAGCACCGCTCCGCTGGGCCCCGCCGTCTCAAGCACCGCTCCGCTGGGCCCTTCTTGTCAAGCACCGCTCCGCTGGGCCCCGCCGTCTCAAGCACCGCTCCGCTGGGCCCGCCGTCTCAAGCACCGCTCCGCTGGGCCCTTCCTGTCAAGCACCGCTCCGCTGGGCCCTTCCTGTCAAGCACCGCTCCGCTGGGCCCCGCCGTCTCAAGCACCGCTCCGCTGGGCCCCGCCGTCTCAAGCACCGCTCCGCTGGGCCCTTCCTGTCAAGCACCGCTCCGCTGGGCCCCGCCGTCTCAAGCACCGCTCCACTGGGCCCTTCCTGTCAAGCACCGCTCCGCTGGGCCCTTCCTGTCAAGCACCGCTCCGCTGGGCCCCGCCGTCTGAAGCACCGCTCCGCTGGGCCCCGCCGCCTCAAGCACCGCTCCGCTGGGCCCTTCCTGTCAAGCACTGCTCGCTGGGCCCCGCCGTCTCAAGCACCGCTCCGCTGGGCCCCGCCGTCTCAAGCACTGCTCCGCTGGGCCCCGCCGTCTCAAGCACCGCTCCGCTGGGCCCCGCCGTCTCAAGCACTGCTCCGCTGGGCCCCGCCGTCTCAAGCACCGCTCCGCTGGGCCCTTCCTGTCAAGCACCGCTCCGCTGGGCCCCGCCGTCTCAAGCACCGCTCCGCTGGGCCCTTCCTGTCAAGCACCGCTCCGCTGGGCCCCGCCGTCTCAAGCACCGCTCCGCTGGGCCCGCCGTCTCAAGCACCGCTCCGCTGGGCCCTTCCTGTCAAGCACCGCTCCGCTGGGCCCTTCCTGTCAAGCACCGCTCCGCTGGGCCCCGCCGTCTCAAGCACCGCTCCGCTGGGCCCTTCCTGTCAAGCACCGCTCCGCTGGGCCCCGCCGTCTCAAGCACCGCTCCACTGGGCCCTTCCTGTCAAGCACCGCTCCGCTGGGCCCTTCCTGTCAAGCACCGCTCCGCTGGGCCCCGCCGTCTGAAGCACCGCTCCGCTGGGCCCCGCCGCCTCAAGCACCGCTCCGCTGGGCCCTTCCTGTCAAGCACTGCTCGCTGGGCCCCGCCGTCTCAAGCACCGCTCCGCTGGGTCCCGCCGTCTCAAGCACTGCTCCGCTGGGCCCCGCCGTCTCAAGCACCGCTCCGCTGGGCCCTTCCTGTCAAGCACTGCTCCGCTGGGCCCCGCCGTCTCAAGCACCGCTCCGCTGGGCCCCGCCGTCTCAAGCACCGCTCCGCTGGGCCCTTCCTGTCAAGCACTGCTCCGCTGGGCCCTTCCTGTCAAGCACCGCTCCGCTGGGCCCTTCCTGTCAAGCACCGCTCCGCTGGGCCCCGCCGTCTCAAGCACCGCTCCGCTGGGCCCTTCCTGTCAAGCACCGCTCCGCTGGGCCCTTCCTGTCAAGCACCGCTCCGCTGGGCCCCGCCGTCTCAAGCACCGCTCCGCTGGGCCCGCCGTCTCAAGCACCGCTCCGCTGGGCCCTTCCTGTCAAGCACTGCTCCGCTGGGCCCCGCCGTCTCAAGCACCACTCCGCTGGGCCCTGCCGTCTCAAGCACCGCTCCGCTGGGCCCCGCCGTCTCAAGCACCGCTCCGCTGGGCCCTTCCTGTCAAGCACTGCACCGCTGGGCCCCGCCGTCTCAAGCACCGCTCCGCTGGGCCCCGCCGTCTCAAGCACCGCTCCGCTGGGCCCTTCCTGTCAAGCACCGCTCCGCTGGGCCCCGCTGTCTCAAGCACCGCTCCGCTGTGCCCCGCCGTCTCAAGCACCGCTCCGCTGGGCCCTTCCTGTCAAGCACTGCTCCGCTGGGCCCCGCCGTCTCAAGCACCGCTCTGCTGGGCCCTTCCTGTCAAGCACCGCTCCGCTGGGCCCCGCCGTCTCAAGCACCGCTCCGCTGGGCCCTTCCTGTCAAGCACCGCTCCGCTGGGCCCCGCCGTCTCAAGCACCGCTCCGCTGGGCCCCGCCGTCTCAAGCACCGCTCCGCTGGGCCCTTCCTGTCAAGCACCGCTCCGCTGGACCCTTCCTGTCAAGCACCGCTCCGCTGGGCCCCGCCGTCTCAAGCACCGCTCCGCTGGGCCCCGCCGTCTCAAGCACCGCTCCGCTGGGCCCTTCCTGTCAAGCACCGCTCCGCTGGGCCCCGCCGTCTCAAGCACCGCTCCACTGGGCCCTTCCTGTCAAGCACTGCTCCGCTGGGCCCCGCCGTCTCAAGCACCGCTCCGCTGGGCCCTTCCTGCATGCACTGTTAACGGTTCACTGTGCCCACCATGCCTCCTCCTTGACCAGTGGAGACTGTAATCCACCTGATGGACTGTGGCTTTACACTCCCCAGGATGGAACAGTGGGCAACCCACCTACTGTAGAGACTTGAGAGACTGTGGCTTTGCACTCCCCAGGATGGCACAGTGGGCAACCCACCAACTGTAGAGACTTGAGAGACTGTGGCTTTGCACTCCCCAGGATGGAACAGTGGGCAACCCACCTACTGTAGAGACTTGAGAGACTGTGGCTTTGCACTCCCCAGGATGGCACAGTAGGCATGGTGGCCCCTTCGTGGATCTGGCGTCGTGGACTCATGTGGCTGTGGTGCCCCCCCCTTCCCTTCCCCCTGAGGTGCCTGTAGTTTTTTCATCAGATGCCCCTGCAGTGTTCTCTCCAGAGGACTCAGGTCTCCTGTGTGGGCTTTGCCCTTGTGTTGTTACACTTTGGCCCACGGACACTTCGATTTTCTTTTGATGTGCAGGACTAATTGCCTCGGTTATCCATTGCACTGTATATAGAATTATTTTGATATTGATTTTTTGGCTAGTTGACCATTACTTTTCAGAGCCTATTTTGTACATAAATTTGTATTCACAATTTAATTATGTCTTTGCATTTTTCAGGGGGGTTTGGGTGGTGTCACTGTGACTTGTTGCTCTGCATTGGTGTGTACATAGTTTGGGGGGGTGGGGGTCGCATATGTGTGTGCCGTAAGCTTTCCTCCTCCCCCCTCCCGTGTGACGTAGGTGCAGTACTCACCGTTGTCATCTGCGCCGGCGTTCGTACTCGTGGTAGATGAGCAGGTAGACGAGAGCAGGTAGGATGTTTAATTCGGGTTCCATGCTGTCCTCCTTCCTCGTGGAGTGCGTAGAGGTGAGCGTTTTCCCGTTCGTAGTCTGTTTCCGCCGTGTTTTTATCGGCGGGGCTCCCGCCCCGGAAAAGGTGGCAGATTGGTGAGTTATGATACTGTGGGCGGTACATTGTCTGCCGCCTGTCTGTTGGCGGTGACCGCCGCGCTGTTTGTCTGTACCGCCGTGGCGGGCGGAGTGTTAATGTGGCGGGCTGTGTTGGCGGTTCCCGCCAGGGTCAGAATTCCATTTTTTGGACCGCCAGCCTGTTGGCGGGTTGGCCGCCGCTTTATCACCAACCGCCAGGGTTAGAATCACCCCCTATGTTTCTAAAAGTTGGAATACTTTTTAAGAATCTAAAACTATCTCTAGAACTTAATTCAAACTTTTACAAAACTTTTAAACTCTAAAAGAAATGCTAACAGGGACTAACACAAGGCCCTGGCAGGACTTTTAAAAATTTAGAAAAATAGCTCAAATTTCAAAAATCAGTTTCTAATGACAATTTTGGGAATTTAGTCGTGTGATCAGGTATTGGCTGAGTAGTCCAGCAAATGCAAAGTCTTGTACCCCACCGCTGATCCACCAATGTAGGAAGTTGGCTCTGCATGTACTATTTCAAAGTAAGAAATAGCATGCACAGAGTCCAAGGGTTCCCCTTAGAGGTAAGATAGTGGCAAAAAGAGATAATTCTAATGCTCTATTATGTGGTAGTGTGGCCGAGCAGTAGGCTTATCAGAGGGTAGTGTTAAGCATTTGTTGTACACACAAAGGCAATAAATGGGGAACACACACTCAAAGACAATTCCAGGCCAATAGGTTTTTATATAGAAAAATATATTTTCTTAGTTTATTTTAAGAACCACAGGTTCAAGATTTACAAACAATACTTTAAATGAAAGGTATTTCACTTAGGAACTTTAGGAACTTTGAATTAGCAAAATAGCATATACAGTTTTCACACAAATGGCAATAAGCTATTTTAAAACTGGACACTGTGTAATTTTCAACAGTTCCTGGGGGAGGTAAGTGTTTGTTAGTTTTGCAGGTAAGTAAACCACCTACAGGGTTCAAAGTTGGGTCCAAGGTAGCCACCAGCGGTCGGTACACGCGAGGATTCATCCTTCTCCTCGCAAGTCCCAGCGGACGGTGCCTAGGAAGGACAACATGGAGCACAGAGTCAAGCAAATCACAGGTACGTTCACCACAGCATGCCGAGCACACGATTATCTATGTATTGAAAGGCGTGTATGTGTGGCAATGCAAGGCCTAGGCCTGTGTGACGCAGTACAAATTATGCCATGTGGGCCCTTGAAATGGCGGCTGCCTGACCTGTGAAGTGGGACAATGGGATGTGAGGTCAATGCGCTGGCGTGGCACACCGTGGCGGTAGGCGGTCGAAGACCGCTATACGAAGCCGCATTGGTTAACATTGAAGCCTATGGGTTTCAGGAGCCAATGACGAGGTGCGCCGGCGGTCGCGGTAAGCACCGCCGCGATAAGCACCGCCGCGGGCGTGACCGCCATTTTGTATCTGCTTAATCACTCGAGACCTGATCATCCACAGGAGAGGACCTATACTGCAAGTGCTGCTGTGACCTCGGTCTGGAAGTGACAATGGCTGCTGCGACTGGGGAGAGGGCCCCTGCCTTCACGTCTGAGGAGTTGGAGAAACTTGTGGATGGGGTCCTCCCCCAGTATGCGTTACTCTACGGTCCTCCACACCAACAGGTAAGTACACTGGGTGCACATTGAATGGGCTATGCCTGTGTGGAGTGGGGTGGATGTAAGTTGGTGGGGTGGGGGGCGAATGAGGAGTGCAACGCACGACAGATGAGAGCATGTGCCATATGGCAAGGTTGGGGAGGGGGGGCCAATCACATCTAACATGCAGAAAATTGATTAATTTTTCCTTCCCACCCTGTACATGTCAAATAGGTCAGCGCCCATCAGAAAGTGGACATTTGGCGTGCCATCGCCAAGGAAGTCCGGGCCCTGGGGGTCCACGTCAGACGGGGCACCCACTGCCGCAAGAGGTGGGAGGACATCCGCCGCGGGACCAGGAAGACCGCCGAGTCACTGCTGGGGATGGCCTCTCAACCTAGGAGGGGTGCCAGTCGTACCCTGACCCCCCTGATGTCCCGGATCCTGGCGGTGGCCTACCCTGATTTGGATGGGCGCTTGAGGACATCACAGCAGACACAAGGGGGTAAGTATCAGCACATTCTGCTATCTCTCTGCGCAGTGGAGGCGTCTGGGTGGGGGAGGAGGGTTGTGGGTGACATTAGGCCAGGGCGCTTTCTGTAGTGTAGTCCTCTCCTTTAGGCATGGCCCTGTGCTCCGGGCCCCCACCTCTGTAGGGTGACAAGTACAGCTATCGATGGTCCAGCATCACACATGTACGCGTTTGTCGTCTCTAGACCTGTTGTCCTAGTCAGAAGTACTGAGTAGTGTACCCCGAATGCGCGGCTTAGTGCATGAGGCTCCTGTGTCTGTCCTCTCCGCCAAAGGTGTTGACATTGCATGCACTCAACCTGGTCTTCGTTTTTCTCCCCCCACCCTTCTTCTTCATCTTCTTGTGCATGTGTGCATTAGCATCATCAGGCGGAGGAGAATTGGCATCGGAGCACGAGGGAGCTGCAAGTCACAAGGCCCCGGTGGGCCCAGGAGCAGACACCGAGGGCACCAGTGATCCAGAGGGCGAGGGGAGCACCACAACGGGGACCGGTGGTGACACCAGCGACACCGACACGTCCTCGGATGGGAGCTCCCTAGCGGTGGCGGCAACATCCGGGCCCCCCGCCTCTACAGG
The DNA here is from genome assembly GCF_031143425.1 of Pleurodeles waltl. NCBI lineage: Eukaryota > Metazoa > Chordata > Amphibia > Caudata > Salamandridae > Pleurodeles > Pleurodeles waltl. Next base: position 97,530,117 of record NC_090438.1, on the reverse strand, counting down.
TACAGCCGCCACCCAGCGCACCAGCCCCGCCCTCCCAGCAGCCCCAGGAAGGCGGGCATCTCCTTCGCCCCAGGCACCTCAGCCCCTGCCCCTGTTACCCCTGCTGCCCTCAGTGAGGAGGTCATTGACCTCCTGAGGACCATCATTGTTGGGCAGACTACCCTTTTGAATGCCATCCAGGGGGTAGAAAGGGAGGTGCATCGGAGCAATGCCTACCTGGAGGGCATTCATTCGGGTCAGGCTGCCCATCAACGATCGTTCAATGCTCTGGCCTCAGCACTGACGGCAGCCATTGTCCCTGTTTCCAGCCTCCCTCTTCTGACTGCCTCCACCCTGTCTCTGTCTCCTGTTCCTCAGCCTATCCCATCCACACCATCAGACCAGCCTGCACACACCTCAACACCCAAGGGCAGCTCATCCAGACACAAGCACCACAGAACCCACAAGCATTCACGCAAGCAACACCCAGATGCAGACATTCCAACAGTCACTACCACCTCTGTGTCCCCCTCCTCCTCGTCTCCCTCCTCCCTCCCTGTGACGTCTACACTCACACCTGCATGCACACCACCATCGGCCAGTGCTTCCATCACCAGCACACCCTCCAGTACAGTCCGCACACGTGCAGTCACCACCCCCACTACCATTTACACGTCCCCTGTGTCCTCTCCCACTGTGTCTGTCACCCCCTCTTCCAAGACACACAAACGCAGGCAGCCACCCACCCAACAGCCATCCACCTCACCACAGCCTCCAGCACAAGCACCTGCACCCAACGACAGCACACCTGACTCTCCTACAACCACATCCTCTTCCTCCACTCCCATCACCACTTCTCCTACCCTTTACCTTGGTCCTAAAAAACTTTTCCTCGCTAATCTTAACCTCTTTCCCTCCACTGACCCACCCCCTCCATCTGCAAAGAGTCCCAAGGGCACCTCAGCCACCACCAGCCCAGCTTCGAGTGTCACTGTGGTGCATGGGTTCTGGAGTCCACCCTTTGCCAGCAGTGACACTTCAATCAGCAGCAAGGGGACAGCCAGCCCCCCCCAGGCAAGAGGACCAGGAAACTAAAGGGCCGCCATGAGAGGACTGACACGGCTGCCCCCAAGGAGCAAAGTTTGCCCACTTCACCAGCCACAACATCTAGGGGAGGCAAGGGCCCGAGAGCCCCATCTAAGGAGCGAAAGGGCAGCAGGGCGGAGAAGTCAGCCAGCAGGAGCGCGGAGCAGGAGGGGCCCACAAGCCCCATCCCGGGTGTTAGGGAGGACACCAAAGGGCCCAGGACTCCGTCACCGAAGGGTCCAGCAACAGCACGGTCGGAGGGCGACTGAGCAGGGAGTCCAGGCCAGGTCTGGCTCCCTTGACTTACTGGACGAGCACCGCTGAAGAGGGCCCCGCCGTGCAGAAGAGCACCGCTGAAGAGGGCCCCGCCGTGCAGAAGAGCACCGCTGAACAGGGCCCCGCCGTGCAGAAGAGCACCGCTGAACAGGGCCCGCCGTCTCAAGCACCGCTCCGCTGGGCCCTTCCTGTCAAGCATCGCTCAGCTGGGCCCCGCCGTCTCAAGCACCGCTCCGCTGGGCCCCGCCGTCTCAAGCACCGCTCCGCTGGGCCCTTCCTGTCAAGCACCGCTCCGCTGGGCCCTTCCTGTCAAGCACCGCTCCGCTGGGCCCCGCCGTCTCAAGCACCGCTCCGCTGGACCCTTCCTGTCAAGCACCGCTCCGCTGGGCCCCGCCGTCTCAAGCACCGCTCCGCTGGGCCCTTCCTGTCAAGCACTGCTCGCTGGGCCCCGCCGTCTCAAGCACTGCTCCGCTGGGCCCCGCCGTCTCAAACACTGCTCCGCTGGGCCCCGCCGTCTCAAGCACCGCTCCGCTGGGCCCTTCCTGTCAAGCACTGCTCCGCTGGGCCCCGCCGTCTCAAGCACCGCTCCGCTGGGCCCCGCCGTCTCAAGCACCGCTCCGCTGGGCCCTTCCTGTCAAGCACTGCTCCGCTGGGCCCTTCCTGTCAAGCACCGCTCCGCTGGGCCCTTCCTGTCAAGCACCGCTCCGCTGGGCCCCGCCGTCTCAAGCACCGCTCCGCTGGGCCCTTCCTGTCAAGCACCGCTCCGCTGGGCCCTTCCTGTCAAGCACCGCTCCGCTGGGCCCCGCCGTCTCAAGCACCGCTCCGCTGGGCCCGCCGTCTCAAGCACCGCTCCGCTGGGCCCTTCCTGTCAAGCACTGCTCCGCTGGGCCCCGCCGTCTCAAGCACCGCTCCGTTGGGCCCCGCCGTCTCAAGCACCGCTCCGCTGGGCCCCGCCGTCTCAAGCACCGCTCCGCTGGGCCCTTCCTGTCAAGCACTGCACCGCTGGGCCCCGCCGTCTCAAGCACCGCTCCGCTGGGCCCCGCCGTCTCAAGCACCGCTCCGCTGGGCCCTTCCTGTCAAGCACCGCTCCGCTGGGCCCCGCCGTCTCAAGCACCGCTCCGCTGGGCCCCGCCGTCTCAAGCACCGCTCCGCTGGGCCCTTCCTGTCAAGCACTGCTCCGCTGGGCCCCGCCGTCTCAAGCACCGCTCCGCTGGGCCCTTCCTGTCAAGCACCGCTCCGCTGGGCCCGCCGTCTCAAGCACCGCTCCGCTGGGCCCTTCCTGTCAAGCACCGCTCCGCTGGGCCCCGCCGTCTCAAGCACCGCTCCGCTGGGCCCCGCCGTCTCAAGCACCGCTCCGCTGGGCCCTTCCTGTCAAGCACCGCTCCGCTGGGCCCTTCCTGTCAAGCACCGCTCCGCTGGGCCCCACCGTCTCAAGCACCGCTCCGCTGGGCCCCGCCGTCTCAAGCACCGCTCCGCTGGGCCCTTCCTGTCAAGCACCGCTCCGCTGGGCCCTTCCTGTCAAGCACCGCTCCGCTGGGCCCCGCCGTCTCAAGCACCGCTCCACTGGGCCCTTCCTGTCAAGCACTGCTCCGCTGGGCCCCGCCGTCTCAAGCACCGCTCCGCTGGGCCCTTCCTGCATGCACTGTTAACGGTTCACTGTGCCCACCATGCCTCCTCCTTGACCAGTGGAGACTGTAATCCACCTGATGGACTGTGGCTTTACACTCCCCAGGATGGAACAGTGGGCAACCCACCTACTGTAGAGACTTGAGAGACTGTGGCTTTGCTCTCCCCAGGATGGCACAGTGGGCAACCCACCAACTGTAGAGACTTGAGAGACTGTGGCTTTGCACTCCCCAGGATGGAACAGTGGGCAACCCACCTACTGTAGAGACTTGAGAGACTGTGGCTTTGCACTCCCCAGGATGGCACAGTAGGCATGGTGGCCCCTTCGTGGATCTGGCGTCGTGGACTCATGTGGCTGTGGTGCCCCCCCCTTCCCTTCCCCCTGACGTGCCTGTAGTTTTTTCATCAGATGCCCCTGCAGTGTTCTCTCCAGAGGACTCAGGTCTCCTGTGTGGGCTTTGCCCTTGTGTTGTTACACTTTGGCCCACGGACACTTCGATTTTCTTTTGATGTGCAGGACTAATTGCCTCGGTTATCCATTGCACTGTATATAGAATTATTTTGATATTGATTTTTTGGCTAGTTGACCATTACTTTTCAGAGCCTATTTTGTACATAAATTTTTATTCACAATTTAATTATGTCTTTGCATTTTTCAGGGGGGTTTGGGTGGTGTCACTGTGACTTGTTGCTCTGCATTGGTGTGTACATAGTTTGGGGGGGTGGGGGTCGCATATGTGTGTGCCGTAAGCTTTCCTCCTCCCCCCTCCCGTGTGTCGTAGGTGCAGTACTCACCGTTGTCGTCTGCGCCGTCGTTCGTACTCGTGGTAGATGAGCAGGTAGACGAGAGCAGGTAGGATGTTTAATTCGGGTTCCATGCTGTCCTCCTTCCTCGCGGAGTGCGTAGAGGTGAGCGTTTTACCGTTTGTAGTCTGTTTCCGCCGTGTTTTTATTGGCGGGGCTCCCGCCCCGGAAAAGGTGGCAGATTGGTGAGTTATGATACTGTGGGCGGTACATTGTCTGCCGCCTGTCTGTTGGCGGTGACCGCCGCGCTGTTTGTCTGTACCGCCGTGGCGGGCGGAGTGTTAATGTGGCGGGCTGTGTTGGCGGTTCCCGCCAGGGTCAGAATTCCATTTTTTGGACCGCCAGCCTGTTGGCGGGTTGGCCGCCGCTTTATCACCGACCGCCAGGGTTAGAATCTCCCCCTATGTTTCTAAAAGGTGGAATACTTTTTAAGAATCTAAAACTATCTCTAGAACTTAATTCAAACTTTTACAAAACTTTTAAACTCTAAAAGAAATGCTAACAGGGACTAACACAAGGCCCTGGCAGGACTTTTAAAAATTTAGAAAAATAGCTCAAATTTCAAAAATCAGTTTCTAATGAAAATTTTGGGAATTTAGTCGTGTGATCAGGTATTGGCTGAGTAGTCCAGCAAATGCAAAGTCTTGTACCCCACCGCTGATCCACCAATGTAGGAAGTTGGCTCTGTATGTACTATTTCAAAGTAAGAAATAGCATGCACAGAGTCCAAGGGTTCCCCTTAGAGGTAAGATAGTGGCAAAAAGAGATAATTCTAATGCTCTATTATGTGGTAGTGTGGCCGAGCAGTAGGCTTATCAGAGGGTAGTGTTAAGCATTTGTTGTACACACAAAGGCAATAAATGGGGAACACACACTCAAAGACAATTCCAGGCAAATAGGTTTTTATATAGAAAAAAATATTTTCTTAGTTTATTTTAAGAACCACAGGTTCAAGATTTACAAACAATACTTTAAATGAAAGGTATTTCACTTAGGAACTTTAGGAACTTTGAATTAGCAAAATAGCATATACAGTTTTCACACAAATGGCAATAAGCTATTTTAAAACTGGACACTGTGTAATTTTCAACAGTTCCTGGGGGAGGTAAGTGTTTGTTAGTTTTGCAGGTAAGTAAACCACCTACAGGGTTCAAAGTTGGGTCTAAGGTAGCCCACCGTTGGGGGTTCAGGGCAACCCCAAAGTTACCACACCAGCAGCTCAGGGCCGGTCAGGTGCAGAGGTCAAAGTGGTGCCCAAAACGCATAGGCTTCAATGGAGAAGGGGGTGCCCCGGTTCCAGTCTGCCAGCAGGTAAGTACCCGTGTCTTCGGAGGGCAGACCAGGGGGGTTTTGTAGGGCACCGGGGGGGACACAAGTCAGCACAAAAAGTACACCCTCAGCGTCATGGGGGCGGCCGGGTGCAAAGTGCAAACAGGCGTCGGGTTTGCAATGTAGTTCAACGGGAGACCTAGGGGTCTCTTCAGCGATGCAGGCAGGCAAGGGGGGGGCTCCTCGGGGTATCCACCACCTGGGCAAGGGAGAGGGCCACCTGGGGGTCGCTCCTGCACTGGAGGTCGGATCCTTCAAGTCCTGGGGGCTGCAGATGCAGTGTCCTTACCAGGCGTCGGGTCCTTGAAGCAGGCAGTCGCGGTCAGGAGGAGCCTCTGGATTCCCTCTGCAGGCGTCGCTGTGAGGGCCCGGGGGGGTCAACTCTGGCTTCTCACGGGCTCGCAGTCACCAGGGAGTCCTCCCTGTAGTGTTGGTTCTCCACAAGTCGAGCCGGGGGCTTCGGGTGCAGAGTGCAAAGTCTCACGCTTCCGGCGGGAAACGTGTGTTCTTTCAAAGTTGCTTCTTTGTTGCAAAGATGCTTCTTTCTTGGAGCAGAGCCGCTGTCCTCTGGAGTTCTTGGTCCTTTTAGATGCAGGGTAGTCCTCTGAGGCTTCAGAGGTCGCTGGACCCTGTGGAACGCGTCGCTGGAGCAGTTCTTTTGAAGTGGGGAGACAGGCCAGTAGAGCTGGGGCCAAAGCAGTTGGTGTCTCCGTCTTCTCTGCAGGTTTTTCAGCTCTGCAGTCCTTCTTCGTCTTAGGTTGCAGGAATCTATCTTGATGGGTTCTGGGAGCCCCTAAATACTCGATTTAGGGGTGTGTTTAGGTCTGGGGGGTTAGTAGCCAATGGCTACTAGCCCTGAGGGTGACTACACCCTCTTTATGCCTCCTCTCTGAGGGGAGGGGGACACATCCCTAATCCTATTGGGGGAATCCTCCATCTGCAAGATGGAGGATTTCTAAAAGTCAGAGTCACCTCAGCTCAGGACACCTTAGGGGCTGTCCTGACTGGCCAGTGACTCCTCCTTGTTTTTCTCATTATCTCCTCCGTCCTTGCCGCCAAAAGTGGGGCCGTGGCCGGAGGGGGCGGGCAACTCCACTAGCTGGAGTGCCCTGGGGTGCTGTAACAAAGGGGGTGAGCCTTTGAGGCTCACCGCCAGGTGTTACAGTTCCTGCAGGGGGAGGTGAGAAGCACCTCCACCCAGTTCGGGCTTTGTTACTAGCCACAGAGTGAGAAAGGCACTCTCCCCATGTGGCCAGCAACATGTCTGGTGTGTGGCAGGCTGCTAAAACTAGTCAGCCCACACTGGTAGTCGGGTATGGTTTCAGGGGGCATCTCTAAGATGCCCTCTGGGGTGTATTTCACAGTAAAATGTACACTGGCATCAGTGTGCATTTATTGTGCTGAGAAGTTTGATACCAAACTTCCCAGTTTTCAGTGTAGCCATTATGGTGCTGTGGAGTTCGTGTATGACAGACTCCCAGACCATATACTCTCATGGCTACCCTGCACTTACAATGTCTAAGGTTTTGCTTAGACACTGTAGGGGCATAGTGCTCATGCACTTATGCCCTCACCTATGGTATACTGCACCCTGCCTTAGGGCTTTAAGGCCTGCTAGAGGGGTGACTTATCCATACCTATAGGCAGTGTGAGGTTGGCATGGCACCCTGAGGGGAGTGCCATGTCGACTTAGTCATTTTATCCCCACCAGCACACACAAGCTGGCAAGCAGTGTGTCTATGCTGAGTGAGGGGTCTCCGGGGTGGCATAAGACATGCTGCAGCCCTTAGAGACCTTCCCTGGCATCAGGGCCCTTGGTACCAGGGGTACCAGTTACAAGGGACTTACCTGGATGCCAGGGTGTGCCAATTGTGGAAACAAAGGTACAGGTTAGGGAAAGGACACTGGTGCTGGGGCCTGGTTAGCAGGCCTCAGCACACTTTCAAATCATAACTTGGCATCAGCAAAGGCAAAAAGTCAGGGGGTAACCATGCCAAGGAGGCATCTTCTTACACCCCCCCCCCCAAACGAAAGAGGATGAGACTAACCTTTTCCGAGAGAGTCTTCATTTCTAAGTGGAAGAACCTGGAAAGGCCATCTGCATTGGCATGGGCAGTCTCAGGTCTGTGTTCCACTATAAAGGCCATTCCCTGTAGGGAGATGGACCACCTCAACAGTTTTGGATTTTCACCTTTCATTTGCATTAGCCATCTGAGAGGTCTGTGGTCAGTTTGAACTACAAAGTGAGTACCAAAGAGGTATGGACTCAGCTTCTTCAGGGACCAAACCACAGCAAAGGCCTCCTTCTCAATGGCACTCCAACGCTGCTCCCTGGGGAGTATCCTCCTGCTAATGAAAGCAACAGGCTGGTCAAGGCCATCATCATTCGTTTGGGACAAAACTGCCCCTATCCCATGTTCAGAGGCATCAGTCTGCACAATGAACTGCTTGGAGTAATCTGGAGCTTTGAGAACTGGTGCTGTGCACATAGCTTGTTTCAGGGTGTCAAAGGCCTGTTGGCATTCTACAGTCCAGTTTACCTTCTTGGGCATTTTCTTGGAGGTAAGTTCTGTGAGGGGTGTCACTATAGATCCATATCCCTTCACAAACCTCCTGTAGTACCCAGTCAAGCAAGGAATGCCCTGACTTGAGTCTGGGTTTTTGGAGCTGCCCAGTCCAGAATAGTCTGGATCTTGGGCTGGAGTGGCTGAACTTGGCCTCCACCTACAAGGTGTCCCAAGTAAACCACAGTTCCCTGCCCTATCTGGCATTTGATTGCCTTGATAGAGAGGCCTGCTGCTTGCAGGGCCTTCAAAACCTTCTTCAGGTGGACCAGGTGATCCTGCCAGCTGGAGCTAAAGACAGCAATATCATCAAGATAAGCTGCACTAAAGGACTCCAAGCCAACAAGGACTTGATTCACCAACCTTTGGAAGGTGGCAGGGGCATTCTTTAAACCAAAGGGCATAACAGTAAACTGATAATGCCCATCAGGTGTGGAGAATGCTGTCTTTTCTTTTTCTCCTGGTGCCATTTTTATTTGCCAGTACCCTGCTGTCAAGTCAAAGGTACTTAAATATCTGGCAGCACCTAGTTTGTCTATCAATTCATCTGCCCTTGGAATGGGATGGGCATCTGTCTTGGTGACAGAATTAAGTCCTCTGTAGTCCACACAAAACCTCATCTCTCTCTTTCCATCTTTGGTGTGAGGTTTGGGGACTAAGACCACTGGGCTAGCCCAGGGGCTGTCAGAGTGCTCAATGACTCCCAATTCCAGCATCTTGTGGACTTCCACCTTGATGCTTTCCTTAACTTGGTCAGACTGTCTGAAAATTTTGTTTTTGACAGGCATGCTGTCTCCTGTGTCCACATCATGGGTACACAGGTGTGTCTGACCAGGGGTTAGGGAAAAGAGCTCAGCAAACTGTTGCAGGACCTTCCTACAGTCAGATTGCTGTTGGCCAGAGAGGGTGTCTGAATAGATCACTCCATCAACTGAGCCATCTTTAGGGTCTGTGGAGAGGAGATCAGGGAGAGGTTCACTCTCAGCTTCCTGGTCCTCATCTGTTACCATCAACAGATTCACATCTGCCCTGTCATGGAAGAGTTTGAGGCGGTTCACATGGATCACCCTTTTGGGGGTCCTGCTAGTGCCTAGGTCTACCAGGTAGGTGACCTGACTCTTCCTCTCTAGCACTGGGTAAGGGCCACTCCATTTGTCCTGAAGTGCCCTGGGAGCCACAGGCTCCAGAACCCAGACTTTCTGCCCTGGCTGAAACTCAACCATAGCAGCCTTTTGGTCATACCACATCTTCTGGAGTTGTTGGCTGGCCTCAAGGTTTTTACTTGCCTTTTCCATATACTCTGCCATCCTTGAACGTAGGCCTAGTACATAGTCCACTATATCTTGTTTAGGCTCATGAAGAGGTCTCTCCCAGATTTCTTTTATAAGAGCTAGTGGTCCCCTTACAGGATGGCCAAACAGAAGTTCAAAGGGGGAAAACCCTACTCCCTTCTGAGGCACCTCTCTGTAGGCGAAAAGCAGACATGGCAAGAGGACATCCCATCTCCTTTTGAGTTTTTCAGGGAGCCCCATGATCATGCCTTTCAATGTCTTGTTAAATCTTTCTTTTGTTAAATCTTTCTACAAGACCATTGGTTTGTGGATGGTATGGTGTGGTGAATTTGTAAGTCACCCCACACTCATTCCACATGTGTTTCAGGTATGCTGACATGAAGTTGGTACCCCTGTCAGACACCACCTCCTTAGGAAATCCCACTCTGGTAAAAATACCAATGAGTGCTTTGGCTACTGCAGGGGCAGTAGTCGACCTAAGGGGAATTGCTTCAGGGTATCTAGTAGCATGTAATATCGACTACGGGACTACGGCGATATTTGTTGTGGTGTGTTGAGCATAAGGGATTATTTATCCCTCACGTTGTTTGCTTTATCACTTGTATGGTGCCTTTAATTCTATCGGGCGACCACCTTGAATCATTTAGATCTTGCCACACTTTGCTAGACACCGTGTTTTTTCGTTTTTTCATTTTTGAAGCAAGAATGGACGTGTGAAACATACATGAGGCCCTCCTGGGACAATTTTAGCACACATCATTCACGTAAACAGGTCATTAAGGGCCAAGATATAATACGTGTGTGTCTGCTATATATGTTTGATGACAGTATGACTTTTATATATTGACAAAGCAACCTATTTTGAAGATAACTGTTCAGTCAATAGCATCTACATCCTCTAGGTTAGAGACATTGCTACCAAGTACATTTGAATACTTTCTCTTTCCATGTCAACGTCTTTTTAACGAATACTAGAAATGTGAAGACATACATCTCTATGCACAAGTGTGTCTCATACCAAATCTAACAATAGAAGTCAGACAGGTATTCTTAGACTTGTTCGGTACTATGTATTACTATGTGGTTTCACATCATTACATACCATTATTATCTCCATTTAGTTTGTTCTCCTTGGTTGATGCTAGCGCAGACCTAGGGAGCCCAATCTCTAACATGGGATGGTAAGCATTGCAATACCTTGATATCTGTATTTATTACACACGGGTTAGGGTGGTTGTCACTATAATAATTTGTAATTGTGTCTTTTTCTGTGTTTGACCACTGGCACTAATTGTACTGTGTCTTTTTGATTATATGCAGGGCGACTGTACTGACCAATTGACTTAGACATATTCTGTCTTCTACACTGTAAGTGACTTGATGTGCACTTGATTTATTATTGACACATAGGAGAAGTAGTTTAATAATCAATAGTTTTTTTGTGTGGGTCCTGAAGAAGCGTCACTGGATCACTTTGTGACCAACCACAGACGCGAAACATGTTGACCATGCAGGATTAGGCGAACTACCTTCCCTGAAGCATAGAGTGTGACGGTACATTATCTCCAGTAACACTCTTATATTTATTGTTTTTAATCTTGGCCTGAACCCAATTTCTATCACATTAAAATAATGGCTCAGGTTCAGAGCTAATTTTAAGAATTTTCTGTCATATTCTACACTCTCCTTTCCTTATTCAGTTTTGTTCCCAGACCCTCGTTGCTAGCGAATTTACAATGGTTGAGTGCCACCCAGAATGCTGGGAGGCCCGCCAGGCATTGCAGCACCAGTCTGGCGAGGAGTGAGCCCGATGATGATACCTGTCACCCTAGTGGGTGCTTGAGGGCCCTCCTAAGAATACTCAGTATAGATTCGCCAATTTCTTATTTGATCAGTTTTCTTGTTTCCCTCTCTCTTGTGGAACAGTGCACCCCTTTTTCGATATTACAGGTTCAATTTGGGAGACCGTGCACTGGACCAATAATCTCCCAGTCCCTACCTTGTATTTATAGTATCTAGTAGCATGATCCACTACTACTAGTATGTATTGGTTCCCTGAGGCTGTGGGAGGTTCAAGTGGACCCACTATGTCCACACCCACTCTTTCAAAGGGGACCCCCACCACTGGAAGTGGACTGAGGGGGGCCTTTGGGTGTCCACCTGTCTTACCACTGGCTGGCTTGACAGGTGGCACAGGAGACACAAAACTCCTTGACCTTCTGGGACATGTTGGGCCAATAGAAGTGGTTGACTAATCTCTCCCACGCCTTGGTCTGTCCCAAATGCCGAGCAAGAGGAATATCATGAGCTAAGGTCAGAATGAACTCCCTAAACTCCTGAGGCACTACCACTCTTCTTGTGGCACCAGGTTTGGGATCTCTTGCCCCAGTGTAAAGGAGTCCATCTTCCCAATAGACTCTATGGCCCTCATTCCAACCCTGGCGGTCATGGACCGCCAGGGTGGAGGGACACGGAAGCACCGCCAACAGGCTGGCGGTGCTTCCAGGGCCATTATGACCGCGGCGGTAAAGCCGCGGTCAGAAAAGGGGATCCAGCGGTTTCCCGCCGGATTTCCCCTGGCCCGGAGCAGCGCCGCCATGGGGATTCCGACCCCCTTCCCGCCAGCCTGTTTCTGGCGGTTTACACCGCCAGAAACAGGATGGCGGGAACGGGTGTCGTGGGGCCCCTGGGGGCCCCTGCACTGCCTATGCCACTGGCATGGGCAGTGCAGGGCCCCCCTAACAGGGCCCCATAAAAAGCAGACAGTGAAAATCGCGACGGGTGCAACTGCACCCGTCGCACCCCTGCAACTCCGCCGGCTCCATTTGGAGCCGGCTTCATTGTTGCAGGGTCTTTCCCGCTGGGCCGGCGGGCGCTCTTTTGGCGGTCGCCCGCCGGCCCAGCGGGAAAGTCGAAATGACCCCCGCGGTCTTTTGACCGCGGAGCAGTCTTTCGACGGGGTTACTTTGGCGGGTGGCGTCCGCCGCCCGCCAAAGTCAGAATGACCCCATATGTGTTCCTGTTACTTTTCCTTTGGACTCTTCAGCAGCTTGCTGCCTAAGGCCTTCAAGAGAGGGACATGTTTCGTGCCCCTTACACAACTGTTCCCTTGAGGGTCCCCCTGAGCCTCGGAGCTCAACATGATAAGGTTCTAACTCCATGGGCTCAGTTCCCTCAGAGGGCAGAACTTCTTCCTGAGAAGAGAGGTTCTCTTTCTCTTGTTGTGTGGAAGCTGGTTCCCCAGTCTTCTTTCCTTTTCTCTTGGAGGGTTGGGTCCTTTTTCCAGGCCCCAACACCACTTTTTCACCCTGAGCCTTGCACTGTGCCCTTGTCTTAACACACACCAGTTCAGGGATACCCAGCATGGCTGCATGGGTTTTGAGTTCTACCTCAGCCCATGCTGAGGACTCCAGGTCATTTCCAAGCAAACAGTCTACAGGGATATTTGAGGAGACCACCACCTGTTTCAGGCCATTGACCCCTTCCCACTCTAAAGTTACCATAGCCATGGGATGTACTTTAGTCTGATTGTCAGCGTTGGTGACTGGATAAGTTTGTCCAGCCAGGTATTGACCAAGGGAAATCAGTTTCTCTGTCACCATGGTGACACTAACACCTGTATCCCTCAGGCCTTCTACACTTGCCCCATTAATTAAGAGTTGCTGCCTGTATATTTGCATATTAGGGGGCCAGGCAGCCAGTGTGGCTAAATCCACCCCACCCTCAGAGACGAATGTAGCTTCAGTGTGAACCCTGATTTGCTCTGGGCACACTGTTGATCCCACTCGGAGACTGGCCATTCCAGTGTTAGCTGGAGTAGAGTTAGAAGTGGAACCTTTCTTGGGACAGGCCTTGTCTCCAGTTTGGTGTCCTTGCTGATTACAGCTACGACACCAGGCCTTTTTGGGATCAAAGTTTTTACCCTTGTACCCAAAATTGGATTGTGAAGAGGCTCTGGACCCTCCCTCCTGAGCAGGTTTTTGGGGCCCTATAGAAGACTCTCTACTTTTTCCCTTGGATGTCTCAACACTCTTCCCCTGGGGAGTCTTTGTGACCCCTTTCTTTTGGTCACCCCCTGTGGAAGTCTTGGTCACCCTAGTCTTGACCCAATGGTCCGCCTTCTTTCCCAATTTTTGGGGAGAAATTGGTCCTAGGTCTACCAGATGCTGATGCAGTTTATCATTGAACCAATTACTTAACAGGTGTTCTTTCACAAATAAATTGTACAGCCCATCATAATCATTTACACCACTGCCATGAATCCAACCATCCAGTGTTTTCACTGAGTAGTCAACAAAATCAACCCAGGTCTGGCTCGAGGATTTTTGAGCCCCCCTGAACCTAATTCTATACTCCTCAGTGGAGAATCCAAAGCCCTCAATCAGGGTAGCCTTCATGAGGTCATAAGATTCTGCATCTTTTCCAGAGAGTGTGAGGAGTCTATCCCTACACTTTCCATTGAACATTTCCCAAAGGAGAGCACCCCAGTGAGATCTGTTTACTTTTCTGGTTGCACAAGCCCTCTCAAAAGCTGCGAACCATTTGGGGATGTCATCACCATCTTCATATTTAGTTACAATCCCTTTTGGGATTTTCAACATGTCAGGAGAATCTCTGACCCTATTTATGTTGTTGCCACCATTGATGGGACCAAAACCCATCTCTTGTCTTTCCCTTTCTATGGCTAGGAGCTGTCTCTCCAAAGCCAATCTTTTGGCCATCCTGGCTAGCAGGAGGTCCTCTTCATTGAGGCTGCCCTTATTGCTTCCAGAGTTGTTGGACTCTCCTGTGAGAGAAGCAGCATCTCTGACTATCACTTGTGGAGACAGGGTTTGAGGGACCCTGTTCTCCCTAACTAAGACTGGAGGCGGGAATTCCTCCACATCACTAGCTTCCCCCTCTGGGAAGGTATCATCAGAGGGGTTGTTTTTAGCAAACTCTGCCAAAAGCTCCTGGAGCTGTACGTTGGTAGGGTTTGAACCAGTTTTAATCTTTTTGATTTTGCAGAGAGACCTTAGCTCTGACATCCTAAGATGCAGGTAAGGGGTGAGGTTGAGTTCCATCACAATCTCTTCTGCATTAGACATTATGGGCCTCATTATAACCCTGGCGGGCGGCGGAGGCCGCCCACCAGGATGCCGCCCTCCATAATACCGCTCCGCGGTCAGAAGACCGCGGAGGGTATTATGAGTTTTTCCCTGGGCTGGCGGGCGGTCTCCAAAAGACCGCCCGCCAGCCCAGGGAAAAACTCCCTTCCCACGAGGATGCCGGCTCGTAATCGAGCCGGCGGAGTGGGAAGGTGCGACAGTGCTACTGCACCCGTCGCGTATTTCACTGTCTGCTACGCAGACAGTGAAATACTAGCGGGGCCCTCTTACGGGGGCCCCACGACAATCCTTACCGCCATCCTGTTCCTGGCGGGCGAGCCGCCAGGAACAGGATGGCGGTAAGGATTGTCAGAATCCCCTCGGCGGCGCAGCGAGCTGCGCCGCCTTGGAGGATTCTTAGGGGCAGTGGAAAACCGGTGGGAGACTGCCGGTTTTCCCGTTCTGACCGCGGCCAAAGCGCCGCGGTCAGAATGCCCAAGGGAGCACCGCCGGCCTGTCGCCGGTGCTCCCGCCCCCGTTGGCCCTGGCGGTTCTCTACCGCCAGGGTCATAATGAGGCCCTATGTTTCTAAAAGTTTGAATACTTTTTAAGAATCTAAAACTATCTCTACAACTTAATTCAAACTTTTACAAAACTTTTAAACTCTAAAAGAAATGCTAACAGGGACTAACACAAGACCCTGGCAGGACTTTTACAAATTTAGAAAAATAGCTCAAATTTCAAAAATCAGTTTCTAATGACAATTTTGGGAATTTAGTCGTGTGATCAGGTATTGGCTGAGTAGTCCAGCAAATGCAAAGTCTTGTACCCCACCACTGATCCACCAATGTAGGAAGTTGGCTCTGTATGTACTATTTCAAAGTAAGAAATAGCATGCACAGAGTCCAAGGGTTCCCCTTAGAGGTAAGATAGTGGCAAAAAGAGATTATTCTAATGCTCTATTTTGTGGTAGTGTGGCCGAGCAGTAGGCTTATCAGAGGGTAGTGTTAAGCATTTGTTGTACACACACAGGCAATAAATGGGGAACACACACTCAAAGACAATTCCAGGCCAATAGGTTTTTATATTGAAAAATATATTTTCTTAGTTTATTTTAAGAACCACAGGTTCAAGATTTACAAACAATACTTTAAATGAAAGGTATTTCACTTAGGAACTTTAGGAACTTTGAATTAGCAAAATAGCATATACAGTTTTCACACAAATGGCAATAAGCTATTTTAAAACTGGACACTGTGCAATTTTCAACAGTTCCTGGGGGAGGTAAGTGTTTGTTAGTTTTGCAGGTAAGTAAACTACCTACAGGGTTAAAACTTGGGTCCAAGGTAGCCCACCGTTGGGGGTTCAGGGCAACCCCAAAGTTACCACACCAGCAGCTCAGGGCCAGTCAGGTGCAGAGGTCAAAGTGGTGCCCAAAACGCTTAGGCTTCAATGGAGAAGGGGGTGCCCCGGTTCCAGTCTGCCAGCAGGTAAGTACCCGTGTCTTCGGAGGGCAGACCAGGGGGGTTTTGTAGGGCACCGGGGGGGACACAAGTCAGCACAAAAAGTACACCCTCAGCATCACAGGGGCGGCCGGGTGCAGTGTGCAAACAGGCGTCGGGTTTGCAATGTAGTTCAACGGGAGACCTAGGGGTCTCTTCAGCGATGCAGGCAGGCAAGGGGGGGGCTCCTCGGGGTATCCACCACCTGGGCAAGGGAGAGGGCCACCTGGGGGTCGCTCCTGCACTGGAGGTCGGATCCTTCAGGTCCTGGGGTCTGCAGATGCAGTGTCCTTACCAGGCGTCGGGTCTTTGAAGAAGGCAGTCGCGGTCAGGGGGAGCCTCTGGATTCCCTCTGCAGGCGTCGCTGTGAGGGCCCAGGGGGGTCAACTCTGGCTTCTCACGGGCTCGCAGTCGCCGGGGAGTCCTCCCTGTAGCGTTGGTTCTCCACAAGTCGAGCCGGGGGCTTCGGGTGCAGAGTGCAAAGTCTCACGCTTCCGGCGGGAAACGTGTGTTCTTTCAAAGTTGCTTCTTTGTTGCAAAGATGCTTCTTTCTTGGAGCAGAGCCGCTGTCCTCAGGAGTTCTTGGTCCTTTTAGATGCAGGGTAGTCCTCTGAGGCTTCAGAGGTCGCTGGACCCTGTGGAACGCGTCGCTGGAGCAGTTCTTTTTAAGTGGGGAGACAGGCCGATAGAGCTGGGGCCAAAGCAGTTGGTGTCTCCGTCTTCTCTGCAGGTTTTTCAGCTCTGCAGTCCTTCTTCGTCTTAGGTTGCAGGAATCTATCTTGATGGGTTCTGGGACCCCCTAAATACTCGATTTAGGGGTGTGTTTAGGTCTGGGTGGTTAGTAGCCAATGGCTACTAGCCCTGAGGGTGACTACACCCTCTTTATGCCTCCTCTCTGAGGGGAGGGGGGCACATCCCTAATCCTATTGGGGGAATCCTCCATCTGCAAGATGGAGGATTTCTAAAAGTCAGAGTCACCTCAGCTCAGGACACCTTAGGGGCTGTCCTGACTGGCCAGTGACTCCTCCTTGTTTTTCTCATTATCTCCTCCGGCCTTGCCGTCTAAAGTGGGGCCGTGGCCAGAGGGGGCGGGCAACTCCACTAGCTGGAGTGCCCTGGGGTGCTGTAACAAAGGGGGTGAGCCTTTGAGGCTCACCGCCAGGTGTTACAGTTCCTGCAGGGGGAGGTGAGAAGCACCTCCACCCAGTACAGGCTTTGTTACTAGCCACAGAGTGACAAAGGCACTCTCCCCATGTGGCCAGCAACATGTCTGGTGTGTGGCAGGCTGCTAAAACTAGTCAGCCCACACTGGTAGTCGGGTATGGTTTCAGGGGGCATCTCTAAGATGCCCTCTGGGGTGTATTTCACAATAAAAGGTACACTGGCATCAGTGTGCATTTATTGTGCTGAGAAGTTTGATACCAAACTTCCCAGTTTTCAGTGTAGCCATTATGGTGCTGTGGAGTTCATGTATGACAGACTCCCAGACCATATACTCTCATGGCTACCCTGCACTTTCAATGTCTGAGGTTTTGCTTAGACACTGTAGGGGCATAGTGCTCATGCACTTATGCCCTCACCTATGGTATAGTGCACCCTGCCTTAGGGCTGTAAGGCCTGCTAGAGGGGTGACTTATCCATACCTATAGGCAGTGTGAGGTTGGCATGGCACCCTGAGGGGAGTGCCATGTCGACTTACTCATTTTATCCCCACCAGCACACACAAGCTGGCAAGCAGTGTGTCTGTGCTGAGTGAGGGGTCTCCAGGGTGGCATAAGACATGCTGCAGCCCTTAGAGACCTTCCCTGGCATCAGGGCCCTTGGTACCAGGGGTACCAGTTACAAGGGACTTACCTGGATTCCAGGGTGTGCCAATTGTGGAAACAAAGGTACAGGTTAGGGAAAGAACACTGGTGCTGGGGCCTGGTTAGCAGGCCTCAGCACACTTTCAAATCATAACTTGGCATCAGCAAAGGCAAAAAGTCAGGGGGTAACCATGCCAAGGAGGCAATTCCATGATCCCCGGCTCTCTAGCACAGAACCCGGGTACTGCCAAACTGCCTTTCCGGGGTTTCCACTGCAGCTGCTGCTGCTGCCAACCCCTCAGACAGGATTCTGCCCTCCTGGGGCCCAGGCAGCCCTGGCCCAGGAAGGCAGAACAAAGGATTTGCTCTGAGAGAGGCTGTTACACCCTCTCCCTTTGGAAATAGGTGTGAAGGGCTGGGGAGGAGTAGCCTCCCCCAGCCTCTGAAAATGCTTTGATGGGCACAGATGGTGCCCATCTCTGCATAAGCCAGTCTACACCGGTTCAGGGATCCCCCAGCCCTGCTCTGGTGCAAATCTGGACAAAGGAAAGGGGAGTGACCACTCCCCTGACCAGTAGCTCCCAGGGGAGGTGCCCAGAGCTCCTCCAGTGTGTCCCAGACCTCTGCCATCTTGGAAACAGAGGTGTTGGGGGCACACTGGACTGCTCTGAATAGCCAGTGCCAGCAGGTGACGTCAGAGACCCCCCTCTGATAGGCTCTTACCTTTCTTGGTAGCCAATCCTCCTTTCTTGGTAGCCAAACCTCACTTCTGGCTGTTTAGGGTCTCTCCTCTGGGGAATTCTTCAGATAATGAATGCAAGAGCTCACCAGAGTTCCTCTGCATCTCCCTCTTCGACTTCTACCAAGGATCGACCGCTGACTGCTCCAGTAAGCCTGCAAAACCGCAACAAAGTAGCAAAACGATTACCAGCGACATTGTAGCGCCTCATCCTGGCGGCTTTCTCGACTGTTTCCTGGTGGTGCATGCTCTGGGGGTCATCTGCCTTCACCCTGCACTGGAAGCCAAGAAGAAATCTCCTGTGGGTCGACGGAATCTTCCCCCTGCTAACGCAGGCACCAAAAGACTGCATCACCGGTCCTCTGGGTCCCCACTCATCCTGACGAGCGTGGTCCCTGGAACACAGGAACTCTATCCAAGTGACTCTCACAGTCCAGTGATCCTTCAGTCCAAGTTTGGTGGAGGTAAGTCCTTGCCTCCCCACGCTAGACTGCAAACCTGTGTACTGCGTGATTTGCAGCTGTTCCGGCTCCTGTGCACTCTTCCAGGATTTCCTTCGTGCACACCCTAGCCTGGGTCCCCAGCACTCCATCCTGTAGTGCTCAACCCTCTGAGTTGGCCTCTGACGTCGTGGGACCCTCCTTTGTGACTCTGGGCCAGCTCCGGTTCACAAATCTTCTAAGTGCCTGCTCCGGTACTTCTGCGGGTGCTGCCTGCTTCTGTGGGGGCTCTCTGAGTTGCTTAGCGCCCCCTCTGTCTCCTCCTCTAAGTGGCGACATCCTGGTCCTTCCTGGTCCCCAGCAGCACCCAAAAACCTCTACCGCGACCCTTGCAGCTAGCAAGGCTTGTTTGCAGTATTTCTGCGTGGGAACACCTCTGCAACCTTCACCGCAACGTGGGACATCTTCCATCCAAAGGAGAAGGTCCTAGTCCTCTTTGTTGTTGCAGAATTCCAAACTTCTTCCATCAGGAGGCAGCTTCCTTGCACCTTCATCCGGGGTTTCCTGGGTTCCTGCCCCCCCTGGACAGTATCGCGACTCTTGGACTTGGTCCCCTTGCCTTGAAGGTCCTCCGGTCCAGGAATCCGTCTTCAGTGCTTTGCTGGTGTTTGTTGTTCTTGCAGAATCCCCCTATCACGACTATTGTGTCCATTTGAGGTATTATGGTTACTTTACTCCTACCTTTCAGGGTCTTGGGGTGGGCTATCTTGGACAGCCTGACTGCTTTTTTACAGTCCCAGCGACCCTCTACAAGCTCCCATAGGTCTGGGGTCCATTCGTGATTCGCATTCCACTTTTGGAGTATATGGTTTGTGTTGCCCCTAGACCTATGTTCACCCATTGCATTCTATTGTAATCCTACACTGTTTGCATTACTTTTCTCACTCTTACTTACCTGTTTTGGGTTTGTGTACATATAACTTGTGTATATTACTTACCTTCTTACTGAGGGTACTCACTGAGATACTTTTGGCACATTGTCATGAAAATAAAGTACCTTTATTTTTAGTAACTCTGTGTATTGTGTTTTCTTATGATATTGTGCTATATGATATGAATGGTAGAGTAGGAGCTTTGCATGTCTCCTAGTTCAGCCTAAGCTGCTTTGCCATAGCTACCTTCTATCAGCCTAAGCTGCTAGAAACACCTCTATTCTATTAATAAGGGATAACTGGACCTGGCACAGGGTGTAAGTACCACAAGGTACCCACTATAAGCCAGGCCAGCCTCCTACATTGGTGGTGCAGCAGTGGGATAAGTACTTGTAACTGCTTTACCACTTTGTCATTTGGTACTTTTCATAAGAGAATCATATACCAAACAGTTCAGTGTATGTACACTTAACCCAAAAAGTTTACTTTTCTATCCTAAAACGTTTTACAAAGTTCTGAAAAGTTTCTTAAAACTTATAAAAGTTTTCCAAAGTTTGAAAAAGTTTATTTTCTCTGTGCTTCCTAGTGCTAAAACTTTTTCTTTCTTACTATCCTTAAACCTATACTATCATGTCTGTTGTAGATTCCACTTTCAAGACTGTTAATGCAACATATGAGAGTTTGAACTATAAAAGTTTGAGGGGTATCTGCCTGGATAGAGGTTTGAGTATAGGAAAGAACCCTACAAAAGAGTTTCTCTTTAACATGCTTGTTGTAGATTACCAGAACCAGCCTGGGCCATCAAATGAGAGGTTAGAAAAGGGAGAAACTTCCCAGTCTTATTCAGAGGAGTCCCCTGGAGAAGCTGGGGAGGGTTCTTACAAGGGTCTGCCCCCTAGCAGGGCACCTAGTGATGCTGGTAGTGATAGAGGTTCCCATAGCAGTAGGGCATCCTTTATCCCTAGAGGCCAGGTTACCAGGGTCCAGACAGTTAGGGACAGGCCCCCCTCTGAAACTTCCCATATCTCATCTGTGTCAAAACATTCCCAACCCACTCACCCCGAGGATAACTTGTTAGAAAGGGAACTCGAGAAGTTGAGGGTTGAAGAGTCCAGACTGAAGCTTAAACAGCAACAGCTGGCCTTAGATAGGGAATCCCTAGACATTGAGAGGGAAGGACAGAGGTTGGGTTAGTTCCCCATGGTGGCAGCAGCAGTATTCCTGATAGCAATCCTGTTAGAGAGCAAGATTCCAGGAATCTGCACAAGATAGTCCCCCCTTACAAGGAGGGGGATGACATTAATAAGTGTTTTGCTGCACTTGAGAGGGCCTGTATGGTACAGTTGGCCCCTCAAAGGCAGTGGGCTGCTATTTTGTGGCTATCTTCACTGGAAAGGGTAGGGATAGGCTCCTTACTGTTAGAGAAAGTGAAGCCAATAACTACAAAGTTTTGAAAGATGCACTCTTGGATGGATTTGGCTTAACCACTGAACAATACAGGATTAAGTTCAGAGACACCAGAAAAGAGTCTTCTCAAGACTGGACAGATTTTGTGGACTGTTCAGTGAAGGCCTTGGAAGGGTAGTTGCATGGCAGTAAGATATCTGACTATGAAAGCCTGTACAATCTTATTCTGAGAGAGCATATTCTTAACAATTGTGCGTCTGATTTGTTACACCAGTACTTGATAGACTCAGATCTGACCTCTCCCCAAGAATTGGGACAGAAGGCAGACAAATGGGTCAGAACAAGAGTGAACAGAAAAGTTCATACAGGAGGTGACAAGGATGGCAAGAAGAAGGATGGTGAGAAATCTCAGGATAAGCATGGGGACAAGGGTAAAACCAAAGATCCTTCTTCAAATCCTAAACACTCTTCAGGGGGTGGGGATAAATTAAATTCTTCCTCTTCTTCACAACATACACGCATTAAAAAGCATTGGTGCTTTGTGTGTAAAAATAAATGCCATAGGCCAGGGGATAAGTCCTGCCCAGGTAAACCCCCTGAGCCTACCACCACTAATACATCAAACTCTAGTGCCCCTAGCAGTAGTGGTAATAGTGGTGGGACTGCTGGCAACAGTCAAAATAAAGGTGTAGTTGGGTTCACTTATGGGTCCATCATAGAAACTGGGGTACTCAGTCCAAAGACAGTTTCTGTCACACCTGGTGGCATTGGCCTTGCCACACTGGCTGCTTGTCCCCTTACAATGGATAAGTACAGGCGGACAGTTTCAATAAATGGTGTTGAGGCCCAGGCATACAGGGACACAGGTGCCAGTATCACTTTGGTGACTGAAAACCTAGTGTCTCCTGAACAACACATCACTGGACAACAGTACAAGATTATTGATGTCCATAACTCCACTAAGTTTCTTCCCTTAGCTATAGTTCAGCTTAGTTGGGGTGGAGTTACTGGCCCTAAGCAGGTGGTAGTGTCACCTAGCTTACCTGTAGACTGTCTCTTAGGTAATGACCTAGAGACCTCAGGTTGGGCTGAGGTAGAGTTTCATACCCATGCAGCCATGCTGGGTATCCCTGAGGAATTGCTTCCTCTCATTTCAGCTGAAATGAAAAAGCAAAGGAGAGAAAAAGGCATGAAAACTCAGGATCCTTCTCCAACAACAGGTAAAAAGGGCATCACAGTATCCCCTACCCACCCTGCCATTCAGGATACCATTCCTGTGGTGGGAGAAACCTCTCCTGGTGTGGCACCTGTACCAAGGGAACAATCAGCTGGCACAGCTGTACCCCCTGAGGTGGAAGTTCCTCTCTGTGGGATAACTAATATTGATGAGAAAAAGTGCACCATTTTAGTTAACATGGAGCATCCCTCCAACCCTCTAAGAGAAACTTTAGTGCTGAAACCCTGCACTGCCTCACAACACTTAGGACAGCAGCCCTGCCCTAGCGTGGAGCTCATAGGACAGCATCCCTGTCCTGCTCCAACTCAAGAGAAACAGCATCCCTGTTCCCTCTTACAGCCATATGCACAAAGTTTTTGCCCAACTATGGCTTTACTGAGACAGCATCCCTGTCTGGCATTTTCATTCTTTGATATAGGTCCAGTGGACAATTCCCACTGCTCTAAACTTAAACATTCTAATAGGAACTCTGAGAATATAACTTCACATTGTTGACTAGCTAAAATACTTCAAACACGGTGGTTTACATCCCCACAGGGAAGTGACCATATAGTGGATGATAAAGGGAGTAACCAAGCTATTGCAGAGCTACTCTCTACTTATCACCACCTAGACAATAAAGACTCAACTGGCCAAGGGTAGCCTTATTGTCCTTCATTTGGGGTGTGGGGGGTTGTGTAGGAAGGTAGCCTCTTTCTAGCCTTGTTACCCCCACTTTTGGCCTGTTTGTGATTATATGTCAGGGTGTTTTCACTGTCTCACTGCAATCCTGCTAGCCAGGGCCCAGTGCTCATAGTGAAAACCCTATGTTGTCAGTGTGTTTGTTATGTGTCACTGGGACCCTGCTAGCCAGGAAAATTGCTGATTTCTGAAACTACCAAGTATTTATGCTTAAAAGTCTACTTACCTGATTTCGAAGTTCTTGGGTTTGAAACATATAAAAAGAATTGTTGGTCAGACTGGTGTGCTTTATATGCAGCATTGCGGGCAACGGCAGCCGTTATACAGACCGCAGCAGAAAGAGATGTGAGGTAGGGCTTAATAGTGAATTATCCATCAAACAACGGTCCGTGGCATTGGAACGGGTGAAAATGATCTCGCAAAATGCTTGCTTAAAATTCACCCACTTCAACTTCTTACATCAAACTTATCTTACACCACATCGTCTACATAAGATGTTTCCGACATCCTCACCAAGATGCCCCCGCTGTGGTTAGGAGGATGCTACTTTTCTGCACAAGGTATGGGAGTGCCTGCTAATATGCTTTGTGACTCTGGGCCAGCTCTGGTTCACAAATCTTCTAAGTGCCTGCTCCGTTCCTTCGGGTGCTGGCTGCTTCTGTGGGGGCTCTCTGAGTTGCTGAGCGCCCCCTCTGTCTCCTCCTCCAAGTGGCGATATCCTGGTCCTTCCTGGTCCCCTGCAGCACCCAAAAACCTCTACCGTGACCCTTGCAGCTAGCACGGCTTGTTTGCAGTATGTCTGCGTGGGAACACCTCTGCAAACTTCATTGCGACGTGGGACATCTTTCATCCAAAGTTGAAGTTCTTAGTCCTCTTCGTTGTTGCAGAATTCCAAGCTTCTTCCATCCGGAGGCAGCTTCCTTGCACCTTCATCTCGGGTTTCCTGGGCTCCTGCCCCCCCTGGACACTATCGCGACTCTTGGACTTGGTTCCCTTGCCTTGCAGGTCCTCTGGTCCAGGAATCCATCTTCAGTGCTTTGCTGGTGTTTGTTGTTCTTGCAGAATCCCCCTATCACGACTAGTGTGTCCTTTTGGGGCGGTAGGGGTACTTTACTCCTACTTTTCAGGGTCTTGGGGCGGGCTATCTTGGACACCCTAACTGTTTTCTTACAGTTCCAGCGACCCTTTACAAGCTCCCATAGGTCTGGGGTCCATTCGTGATTCGCATTCCACTTTTGGAGTATATGGTTTGTGTTGCCCCTAGACCTATGTTCACCTATTGCATTCTATTGTAATCCTACACTGTTTGCATTACTTTTCTAACTCTTACTTACCTGTTTTGGGTTTGTGTACATATAATTTGTGTATATTACTTACCTTCTTACTGAGGGTATTCACTGAGATACTTTTGGCATATTGTCATAAAAAAAAAGTACCTTTATTCTTAGTAACTCTTTGTATTGTTTTTTCTCATGATATTGTGCTATATGATATGAGTGGTATAGTAGGAGCTTTGCATATCTCCTAGTTCAGCCTAAGCTGCTTTGCCATAGCTACCTTCTATCAGCCTAAGCTGCTAGAAACACCTCTATTCTACTAATAAGGGATAACTGGAACTGGCACAGGGTGTAAGTACCACAAGGTAGCCACTATAAGCCAGGCCAGTCGCCTACACTCATCCCCTCCTGATCCTCTCCTTGTTGCTGTTTGCCCCACCCATCCCTTTCCATGTTATCGTTTGCTCCACCCACCCTTCTGCCCAGCTCTGTGTTGTTACTTGCCTCCTCCACCCTCCAGTCCTGCTCTGTATTGTAGCTTCGCCCTTCCTGTCCCTCTCTATGTTGTTGCTTGCTCTCTCATGTCCCCTTCCCTGTTGTTGCTTGCCCTCTCCAACCCTGCTGTTCCTCTATGTTGTTTCTTGACCCCTTCCACACCTCTCCATGTTGTTGCCTGCCCTTTCCCACCCTACTCCGTCCTATCACTTCCTCCCCTTCCGTCCTGCTCTGTCCTGTTGCTTGCCCCTTCCACCCATCCTGCATTGTTGTTTGCCCTCTCCTGTGATCTTACTTGTCTCCTCCTCCCACACATTGTTGTTTGCCCCCTCCCACACCATCCTACATTGTTGATTACCTCCTCCTGCATTCCTCGCCCATCCCACGTTGTTGACCCCGTCACCCTCCGGCCCCCGCCCGCATGTTTGCTTGCCACCTCCCTTCGTCCCATGTTGTTGCTTGCTGTCTCCCACCCTCCAGTGCTGGTCACATCATACCAATTTTTTTATACTTCCAGCCATGCTGCACAGCGACCACGCTGCTGTGCAACATGGCTAAATCATTGACAAACACAATAGGCTTGCACAGGCAGGACCTGTTGGCTTTGTCAATGTTTGCTTTGGGTGATACCTGAGTTCGAGCCCTTCAAAGTATTGTACTATCACATCATTTGCCATAATTTACTTCTTATAGCTATATTTCCTTTTGAGATGGTGAGTTTGAGTGCCACTTATTATGAGGTGCTCAGATATAGGGTCTTGTCGGTGATGCAGATGGACCCATATAGTAACAGTTTGTTAAGTGAACTGCCAGTGGCCCCTAACAACAGCTTTTAAGCAACTCAGTAATACTCAATTTATGAAGATTGGAAGCCTGACACACCAAATGATGTCCGGCTCAAACCTGCAACTTTTAAGTTACACAGAAGTCTCTTAAGTGGATGCATTAGTTCACTGAGGAATCCAACCATAAATCATATTACAGTAATCAATTCTTAGTACGTTACATATTTATATTGCACAGACCCTAATGTAAATATGCCTATTATAATTGCCCAGTTCAGTGGCCTTAGATTTAATCAATCAAAAACTTTACTGACCAGACCATGCGGATCTCTGCTGCAAGTGTCCTACCTACTGTTACTTGAAGTGTCTGACGCGGGCATAAACTTTGTAAAGAACGTATTTAATTTAGAAGGAGTATCTCTTACATTAGGTGCTTTACCTACATCTGTGTTGTGTGTGTGTTTTGGGGCAGAGGAAAGTAAGAGAAGATGGGTCTGGTTGAGGGTAAGTTAATGAAACCAAGGTTTTTGTTTGTGTGTATTAAGTTCTTGATATAGCAGGAAGAAAGTACTGGTTGCGGTGCACTACTGCTTTTACAAGGGTTTAGTTTGATGTGGTGAAACATCTAACTTGGACATACTAAATACAGTTAGCATAAACATTACAGAATCTGACAGAGAGTTCTAGCCACAAATTCCTTACCTTAGAATATTTCCCAGGCTTCAGACTGGATCCTGAAATTTATGAGCAGTCCCCTTGTGGGCGGTAAGTCGCATTGTTAGGCTCTGTGTGGCATCGTCTGCGTTGTGCTCATGCCAGTGACATTCACGGTGCCTATATAGGCACCACCCTAGCAGGCTAACCTCAGTTCCTTCTTTTCCGAGCCATGAGTGCGGATCCAGATGAGCTCTCCTCAGTCAGTTTTTAACTGATTTTGTCAATTTTTTTTGTCGAATTCCACCAGTGTGCCCTTTTCCACCTCTTTTTGGACAATGTCCCCAAAAAGGCAGACCAATTTAAAACCTTGTGGTTCCTGTTACAAGCAAATGTCTGTGTTGGTGTGTCCGTGGTGGAATGGGACCACGACTCCATGGGCCGCACAGATTGCAGGACTGTGAATCTGAAGGCCATCTGCAAGTGGGCTAATAAAGCTTCTGGCCGCTCGCCATGGAATTCCATACCACTTTAGGTCCCGTTCGTGATGGAAGTCCCAGGACGGCTCTTGGAGTAGCTTACACCAATCATCTTTTGATTTCGGACTTCTTTAGGTAAGTGTTAAGGAGGCCAAGAAGTTGAAGCATTCTTTGACTTCTCGTTGCCAGTTCCATTCATCAGACGAGGCGTGGGAACAACGTCACAAGTCCAGGCTCAGCTCTTTGGTTGTCCCTGTGGAGCCTGCACCTGATACTGGGTCCACTGCCCTGAGTTTCCTGGAGCCAGTGACTCCTGGCCAACTTTGAGAGTTGTATGAGGTCATGGGCCTCATTTTTGGGTAGTCAAACCCCTCTAGAGCACCTTGGGCCCCATGGCTTCAGGAGGGACATCGACTGGGGCTCTGCCGGTGGGTCCACCCTCAGCACCTGCCTGACCCATTGCATTGGTGCCATTCATGGTGCCATAACGTCAGTCAGCGAAGCCAAACTCATCGTGATTCCCATCTCCAATGTGGAGCCAGACCACTGTTGCCCAAAGTCGGTTCTGGTGCTGATCAGGCCCAAAAGGCCTTAATTGGAGATGGTGCCCTCTTTCTCAGAAGGGCCCTTTGAGGAACACATTTGGAGGGAATCTGAGAATTCCTATGGCTATTCTGACCCCATAGTGGAGTCCATGGCCAATGACACCTGGTATGAGGACCTGGCTGATGCCGTGGTCTGGGCACCCCATCAGACACTGGCCTTCTCTCTCCTACCACAGTGGCTATGAAGGAGGGGGCTTGCTTTGCGATGGTGGTCCAGAGGCTGGCTGAGGTCCTCAGCTGCCTATGGTTGAGGTCCAGACCAATGTCTTGATAGAGGTGCTTCTAGCAGGGTTATCTCCCTCAACCCTTACTCCTCTTCAATGAAGCCTTCACTGATGTCCTTCTTGGGGCCTGGACCAAGCCCTGCACAGGCACTCCTGTGAACTGGACTATCTCCCACTGCCATTGCTCCACTCTCGGGATCCAGCCTTCATCGCCCAGAATCCCACCCCTGAGAGCCTGGTGGTTCAGGCCTCATCCTCTAAGATAAATTCTGCATGTTCTATACCACACCACTGGAAGAGGAATTCCATTAGATAAATACCTTTGGAAAAATGATTTTTTCCTCCACCAGCCTGGCACTATGGTCTGTGAACACTGTATGCTTATTGGGCTGTTATTCCCATACTGTATGGGATACTGTTGCAAAAGTGCTGCCTATTGTCTCAGCGGAGGCCCAAGCCATACTCTCCCTAGCCATTGCTGACAGAAGAAATGCAACAAAGTTCACAGTCAGATGCACATTTGATTCGACCAACGGGCTGTGCAGAGCCATTGCTTCCACTGTGGCGCATCAGTGTCACACCTGGCTGAGGGCAACTGGCTTTTCAGGGGATGTCCAGGGTTTCCTTATGGACATGCCCTTTGATGAGACTGACCTTTCTAATGAGAAGGCGGATTCAACACTTTAAAGACAGTAGAGCCACAGCTAGGTCATTGTGGCTCACCGTGGTTCCTTGCCATCCGTATTCTGCCTTCCGCCCCTTCTGTGGCTACAGTAGAGGCAATCAGCTGAGTCCTTTCCCCTCTAACCTTCACAGCCAGCAGGCATCGCTGTCCTTTTGTGGCCATGGGCCCGGGCTTCCACAATCCTCGTGGGAACCAGAGCCAGAGGTCTGCCCAATCTGTCCCCCCTCCCAGCGGCTGCAAATTTAACACCTCATAGTTTGCCCTCATACCATCATGGGCAACCGGTTGGTGGCAGGATTCAGCACCAAATGCCTAAGTGGCAGGAGATCACTTCAAACAAATGGCGCTTCAGATTATCTAGCGGAGCTATACCCTGCATTTACAACAGACCCCAACACCTTTTCTACAGTCCACTGATCGGGTGACGGAAAACCACCTTTTGCTCTTGATGCAGGAAGTACTGGCTCTTCTGGTTAAAATAGCTAGAAGCTAAAATAGCTATTGAGAGGGTGCTGGCATCAGAAGTAGGCTGTGGTTACTATTCAACAATTTGCAACATTTGCAACAAAGAAGCAACTTCCAAAGACTTAACGTTTCCCGCCAGAAGCGTGAGACTCTACACTCTGCACCTGACGCCCCCGGCTTGACCTGCAGAAAACCAACACCTCAGGGAGGACTCCCTGGCAACTACGAGCCCCTGAGTTACCAGAGACGACCCACCTGAACCCCCACAGTGATGCCTGCAGAGAGAATCCAGAGGCTCCCCCTGACTGCGACTGCCTGTAACAAGGGACCCGATGCCTGGAACCAACACTGCACCCGCAGCTCCTGGGACCTGAAGGAACTTCAACGCAGGAGTGAATTCCAGGTGACCCTCTGCCTAGCCCAGGTGGTGGCTGTCCCGAGAAGCCCCCCGTGTGCCTGCCTGCACCGCTAGAGTGACCCCCGGGTCCCTCCATTGATTCCTACCTGAAACCCGATGCCTGCTTTGCACACAGCACCCGGCCGCACCTGTGCCACTGAGGGTGTGTTTTGGGTGCCTACTTGTGTCCCCCCAGTGCTCTACAAAAACCCCCTGGTCTGCCCCCCGAGGACGCAGGTACTTACCTGCTGACAGACTGGAACCGGAGCACCCCTGTTCTCCATAGGCGCCTATGTGTTTTGGGCACCTCTTTGACCTCTGCACCTGACCGGCCCTGAGCTGCGGGTGTGGTAACTTTGGGGTTGCCTTGAACCCCCAACGGTGGGCTGCCTATGCCCCAGGACTGAGACTTGTAAGTGTTTTACTTACCTCCTAATCTAACCTTTACTTACCTCCCCCAGGAACTGTTAATTTTTTTTTTGCACTGTGTCCACTTTGAAAATAGCTTATTGCCATTTTTACAAAGACTGTACATGATATTGTTTTAATTCAAAGTTCCTAAAGTATCAAAGTGAAGTACCTTACATTTAAAGTATTAACTGTAAATCTTGAACCTGTGGTTCGTAAAATAAACTAAGAAAATATATTTTTCAATATAAAAACTTATTGGCCTGGAGTAATTCTTTGAGTGTGTGTTCCTCGTTTATTGCCTGTGTGTGTACAACAAATGCTTAACACTACCCTCTGATAAGCCTACTGCTCGGCCACACTACCACAAAAATAGAGCATTAGAATGATCTACTTTTGCCACTATCTTACCTCTAAGGGGAACCCTTGGACTCTGTGCACACTATTTCTTACTTTGAAATAGTATATACAGAGCCAACTTCCTGCACTGACATATAAAGACACCCCTGCATCCGTCGCACCTGGGCATAGGAGAAGAGAGCCAAAGGAGCTCCTACGCCCCTGAGCACCCCAAGTCTACGTTCTACCTGCTTGATGTCCCTGACTGGCTTCCTAGCCAGAGCCTGCAGCCTGTTTGTTATGAGGTCCAACTCACATAAAGAACCATTGGGAGCCCAACGCCCTTCTGCACCTGGACACCCCAGTGCTGCCTGGTGTGACCTGTTGGTGTGGTTCTGATCAGTGCCCAGTACTTACCTTTGTTCCCTGAGCTCCCCCTCGTAAGTCGTTGTTAACCCTGTGTTTGCTGAACATTGTTTTTCCTCCATTGGATAACATTGAGAGAACTCTGAAAATTGCTGATTTCTGAAACTACCAGGTATTTATGCTTAAAAGTCTACTTACCTGATTTCGAAGTTCTTGGGTTTGAAACATATAAAAAGAATTGTTGGTCAGACTGGTGTGCTTTATATGCAGCATTGCGGGCAACGGCAGCCGTTATACAGACCGCACTAGAAAGAGATGTGAGGTAGGGCTTAATAGTGAATTATCCATCAAACAATGGTCCGTGGCATTGGAACGGGTGAAAATGATCTCGCAAAATGCTTGCTTAAAATTCACCCACTTCAACTTCTTACATCAAACTTATCTTACACCACATCGTCTACATAAGATGTTTCCGACATCCTCACCAAGATGCCCCCGCTGTGGTTAGGAGGATGCTACTTTTCTGCACAAGGTATGGGAGTGCCTGCTAATACAACTTGCCTGGGAACAGGTACAAGAGCATATCTCGGCCATCATAGCTGTCCCCTTGACCTGCGAGCCAATACAATGCTTACTGGACATTACACAATGTTCTAAATGCACCAAATACTATCTAAGATTTGTAGACTCAGCTCTGTCTTTGCCTAAAATTCTTATAGATATAGCCTGGAAGGCCTGTCAACCTCCAGCAATAAATGGACCATGAAGAGGCAGACGCAATGGCTAGGGACTGCAAGCTCTTGGGAGGCACTGTTACCACCGCTATGTGGGACACATATCCTCAAAGTACATGCCAAATTACACCCACTCCCGCCAGATTCCAGCAATGTCCAGAGAGAAGAGGGGGACCTCTCTAATTGATCCCTTTTTTATCTCACACCACGTCAGCATATTTGCCCCTTCACTCCACCACAGGGAGGGGTATCTGGGTGCCTCTCACCATCACCATTATTTTTACAGCAATCACAAGAAGGACAACTAATACTGAGGATACATGTTTCCCCCTTTAGATGCCCCACTGGTGAATTATATGTGGAATTTATATGGAGGCCTCTTAAGACCAATTGTAGACCGTGGGTAGGAGTCTCCTGCTAATCAGTCAGCCGATTTGTTGTTATGGTTTTAGTTCAAGATTTATGTACCTATTATCTGTACCAGGACTGATATTGCAACATAGTAGACTTGACTCAAATATTTCTACCATTCATTTGTCCATCACCTGTATCAAAGGTTTCTCCTGTGTCAACTCCATTTTGATGTATCCTTTGGAATAGATGTGTTATACAAATTGTGATTGAAATTATGTAATAACCCCATATTTTACGGTATTGATTATATATGCTTATCACTGTAAAGGCATTTATGGGATGTAAATTGACATAAATCTGAATAAAAAGATTAAAAAAACAAACAAGAGTTGTTATTTCTCCAATTTGGTCTCAGATTTATTATTTGTGTGTGTGTCTCATTTACTGCCAGTGTGAGTACAACAAATGCTTAGTGCCACCCTCTGATAAGCCTAACTGCTCGCCCACACTATCACAAATTAGAGCATTAGTCCTATCTAAATTTGCCTCTGCAAAACCAATTGGGGATCACCTGGACTCTCTCCACAGTGTACTTCATTTTAGTGCTCTATATAGAGAGCCAGATTCCTACAGTGGCTTTGTGGGTGTGGGGTGGTGAGTTGGCGAACAGGACAGTGATGTTTCACGTGGAAAACATGACAGTGGTGGAGTTAATGAACAGGCAAAAGGCACAGGATTTGAGGGTTTTGAGACTGTTGTGACATTTCATACTGTTATGTTTACAGTTACATATTGTGTTCAAGGCTACTCACATGCTTAGTGAGAAGAACACTATAGCTGATTCATTGTCTTATTCACAGTGGCACCAATTCCACAGTCTGGCACCAGGAGCATAGGAGACCAAGACACCCGTTCCTGCAGAGATTTGGGAGTGGGGGGGCTTGAGGATAGGCTTGTGGAAAGGTCTTTAGTGGAATGCACCAGGAGGAACTATTGGCCTGCTTGGAGGGAATTGGAGAGCCTTGATGGGTGCTCGGGGAGGCCTTTGACTCAGGATCACAGTGACAAGGAAGGACAGGTTATATGTTTCATTTTGTCTTTAATTGATAAGGGTTAATCACATGTGTGAGAACAGCAGGTAAGTTGGCAGGTTTGTCTATTTTATGGCAAGTTGTATTGGGGATTTGACCCAGCGAGGGATGAGATTTTGGGGAAAAATGTAAAAGAATGGAGTAAGGAGAGAAGTACCAAGGTCAGGGAGTTGTGAGAAGCCATCACATTTAAATTGATGTTTGACATTTTACAGTGTTTATCAGAGTGTTGTTATGATAACTGTGATAGCCAATGACAACTAGGCCTGTTTCTGTTGACCAACTTATAACCTAGCATGAACTGTGCTTTTGATAATTTTTGATGTAGCTTGGAACGCATTATATTGCAAGGCTTGCTATTTCTACAGCCATCATGAAATATAATTGCATGCTGGCTGAAGCAATCTTCCTTCTCGAAAGTACCATCCTGTGCACTTATTGTTACTATTTCTGTTTATATGAAGAACTAATGATAAACAACATTAGCAATCTTGCAGAAATAATTATACGTCAATGTCAAGAACCAATGACATGTACTAATTTGCTTGTGGTTTAATGATATATAAGATCATGTATTACTTCCTTATTCAGACTGTTCGAGCTTGATCACTTAGCTGTTCAGTCTCCGTGTGCATGTAATAAACTACTTTACCTATCTAAGGAGCAGGCTGGTCTTTGGTGTCCGAGCAGATTGGGCTGGGCTGATTTAGCTCCTACAAGGTTATGTATGGTGTGGATGTTTTTGGAGCATTCAGGGTGTCCAAGCTGTTAGGGTCAGGATGTGAGCCGGGGGTGTTGCATGCACACGCACGCTTGGAAAAGGGCCAATTGGGAATCTGGCTGAAAAAATCCAAGCCTGATCAGGCTGGGAGAGGAAAGTGGATATGGTTGTGTTGGAAGGAAATCTGTTAATAAAATAAGACAGATCAATTTGACAAAGTAATATAGGTTTAATCGATTTTCAGCTGGGAACGGCAGGCAGTCTCAACATAGAGGCCATGACTGAAGTTCAAAGTTCTAGTTCACAAGCAGTGGTATTTATACCGTAAAAACCACAAAAACTATGGTCACAAGTTCATCATTGACGTAAGCAAGAACAAGCAGTACAGATAAGATAATAGGGGAGAGGTACCTCTTGAAAAGAGCACATGCATGATTATTGGTCGCCTCATGGGTGGGTAAGTAACATTGACGTCATTCAGCATCTCTATCTTTCTGCACAACAAGTGATTATATGTTACACGATGCTCATGGTAGCCCTGCCTTATGCAAATGCTTATCTGACCCTTACACAGTTCCCCTCACCAAGATATGAATTACTTGTGGTTTTTAGGACCCTTGCACTAAGGCAGAATACACCCTTTTGTTCCACCCTGTTCGTGCCAAGTGAAGGTTTTGAAAGCAACAGTTGGTGCAGCTCCAAAGAAAAACTCTCATTCTAATGTGGTTTGGCCCCTTGTGTGTTTTAGCACAGCTAACTTAACAATGCAGCATGTGTATAAGTTTCCTAAGTAATAAGTGTTTGTTTGTCCTAAATATGACCTGCCTTTTCTATTAAACCCACAGTCTGTCTTTTTTAACATGTCATGTATTAAGCCTTTCACTACTTACATTGGTTTACAACTATCTCTAGCCTACAATGCTTGTATTGGGGATGGGAACTTATGTTTGTATGTATGTGATGTATATGATGTGTTCCTATTCTTCCTATATCAGTTGCAAGATGATGGTTGAGGAGTGGCATGTCCAGTGAGTGAATGATGCACGTTTCAACAGTGGCCATCTCCCAACCAGGAGGCAATATTCTCTCATGAAGGAGAGGGCAAGGCTCATGGCGTTTCAGCTGCTGGCAGTGCTGCACAGAGCTTTGAAGAAATTGTGTTGCAATCCTGACAATTTTGGGACTCACTCTTTTCAGGATGAGGGAGCAACAGCGGCTGCACGGTTGGGATGGAGTTGATCCCGGATTTGCAGGATTGGTAGGTGGATGTCTAGATGTTATGAGAGATATGCGCAGAAATAAAGGGTGAGGGCATAGGCTTGGAGGTAAACCGGGGGCTCATGATGCTTGCTAATCTATTCTTTTTCTCTTAGGGTATGTACGCAGCCGTGGGAGACATAAGACAGTGACTTCAATGGTTGGATATTCCTTTATTCACTGGCCCCCTAAATATGTAGAACAGCAGATAAATGGACGAAACCTGGGATTGACAAGCAACAGGCATGAGGTGCCCTGGTTGGAGAAGAGTGGGATGAGATTGGGCAAACTGTTGACGTTTTTTAGCGACGATGGTACCAAAATGGGCTGTCCGGACATGCTGGTTATATATCAAGATGAAAATGATTTGGTTCAGCTATCAGGGCTGATTCTGCTGAAGTACATGCAACAGGACTTGGTTTTACTGAAACAGAAGTTGGCAGGGACTTGACTGGAATGGACTGAATTTGTGCGTCATAGGAAATGGAGGGGGGCAATTAAGCACGCGGCCATCAACAAGGCAAGGAGGATGAGGGTGTTCTGTTTCGCAAATGACATAATGGTGGTTCCACATGTGAGTATCAAGGAAGAAGAAACAGAGCTTTTTCGTTCAGATGGGATTCATCTTTTTAACTTGGACAATGCCTATTATATGTTGGAGTTGAGGGATTTGCTTGGTGAGCTGTGAAATGAGAGTATCTGGTGCAGAAGGGGTGACTACTGAGTTGCTGTAGGTTGTGGTGGGGCAGTAAAACGCCCTCTGGGGTTTCCCTAATTGGCGGTAGTTGTGGGGGTGGAGAGTCAGATGTGGCAGGAGAATGGTGGGATGGAGAGAGGGATCACGTTGAAGATGTTTTGATGTTATGATAAAAGTTGAAGTGTTTTATATGTTTACAATCCTGTCCTATTAAATGGTATTTTTCATGTTATGGATTATGGTCTGTGATTACCTCACAATGGCTTTGTGAACAGACATCATGATCTCACTCACCAACTTCTAATCAACCTCAGGCTGAGGGTTCGCCCAGAATCGTGAGTCCTTTCTGTACAGCACTGCAGACCTTCCATTTTAGGACGAAGGGGTGCAAAGAGATTGCAGCATCCACTGACAATCTCTGCTCCTCCTTGTTCTGCACCCTGTGGCTTCCTGATCTGCTTGGAGTTGAAATAATAATATTGCTCTGTCAAATAAGTGTGACTGACATTCCATCCCTCTTTTTAGATGCAATTTCGCCCAGTGCTGTGCTTACTGCTCTCCAGCCTCCGGGGCTCTCAGTGATTACATGGATAAATGCATTATGACAGCAGTGCGGGCGCATTATTACTAACTCAACTAGGCTCGGAGCCTGATTGGTTTCTTCCTTTAATATTTGAATATTCATCACCTTAATATGGTATCTAGGGCCCCTCAAATGATAAGAAATAAGAATGCAGGGGGGTCGGTGGGGGGGGGGTCATGACCCAAAACATCCGGAGGTGCATCTGCATCATATAGAAAATTAACTTTATTTTCAATTCGAGGAAGTCAGAGATGACTGTACAGACCAACCAAATTGTTTGTTTTTTTAGAATGGACAAGATGCTACCTACTATCTAGCTTTCAGCATCCAAGATGAAGTTGATAAAGAAAGAACTGCGGATATATATCGTTGAGACTGTTGCCAAAGAATCTGGGCCTTTCGGCTTTATTAATCCAATCACTTTTTCCAGTCCTCTCTACCAAACAGCCCTGCAAAGTCTACAAATGCTCCACCTTCCCTTACTTATTCGGGTTCAGTAGCTCTGATGTAAAAAGCAAGGCAAGAGATCTCTGTGTGGCTGGACCACAAGACAGCTTCGAACAGGATGGCCATTTTCAGTTCCTCATTAGACCTTGTCATAGAGCCTGACACCAGCCGCTTAGGGTGGGAAGCTAAGTGTGTCCACCAATTCACAGGTGTCAAGTGAGGTGAATAAGAACTGAGGCTGTAAATCCGCTGTCCAGAACTGCTGATAGGTTCCTTCACTATGAAGTGTCTTCCTAGGTAATGGTTGCACTACAGTGTTCTGTTGAACATGGCTAATATTTTAGCTGTATAATATATTAGTAATTTAGGCAGAATGAAGTGCAAACTCTTACTGGAGATAGCTAAGGATTTCTGGTGCTTCTTTATTGAATATGGTTTGTCAGTTATAGTGGAGTACCTTCTAGAAGAAGGGAATGGTATAGCAAAATGAAATTCCCAGTATCAGAAGGACTCTGGGAATTGCGAACTGGATGTTTTAATTTTCCTTCAGATCACAGGAGCCTGGGTTCCTAGGTAGAACTCTTGTACTACACCTCTGTGTTCATCTTCCTCTTTGCTTTGGCCGGAGGCCAGGCTCAGATGCATTAGCAATGGATGCCTACCTTCAAAATTGGAGAAGAATTCAAAGTTATGGCTCTCTACTGTTCCTAATGTTTCAAGGATCACAGCTCGGGTAAGGAGTCAGTGAGAGGACCTTGTTGCTAGTAATTAGGCTGGTTTCCAGTTTTTACTGGAAATTTGTTGGGCCTCTCCAACCTGTATACCTTTATCGCCTTCAATTCTTATGAATCCATAGAGTCTCCTCCACTGGTTGGCCACGACAATTTCATGGGTGATAGCATTTTCAGGGACTTTTCCAAGTATGCAGTGTTCTTCACCCGCCTTGCATGGCCTAATAGCACGATGAGTAGCATAGTGCTACCCATTTCATTGGCCTAGCGCAGGGGGGTCTGGGTGCCACAGTGAATGAAATGAACCCATACAAATGTCCTGAAGTGTTGGCTAGTGAATGATGATCTATCACAGAAACAAAATTGGTCATACTACTCTTTGTAGTCATGTTCCCTGCATAAAACATCAGGCGCAAGAGTGCTGAATTTAAGAAATAGGATACTTACACCAAAGATGTCACTTGTGCTGTTGTGAGGCATATCGAGAACAGTACAAAATCTCGCTACTAATGTAGTTTTCTGGTGAACCCTAGTTTGTGTATAAGCAGATTACTAGAGGTAAGCCCTAATACAGCAGATCAACTTTTGATTTCTTGTAGTAATCCCTTCACCTATTAGAGCTCTGGCTAGGTCGATCAATAAGATGATGGCTGAAGTGGGAGTACATGTTAGTGTGTTTGGTGACATTAATTGAGAGATTCTATTGCATCACAGACATGGTATCTTGGTACCAGACTGGAAGATATTTTGATGGCATCCAAATGGCCCTATGAGTCAACGTTTCAAGCATTTCTATTTTTAAACAGAGGTGGAGGGTCAATTTATCGTACTGTACAAGCTTTAAACTAACATAATCCTTAACTCCGCAACTGACATAGAATTTACAAATGTGCAGCTGTTGTGGTTAGGAATTGTTGGCTCTGTTAAGGATGTGGAGTTGAGGATTACCTGACCCTAAAAAAGATACAAACTGTACAGTTAGTGGCACGTTTATATGTTCCATAACAGCTGTTTTTGGTGTTGTGATGATGAAATATGTTCGGAAGTGCATGCATTGTTTGTGCTTCTTCCTTGTGCCCCTGCTGGTTTCATTAGTTACTAGATGATAGAACATTGTGTGTGAGTGAGTATGAAAACATATTTTTTCCTTTTAGGCAATGCACAGAAACAAATTTAGAAGGACGAAAGAATCAATCAATCAATCAAGGATTTATAGAGCGCACTAATCACCCGTTAGGGTCTTAAGGTGCTGGGGGGGGTGTGACCTACTGGTCGTAGAGCCATGTCTTGAGATGTTTCCTGAATGTCAAGAGGTCTTGAGTCTGGCGAAGGTGGAGCGGTAAGGAGTTCCAGGTCTTGGCGGCTAGGTGAGAGAAGGATCTTCCTCTGGCGGTGGTGCAGCGGATGTGGGGATGGAGGCGAGGGCGAGGCTGGCGGAGTGAAGATTGCGGGTGGAGGTGTGGAAGGTGAGTCTGTCGTTGAGGGCCTTGTGTGCGTGGATGAGGAGTTTGAAGGTGATCCTCTTTGATACTGGTAGCCAGTGAAGGTCTCTGAGGTGGGGGGAAATGTGGTCGCGGCGTGGGATGTCCAGAATGAGGCGGGTGGATGCGTTCTGGATTCTTTGCAGCTTTGTTAGGAGTTTGGTTGTTATTCCTGCATATAGGGCATTTCGTAGTCCAATTGGCTGCTGACCAGGGCGTGGGTAACAGTCTTCCTGGTTTCGACGGGAATCCACTTGAAGATTTTGCAGAGCATGCGGAGAGTGTTGTAGCAGGAAGAGGAGATGGCATTGACCTATTGAGTCATGCTGAGTGTGTAGTCCAAGATGAAGCCTAGGTTGCGTGCGTGGGTGGTGGGTGAGGGCGCGGTTCCTAGGGAGGTGGGCCACCAGGAGTTATTCCAAGTTGAGGGGTTGGTGCCAAAGATGAGGATTTCTGTCTTGTCTGTGTTTAACTTGAGGTGGCTTGATTCCATCCAGCTGGCGATGGCGTGAAGTCCGTTGTGGAGGTTGTTCTTTGCAGTTGTAGGGTCTTTCGTGAGGGAGAGGATGAGCTGAGTGTCGTCGGCGTAGGAAACTATGTTGATGTGGTGGGTTCGTGCGATGTTGGTGAGGGGGGCCATGTAAACGTTGAAGAACAGGAAAGGTGGGAGGCGGATTCTCTGGGTTCTGCCTAAGAGAAATGACGAGATCCAGTTGAGTGCCTTGTCGCGGATTCCAGTGTTATGGAGGCGTGTGCGGAGAGTGTGATGACATACCGTGTCGAAAGCTGCGGAGAGGTCCAGGAGGATGAGTGCTGCTGTTTCTCCTTCGTCGAGCATGATCCTAATGTCGTCTGTGGCAGCAATGAGTACAGTCTCGGTGCTGTGGTTTCTGCAGAATCCGGATTGGGAGGTGTCGAGTACCTTGCTGTCTTCCAGGAACCGGGATAGTTGGCTGTTTACGATTTTTTCGATGACCTTGGCTGGGAAGGGGAGGAGGGAGATTGGCCGGTAGTTCTTGGGGTCGTCTGGGTCTGCCTTTGGTTTCTTCAGCAGGGCATTGATTTCTGTGCGCTTCCATCTTTCTGGGAAGGTGGCTGACTAGAAGGAGATGTTGATGGTTTTGCAGAGGTGGGTGGCGATGATGATGTTTGCCTTATTGAAGATATGGTGTGGGCAGGGGTCCGATGGTGATCCGGAGTGGATGGAGGTCATGGTGGTGGCGGTGTCCTCTGTGTTGACGGGGTCCAAGTGTGGAGGAGGTGGGTGTTGCTTGGAGCGTTGGGTTCTTGGGTGTTTGTAGTCAGCTGGTGGGTCTGGGGTTTGAAGCTATTGTGGATTTCTTCTATCTTTCGACATAAGTGGGTTGCCAGTGAGTTGCAGAACTCCTGTGATGGCGGGGGTTCGTAAGAGCAGGTCCTGGGGGTGGAGAGCTCATTGATGATGCCAAAGAGCTCTTTATTGTTGTGAGCGTTGGCGTCGATGTGGTTTTTGAAGTGGGTCCTTTTGGTGGTGCGGATCATTTGGTGATGTTTGCGTAGGGCATCCTTGAAAGCGATGTGGTTGGAGTTGGTAGGGTCAAGGTGCCAACTTTTTTCCATTCTGTGACATAGCCGTTTGGATTCCTGTAGTTCTGGGGTGAACCAGCTGGCCTTGATTCTGTGGGAGGTGTTTGGAGTTTTTTGAGCGGTGCGAGGGTGTTGGTGCAATCTTCTATCCAGCAATGCAGGTTGGTGGTGGCTGTGTTGGGGTCCGGAGTCCCAGGGGGTGGGGCCTGGGTGAGAGTGGAGATCAGTTGATCCGTTGATATTTTGCTCCAGTTGCATCGGGGTTTGTGTGCGGTGGTGGTGAGTGACTGGTTTCTGGTAGGAGAAGTGGATGCAGCGGTGGTCTGTCCAGCTGAGTTCGGTGGTGTGGCTGAAAGAGACGTGGTTGCTGGCTGAGAAGATGGGGTCGAGTGTGTGGCCTGCGGAGTGGGTGGGTGAAGTGACGAGTTGCTTGTGGACGAAGTTGGCAAGGTTGTCGATTAGGTTGGTGGTGTTGATATCGTTGTTATTTTCTAGGTGGAAGTTTAGGTCACCGAGGAGGATGTAGTCTGTTGAGGCGAGGTCTTGGCAGCTGAAGGCGTCGGCGATGTCGTCGCAGAACTGCGGTCTGGTTCCAGGGGGTCTGTAGACCAGTGTTCCTCTGAGTGTGTTGTTGGCGTTGGTGTGGATTTTGAAGTGGAGGTGCTCGGTGGGGTTGATGGTGTCGTGGAAGTTGTTGGAGATTCTTATGGTGTTTTTGTGGACTATGGCGATTCATCCTCCTCGTTTGTTGATTCGGTCTCTTCTGGTGATCTTGTAGTTTTCTGGTATGGCTATGGCTACGTCTGGTTCCGAGGCCGAATTCATCCAGGTTTCGGTGAGGAATGTGATGTCGGGCGAGTATGTGGTCAGGAGGTCCCAGAGTTCAATTGCGTGTTTGTGGACGGAGCGGGTGTTAAGTAGGATGCATCTTAGGCGGTTGTCTGTTTTGATTTGGAGTTTGGAGGTTAGGTTGCAGGTGAAATTGCAGGCTTTGCAGGAGAAGGGTCCTTTGGTGCGCGTCGGTGTGGACTGGAAGCAGATGGAGGAGCGTCCTGAATTAAGGGCGTGGAGTTCATTGGCAGTGTAAAGGTGTTCGGTGGTGCGGGAGGCGTGTTGGCCAGGGGGTCTGGCGTTGGGCACGGTCTTGGCGCGGACAGGGGCAGACGGGATTGCCTTTGGTGCGCCAGCGGCGCGTCCGCGCTGCGGCTGGCATAAGAGGGGAGGTGGGAGGGAGTGGCACCTGGGAGGAGGGAGGGAAACCTCCAATGGGAGTGCGGAGGGGCGGGGGCAGCAGTAGTCAGGAGCGGGAAGAGCTCCGAGGAGGAGGGAGGGGGCAGGGCCGCGGGGAAGCAGCGGCGCGAACCTTCCGGGAGAGGAGAAGCCAAGAAGCCCAAACCAGCCCAAACAAGCCCAGACAAGCCCAAATAAGCCGAAAACAATGGCATCACTTACCGGAGCAGTGGTGAGGAGGAAGCGACCTGCCTGCAAGGATGCAGGGACAGAGGTCGCTTCTAACCTCGCGCTGCAGCCGGCATAAGAGGGGAGGTGGGAGGGAGTGGCAGCTGGGAGGAGGGGGGAACCTCCAATGGGAGTGCGGGGGTGGGGGCAGCATGAGTCAGGAACGGGAAGAGCTCTGAGGAGGAGGGAGGGGGTGGGGCCACGGGGAAGCAGTGGCGCAAACCTTCCGGGAGAGGAGAAGCCAAGAAGCCCAAACAAGCCCAAACAAGCCCAAAACAGTGGCAGCACTTACCAGAGCAGTGGTGAGGAGGAAGCGACCTGCCTGTAAGGATGCAGGGTCAGAGGTCACAAGAAGAGTGCTGTAGCATGTTGGAATGTCCAGCTTGCTGCTTTTTGCAAAGGAGTAAGCTTTAGGATTTACATTTGTGCAGGCTATAAGCTTGATGTTACTTTATTCCCTGATTTACACGCATGACATTTGGCATTTACATCTAAGGCTCATGGATTTCGAACTTTTTTGCTGGAACTGTATTTCTAGGCTGTTAAGAGTAATGAAGAATTAAAATGAAATCCTCACCTCAATGTTCTTAATAGAATTCTTACTTGCGATAGCTAGACCATTTTACATCACATTTCTTGCATAGCTTTCAGCAGTTGTGATGTTAAGCATCAGAGAATCCTGGTTCATTTTACATTCCTAAGCCATCCTAGACTCCCCTGTCCCTCGTAGTTGCAAAATAATGTGTACTGACAGGCAACTCAAGTCAGGATACAGTATACCCATCATTCAATATTCCTACTACAACCTGTGAAGGAACCTGGCTAGGACTGGTGGCAGGCTAGACAAAGTAAGCAGATTATTGGTTACAGAGCTGCACAAGATCACACAGGAAGTCAGAGGAGAAAAGGGATCCAATGGGAAAGTGCTGCACAAAAGAACAAGAAAGTTAAAGCGCAGAAAGAACAGGTGCTCAAGACGCAATTCTGTATTCAGAATACTTAATACCCAGGACGGACTTTTAAAACATATATATAGCATTAACATGGGGGTATATGTAGTGTAATCCTAACAGAAGGAAGTAATACAAGATAGTAAATTAATACAAATGCCATTTATTTCTATTCTTTTGAACTCGTGTAATGGCCAGGTAATACCCAGATGCTTAACAGATGGGACCTTAAATGGAGTGTTGCAATCTGGAATTACTTCATTTATTAGAGTCTGTCAAAAAATAATCCTTAAAAACTCCAGAAATTGAGAATGTTCCCAGAAGTTCCCTAAAGA
Organism: Pleurodeles waltl; assembly: GCF_031143425.1. Lineage (NCBI taxonomy): Eukaryota > Metazoa > Chordata > Amphibia > Caudata > Salamandridae > Pleurodeles > Pleurodeles waltl. Next base: position 97,487,747 of record NC_090438.1, on the reverse strand, counting down.
ACAAAAAAGTAATTTTCACCCTAAATCATAGTATTCAGCAGAAAAATGTCAGTTAACAGACTTTTCCTTCTTTGGCTGATTAAACTTCAATATCCTTCAAAAGTCTTTTCTTTTTGTTTGTAGAATCCACTTGTCTACATCCATGAAAGGCAAGGATTCAAAAGCAGGATGGTGAGTAAATATCCAAAGTTATTTGTAAACATGCATCTTATCAAAGTAGAAGATCGAACAACTGTACCCTTGTTTCCACATGTCAAGGAAGAACGAAAAAACTTCCATAAAACAGCAGAGATACCAACACAACATAGCAGCACAGGTAGCAAAGGCACTGATAAAACCCCTCTAAAGTTCGAGGGGCAGGCAACAGCATCTCTGGAGCAGCAAAAAAGTCAGCAGCAACAAGATCAACAAAGAAATAAGGTAAGTATAGCATCAGGTAAGCAATACAGGCACAAGAGGGTCCCCGAGTAGGGCTTTTATACTGCCACACTCAGAAACCCCAAATGGGAGCTAACATGGCTTCCTGTGGGCCAACGAACGCAGGGGGGCACGCGTAACAACTAGACCGCATCCCCTTCCTCAGCCCCTTTACTCGCTTCTGGATTTCAGTTGTGCAGTGTACCATAAGCAGGGATGGGTGGCTGCAACCGTGACACATAATGCCATCAACGAACATGCTATGCTTAAGTTAATAATAAAATGACACTACAATTTCAATAACATTAAAATAATTTTCAGTTACCACACTAAAGTACAATCTGTCCCATAGTGCAGTCATGTTTTGGAACACACATACTACAGATATTGATTTGACCACAAAATTTACACACTTAATCACTCCTTGTAACAAAATATTCCCCAATATTTTTTGGGATGCTTTACATGCAGGAGTCTCCCTCCTGCATGCTGAGATCTCTTATCCACCTGCAAAGGATTCTCTTCTGCATGTGAAGCCTCCATCCAAGGTAAAGATTTCCACCTGGACCAGAGATCTCCGTCTACTATAGCAAACAGTGAATTAGATGTAGAAACCATACATCAGCTATGTTGTGGTCAATTGTGAGCTTTCCTTTCACCTTAAAATAATCCGCCTACTTCCTGATGCTGCTTTCTGCATCCAAATCCCCGACGCGGCTGAGGAACAAGATCAGAGTTCCCTTTCACTGACGAAGAACTAGAGATCATTTTTGATGATGCCTTCAAAGGTACCCTCAGTTTTATTGGAGTCCATATTCCCAGCTGAGCAATGCAGTGCAGGCCCATATTTCGGGGGACATCAGCATGCGGTACAGTGCAGTGTGTGTTCACACCTGGCGGGGCAAAGTATCCCACAACCAATGGGAGGATCTTTGCAGCTAGGCCAGAAATAAGGCCCAGGACATTCTAGATATGTCTTCTCAGTAACCCCGCATGACACCACTGCCGGAGAGTCCTGGGAACAGCCTGGCCGACCCTCCACAAGCATCTGGATGAATCTGAACACCAGAAAAGTGGTAAGTGTATTTTGTTGTACAACTCAACAGAACATGAGTTTTGATAGTGTCCAGTCTGAGGTTTGTTCTAGCATTCCATCTTGTATTTAAACTTTGTTATCTTTGGGTTATGAATAGAACGAAAGTTTACGATCATAACATGCATATAATGTATTTTTGTTTCAGTTTACTGATCATCTTATCAAGATGTAATGGAAATGCTTTTCAAATTTTACATTTTGTAACAACATAACATTCTAAACGCAACTGTAACCTATGGGATTTCTAACATTTCTGGTTTGTCCAAGTTTGTTTCTCTAAGACTGACTTAGGGCCTGATTTAGATGTTGGCAGTAACAGTTCCGCCATCAACTTTTTGACTGGAAACCCGCCCGCCACTGCAACAGTCCATCCACCATATTTAGATGTTAGCGGTCCCATAGACGAAAGCCCGCATTCAAATTGCTGTCTCTGCCAATAAATAGAGCCCACGTCGACGGCGAGAGAGGGAAAAGGGGATACTGGTGGGACCGTATTGTAGCCAGCCTTCCCGTTGTGCAGATTTAGATATGCCTTTCTGACAAGTAAAAAGTGGGGGTTCGCTCTCCACTACTTAGTTGGTGGACTGGGGAGAAAAAGGGGTGAAATCTCACCTTTTTTTCCACTCCCCCCCTTCTTCGACTGGATACAACTGGACAACAGCTGCCATCGCTGCTGCCACTGACCCAAGGACAAAATACGACCCTCCACCCCGTAAATGGACTAGAAGGTAGGGATGCTGCATTGCCAGGGAACGTTGGGTGGGCACTGCATGGGAGGTCGAGGCCACTGGAGACCAAAACATGTCACAGTAATTTTTTTTTAATCAGTATCACATGCATATGTCGGGGACACAAGTAGGTCACACACAGATGGGGACACACTGGTACACAACACATATCGCTCACATACACAACTGTCATTATGGTGCCAATGTTCATTGGCAAATGAAAAAGGTACATTCACACCTGTCAACTCTCTCCATGTGTGCACATTGCCAGGGGACCTGTACCTGTCATGTTGTGCTGCAAGTTGAGTGTATGCGTCAGTATATGTGTGTGTGTATGCAATGTGATTGGCTGGATGAGGTGGGGGGAGCATGTGTGTGTGTTTGTGTAGCTGAGTGTGTAGTTGTGTTGTTTGTTGTGGTTGTGTGGTGTGTGGGTGCAATGTCTATACTATGTGTATATTGTGTCACGGATGTATGCCAATGTGTGTTTTCAGCGTGCGCGGGTTGTGTTGTGTTGGAATGGCAATGGATAATTGTGTGTATGTGTTTTGTAGTGTGTAGTGCAGGGTAATACCTATTGCTAAGGTAGAGAGTGTGTGTGTCATTTACCTCTCTTCCATAGTCCCTGCCATTGTATGAAGTCCACAGAGTCCGTTGCCATCTCCCGCCGCCAGCAAACCGCCGCCAGTTTCACAGCCAGCAGAACTGTAACATCTAAATATGGCAGGCAGAAGACTGTCGACGTGACAATATTTTCTGGTCCGGGCCTGACGAGGTTGGCGGTGTGACTGCCAACATCTAAATCAGACCCTTAGTGTATCTTTGCCATACTTTCAAACCACCATATTTTTCTAGATCAAAAGACAAAAAAAAATCTCACTATTATTTATGTTTACAAAATGTTATTAAAAAATAGGAAAGACAAAATAATAATTTCAACAACTTTTTTCCCTTTTAAAACTGCACTAATTTCCAAGATGGGAAATGTGTTAAGGATGTTGGCAAAAATATTCAAATAAGAGGAGGAGGAAGCAACATGATCTGTTACCAAAGACAGAAGCTGAAGAGCCAGCAGTGGTGGTGGAAGATGTAGACACCACTAAGAAGGAGGAGGAGGCAGATAGTAGTGCTTTTCCTGATCTCGAGGAAGACCAGCCTGTGATGTCTGAAGAGCAGGCCGTTTGTCATATGGATATTCACCCATCCTCTCCTTAGGGAAAGGCCCCCTTAACATCTGGCCCTCTAGCTGCATGACCTGCACAGCTTTCACCTTCTCCTCCAACTGCCTGTCAGAACAGCAGCAGTCAGGGACACATAGCCCTCACATGTTGGCCATTCCCATCCTACAGTGTATGTCACTTTGTCTGCTCTCAAGGAGGTCCTCAGGTCAATTAAAGAGGTTAAGAGATCGATCTCTCAGGATGTATACAGGACTTAGTTGGAGGTGGTCTGTCCCTCTTAGGTTAAGGAGTCTCTGCAGAATCATGTGAATGCATTGAACATGAAGAAGGACACTGCCATGTTTTGTTTATTTCCTCTATCATCATTATGGCCAAGGCATTTTGTCTTGCACTGTCTTCCCTTAAACCGCAAATATATTCTCAGTGCAATCTCAGTAGCATTCAACAACTTTATCGAAGGCATGTGTCTGCCTATAAATCATCCTTTAAGTGCTCATAGAGAGCAACCCCCATTGCATGAACATGGTGTCCCACAGAGGGCTGTTCTTGGAAAAAATTATTTTCCTAGAGAGCAGGATTATACCATGACAACCACCCACATTTTGGCTTTCTGACACGGCCAGCAGGTTGACAGTCAGGGAGACGGGTACTATCTGGGTGGTTGTAGGGGGAAGAATGGTGAATGGGGATGCCTGTTTCAGAAACGTTTTCCCCCTTGCATGAATGAGAGAAGACCGGTAATGCACCTTCATGGGAGGAGTGTATAGATTATTCTACGGGCACACCTTTCAGGTGAAGGCTGTGTGGAGGTGAGAATATACTTCAGTAGGTCCTTACCTAATGGCCGGAGACTAGCAATCCTCATAAGTGAACTTGGAGGAAGACCGCTGCCCATCCATGAAGGACTCTTCTTGGAGATGTTCTGTGTGGGGGCAACAATGGCCTCCTCCTCGTTCAAGTCTTCCTCCTCTTGTTCTCAGATAATATTGGCCGCTGACACAGCTACATGGAGGAGGATTGAATTTTCACCTTGAATTGCCTGCAGTCCTCAGTTTGTAGATGGTTCAGTATCATTATCTGGCACAATGTCCACAACATGAAGCTGTAACAGTTCAAATACTTCAATTACAGCTTTCTGTCTAAAGTTTAACACCTTCATTTAATTGTCAGTGTTATGAACAAAATATAATAAATGTAGTACCATGTGAACATGAATAAACATATCCATGCAGGGAATTATTATATCTTGTCAATGTCTACCCACAGATGTTTCATTTCTGGATGTCCTCTGTGATATCATTGTTCAACGAGTGTCCTCGTAGTTTGTGTTGCCAAGATATCTCCTGGTTCGCGAGCTATGGAGGAAGAATTATGTTCAGGGATTTTGCCAAACTATAAAAGGGATCTTGACCAAAAATGCTGAGACATTGCAGAAAAATACATAGAAGGAGGCAATCAACAAAAATACAAAATATAAAAAATAAGTTAGTTTAAGAAATAATGATCTAGGAGAAAAGATCCAAGTATCCCAGACTTACCTGTCCATAAGATGGTTGAGGGCCTAATCGCTACTGCCAGGAAGAGCTCTGATCTCATTTGTGTTGTTGTTTGCAAGATGGACACTAGAGGCTGTTGTATGACAGGAGTTGACAGGAGAGAGAGGAGCAAGTAATACTAAGTCATACATGAAGATATTTTGATGGGTTAAATACAATGTTTGAGATCCAAAATGATTCCTCTTCTGCAAGTTAAGGCAAAGCCTAACAGATATCTTATATTGTTCATAGGATAATTTTTCAACACATAGCATACAGTAGTTTAATAAACAGTTGTATTTCATATTGACCATGGTGCTAATTGGGATGTGTGGCAATATAACTAAGCAGCTATTCTGTCAGTAACAATTAAGAAGCTAGGTTAAAGGCAGTCCTAAAAGAGCACATATTTAACTTACCAGTCTCTAAGACCTCTTTGCCCTGTGGTGCCAGTTTGGGTTTTGGTGAAGTGCTAGCAGCAAAAGTAGATGTTGTGGCAAGTGGTGGATGGGACAACAACATAGGGTCTTAAAAGTGAAAAGGAGAGTGTATGAGTGTTTTATGGTTTAACAATATAATTATTAAGATCACATTTGACTACAATTATAACTAATTAAAACAGTTGACGCATTTTGTTGCAACATATGTCATTACCACTTGCGAGTTACAATGTGAATGCCATGACCAAGCAGTACATTTACCACACACTTTTTAGAATGAAAATGCCTTTACCAAGCATGCCTTTACAATGAATTTTGCTGTAAAAGCATGAATATTAAAGTTATATGCATGATAAAGGTTTTCCCTGACCCCTGCCCTGCATTCTAAAAGTGGCCCTTTGCGCATCTCCCCGGCTCTCAACCTTGTAAAAAATAATTGCCCCCTGCCCTGAGCCCTAAAACCAGACCCCCATGTGTGACCCCTTGACCCTCAGTCCTTCTAAAAAATATCTGTCCCCTGCCCTGAGCCCTAAAACTGGACCCCAGCGCGACCTCCCCCTCGCCACCAGCCCTTGTAAAAAATATACCAAACCCCTACCATAAGCCCTAAATTTGGACCCCCCACCTCAAGCCCTAAAGCCGTACTCCCCACCCCAAGCCCTAAAACTGTACCCCAGCCCTAAGCCCTAAAACTGTACCTTCCCACCCCCACCCCAAGCCCTAAACCCATACTCCCCCGCCCCAAGCTCTAAAACTATATCCACCCAAAGCCCTAAAACAGTACCCCCACCCTACCTCACACTCCATGATGACGAGCCAGCTCTTCTGAGGCGCGGCACAGGTCATAAAGAGGAAACGGAAGGGTCTCTCTGTTTCCTCTACCAACGCCTATAGCCTTAAAAAAGTATTTCCTTGCATATGCCCTTAACACCAGTAACACGTATATGCCCTTACCATTCATGCCTTTACAAGTTAATTCATTCTAAAGGCATGCGTGGTAAAGGTATATGCGGTGTAAAAAAATGCGTGGTAAAGGCTATGCATAGTAATGGTGTTTGCGTTGTAACGCATGCGTGGTAAAGGCTATGAGTGGTAACAGCCACTTTGTAATGGCTGTTTCCCCATTAAAACACATTGCAAATAATGTTAGTGTTTAACAAACCATGTGATAGAACTCCCCTATCATGTGATAGTGACATTGGTAGAAAAGGGCATAACTGTATGTTTAGATGGTTGCATTCAGAGACCTGCCTTGTGTGTTGCCATGCTGCACTTATTCCTAACCCAGCTGATGTAACCATTGTACTCGGAAAAGTGGCAATAATAAAAGAGTACAAAGAAAAGAAATTTAATCAAAACATCTAGGTATTTATAGGGTATCTGTTAGAGAGTGTTTCTGAGTGGTATGCATGTGAAGTGTGCCTAATAATGTTGTTAAGGGGGAGGATAGCTAGAGGTGAGTTATGGTAGTGTTGTTTTTAGTGCGAGAGAGGTGTTTACCATATTATATGGCACAACTTTAGTGTTGCCGGAAAAGGCAGTCCGCATAGCAGTTGGCGGTGTATTGTGAACAGGAAAGCCTTCTTGGGGGGAATGAGTCAGAGAATGAATCCAGGTACCCTTCCAGGAAGAGTTTGTGCCATTTGAATCCTGAAGAACTTCTTGTTCTCCTGACTTGTCTCAACTTGCCACTTCTTTTAACTCGTCCCCCAAGATGGGTGCCTCCTTCTCCAATGTATTGGCAGAATCTGTCACCTTCTTCCAGAAAGCTCTCTTCTGCAATCCATGTAGTTATTTGTTGGGCTTTACCATAAATTTTACTACAAGGCTCTCTTCTCTTCTGGGAAGTTTCTCTTCCTCTTCAAATTTGGTATCTGGGCATGGAGTAGGATGCTAGGAGCCAAAGCTCACCTGCTTCAATGGTCTAGAGTGTCCACTGGCCCTGCCAACCATCTTAATATCACAAGAAATGTGCGAGAGAAGCATGCTCCCTGTTAGTGGCGGTCCTGGAGGCTGTAGCAGGAGATCCCGCTTGTTCTCCATGCTCTCCATATTGGCAGAGGCCTGAAGTGAACCAGCTCTCCCAGTTGGCCTACCCATCTGGATAGAGGAACTGTGCCAAGGGGTTTTGGGTGGTGCTGGCCAGGGCTCCCATGAGGATGATCAGTGGAGAACGACGTCCCAGATCTTGCTAAGCAGGTTCAGCGGAAGATGGCAGTCCCACCATGTAGACGAACCGCACCTCAACCGTGAGCATCCATTATCAGTGCGGGCCTGGTCTTCCTGAGGAATGCTGATCTCCCGGGGTGGGGGAGGGCTGCCAGAAGATGGACAGACCACTATGGTGGCCCCAACACATGTGGTAAACAGTGGTCCACATGACAGTGAAGAGAAGAGACAGTGCATTCTCTGTTCGAACTTACATGATGGTACAGTAGTTGGCACCCTATAAAGGATAATGGCCCCTAATTTCTCAGTTGAGCAGCTGGTATATGGACTCCCTGGGGTGCCTTTCTGTTTTTAAAAAACTGTGGAGGATTATTTGCTATCCTAGACATACAAGTTTGCCTACAGACGGGCATATGGGGGCCCACTCCCTGCCCCCAATAAACTCTACACACAACAGGAGGGATTTTGTGAGGGTTTCTTCCCTTTTCTTCCCTGTGCTAGGGTCCAGTGGGGTCTCAGGATGGTGAGGGGTCAAACCCACAGGGAGCATTCAATTCCAGATATATTGCCCTAGACAACTCCCTTAATGGCTTTAGGCAAGGCTACAAGCCACCCCAATGAAAGCGACCACTAAGGCACTAGCAAAGGTAGCGATCAGCTACTATCCCAAATAAGACCACCTAGCCCACTTTCTGTCTGAAATATGCTCGGAGGTAGATTCAGTTAAACTGGACATGAAAACATTGTGCATCCAGAAGCTAAAGAGAGAAGTGTCACAACTGGGGAACCACATGGATGACCTGGAGCGCCTTATGGACGAAAGAACACAACTACCTATGGGACTGAATTTGTCCCCTGGAGGATTAAAACATCGAACTACAGGCAAAAGCATAATGACTTGAAAAACTGGAGTTGTCAAAACATTGTTCACATTAGAGGAGCCCCCAGCGGGGCAGAGGAAGACACTATTCAGAATTATGTGCATAACATATGAATCTAACATAGGGTCTTCTCACAGCAGGACCACAAAGACACAACCCTGAATAGTCTCCTCTGGATTCACTGATTTGAGGAAAAAAGAAAGAGAAATTGACCTCAAATTCAGGGGTCACAAACTTTACATATACCAAGAACTTTCTACCATCACTACAAAAATGGAGAGCCTTTAGTCCAGCCCTTATCTTTCCTAAGAGAACAAGGTGTGCCACATCACTGGGGCCATCTTTTCCGCTTTATTGGACAGTGGATTAAGGGTGGAACATTCCCTGACTGAAGCCAAAGGCCTCTTGAGTGTGAACGGGGAGTCTAGTGCTGTTGTCGTAGAGCCTAGACAAGAACAACGACTGGAATGGCAGACTGGCTGCTACAAGTGTGGAACTAGAAGAGCCTTGTCGTCCAGCAATGAGAAAGCTAAGACAGAAGCGATCCAGCATGTGAGAGCCATGGGAGGAGAGCACGTACCTACGCACCAACACGGTGCTGCAACCCAGCAATGATAAAAATGACAAAAATGATTACGCAATATTGTGAGGTTATTGGCAGGAGTGGAGAGAGGCAAGCAGAACACATCTCCCACCAGATTAATGACAAGAGAACTCTGTCGACATCATGCACCACTGCTTCTTATATCCCTGCTGATAGGGGACTTACTCCCCCCTCAGACCAACATACACTTGGGCTAGCTAGACTCTGGTTTAGGCCACATTGGCCTGGTTTTGTTTTTTCTCATCTTTGAGGTCTGAGGGGAGGGTAGGGGATGGGCAAGGGATTGGAAGCACAGCTGGGGATAGACAGCAAAGTGTCTGTCTCAGACATACAATCTGTGCTACATACTAGTAAGATTAAAATTAATATCTTTACGGCCTCCTCCCCCAGTAAGCATTGACAGGTGTGGAGAAACATCCTCAGGCTGGATCACAATGTGGTCTTCCTTTAGGAGATCCACCTCTTCCCACAGGATCAAATCTGTATGAAGCACAGGTATTACCCATGTCAGTCTCTTTTAAATAATGTTTTCATATTTGGCTTTTGGACAGCTGGAGACACCTTTACCTTGATCAAAAGAAATTCCCCTTCTGCTCACATGCTTATGCCGCTTACTCACAAATAGACTATATCCTCATAATGCTTTTATTTTTGAGAGGTCTAGAGCACTTCAGACATGTTGATCTTGGGATCACACTCACATAGAGATTGAATGGGATGCGAACGCTAGACTGCATGAAGAACCCAGGTGGCGTCTGATACCTGATCAACAGGGTTCTAAAAATCCATGTGACCCAGGAATATTTTGTCCTTAATCCAGAAAGTTAGGTTATGCCAGACTTAGGGCCTGATTTTGATCTTGGCAGAAATGTGATAGATATCCCATTCGTCCTCTTACGATTCCTTTATATCCTATGGAAATTGTAATACGGCGGACGGAATAACCGTCACTATTGTGACAAAGTAACCCCTCCACCATGATCTAAATCAAGCCCTTAGTCTGTGACACTTAGAAGGCATCAAAAAGATGAAAAATCATGGGAACTGAAATAGAAAGAGCCCGTGAAAGGCGAATAGTTGAAGAGCAGTTGGTAAAAGACATTACAACACTGTAGTGACAGGTTAAATTTCACTCAAGTAACACGACCTCGGTTATCAACCTTAGAGGTCAACTTAGTAGAAAAGGCTTGCTCAGAGCAAAACACGATAAGGGGGACAAGGTGGGAATTCTAAAATTGCAAAAGCAGCAAGCATGTGCAAACACTGCCAAACACATGAGCCACTAAGGCGAGCGAAACAAACAGCATATACTGAATACTTAATACAACTCTATTCCAGAGGGGATGAAAGAGACTAAGAAGTAATTGACTATGTTCAGTCCTGCGCCCTGTCTGATCCTACGAGACCTTAGGGGGAAGAACTTGGTTAATAGATTGGGCTCTAAATTGCAAGTGACCTCAAGGGCTTGCTGGTGGGAAGGACACGTGGGCAGACGGATTCTGTGTCACTTTCTACAACTTCTTACTCTAGCATATAGGCATGCATCTGCGAAACCTTTTAACACATTTGCAGATTCTACAAGGCTCCCCACCTCTGTGTGCAAAGCAGAAATCATCCTACTGAATACCAGTGTGAAACTCTTTGCTGAGGTCTTAGTGGACTGTTTACATTTGCTGATGCCCCAGCTGATTGACCGAGTCCACGTAGGGTTTATTAAACAAAGACAAGTTGATGACAGCATTAAAAGAGATGACCCAAAAGAAGAAGATCCTGGCTCTCTTGCTTTCTCTCGAGGCCGAGAAGACCTTTGAGCTGGTTATTTGGGGTTTCCTGACACTGACATGCACAAACTAGGCCTGGGAGTTAAAATGAAGTGTTAGATAATTGAAAGATATATCTTCCTTGTGGCCTCAGTCTGTGTTAATGGTGGTCATTTACACTGCATAGCGGCACAAGGCAGGAGTGCCCTCTTTCCCCTTTTTTATATGCCTTGTTGGGTGACCCTGCAGATATGAACATCAGATAGTGTTAAAAGAGAAAGCACATTCCCTTTGGAGGTATCAAGCACAATGTCTGTACAAGCTTTGCTTATTTATTTCAAAGTAAATGAACAATAATATGTTATTTTATGCATCTGAGTTCAATGGGCAGAAGTTGCCCATCTAAGGTCAGCGCCTTTACTTGGGTGGAACACGTGATTAAATGCTTGGGTTTAAACCTGACCAACAGCTTAGGTACATGGAGAGAGGCCAGCTGGACCAGTCTTAGACACACCACCGCAGAAGATCCTAGAAAGTGGCGCCCAGAACACATTTCATGGATGATAAATGTAATAAAAATGAATATTCTACCAAATATGATATACATGTTCCAAACCCTTCCAGTCCCCATCCCCTCAGATGAAATAAAGACATTACAAAAGAATGTAATAGAGTTCGTCTGGAAGTGGACTGGCTGTGTGTTTCTGTGAAATAAGTAATGGCTGAGCATGGCTAGATAGGCCCTGTCACCCTAGAAATGTCTCCATTGCCACCCCAACGAGATATGGGACTAACTAGCAACTAAAACTGACCTCACCCAGTAGCATACAGTAGCAAACAAACCAGCCATTACACCAGCCATAAAAGAACAATACTTCACTGACTGAACAAAAGGGATATGTAGGACCTTGAGTGCCCTATTTGAGAAAAACATCACTATAACATCCTTCAAAGACTGTAAAAAAAGATTTCCAGGTTCCAGAATCAAGCCACCCACAATACTATTAACTCAAACAATGGGCATTACATTCCCAAAACAAATTGGCTAACACTACGCCCTTGACCCCGTTTTCAGAACGGGTGTACAAAGCTTCTCAGGCTCGAAAACCTGATCTCAGACCCATACTAGGTAATACTCCACAATGTGCTCCAGTACAAATATCCTTTCAAACGTAGATGGGAAAACAGGCACACAGGGAGAGATCCTGCAATCTAGATGGAGGAGACTGTGGATAAACTCACCTAATTATTTAGAAGTATTCCATTTAGAGAGAGGCGGCATGCAAACAAATCAACTATCAGTATCTCACAACACTGCATCTCAATGGGATCTCCCCACGGGAGTCTGTTAATTGATGGGTATGTGGTAGAAAGGAGGACACAAGCACATACCTTGTGGTCTTCCGTGATCATTAATACTTTTTGGAAGGAGGTTCTGGGACACATAAGAATATGTTACAAGGTACACAATACCTGTTGACCAAGTATGCATACTCTTAGGGCTTAGGCCACCCAACGTAGCAGACATGACAAAGAACGAATGGGGCCACATACAGTTCATGACAGTGGTAGCTAAACAATTAATAGCTTTATTTTTTGAAAATGAGAGTTCCACCCTCTATTTCCCTTTGGTTTGGTAGGTTGAGGCATGTTTTGTCCATGCAGTAGCTCGCACACTTATTGGAACAGTCACACCGCAAATTTCGAGTAGATACACAAACAGAAAACTGCCCTCTGAATGGCTGCTCCATTGTGGGTAATACACAACATTTGTGTGATTTCCTAACTTGAGTGGCAAATCAACATCATATTGTGAGCCAAGACACACATTTGAATGTTGGATGATGCACATCATGTAAAAACAACACATGTTAAGTTAAGACCCCTAACACTCTTTGCCCAGACTTGGTATTTAGGGGTGGGGAAGGTTTGGGATCGGTTTCTTTTTGGAATGTTTCATGAGCTGTACCACTACTTTGTATTTGGAACTTTTCAAGAGCTGTACCATTGTTAAAAACTCAACACAATTTACATAAAGTTGTGATCTACATGTTTACACAAAATATGGTGGCTTGAGGATTTGAAAGATGAAGAGGATAAAAACACAGAGCCTACGGTGTGGGTAGGTTGTTGGAAGGAAATGTGTGCCAGGTGTGTGTGATATGATTTAGATGTACGTAATTCTCCTATACCTTTCCATGTGGAGTTCTACCTCCTGCAAGCAGATTTCTCAAATCTGGTTGCAGAAGACTCTGCCAAGCAGGTGGAAGGTAAAATATGGTTATAAAGTTTCTAGTAATAACTTTATGGCTGTATATTACATTTATGCAGACTCCACTTACTAAACTAATTAGGTGGAGGAATATAAATCTATCTGTCTATAGTAGCTGTCCACTCGAAAATGGTGAATGGCGAAAAGTAGTAAAGCTACTCCTAGGTGTTATATTAAATTTACATGTGAGTAAACTATGTATGTAAATTTACCCCCTTAGTCAGTAGACATAAGTAACTGATAGCTTGCCCTTTGTTACCGCTAATGTTTTGCTCAGGGATATAGTCAAAAGCCATTCCGGATCTACAGGATCCAGTGGGCCCCAACCGTGGTAGTTGAGGTTGTTTGTCACTATTGTTCTTGGGTCCCTCCTACTACAGCTCTGTAAACTGGGCCAAGTACACTTCTTTACCACACTTTACTGTAAGGGTAGTGAGTATGTGCAGAAACATGGTTCACATTGCGGTAGTGTGTGTGGCAAAAGCTCAGAACTCAACAGCCAACAAACTGACACAATGAAGTATTATCCAGCCCAGTGATGAATTAAAAGAAAAGAGCTTAAACATACAGTGTTACTAAATGCTGCACATTCCAAAGGTGGTTTCTCTCACCAGCTCTTTCTAGTATACGTTCGGCAAATATATGGGTACAAGCAAAGGCAAGGCACAGATGCAGCTCAGTGGTGATTATCCCAAAGATTGGCCTGTAAATTATTTCAACAGCAACAAGTCTATATTGCAAGAGGTTAGTGTTAGCAACAACAATTTCCCCCCTGATCACCTTCAGGCACAGTCTCACCATTCATGAAGACACAGAGCTACATTCTCTGCTCAGTGATGGTGGTGCGTCCTATAACTGCAGGCTAGCCCCCTACAGGTTCACTGGCACCAAATAAGGCACTTGATGAGCCTGTGAGTGGTTGCGGCCTTCTGGCGAACATAGGTAGCATGCATTTTCAGGTATTGTAACCCTGGAGCCAACGCAGGCAGCTGCTCATCTTCGGCAGTTGCAGAAATCGGAGCATGTTGGTGATTACTTCTTTATGCAGCACATGGGCGCTGTGACTAGAGAGAAGGAGCCATGCAAGTTTTGGGTCATGACCGACTTCAGTTACTCTCGGTAGTAGGCTACTTCTGTGTGCCCCTAATCCAGGAAACAAGCTGGTTTTCTTCTCCTGGAGGCACCAGGACCAGGCAGTCTCCATTACCTAATACAGGGGAGCACATTCTGGTCACAGGACAAGTGCTGGACCTCACATTGCCTGGAGCAGGCCTAAGCCTCGGCACACAGGCTAGATTATCATGACTCCAGGCTAAACAAAAAGAAAATATTTCAGTTTCAGATGCTGCTGTGGATTCAGGCCAGGGGTACACACCCGTTTACCATGTAGGGAACTTTCCTGTCAGAGCAGGTATCATGTCATGTCTGTTTTGATTTATGCAAGGAGATTTTATATTCTTTGTGGTGAATGTGTTCTGTTTAGTACTTAAATAAAAAAAATACATCTAATGCTAGAAGTATGCTTTTGATGTGACCATGGAAAGGTAGGCGAGTTTGATTGAAAATTGGTGTTTATGCTAGTTAGAAGTAGGGGGAAGAAGCTGTTGCATTAGATGTCTGGAAGAGCTTTCTTTCATGCTCACTCAGGGCATTCTTTCTTAGAAGCAGTGCTGTGGAACAGCTGCTTATTTATACCTCCTAAATTCATGATGACATCACAGACAAACAATCCTATTCTGTCTTGTCCTGTAATGTGTCCTGCTATAAGCATCTAACACATTTCACAAGCATTTGAAAACATATTTTAGATACAATTCACCCTTAAAGGTATAACAGTCTTCTTTTACACATATCATATCCGTACAAAAAAGATAAAACCAAGGGACTGCATGCTATAACCTATTTGCCGTGTCAGACAATTCCAAAGTAGAAAATCTCTGAATACGTTACAGCGATGGGTTGCATACACCTCAAGATATACTGCTTTGATCAGATTCTCTGAGCACATTGAAGTTACATCACTGCCATCAAGGGCAATAAAAATAAGCTCATTCAGTAGTTGATTCATTTTAAAGAATCCATCACTTTCATTTGTCGCCTGGAAACCTACTAAGGTATGCAACCTTATTTGTCAAAAAGGGCCAAAGTTATTAGCAAACCAGAAAACGCTCCTTCTATGGGAAAGCAGGCATAATTATAACTACCTACTTCTGACCGACAGTAGGTAAAATATAGATAGATAGATAGCGTTCTGCAGCTTGTATATTTGAAAAATGTATATATAGTGCAATATAATTTATTTAGAAAAGAAGCAGGTACAACGCTTTTCGACTCGCTAGGTGAGTGTTTTACACTGATGTCGCCATCTTAGTTGTGCACATGTTTTATATGTTTCATAAACAATTAAAACATATTAAAGTGAAAAGTGAAAATAAAGGTAACTATAACTCGTGCCTACGCCATGCACAGTTTTTTCATCAATAATTTTATTGCAAATGTTGCAGTGATAATATCAGTGATGCCATAGAAGATGTCATCAATGATGTAATATGTGGGGTAATTAGCTGTGCATGGTGAAGGCGCTAGTTATGGTTACTTCAAATAATTCTAACTATAATAACTGAATTTCTATGGTTTTGTGTGTGTAACTTTAGAACCTAACTATAACGTCCCTGTTACAAGTCTTTTTTCAGTGGGTTTCCAAGGTTTTTTAAAAGCTAATTCCTAACTATAAGGGCCCTGTAACATTTGTTTTTGTCAGTGACTTTCTATGTTTCTTTTAATGCAAGGCGGTGGGTCTGCTGCAAGGCCCTGTGGGCAATCCCCCTTAGGCATCCAACCCCGCGGCATGCAAGGCCAAAGGCCATGCATGGTGGGGGTTGGCTACGCAGAGGGGGTTGGCTGCAGGGCCTGGCCTGTGGCCAAAACCCCGTAGGCATCCAACCCTGCACTGTGCACAGCCTTTGGCCAGGCTGTCTGGTCAACATTTCCAAGGCACCCTGGAGTGGGCTCTTCAGGTATAATTTTTGTGAAATGAGCATCAGTGTAAAAATCCACCCCGACCTGCTTATTTATCCAAGAAGGGGCCACAGTTTTGTGCAAAATGTCTACCCAACTGGAGTACTTTTTACTGGCTAATTAGTAAGTGCTACCTCTTTGGATAAATATATAGTGCATATTCCACACTACAGCTACATAAAGGATCCCAAGGTAATATCTCCAGTGACCTTGTGTGTCCTTAATTTAGGCAATGTGATTGTTCCTCAAGCGTTTTCTTACTGTTAACATGAATTCTGGGGTGGAGAAGATGACAAGACCACAATGTTTTGAATCTCACCAAACATGGGTACTTCTGGCTAATGTGATTGTTCCTCAAGTGTCTTCATACTGATAACATGACTCCTGGTGTGGAGAAGATGATGAGACTACAATAAATTAAATCCCACCAAACAAGGGTACTTAATCTGGCTACTGTGATTGTTTCTGGAGTGTCTTCATGCTGATACAATAAATCCTCTTGTAGAGAATTCGACAAGACTACAAACAGTTGAATCACTTTTTGGGATCCGTGGTCCCTGGCGGCTCCCTGCCTCCTTTGCTCCCACAGGCAGGGAACTGCTAAATATGCAGTTCCATGTGTGCAAGAGCAATCCTTTCATCTATTTCCCTGTCTGCTTAACAGCGAGCAGGAAACCAGATGAAAACTCAGCTCCCAGTGACTGGGAGCAGTTTTCCTGCTCATGCTTGCTGAGAGTGGAGCTACTGGTTGCTCTCGCTTGGCAGGAACTGTCAAAGATCCCACCAAGCAAAAGCAAACTGCTATCTATCAAGGGTGGGCACCTTGGAAGATAACAGGATCGAGCCCTGGAGGATGGCGGTCTCCAGGGCCATTAGTGGCAGTGTGGCACCCTCCTTTGTTCCTAAGGGACAGCACCATGGAGGTGATTGTCCCAGGGGCTAAAAACGGCCCGGGAGTAGGGCCGTGTGGCCCCCCTCCCTTTGTACAATTTGTCCATGCCCAAGGGAGGTGGTGGTCCCTGGGACTCTATATGGCTGGGGGTGGGCGGCATGCGGCCTCCCTCCAAAACAATAAAGTACTCCCCGGGGAGGTGATGGCCCCTGGGGCTACCCCCGAAATAGAAGGGGGGTCCGTGCGACCCCCCTCCATTACTTACTCGAAGCCATGGGAAGCTGCTGGTCCCCGGGGCTCCCTCATGCCTATGGAGGGGGGTTCACATGGTCCCTCTCTAAATACACAAATAAAGCCCCAGGGGTGGTGGTCCTCGGGACTCAATGAAGGCTGAGAAAAGGGGCCCTGTGCGCCACTCTCCTCCCCCTTTTTTTTAGTATCCCTCATTCTCCCGGGACCTGACCCACCTGGGGCCTCTTTAAATAAAAAGTGCAGAAACCCACACTTGGTTTTTTTTGTCGGATTCACAGATCCCCTGCAATTTTCGGCAACATTTTAAAAAACAAAAAAGCTTTTTTGCCCTAGCAGGGTCCCAGGGTAACCTAGCACCAGGGCTTCGAGGTCAGGGTATTCCTATCCTACCCCTTTTCCCCCTTTTCTTTTTTTTGTACTTTTTTTTTTTGGTTTGGGACTCGGCTGAGTCCAAGTCCCAAAATGGCTGCCAACAGTTCCTGGGTGAAGTGTTGGCAGCAAATCAGATCTCAGCAAGAGATCTTTGGGATCTGTTGAGCCTTCGTGTCCCTAGGTATAAAAATTTATTTTTCCTTTAATAACTCCAAAATTACTGAACAGATTTACACCAAATAACAAAATGCCTGAGCCACACACCAAGAGCTAACTTGCTGACAAATTTGGTAAAATTCAGTTCAGAGATTAAGGCTATAGATGTGTCTAAAAATCCTATGGGAAAATGCATTAGGAAACACGTTTTGGGAGTCCCCACCCCTTATTCTCGGCCCCCATTTGACGAATCACGACGAAACTTTCAAGACAGCACCTGAAGTGAGTGGCATACTAATTTTGAAAATTTCGTGAAGATTTGTCAAACGGTTTCCTCTGGAAACTAGGGGGGTTATTCTAACTTTGGAGGAGTGTTAATCCGTCCCAAAAGTGACGGTAAAGTGACGGATATACCACCAGCCGTATTACGAGTTCCATAGGATATAATGGACTCGTAATACGGCTGGTGGTAAATCCGTCACTTTTCCGTCACTTTTGGGACGGATTAACACCTCCTCCAAAGTTAGAATAACCCCCTAGGTTTTATATATATATATATATATATATATATATATATATATATATATATACACACACTCATATATATGCATACATATATACTCACATTTTGTTTCAAATAATTTTAATGCTTTTTTTTTAAAACAAAGGGAAAATACCAATTACATCACATTCAAAGGACAGAGTCACAGGAGTAATCTACTAAACACAATATTTAAGTATCATTCTGTGACTGATATAACTAAGTCTACAGATATTTTCAGGAACGTAACAGCAAGTGAAACAAACATGTTGGAGATAGTCAGCATGGCATGGAATATGTTGCAGTGTAAACAAAAGCACATACATAAAAAAAAAAACTTAACACCGACAAACTTGGTTAAATTAAATAGATGAAATGAAAAACAGGACTAGTTTTGGGACAGAAAAGCCTCTTGCAGGCTGACAGATAAGAACCACTGCCCTGAGTGCTCCAGCAGTCATTATATCTGGGTCCGTCGTGCTGATTTTTGTTGTCATCGGCAGACATTGCACATACCTGTGCGTTATGACATAGGCTTGTCTTACAGAAGGGGAGCTTGAGGTACTCAAAATTGTCAATTTTCAAGCAGCCAGTCTAGCTGAATGTTGAGGAGGAGAAGCTCTTCAAGACGTCTGCCCATGAACAGGTATAGGGGCTAAGGTCTGGCAGTTTCCCAGCGGGTGAAAGGACATCACAGAGGGAAATCAAGATCATCTGCCCTGGAGCACCAGTACCTGCCTGCTTCCGAAGACCAGTGTGCCTGTGAGGTAGAGGGAACGCTATGAAGACTGCATTACTGCCATTCTGATCTGGCTGTCGCCCCAGTGCATAGTGAAGTTGGTGGTCACATATGCCAGAGGGAGGAACCGTGCAGAGAAAATTACTACCATGCCGATCAGGCTGTCACTGGTGTGCTGAGTAAGGTCAGTAAAACCGTGTGCCAGGCTTACTCCAAAGAGGCCTCTCCAAAGAGCACGCACAGACCCTTCTCCTGCCACAACTGCAGCTTCACCTGCAACAGAGCCCACATACCTCCTAGGATCAAGACCAACCTCCTCCGTTGCATACTCCTCAACACCCACTCATCACGCCATCGAAGTCTGGGACCTGCTTGACTCCACCTCCCCGGACGTGGCCATTCTAACTGAAACTTGGTGGAACGACTCCTCAGCACCCGACATCGCCATAGCCATCGCGAACGGATACAAAGTCGCTCGTCGAGACCGCACCAACAGAACCGGAGGAGGCATAGCCATCGTCCACAAAGCCACCCTCGAAGTCAAAACCACCCTGGACGACTCCTCCAGCACTGCCGAACTCCTTCACTTCCAAGTCCGCACGGACCTCAACACCACTCTCAGAGGAACACTCATCTATAGACCCCCAGGACCCAGGGCACCTTTCAGCAACGCCATCGCTGACCTGGCCAGCAACCACGCACTCGCCTCCACGGACTACATCCTCCTCGGGGACCTGAACTTCCACCTCGAAAACAACAATGACATCAACTCCACCACCCTCACCGAAAACCTCGCCAACCTCGGCTTCACACAGCTCCTCAACACACCCACCCACACAGCCGGTCACACCCTTGACCCCATCTTCTCCACAAGCAACCACGTCGTCACCTTCAACCATACCACCGAACAACCACCCCGCTGACGATGGGGCAAAGTTACTGAACTTCAACTCACCAATGCCCTAGCCCAGAAACCGCCTAGAAACCCCACCGACCCTGACATCGCCGCACACAACCTCAAACTATGGATCAACGACTGCGCCGTCCGCCTTGCTCCACTCAGAAAACCCTCCAGCAACCATATCAACAAAAAAGCCACCTGGTTCACCAACGACCTCCAAGCCTCCAAACGCCACTGCTGAAAACCCAAGCAAATGTGGCTACTCGAACGCACTCCAGACAAACACACGGCACTCAAGGATGCCACACGCAAACACCACCAACTCATCAGGCTAGCAAAAAGATCATCCTTCAAGACCCGCCTAGAAAACAACGCCCATAACTGCAAAGAACTTTTCAGCATCGTAAAAGAACTCTCCAACCCAAACACCACCGTCAACGACATCACCCCCTCCCAAGAACTATGCAACGCCCTAGCAACCGCCTTCCACTGAAAAATCACGGACATCTACGACAGCTTCAACTCCCCTCACACTCCAGACGCTCCTACCCCACCCACCACGAACTTCACCCGCTCCAGCCGACTGGCCTCCTGGACCATCATCAGCGATGACGAAATCCGCAAGACCATGAACTCCTTCCACTCCGGATCACCATCAGACCCCTGCCCACACCACATCTTGAACAAAGCAGACACAGCCATCGCACCACACCTACGGAAAGCCATCAACATCTCCTTCGAAACTGCAAGATTCCCGGAAAGCTGGAAACACACCAAAAGAAACCAAAGGCGGACCCCAAGGACCTGAAAAACACCCAGCCCATCTCTCTGCTCCCTTTCACGGCAAAGGTCATCGAGAAAATCGTCAACACTCTGCTCACCCGGTACCTCAACCCCTCCCAGTCCGGCTTCAGATGCAACCACAGCACCGAAACCGCCCTCCTCGCTGCCACAGACGACATCAGAAGCCACCTCAACAATGGAGAAACATCAGTCCTCATCCTCCTAGACCTATCAGCCGCCTTTGACACCGTCTGTCACCACACCCTAAAATCCTGCATCCACGCAGCAGGAATCCAGGACCAGGCCCTTGAATGGACCGCATCCTTCCTCGCCGGCAGAACCCAAAGAGTCCGCCTCCCCCATACCAATCCAAAGCCTTCAACATCATCTGCGGCGTACCACAGGGCTCATCCCTCAGCCCGACACTGTTCAACATCTACATGGCCCCCCTCGCACAAGTGGCCTGTCAGCACAACCTCAACATCATCTCCTACGCCGACGACACCCAACTCATCCTCTCCCTCACCAAGGACCCGCACACCGCCGAAAACCAACCTCCACAAGGGACTAAAAGCCATCGCCGACTGGATGAGAGACAGCCGGCTAAAACTGAACTCGGACAAAACAGAGGTCCTCATCCTTGGGCGCACCCCCTCCGCCTGGGACAACTCATGGTGGCCGACCACGCTGGGTCCCCCACCGACACCCACCAACAGCGCATGAAACCTCGGCTTCACCCTCGGCTCCTCACTCTCCATGTCAAAGCAGGTCAGCGCCATCTCCTCCTCCTGCTGCAACACCCTCCGCATGCTTCGTAGAGTTTACAAATGGATCCCAACATAAACAAGAAAAACAGTAACCCATGCCCTCGTCAGCAGCAGACTCGACTACAGCAACGCCCTCTAAACCGGTATCTCATCCAAACTCCTACAACGCCTCCAACGCATCCAAAACGCCTCCGCCCGACTCATCCTCAACATCCCTCGCCACAGCCACATCACCCCCCACCTAAGAGACCCTCACTGGCTCCCCGTCAACAAGAGGATCACCTTCAAGCTCCTCACCCACGCACACAAGGCACTCCACAACACTGGACCAACATACCTGAACAACAGACTCAGCTTCTACACCCCCACCCGGCAACTCCGCTCCGCCAAACCTCACCCTCGCCTCCATCCCCCGCATCCGGCGCAAATCTTCCGGCGGCAGATCATTCTCGTACCTCGCCGCCAAGACCTGGAACCCCCCTCCCGTCGGATCTACGACAGACCCAGGACCTTCTTTCCTTCAGAAAACTCCTCAAGACTTGGCTCTTCGAGCAGTAGCAGCACCCTCCCCCCATGCCTTGAAACCCTCACAGGTACGTAGCGCGCTTTACAAATTGATTGATTGATTGATTGAGTGTGGGCCACAGTGAAGGAACTTACCTGATTATGCCATCGTCGAGAGAACACAGCGTGATGAACGGTGCATATCTGAAGCCTGACTAAGGTACGGAACCCGATTGATCGTCCCCCTACCTGTGAGAAGGATCAGAGGAACTTACCGTCTCATTAGAGGAAGCACTGTGGACACCTAGCCGCTGCCCTGTATAGCTGCGAGTGCTAATCAATGTCTGTGGCTATTCCTGCCCTTTGCAATATCCAAGAGTGAAACCCTCCTGTAGACTCTGTTACAGCAACTCATGAAAGAGCAGATAAGATTGATTGCAGGGCCGAAAGGCTCGGGAGAACTTGTTTGGCCACATAGCGCTTCAGGCGCTGGAATACTTTTGAGTCAGAGTGGGACTCCTGAGACTTGGACTACTAGTAGGCTTAACCGGAATGTTGACTTTCGTAAATGGGGGAACAAACTGTATCATTAGAGAGAGGAGAGTGGGGCTGAGGGATCTGCCTATCAAACATAGAGCACTGACCTCAGGGGACTGTATGTGTTGTTTTGTAGGCTGAAGTTTACTTTGTGTTGGTATATGCATACACCCAACCCCAGGCTACCAGGGGAAGCCTTGGACTGCTCGACCCGCGCGCTACTGAGAATCATGCCATGAGGTCATAGGTGGGCCAGGTGACAAGGGGCCACCTGGTCACTTAGTGAAGCAATGAGTTGTTAACATGCAAGATCCATCTGGTGTCATCCTTGGTACAACCCTAGAAGGAGAACACCAGCTCAAACTATAGGGCTGTAATAGAGTACTTGTGGAGTCCTTGGGCCTCTTCTCTGCATAGGGAGAGTGACTCAGCTTCTGCCCAATAAATAACCATTACCCACCAGTGAGTTATACTGCCTGTGGAGGAAGACTTCCATTTAATTGAAACTGAGCACCTGCCAGCAGGAGGGTCATATCTAAAAACCTTACCTGACTTAGCACGCTTATACAACCCCTGGACATAGTTCTCCAGACAAAGCAGGCCCTGGGGGCCAGGTATGCATACTAATATGGTGCTGATCTCACTCAAGTAGGCATTCACAATGGGGCAATCCCAAAACATATGTTTAATGTCTGTATTGGGATCAAGGCAATGAGGGCAAGTGGGCTTGCAGTAGCATAATTGTTCTGCATTCATGCCAGTAAAGTAGGCACTGTGAAGAATATTGTGCTATCTGTATTGGAACCTGCCATTTCTAAAAAATGTTATGTAGGTGGGAGAATGTCTTCTCCCATTCTCTCTGAGTGAGAGGAAAGCCAGTCAATTTCCCATTTAGTGTGGAGCTCTGGTAGGGGAGCCACAGACTGGACTGGGATTGCTCTAACTAGCCAGAAGATTAGCCTCCGGCTGGATCCAGTGTTACATAGTGTTTGGATCAGCGGGTGTGCAGGAGGCTCAATGTCGGTAAAGCCCATATGGAGCCAAGTACTACAGTGGGTTGCCTGTATATTAAATATTGGCCAACTCATAGGCCACATTTTTCAGTCAATGTACCAAATAGAATATGGGCCCTATTGTGAGCTCTGAGTTTCGGCAGCGTGGTTGTGAAAGCCCCCTAAAACAGTTGGTGCTTCTCAGGGAGATACCCGGTGCGTATGTCACAGCGGGGGGGGCATTGACCATGGCTCCACAATAACTATCAAATGGTGTAATAACCTATTGGATGGTTCAGGCAAAGTGGCCTTGGGGATAAAAGTTCTATGGTTGATATTTAATGCAAACTGCTTGCTAAAGTCACTGACCTCAAGCAAGTGTTGACCAGCCAACCTCCAAGCAGAACCTGCGCTGCCATTTAAAAGTGCTTGGTCTGGAGCACCCAGGCCACCATGATCTGTGGGGAGTTTGAGGTTCGCCAGTGCGAACCTGCATCTTCCATTATTCCAAATCAGGTCCCCAGTCATGCCACTAATGTTCGGAAGAGGCTTCTGGGCACAGAGGATGGCAGGTTGAAAATGTAGTACAATTGCTTCAGCAGCATAACCATCTAGGTTGGGCCAACTCTGCACAGGACAGTCAGGGCCATGGACCCCCAGAACATGAACTGGTTTCTAAGTGAAGAGATTGCCTGCATGAAGTTGCCATCAAGGAGATTTTTGTTATTGTGATATACCTAGATAACAGAATGTCAAGCTGTTGCAGAAGGCATGGTATTTGCACACCTCAGTGGCCTGTATGGGGCAACTAGGATTTAATGGGAACAGGGAAGATTTAGACCGATTGACCCAAAGTCCCAAAGCCATCTTAAAAGTGCTGAGGTCCTGTGCCACGTCTAACACTCCCTTGCTAATGTACCTAAAATATACAAGGACATCATTGACATACAAAGGCATCATATGGATCTCACCACCTAAGGGAATATCCCAGACACAACCCATCCAGTGAAGCTGAAGGACTAGAGGCTCTATCGCCAGTGTAAATAGCAGGGTGAGGGCTGGACACCCCTTCTGTGTGCCTCGTTCATTATGAGAAAGGAGCCAGAGCTGAGTTATCCAATTTGAACCTTAGATGAGGGCTGTGTATACACCAGTCTGACTAGGCTCATCATCCTGCAGCCCAACCCCTCCCTCTGTAACACTATGACCATCTAGCATGTCAAATGGCTTTTCTAAATCTAAAATAAGGCTAGCAGAAAAAGCCCACTTTGACATTACCACCTCTAACAGTCTGTGAAGGTGGCGTGAGTTGAGGGATATAGGAAGCTGGTTCTCTCTATAGTGCACTAAAATAAAGTACACTGTGCAGAGAGTCGAGTGGATCCCCAATTGGTATTGCAGAGGCAAAAGAAGAGAGGACTAATGCTCTATTTGTAGTAGTGTGGGTGAGCAGTTAGGCTTAGAAAGAAGTTGTGTTAAGCATTTGTTGTACTCACAAAGGCAATATTTGTGACACACACTCAATGAATAAATCCAAGACCAATTTAGAAAAATAACATTTGCTTTTATATATGTTTCAAACCTAACAACTTCGTCATCAGGAAAGTAGATCTACAAGCCTTAAAACTTTGCAGTTTAAAAAATCAACACAGTGCAATTTTTTACCTCAGCAATGTTTGTCCATGGGAGAAAACAAAAGTGCAGTTTTGCAGGTAAGTGCACAACTTACAAATCCACTTGCCGGGTTTTAGTTTAACACCAGGGAAGGTTCAAATCAGTACCAAGAGTACACCCACAACGACGCAGGGGTGGCCGGATGCAGAGGTAAAATTTGGAGTTGGGTGCCCAATGTTAACCAATGGAGACTGAAGGTGAATGAAGATGCGCTGCTCACTGGTGAGTAAAGCGGTGTCTGGGGTCAATCTACCAGGGTTGAGGTAAGCACAGGGGGGGCCACAAAGCAGCACTAAACTTACACCCTCAGCAGCATGAGGGCAGCCGGGTGTAGAGTGCCAACACAGCGACAGACTCCCAATGCTAACCAATGGAGACTGGGGGTAACCAAAGATGTGCTGCTCCCAGGTGAGTAAAGCGATGTCAGGGGTCCATCTCCTGGGATTGAGGTAGGCACAAGGGGGACCACAAGGCAGCACTAAACTTACACCCTCAGCAGCACGGGGCGGGCGTTTGCAGAGTGCCAACACAGCCACAGCCGCCCAGTGTTAACCAATAGAGACTGAGGGTAACCGACGATGCACTGCTCACAGGTGAGTAAAGCAGTGTTAGGGGTCGATCTCCAGGGGTTGAGGGAAGCACATGGGGGCCACAGTGGCCCTCTGAAGCGCTGGGGTGACTGGGTGCAGAGTGCCAGCGTAGCGTCGGGCGCTTAATGCAAGTCAATGGGGATATCAGTTTTGGAAAAAGGCTGCAGGCTCAGGCCAGGAGGCTGAAAAAGGAAACCCACAGCTGTCCAGGTAAGTTCTGATGCTAGGAGACATAGGGACACCAATGGTCCAGCTCCCCAAGACCCAGGGGCTCCAGGTGCAGGGGTGTCCTTTGGTGTTAGGAACATCTTACAGGCAGGTTGCGGTTGGGGGGAATCTTCAGTTTGAAGCTGCAAGCTTTGAGGCAGAGTCCGGCAGTGGTCAGCCCATTGTAGACTCAGAACACTGGGAAACCTTTGCAGGACCAGTGGGCCACTTGGACACGGGCCGGGGGTGTCAGGTGCAGAGGTGGGTCCAGAGGTGGTTTCGCAGTTCCTCAGGGCAGAGTTATTTTTCTTTTAAAGTTGGTTTCTTCTTGATCAGAACCGCTGTTCTCTGGAGATCTTGATCTTTGTCGAAGGCAGGCAGTCCTCCCAAAGCTTTGGAGGTCACTGGGCTGCAGGAGGGGTCGTCTTCTGGAGCAGGATCATCGAGGGCTGCAGACAGGCTGGTAGGGCTGGGGCCAAGTCAGTTGATGTCTGCAGTCTTCTCTGTCTTCTCAGTCTTCTCTGATACAACTCTGTAGTGTCCGGCTCTACTTACATTGTCAGGAACCTGAGTTCTAGGGTTCAGGGGTGCTACCGAAATACTGAATTTAGGGGCACTACAGGGAGTGCCAGGTGGCAGCCAATTTGCTACTCACCTTTAGGGCGACAACACCCTTTTTATAATTACTTCTGTTTGGAAGTGGCATAGCCCTAACCCTAGTGTCCTACATTCCTTCCAAACAAGAAGGAGTAATTTAAAAGGTAGTGTTCACTTCAGCTTATCCACATGGCATGAATTGAGCACTCCTCCTAACTTAACTAATTTTACTGTCTGTGCTGCTGCCAAATGTGTGGTCAGAACAGGGGGGTTGGTCATCTCCACCCTCTGGAGAGACCTTGATGGCATTACAAATGAGGCAAAGCCTTTGAAGCTTCCCACCCTGGAATGTCCATCCTTCCTGGCAGAGGAGGTAATACCTCTGCCAGTGCAGACGTTTGTCTCTGGGCATTGAAAACACTGGCTCTCACCATGGCGGTCCAGAAACGCATCTGTGGTGGCAAAACTGGTATGTCCATTCAGTCAACACACTAGTAGCTGGAAGGTTTTCAGGGGGCACCTCTAAGGTGCCCTCTGTGTGAATTTATTAATAAATCCATCACTGGAATTAATGTGGGTTTATTATTCTGAGATGTTTGACACCAAATATCCCAGGATTCAGAGAACCCATCATGTAGCTGGGGAACTCGTAGTGACCAGTGCCCAGCATATGCATTTTAGATGACTTCCATTGTACAGACACTTACTATGTCTGAGAATCGACAAAGACATAGCAGGGGCATATCTGCTCATGCAGATATACCCTCACATGTAATATAATGCACCCTGCCATAGGGCTGTAAAGCCTGCTAGAGGGGTGACTCATATATTGCATGCAGTGTTTAGGGGACATGGCACGCAGGCTTCATGCCATGTTGTGTTTTCAATTCTGGAAGAACCTTGTCACGCTGCCTGCAAAGTCAGTCTGCATAAGGTTGGTGCTGGGTCCCTCAGAGTGGCACAAGTTGTGCTGCAGTTCTGAGGGGCCCTCCTCAGTACCCATTCCCTATGTACCAGGGCTGCCATTTACGAGGACTTAAAGGGGGCTGAAAGACCTTGGCACTTGGGGATTAAGTAACCAGGTTTCTGATGGATACACCTAACTGTGGATTCCTCACCAAAATAATTCTCCCCTCGCGCCAGCCTCGACGGAAATTTCTTCTAGCTCTGCACGTCGACGATGACGTCACAAACGCCCGACTCCACGCGACGCCACATGATGTCATCCAGGCAATAAGAAGCCATCGTCGACGTGCAGACGTCAGTTCCCTTTTTTCCCTGCCCGAATAACGGTTGTTTCTTCGAGGCTCACAGGGAGCTACTGTTACCAACTGACGGTTACGATGTCGCAGCTCAGAAAATCCGGCTTTAAACCTTGTAACCAATGCGGGGGTCGGATGTCGGTTACCGACCCCCACGATAACTGCCTCTGGTGCCTTAGTTCAGATCATGAGGTCGAGGCGTGCGGTTCGTGCCAGCGCATGAACCCTAAGGCGCTCAAAGAAAGAGAGGCGAAGTTATTCTTCGCTCGGTCCAAGAAGAAGAAAGAGAGGCGTCATAGGAGGGAGTCTTCGTCGAGATCCTCGAGGTCTCGCCACCATCATAGTGGCTCTCGGCGCCGTCATAGATCTCGGCGCGATCGAGCAAGGGTCGGTCCAGGTCTAGATCGGCTTCTCCGTCGGCTCGGCGTCAGCCGACGTGGGAGATAAGCCCGACCGTCACCCCTCCTCCTCCGACGACCCCGACGTCACCCGGGTCGGTCTTTGAGTTCGAACCTCTCCAGAGGCCTGAAGGTTCTCCTGGCCAGGAGTTACCCGGACCCTCTTCGGAGGCTTTGCCGGCGCCGATGCAGCAACAACAGTACCCGGCTTTCCCGACTCCGGGATCAGATCCTGCAGCGTTTTTGAACGCTATGTTTAACATCTTTGCTTCCATGGCGCCAGGTGGAAGTCACGCAGGTCCGTCTGGTCCTTTGGCGTACGATTTGGGTGTTCCGGCGTCTTTCAAGTCGGCGCCGTTCACCCCGTTTATGCCTACTGCATCTGAAGTGGATTCGTCTCGGATCCCATCGACGTCTAGGATCGCTGTGGAGCCGGAGCCTCCGGCTTCGGACGGATCCGAGGCTCGGCGCCGACGGAGGTCTTCGGCGTCGGCTGACGCCTTGTCGACTCCAGGCTTGGAGTCCAGACTTAGATCAAGGCGTCTGGCCCTCCGTCTCTTGGAAGAAGAAGAGTACGCAAGGCAACACCTGGAAGAAGGAGAAGTTGTTGAGCCCTCAGGTGACTTCCAGCGTCTAGACTTAGCTAGCGGCCTGGACACTACCCCGGAGTGGGATCTAGCTTCTCCTGGAGAGATCACAGAGGAGGCAGCTACGTTCCATAAGGTCATTCGTAAAGCTGCAGACTTTTTGGATATTACTCTTCCCACCGCGGAGGTTAAGAGAAATTTGCTGACTGAGGTCCTCCATCCAACATCTGCTTCTGCTGAGCCTCTTCTTCCATTCAATGAGGCTCTGCTGGAACCTATAAAGGATATTTGGATGAAGCCTGTATCTACCGCTGCAGTCAACAGGGCGGTGGCTCGGCGTTACAGGACGGCGCCTGGGGATCCGGTGTTTCTCTCCAGGCAACCAACTCCGGAGAGCCTTGTAGTCCAAGCATCATGTTCCTCCAGATCCTCTCCTGGCTCGTTTCCTGGGGTTCCTGCTGATAGAGAGTCGAAAAAGATGGACCATACGGCTAAAAATACTTTTTCATCGTGCAGTATGGCCCTGAAATCTTTTAATGCCACATGTATACTGGAACGTTACATACATGCCCTTATGGAAGAGGCAAAGGGCCATCCTAATGTATCACAGGAGATGCTGCAACTCTTTTCGGAGGCTCAAGCGGCTGCGACGCAAGTCATCCAGTCTGGTTTGGACACTTCGGACTCGGTGGCTAGGGCTATGGGCACGACCATAGTCTCTAGAAGGCAGTCTTGTCTCAGATCATCTGGCTTCTCAACGGACGTGCAGGCTACGCTCCTGGATCTCCCGTTTGATGGGGAAAGGCTCTTCGGTTCGAAGGCTGACTCTGCCTTAGAACGCTTTAAAGAGAGCAGAGCAACAGCTAGATCCTTGGGACTCCAGACGTCGGCCTCATCCACCTTTAGAGGCTTTCGCAGATTTAAAGGTTTTGGTCGTGGTTCCTTTCGAGGAAGACTGCAAGGACCACAACAAACTGCTTCTACCCTGCCTTACAGATCCTTCAGGGGCAGGGGCAGAGTCCGTAAGAGAGGAGCCACCTTGCAGCACTCTGCCTCTTCCTCTTCCTCGGGAGGGGTGCAGCAAGGAAAGCAGCCGTAGTCCCCCACCATTCCCTGTCCATTCGTCTCCAGTAGGGGGGAGACTTTCCCTTTTTCTTCCAATGTGGGAGGTCATAACATCAGACTCCTGCGTCATCGACATTGTGAAGAAGGGGTACACTCTTCCCTTTCGAGAATTTCCTCCCACCCTCCCTCCCGCCCATCCTTCTGTTCGGAAGATCATCTTCTCCTGTTACAGCAGGAGGTATTATCCCTATTACAAAAAGGTGCAATAGATTTGGTTCCCGAGCAAGAGAGGGGTCAGGGGTGCTATTCAAGATACTTTCTGATTCCCAAAAAGGATGGTCGGCTAAGACCGATTTTAGACTTGAGGATTTTGAATTGGTTCCTCAAACAGGAAAAGTTCAAAATTCTGACCCTCTCACAGGTTCTTTTGGCATTGAACGAAGGGGACTGGATGGTGTCGGTCGATTTGCAGGACGCGTATTTTCATATTCCGATCCTCAGATCTCACAGGAAGTATCTCCGTTTTGTGGTGGGATCGCAACATTATCAGTTTGCGGTCCTCCCGTTTGGTCTTACTTCAACACCTTGAGTCTTCACGAAGGAGATAGCGGTGGTAGCGGCAGAGCTCAGAAGAAAGGGGATCGCTGTGTTTCCCTATCTGGACGATTGGTTGATCAAAGCCAATACTCCAGAGCTCGTGCGGTGCCATCTCCAGTCGACGACTCAATTGTTGTATGACCTGGGGTTTTCAGTCAATGTACCCAAGTCTCACCTGGAGCCCTCTCAACGCCTCCTGTTCATAGGGGCAGTATTGGACACGACATTGAATCGGGCCTTTCCTCCGCCACAGCGGGTTCAGGACATACAGGCTTTGATTCCAATGTTTCGAAATGGAGCGGTAGTTCCAATCCTCAAAGTCCTTCGTCTTCTCGGTCTGTTTGCTTCTTGCATACTGTTGGTCACTCATGCACGCCGGCACATGAGGGCTCTCCAGTGGTGGGTCCGCAGGCAGTGGTTTCAGCACAAATGGGATCTCGAGGACTCAATAAAGATATCCAGAGACACTGTAGTGGATCTTCAATGGTGGGCAGCGGTCGACAACCTGTCTCAAGGAAGGCCGTTCTCGCTACCCCCACCAGTGGCCTCAGTGGTAACGGATGCTTCCACTCTAGGGTGGGGAGCTCATCTGGGGGACCTGGAGATCAAAGGCCTTTGGTCTCCAGTAGAACAGAAATTACACATCAATCTGTTAGAATTGCGGGCAGTACGGCTGGCACTCAAGGCCTTCCTCCCTTCCATTTGCGGTAAGTCAGTCCAGGTTCTAACGGACAACACGACCGCGATGTGGTATATAAACAAACAGGGAGGAGTGGGGTCGTATCTTCTCTGCAGAGAAGCTCTTCGGCTCTGGTCCTGACTTCAGGACCACAAGATCTGCTTGATTGCACATCATTTGGCCGGAGTCCTGAATGTGCGTGCAGACATTCTCAGTCGACGCAGCTCGGTCGATCACGAGTGGCGTCTTCATCCAGATCTGCTTATGTATATCTTCCAGATGTGGGGATATCCACAAATAGATCTGTTTGCAACTCAAGAGAATGCGCAGTGCCCACTGTTTTGCAGCCTCCAGTATCTGGTGCAAGGAGCTCTGGGGGACGCGTTTCAAATGTCCTGGAAGGGTCAGTTGCTTTACGCGTTTCCCCCCATACCCTTGATTCCTCGAGTTCTCAGGAAAATCCGCCAAGACCGAGCTCAAGTCATCTTAATAGCTTCGGATTGGCCGAGAAGGGTGTGGTATTCGGATCTACTCCAACTCTCTCAGTGCCCTCCGCTCCGTCTCCCTTGCAGGGTGGACCTCCTCTCGCAGTCGCAGGGGCAGATTCTACACCCCCACCTCCAGAGCCTGCATCTTCATGCCTGGAGATTGAACAGGGCAATCTGAGTTCCTTTTCTCTCCATCCAGATGTGGTGGAAGTTATTCTATCGGCCAGGCGACACTCCACCAAGTCAATCTATGCAAATCGTTGGGCTAAGTTTACAAGCTGGTGTGGAGAGAATAGTTTAGATCCTTTAAGAGCTGGTTTATCTCACATTTTGTCATTTGCGCTCTATTTGGCACAGAATCTTTTTCAGTTGCCACTGTTAAGGGTTATCTATCTGCACTATCTGCTTTTCTGTGCCTTCCTGATCAACCATCCTTCTTTAAATCACCAATTGTTTTAAAGTTTCTAAAGGGACTCACTAACAAGTATCCGCACATGCCATTTGTTATGCCTCAGTCGGACCTTAACTTGGTTTTAACTTTTCTTATGGGGGCCCCGTTTGAACCCATGCACGCTTGTTCTTTACGGTTCCTAGTATTTAAAACTGTTTTCCTGGTGGCAATAACATCTTCCAGAAGGGTTAGTGAGCTTCAGGCTCTAACTGTACAAACCCCATTCCTTTCCTTCTTCAAGGACAA
The DNA here is from genome assembly GCF_031143425.1 of Pleurodeles waltl. Classification (NCBI taxonomy): domain Eukaryota; kingdom Metazoa; phylum Chordata; class Amphibia; order Caudata; family Salamandridae; genus Pleurodeles; species Pleurodeles waltl. Next base: position 97,455,369 of record NC_090438.1, on the reverse strand, counting down.
AGTGGTGTTGAGGACCAAGGCGGCTTTCCTACCGAAGGTTGTTACACCCTTTCACCTGGGGCAGTCAATTACTCTCTCTTCTTTTTACCCTCCACCTCACCAATCCAAGGAGGAAGAGAGGCTCCACCGGCTGGATCCATGAAGAGCACTGAGCTTCTACGTCGCCAGGACGAAAGAGTTCAGACAGGATGAACAGCTCTTTGTTGGATACGTGGGGAAGATGAAAGGTAGAGCGGTCCACAAGAGAACGCTATCCAGGTGGGTCATTCTATGTATTAAGGTCTGCTATTCTTTGGTGAAGAGAGATCCACCTGTGGAGCTTCGTGCCCATTCCACCAGGGCCAAGGCAACTTCATCAGCTTTGGCTAGAGGTGTTCCTGTGGCTGACATCTGCAGGGCAGCGACTTGGGCATCCCTCCATACTTTTGCCAAGCATTACTGTTTGGACTCTGAGGTCAGGAGGGATGGCCATTTTGCTTGCTCGGTGCTGCAGGATTTCTTGGTTTGACCATTCGGGCACCCACCACCGGAGGTTATACTGCTTGGGGACTCAATTCTTTTGGTGAGGAATCCACAGGTAGTTGTATCCATCAGAAGAATAAGTTACTTACCTTCGGTAACGCTTTTTCTGGTGGATACAGTTACTACCTGTGGATTCCTCACGGTCCCACCCACCTCCCCGTTGCCTGACTGGTCAAGCCAAGATCTCTTTGGGTGCGCATCCTTGGACTTGTATATATATGTATGTAGCTTTCACATGCCTATGGCTGTTTTCGTTGTATATACTTTTCCTTTGCAATTTGAAATAGTGAGAAGGACATTTTGGACTGGAATTGTACATATAGATATATATTTATTTCTGTCTCGGATTGAGCATTCGAAACTGTGATTTTTATTGAGTTTTATATTAAATGTTTTTATTTTCATCTTTTCTGGATGAATGTGTACTCTTTAGGTTTAACCTGTTCGCCTCTATGGCACGTAAAAAATGGTGATAACTGACGTCTGCACGTCGACGAGGGCTTCTTATTGCCTGGATGACGTCATGTGGCGTCGCGTGGAGTCGGGCGTTTGTGACGTCATCGTCGACGTGCAGAGCTAGAAGAAATTTCCGTTGAGGCTGGCGCGAGGGGAGAATTCTTTTGGTGAGGAATCCACAGGTAGTAACTGTATCCACCAGAAAAAGCGTTACCGAAGGTAAGTAACTTATTTGTCTTGTTGTAGGGAAGGAACACTGGCACTGGGGACCTGGTTAGCAGGAACCCAGTGCACTTCAGTCAAAGTTTCATCTAAAAACCAGACAAAAAGTGTGGGGGGTTCTGCAACCAGAACCCAGCTCCCTACTAAGGATGTCAACCTGTCAGGAGGTAAACCATTCTGGGCAGGATGGACCAAATCAAGCATTATACCCTGTAATGCAGAAACTAGGATTTTACGCAGTATCTCATTATTAAGGATGGCTAAGGGCCGCTAGAAGGAGACATCCATGGGGTTTTGCTCCACCTTGCGAGACCAGAGGGGCTTCCGACATAGAGGGGTTTGGCGTGCTTCATGTAGTGCAGAGATATATAAATTTGCCAATATCGGGACCAGAAGAGCCATGTAAGTGCTGTAGAATTTGATTGGAAGGCCATCCAGGTCAAGAGATCTACAAGTTCCGAAATCAGTAAGGCACCCCACATTTCCGACTCCATGACTGGACGGTCCATGGACTTGCGTGCTTTGTTGTTGCGATTCCTCGGTTCTAAATCTCAGTTCTCTAAGAGTTGTGCTCCTAACCCACTGGTACAAAAACATAGTTCCATCAAAGAAAAAGAAAGTCCAGTTTAACTGCAGCCCCACACAGCCCACTGAGCATTCCTGTGAGGAGGGTGTTTGTGTTTTCTGGGTTAGTAACAATCTAGGGTGACCAGATTTTGAGGCACAAAAACCGGGACAGGTCAGACATAAAAGAAGGACTAAAGACATTACTCTCACTTTTATATCTGGCCTGTCCCGTTTTTTTGCATAGCTTTGTGAATGTGTGCCTATACGTGTGTATGCATATACACACACACACACATTTACAAGACTATGGCCCTCATTACAACCCTGGCGGTCGGTGGTAAAGCGGCGGTAAGACCGCCAACAGGCCGGCGGTAAAAAAAATGGAATCACGACCATGGCGGAAACCACCAACATAGACAGCCACTTTAACACTCCGACCGCCACGGCGGTACAAAAAAACAGCATGGCGGTCAACGCCAACAGACAGACGGAAGACAATGTACCTTCCACACCATTATGAGAGGCCAATCCGCCACCTTTTCCGGGGCGGATTCAACGCGTACAAAAACACGGCGGAAACTGGACTTGGAAGGGAAAACTCTCACCTCTACACACCCCACGAGGAATCAGGACGCCATGGAGCCGTAACTCCAAATTCTACCTGCCATTGTCTTCCTGCTCCTCTACCTGGAGCACAACCGACGGTGGCGACGACCACGGTGAGTACTGCACCTACGACACAGGGGATGGGGGAGGGAAATGAGAGTGGCACACACACGCAACACCCCCACCCCCACCCTCACCCACTACAACACACACACACCAGTATACGCTGAAACATTACATTTACAACCCCCAAATCCCCCCTGGAAGAACACAATGACAAAAGCAAATGATTTGAACGATTGTAATCTGGAAAAATCCATTACTCAAAAATATATATACACTATTAACAAATATGTACACCAAGATTTCAAGTCCATGTACTGCACCTACATAGTCCGTGGACCACTGGGCCCAAAATGCATGGGCGAGGCCCACACTCAATACCCGATCCAAACGGACAGAACACTGCAGGGGCATCAGATCGAAATAAAACAGGCACCTCAGGGGGAAGGAAAGGGGGGCACCTCAGCCGGATGAGTGCACAACACCAGCTCCACGAGGGGGCTCCATGCCCATTGATGTATCCTGGGGAGTGCAAAGCCACAGTCTCTCAAGTCTCTCCAGTGGGGGGGTTGCCCACTGCTTTATCCTGGGGAGTGCAAAGCCACAGTCTCTCAAGTCTTTTCAGTGGGTGGTTTGCCCACTGCTTTATCCTGGGGAGTGCAAAGCCACAGTCTCTCAAGTCTCTCAAGTGGGTGGTTTGCCCACTGCTTTATCCTGGGAGTACAAAGCCACAGTCTCTCAAGTCTCTCAAGTGGGTGGTTTGCCCACTGCTTTATCCTGGGGAGTGCAAATCCACAGTCTTTCAAGTCTTTTCAGTGGGTGGGTTGCCCACTGCTTCATCCTGGGGAGTGCAAAGCCACAGTCTTTCAAGTTTCTCAAGTGGGTGGTTTGCCCACTGCTTTATCCTGGGGAGTGCAAAGCCACAGTCTCTCAAGTCTCTCAAGTGGGTGGTTTGCCCACTGGTTTATCCTGGGGAGCGCAAAGCCACAGTCTCTCAAGTGGATAACAGTCTTCACTGGTTCCGGAGGGGGCTTTGTGCCCAGAGTGCTTCATCCTGCCAAGGACTGAGGTAGTGGATGTGATTCTCCACTGGTTCTGGAGAGGGCTTTGTGCCCAGAGTGCTTCATCCTGCCAAGGACAGAGGTAGTGGATGTGATTCTCCACTGGTTCTAGAGGGGGCTTTGTGCCCAGAGTGCTTCATCCTTACAAGGATTGAGGTAGTGGATGCCTTTCTCCACTGGTTCTGGAGGGGGCTTTGTGCCGAGAGTGCGTCATCCTGACAAGGCTTGAGGTAGTGGATCTGACAGTCCACTGACGGTGGGCCAACATGGAAGCTGTCCAGGCCCCTGTAACTGACCACCAGCCTCATACGACTGACCACTGGGAATGGCAGCCATGTCTGCGGTGGTGCCACTGGCACAGGATGTGGCGTGGCCGCTGCCGGTGCTGGCGGCGGCCTCAGTAGCGGCGGTGCTTGCGGCGCTCATTGGGCGGCGGTGATGGTGGGGGGCTCACTGAGCATGCTGCTGGCAGCGGTGTCCTGGGCGGCAGTGCTGGTGGGGGGCACACTGAGCGTGCTGCTGGCGGCGGTGTCCTGGGCCGCGGTGCTGGTGGGGGGCTCACTGAGCGTGTTGCTGGTGGCAGTGTCCTGAGCGGCGGTGCTGGCGGGGGGCTCACTGAGCGTGTTGCCGGCAGCGGTGTCCTGGATGGCGGTGCTGGTGGGGGGCTCACGGAGCGTGCTGCTGGCGGCGGTGTCCTGGGCGGTGGTGCTTGTGGGGGGCTCTCTGAGCGTGCTGCTGGCGCCGGTGTCCTGGGCAGCGGTACTGGTGGGGGGCTCACTGAGCGTGCTGCTGGCGGCGGTGTCCTGAGCGGCGGTGCCCGTGGCGGGCGTGCATGTGGCAGTGCCGGTGGTGGTCTTGTTCGCTGTGCACGTTGACGGCGACTTCCTTTTCTTTCTCTGGCCCTTCCGCACCTTGGATGGTGGCGCAGCTGTCTTGCCACTCCCAACTGTAGTCCTGGCAGAGCTCTTGGTGGCAGGTGTTTTGGCCTTCTCCCTCCGGGCTATGGCCAACTTCTTTTGTTTTTGAGGTGGGGGAATGTCCTTGGCCTGGCTCCTTGGGACACTGGCTGCCCTGCTGCTTGGCGCACTCCAGAAGCCGGTTACTGCTGGCACCACTGTTCCCGGTGATGTGGTGGCTGAGGTGCTGGGTTGGATTGGGACCTGGAAAGGCAGGCCCTAGGGGACGGAAGGGGTGGGGGAGGTGTAGGGAAGAGGTCAAGGTTTGACAGGAAAAGTTTTTTAGACACACTGGGACGGGTAGATGGAGGGTGTTTGGGAGTGGAGGAAGAGGTAGTGGTTGTAGGAGGTGTTTGTTTGCTGACTTTGGGTGGAGGTGCATGGGCTGGAGGCTGTCGTGAGGTGGATGGCTGTTGGGTGGGTGTGTGACTGCGTTTGTGTAGTTTGGGAGGTGGGCTCACAGACACACTGGGAGAGGGCACAGGGGATGTGTGAATGTTAGTAGGGGTGGTGAGTGCACGTGAGCGGTGTGTGGTGATGGGCGTGCTGGTGATGGACGTAGTGGCTGAAGATGTAGTGCATGCAGGTGTGAGTGGAGACGTGACAGGGAGGGAGGAGGGAGACACAGTGGAGGCAGTGGCTGTTGATATGTCTGCATGGGTATGATGCTTGTGTGAGTGCCTGTGGGATGTGTGGTGCTTATGTTTGCCAGAGCTACCCTTGTGTGTTGAGGTGTGTGCATGCTGGTGTGATAGTGTGCTTGGGATAGGCTGAGGTACTGGGGATTGGGTCTGGGTGGAGGAAGTTGGAGGGGGGAGGCTGGACACAGGGACAATGGCTGCCATCAGTGCTGTGGCAAGAGTCTGAAAAGCTCGCTGTTGGGCTGCCTGACCAGAATGAATGCCCTCCCGGTATGCATTTGGCTTTTGCAACTGCCTCTCTACACCCTGGATGGCATTCAGAATGGTAGACTGCCCAACAGTGAGGGATCTGAGGAGGTCAATGGCCTCCACAGTGAGGGATCTGAGGAGGTCAATGGCCTCCTCACTGAGGGCAGCAGGGCTGACAGGGGCAGGGGCTGAGGCGCCTGGGGCGAAGGAGATGCCCACCCTCCTGGGTGAGCGGCCACGGGGCACACGCTGAGGGGCTGCTGGGAGGGCGGTGCTGGTGGGGGGGTGGCGGCTGTACCTGTAGATGTGGTGGGCACAGAGGGGCCCGCCACCGCAAGGGAGCTCCCATCAGAGAAGGAGTCGGTGTCGCTGGTCTCAGCTCCTGTCCCCACCGTGGAGCTCCCCTCGCCCTCCGTCCCACTGGTGAATTCGGAGTCCGTAGTCTCGCCCTCCAGGGCCATGTGGGACGCAGCTCCCTCCTGCTCCGGTGGCAATGCTCCTCCGCCTGATGATGCTAATGCACACATGAACAGGGAGACCACACAAAGTGGGGGAAAGAAAGTAGAAAGACATGTTCAGTGCATGCAATACCGCTACCGTTGGCGGACACTACAGACACAGCAGCCCTCTGCACTACGCCATGCACTTAGAGGTCCCTAATGAATCACAGGGCCATGGGGTACAAGGCCTATGCCCGATTGCTGCACACATGGAAGTCACAGGAGCCTGACTAGGGGTAGATGGCTCTTAACACTGGTGGGGTGGGGTGCCACATAGCCTGCCTCACGAAGGGACCTTGCCTACAAAACTCACCCTGGCCTAGGGAAACACACTGCCCACCTCCCCCACCCAGACACCTCTCATGCGCGCTGAATCAGATGAATGTGACTGTACTCACCCCCTTGTGGCTGCTGTGATCCCCTCAAGCGCCCATCCAACTCCTGATACGCCACTGCTAGGATCTGGAACATCAGGGAGGTCATGGTGCGACAGGCACCCCTCCCACGTTGCAAGACCATCCCCAGCTGGGCCTCTGCCGTCTTCTTGCTTCAGCTGCAAATGTCCTCCCACCTTTTCCGGCAGTGGGTGCTCCATCTGTGGTGGACCCTCAGGGTCTGGACTTCCTTGGCGATGGCACGCCAAATATCCTTCTTCTGGTGGGCGCCGACCTACAGGAATAGTACAGGCGAAATGGAACAAATATAACCGTCCGGACCGTCACAGTCATTGGCCTACGTTCCCACCCTTGCCCTGACGCACATCCACTCACCGTCGTTTCATGCACGCCTCATTCCCCCCCCCATCTCCCATCCACACCACTCCAAACAGGCATTGCCCATACAGCATGCTCACAGTGTACTCACCTGTTTGTCTGGAGGACTGTAGAGTAGCGTGTACTGGGGGAGGACCCCATCGACTAGTTTGTCAAACTCCTCTGATGTCAGCTATCTGCCATCCCACAGGAATCCCCCTCTAGTGCAGGTCCTGTCAGTACTCCATTTCCTGGCAAGTGGTTCCTTTCAAACAACAGTGGCCATTGCATCAGGGATGTCCCAGCCTAGGTTCTCCAACGTGTTGTCCAGAGTGTTGTCTGCCCTGCTGAAACACATGCGCAGCTACATCGTTTTCCCTCAGGTGGAGAATTTGCCTACAGTGAAAGGTGACTTCTATGCCCTGGGACATATTCACAACATCAAATCAAGTTACCAAATGTATTTTCAATAGTCTCTTTCTCAAAAATATTTCTCTCAGATTGTTTCAACAGTTCAGTTCATCAATCTTCTTCACGTTAACCTCAAAATACTGACTTGGAACTTCCCTATCAAAACAAAAAGACACAGGGCCTGATTACAACTTTGGAGGACGGTGTTAATCCGTCCCAAATGTGACGGATATACCACCTACTTTATTACTAGTTCCATAGGATATAATGGACTCGTAATACGGTAGGTGGTATATCCGTCACATTTGGGACGGATTAACACTGTCCTCCAAAGTTGTAATCAGGCCCATAAACTCTTGCTGCCATATGCCCATTCAGGACCTGCGTATCTTCGACTTACTATTCTCTTTCTCTTCAACTTTCGATCACCATTCAACTTAATTCTTCTTTTCTCGTTGTATCTACTTCTTCCTCTATAGTTGGTTTGACAATCACCTCTTTCCTTTTCTTCACTTGCAATTTCGGCCACTCATCTCCTTTCAATGAACCTTCTGTCACTATTCTCTTCAAGACTGAACTTGAACACTTTTCTTTCTCTGTGGTGTTTTCTCTTGACGGACCTGCACCCGGTTCTGGAGGAGTCATCTCACTTTGACTTTGATCCACCTCAAATCCATCCCCTTCTAGATCTGGCAATTGCTCCGCTGGTCTCTCAGAATCATCTTCTTCTGGGAAAGCCCTCCTCTGATTGGGCTTTCCTGCTGTTTCAGTTGAGATAGGCTCTCCAATACTCTCCTGGAGGTCTCCACCCTCGTCTTTCACAGGAATAACTGAACCATCCTCAACGAGCGCAGTTCCGGTCTCAGTTCCTCTTTGTTCTCCTTCCGGCTCTAAGACTTGTCTCACTGTTGTTGGTACTCTCAACAACGCTTCTTCATGATCCAGTGTACATGCCACTTTCTTCATGTGACTTGCGTGAATCTAGTTCGGGACCCCAGCACACTTCACAGCTGTCGTAGTTGTCAGGACCACTTGGTACGGTCCCTTCCAACGAGGCTCCAAACACGTCTTTCTCACATGCTTTCGGACGACAACCCAGTCTCCAGCTCCCAGATTGTGCCCTGGGTCATGGATCAGTGGCAGTGTGGTGGCAGTGTGTTGGCCTCCACCTGCTGAGAAAAAGAGCGGACTACATCAGCCAGACCCTTGCAGTAATCCAACACCATATCATCTGTAATGTTTACAAGTGCATTTGCTGGCACCGCTGGTAATCTCATTTCTCTTCCAGGGGATCCTCATCAATAGTCATAAACATTGAATATTCCCGCCCTTGTGCGGGGACCCCGGAGCATATATAAAATATACACATATTATACATGTGTAACAAACAGTCATGCAGGCTATCATGTTAAAAACAGGCTAAAATGCTTTATTTCTATGAATTTTTTTTTTTTTTTTTTTTTTAAATATTAAATACTACAATAGAGCTTAAATATGTACCCAAGCTCCTAAAACTAGGCTTAGGGAAGTAAGCAGTAGCAAACTCTAGAGAAAAAATAGAAAAAACTGCATTGAAAAACAATGAAGCATTCTTAGCCAATAGGCTGCATGCAGGTTAACACAGGAGAACCATAAAAACTTTGGCACCGTGCCTTTAAGACCCTGAGCACCTCCAGTATCCCACCATGCCTCAGGGGTGAAGGAAAGGTGACAGTTGGTTCACAGTTAGGTCAGTTCTTTTTTCCGGCTTCTTCTGAGAGGATCCTGGAGCATTGAGCTCTCAATTTAAAAAAGCGTTTTTTCACTTTTCACTCGACAAATAACACCTTTGTCTGAGCTAGGCAGGTTTTTTCTGACAGAAAAATGCCTTCAGTTTTTGTCAAATGCCCTGCTTGTGGGAAGAAGAAGGCCCAGTGAGATCCCCACTCTCTGTGCATAGTGTGCCTGCCTCAGAGTCACTGCCCTAACACTTGTAAGTACTACAAGAACATGTCTAGGAGGACTCTGAAAGACAGACAGAGAGAAGATCCGGCTACATGGGCTTCAGGAGAGGAAAAGAACATCGTCCTCCTCACTTCCCAGACAGGCAGAAGGCCATTCTCAGGAGAGAATGGCCCGGTCGACGTCGACAGGTAGGAAAGTACCTGTTTGTTCACCGTCGTCGTCGTCGCTACCACCGTCTCACCGGCATAGATCGCCGTCGACGGCGACACACCCGACGTCGAAGGAAACGGCGTCGAGGGAACATCAGAGCAGGGGCAGGTCTCCGTCGACGGCAACCCGCCGATCGACGTCGAGCCATCGCCGGCGTGCCCGGTCGCCGCCAAAGGCTGTGCGCCCCCCGACGTCAGGACACACGACGCCGAAAACACCACGACGGCACGAGAGACATCCGCTGTCGACCTCCCATCGCTCCACGTCGAGGCACACGACGGCGAGCAGGTCGAGGTCCAAGGATCGCCGTTCGACGTCAAGGCACTCAACGTCGAGGCACTCAACGTCGAGGCATGAGCAACCGGCTGGGCGTCCTTCGACGTCGAAACAGCCATCGACGTCGACACAGGTTTTACCTGTCCCACAGGGAGCAGAACATCGCCCCACGCCAGACAAGGCGCCATCTCCAGTGGTCTCCATACCGAGCGACTCTTCTCGGTCAAGAGCGGCATCTTCTGGGCATGTCTCGCCCATCAACCTATCTCCGAGATGGCTGGAGAGCCTCAACAGACCAGCGGCCTCCCCAGATTCGCAATATTCGCGAATGTATTCACCTACTGCCTCCCTGCCAAGAACGCCATCACCGACAGCCAGGGCAGAACGGGCTCGTTCAGCTCCTCGCCAACCGACCGCGAGGCCTAGACGCTCGGCTACAGCATCTCGCAGCAGGTCTCGCTCTCAACGAAGATCCAGGTCGCGATCAAGAAGAAGATCACCCTCTTGGTCTTCATCAGGTTCATCTGTCGGGCGTTACTCACCCACCCTAACAGATTCACCACCTGCTAGAGTCTCACCGGTGGATGACATTACCACATTCAACGAGGTGTTGCTAAGAGGAGCGCAGAAACTCAACATAGAGGTTCCAGAACCATCTACCTCCTCATCGGTCATCTTTGAGACTCTACAACAGAGATCAGCGTCAAAAAAGTTGCCGCCTCTAGTGCCTGGCTTGTTGCAGCCAACCATGGACACTTTTCTGGCCCCAGCCTCGCTTAAGTCTGCCCCGGCTAGAATTCTCAAAAAATACAAGGCTCCAGAACAGGACCCTTTATTCCTTAGAAAGGATCCGCCACCGGACTCGGTTATCGTAGCTGCCGCCCGAAAGACCCACTCGGTGGCATCTTCATCCACGGTACCCCCGGATAAAGAGAGCAGGCATCTAGACTCTCTGGGGAGAAAGATATGCGGGACAGCGGCTTCAGCAATGAAGGTCTCCAGTGCGTCTGCGCTCCTGGGCAGGTATGATCGTTCTCTGTGGGACTCCCTCAGTAGATTTACAGAAAAATTGCCCAGAGAAGACAGACAAGATTTCCAGGAGATACTACAAGAAGGATGCCTGGTATCCAACCAGGTTATCAGCACGGCAGCAGATGGGGCGGATTTGGCTGCTCATGGATACGCACATGGTATCTGTGTGAGGAGATCTTCCTGGCTGAGGCTCACTGGCTTGAAACAGGAAGCACAACAACGCATCCTGAATCTCCCATTTGCCGGGAACTCTCTATTCGGTGCCCATGCAGACGAAGAGATGGCCCGCATGAAGACCGAGGTGGATACCATGAAGGCGGTGGGCCTCGAAAGAAAGAAAGATTTCAGGCGGAGGTACAGGCCGTATGACAGGCGCCTTTTCCAGCAGAGGGTTCAAACCCCTCATTTGTCGCAAAGGTCACAGCAACGACAGGGACGCCCTCTTTTTCAAAGGAGAAACACAAGGGAGCGAGGGTCAAGTAGACCTCAACAGTCCACTCCGAAAGCACCCACCAAGCAATGAAATCTCGCTTCCCTCGACATTGTACACCACTCCGGTAGGGGGAAGTATTACGGCTTATCTTCACGAGTGGCACTCTATCACAAGAGACAAATGGGTGCTCAATATTGTCGAACATGGCTATTCTCTTCTTTTCAAACAGCCTCCACCACGCTTGCCACCAACCAAAGACAATCCATCTCATCTCAGCTTGCTACGCAAGGAGGCTCTCGCCCTCCTAAAAAAGAATGCCATAGAAAAGGTTCCACCTGCACACAGAGGACAGGGGGTCTACTCCCGTTACTTTCTAGTGGCAAAGAAGGGTCGAGAGGGCGTTTTCAGGCCAATTCTGGACCTACGGCTGCTGAACAAATACATAAGGAAGCAGAAGTTCAGAATGCTAGCGCTTCACCAGATTTTCCCTCAACTGCATCAGGGAGACTGGATGTGCTCCATCGACCTACAGGATGCGTACTTTCATATCCCAATAGCTCCCAAACATCGAAAATTCCTGCGCTTCCGAGTAGCGTTACAGCATTACCAGTTCAGAGTTCTACCCTTTGGCCTGAAATCTGCCCCAAGAGTTTTCTCGAAATGTATGGCAGTGGTGGCGGCACATCTCCGAAGACAAAGGATATACATATATCCATACCTAGACGACTGGCTACTAAAGGCTTCTTCTCCGGAGCAGGCGAGAAGCCATCGGGACATTGTACTAGGAGTTTGCGAAGCTCTAGGTCTTCAGGTCAATTACCAGAAGTCAACCTTGATTCCAACGCAGAATCTTCACTACCTAGGAGCTATGATAAACACAGAACTCCAAAAAGTGTATCCTTCGGAGGAACGACTATCCTCAATAGACAGGAAGTGCCAGGACCTGTTGAGAGCCAGCGCACCTACGGCACGTCAGGTGACATCACTGCTGGGCTCCATGGCATCGTGCATTTTTATTGTCCCAAATGCCAGATTCCACATGAGACCCCTCCAAGAGGCATTGGAGACCAACTGGAGCCAAAGAACAGGTCGCTGGGAGGACACGGTGCGGCTACCAGCGGTAGCACTTCAGTCATTGAGATGGTGGATGCACAGACCTCACCTGTCAGTGGGTGCTCCTTTTCACCAGGTGCTTCCATCCGACACCCTAGTAACGGATGCATCTCTTCAGGGATGGGGGGCTCATTTGGGTCCTTTTCAAGCGCAGGGTCTGTGGTCAGACAAGGAAAAGCAGTACCACATCAATCTGCTAGAACTCAGAGCGGTCCATCTGGCTCTCAAGTCTTTCATACCGCTAATTCAGGGGAAAACTCTCTTGATACAGACGGACAATACAACCACGATGTATTACTTGAACAAACAAGGGGGAACGAGGTCCCTACCCCTATCGCGAGAGTCCCAAGCGATATGGCATTGGCTCCTGGCCAGAGGAATGTCAATTACAGCAGTTCACCTGCCAGGTCAGCAGAACGTGGAAGCAGACTTTCTAAGCAGACACCTGGAGGACGTTCACGATTGGGTCCTACACGGCGAAGTCGCAGAATACATCTTCGCGCAATGGGGTCGGCCTCAACTGGATCTCTTCGCAGACGAAGTAAACAAGAAATGCCCAGACTTCGAATCCAGGTTCTACCGTCCGGGATCTCGAGGGAATGCCCTGTTGATCGACTGGTCAGGGATATTTCTTTACGCTTTTCCGCCGATTCCCCTCATTCCGGCAGTGATCAGCAAACTTTACAGATCCAGGACCAGAATGATTCTTATAGCGCCACAATGGCCCCGACAGTTCTAGTACACGGATCTCCGCAACCTGTCGGAAAAACCTCACAGGAGGCTGCCGTGCAGACCGGATCTTCTGAGCAGAATGGAGGGCAGGATTCTACATCCCAACCTACCCTCTCTGAGCTTAACAGCATGGCTCCTGAATTCCTGCAGTATGGGCACCTAGGGCTCTCGCAGGAGTGCATGAACATCTTGAAAGAGTCCAAACGGCCTTCCACGCGGCGTTCTTACGCTTTTAAGTGGAAGAGATTCTACATATGGTGCTGTCAGAAAGGTCATAATCCCATACGGGCGCAGGAGGATGTCATACTCTCCTATTTGCTTCATCTAGCGAAGTCCGGTCTGCAGGTATCATCTATTAAGGTACATTTGTCTGCTATTACAGCCTATCGCAAGTCACCTTCTCAGGAATCCTTCTTTACAAAACCTGTAGTCAAGGATTTCTTAGAGGGTTTGAAGAAAGTTTTTCCATCAATTCGGAGGCCTTCTCCTCCATGGGAACTGAACATAGTCCTAGAAAAACTTATGGGCCCTCCTTTCGAGCCTATACATAAGGCCTCTTTACAACACCTTACGTGGAAGACGGCTTTTCTAGTGGCCATTACTTCAGCGAGGAGGGTCAGTGAAATCCAGGCCTTGTCTTCAAAAGAACCGTACACGGTTTTTCATGACAATAGAGTGGTTCTTCGAACTCACCCATCTTTCCTTCCGAAGGTGGTGTCAGAATTCCATATTAATCAGACCATATCTTTACCGACGTTCTTTCCCAATCCGGAGACTCCGGCAGAGAAAGCATTGCACTCATTAGACTTGAAAAGAGTGCTGAAATTTTATCTGGACAAGACAAAATCGATTAGACACTCTAACCGCTTGTTTGTAAACTATGGTCATTTAAGGACAGGAGAGGCAGCATCTAAGCGAACAATATCAAGATGGATAGTTTCTTGTATTGTTAATACTTACCAGCTAGCTAATAAACAATTACTAGCGCGGCCTAGAGCGCATTCCACAAGGGGTAAAGCGGCTACTGCTGCTCTCCTTAACAATGTTCCGATATCTGAGATTTGTAAGGCTGCTACATGGAAGTCTGTCCATACGTTTACAAGACATTATTGTTTAGACTCAGATGCAAGAGCGGATGCCCAAGTGGGGCAGGCCTCTCTAAGAAATCTATTTGCGTAAGACATATCTATTCCTGCACTTCTATCGGACAGTCCGCTGGGTTTAGGGATGGGCTTGCTAATCTATTCACTGTTTATGACTATTGATGAGGATCCCCTGGAAGAGAAGGATAAGTTACTTACCTGTAAATCCTAGTTCTCTTCCATGGGTATCCTCATCAAAGTCATAAACAACCCACCCTCCTCCCCGGACGCACGTCTCCTAGAAGTGCAGGACAGACTGTGTCTGGAATCAGTTATACAAATTGTCACCGTAAAAAGAACTGACCTAACTGTGAACCAACTGTCACCTTTCCTTCACCCCTGAGGCATGGTGGGATACTGGAGGTGCTCAGGGTCTTAAAGGCACGGTGCCAAAGTTTTTATGGTTCTCCTGTGTTAACCTGCATGCAGCCTATTGGCTAAGAATGCTTCATTGTTTTTCAATGCAGTTTTTTCTATTTTTTCTCTAGAGTTTGCTACTGCTTACTTCCCTAAGCCTAGTTTTAGGAGCTTGGGTACATATTTATGCTCTATTGTAGTATTTAATATTAAAAAAAAAAAAAAAATAATAATAATAATAATAGAAATAAAGCATTTTAGCCTGTTTTTAACATGATAGCCTGCATGACTGTTTGTTACACATGTATAATATGTGTATATTTTATATATGCTCCGGGGTCCCCGCACAAGGGCGGGAATATTCAATGTTTATGACTTTGATGAGGATACCCCTGGAAGAGAACTAGGATTTACAGGTAAGTAACTTATCCTTCTCTGCGCATGAGAATCTCATGAGGTGACAGTCCTGTCTTCCTGTCAGGTGTGTTTCTCATTGACATCAACACTAAAGGCAATGCATTGGGCCATTTCAAATTCATAGCTGCATACACTTTTGCAATTCTTGACTTCAAGGTACCGTTCATCTGCTCCACCAGTGCTGATGCTTCAGGGCGGTACCTGCAATACAACTTCTGCTCAATGTTCAATGCTGCACACAATAATTTAATCATCTCTTTGTTGAAGTGACTTCCCCTATCTGATTCTAAAGAGATAGGAAACCTGAAACGCGGTATCAGTTCCCTAAGCAACAATTTTGCTACTGTGAGGTAGTAAGGTTTTCTTTGTCTAAGGTACGCTTCAATCCAGTGACCAAAGATGCAATCACCTTCATATATATCAAACCTCCACACACAGGCATCTCAATAAAACCCATCTGCATTCTCCTGAATGGGCCTCCTGCTCTTCCAGTGTTGCTCAAGTTAACCACTGTCCCTTTCCCGCATTTAACTGCTGACAAATGACACAACGATGGCAAACTGTTTCAGCAACTTGTCTAAACTTTGGGTTGAACCGATGAATTTTGCACAATGTGTGCCTGACCATAATAGTACCTTTCCATTTGAGACAACAGGCTATTTGGCAAAACCAATTGCCCCTCCTCAGAAACCCACAATTCATCTTGTCTTTGAACACATTTTAATTTGCTCCATGAACGTTTCTCCTCTTTGTCGACATTACTCTCTAAAGATTTTAATTCTTCCAAATTGTCAATTACTCTCAATGCATAACTCGTACATGTTGGGTCTTCTTCAGGTAACAGTTCCCACTTGTCCTTGAACGATATACAGTTCAATGCACAAAACCTTGCGACTTGATCCGCATATCCATTTCCCAATGACACGTAGTCCTGCGACTTTAGATGTGCACTGAATTTCACCACGGCAATCTTTTCAGGCAATTGAATTGCATATAACTGTTCTTTGATTCTCTCACCATTTCTCACTGGTGAACCAGAAGAGGTCAGGAAACCTCTCCGTGACCACAATTGACCAAAATCATGAACTATTCTGAATCCATATTGGCTATCCGTATAGATAGTAACTCTCAATTGAGCAGTACATGACACGCTCTAGTAAGAGCGACCAACTCTGCTACCTGGGCAGAATACACTCGTTGAAGCCAGGAAGCTTCTAAGGTACCTGTAATTGTGCACACAGCATATCCTGCTCTCAATGTCCCCGTGTTGTCTCTCAGACATGAACCATCAACAAAAATAATTTGGTAATTTCTTCCAATCTGGTATCTCTAATGTCAGGTCTCGGTTTTGTGCACAACTCAGTTACTTCGCGACAATCATATTCAACATCCTTCTCTTTCTCAATTTTAGTAGTTTCACTTGGAAGTAAAGTTGCCGAGTTCAGCACTGTACATCTTTTCAGTCTCGTGTTTGGTGATCCCAAAATACTGTATATGGTGGTGGTCGATCTCTCAATATCTGTGTAAAAAGATCTTCAGCATCTGATTCCTCCTCTACTACTGAAGACCTTCTAGCTTCCTTGCTCTCAGACAGACTTTTATTAGTCTTCCTAGTTGCCTTCTTTCTTCCCGTCTCATCCTCCTGCGTAATAGCTGGAAACAACTTAACTTCCTGCAAAGTCACTGATCTCCATTTCTTCTGCTCCCAATCCCATCTTGCTTCCGCTAAAGACTTTTCTACTCTCCTCATTCTTTTCTCGAACTTCAACTGCTGTTGCTGTCTGGCTACCAGCTCCTAATCTGCTAATGCCTCAAACTGTGCTGGTCTCGGAAGGGGCTTTGATTCATACAGCACCATCTACAATTGCTCCAAAATCCTCAAATTGAACATCCCATTTTCAGGAAACGCTAAGTTCCTATTTTTCTGTCAACTTGCACCATTGCTTTATCCAAAGACATGGCGCGACACCTCTCTCTTCTATTACAATGTAAGCCGGTCTATTCTCGGGCGGCGTAGGCTCTCCTACACTCGCTTTAATGTACGTATCTTCCCTTAGGGCACTTCTCAACGCCTTGAAAAACGTCATCTTTTCTACTATTTTTTGCTCACATCAGGAAATGACTTTTAATCCCAAGATTCCTTTCACCCACATTTTCAACCAATTGCCTCTCACGGACGGCTGCCAATCCGTGCACGACCCTTCTCACTAAAAAAACCTATCCCAGCGCGGCTCCAATTATGTCACACTCACACGTACTGCAGCTGACAAAGTCTTGCGGCTCGTCCTCCTAAACTTTAATCCACACAAAACTAATGCAAAATATTGTGAGCACTAATCATAAACCAAAACCCAAAACAAATCTGCTGGTTTACTACAGGGAAGGTAACACAATTGCTTCAGAAACCTTATGGATTTTCACTGATGGCTCTTTCGCACATGCAGCTATTCCTCTTTCTCGGTCTCCCAGATTCGCAAGCAAAATTCAACCTGCAAATTTTACTCTCAACTGATCAGCGGGTATGTCCTGGTGCACATAGGACTCGCCAAATCTCAGTCTAAATTTTCTCTCACCCACTTTAACTCACACACTGACTTGTTGACCACGCCTGAATCAACCTCCTAAACCAGACAAATTACAACATATAACCAATTGTCTCATACACTTTTCAATATACTCTGGAGTCTTAGACCACGCAGGGTCTGTACATCAACAACCACGTGGACAATTTTTTAGCACGAAGCACCACACAGATGTGAAGTTCGACGACTTCCTTACTCTCACACTGCGGAGTACACACACTCCTACTAAAACTTAATTTGGAGTACGCAACTCCCTAAAACCTCGCAAACCTTAAAATTCACCTACAATTTGCATAAGCTGTGCAAGCGCAATCTATTTCTTCCACACTAGAACACCAAGAACATACTCAACAACCCATTAGCAGGATCCAGGATCTGGGAAAGTCCTTTCTAGGCTTAAGGGGACATCATTTTCTCTCCAGTTATCATTATTGAAAAACAAAATCCAAATCTCAATAATAGTGAACTCTCAAAAGGACCTACTTTAAACCGCTACCATCCCTGGTAACACCTGTCACTGTATACTGCACGTATATGATAGGCTCCTAGGGAGACGAATCATCGATCTCTTTACCACAGCTAACACCTTATACCGGACCCCTATGGCAAGCTCTTAAAGAGATATAACCATCAGTCTGCTACCATAACTGTTAGCGCGTCAGACCTTAATAAGTAAACTTACAAGGAGACGAGATTAGGTCGATGAACCTTTTGACTCGTTTAAGAAGTTCTTACCATAACTCCAGTACATAATCAATAAATATAGGAAGTTGGCTCTGTATATACTATCTCAAAGTAAGAAATAGTGTGCACAGAGTCCAAAGGTTCCCCTTAAAGGTAAGATAGTGGCAAAATTAGATCATTCTAATGCTCTATTTCGTGGTAGTGTGGTCGAGCAGTAGGCTTATCAGAGGGTAGTGTTAAGCAATTGTTGTACACACACAGGCAATAAATGAGGAACACACACTCAAAGACTTAACTCCAGGCCAATAGTTTTTATATAGAAAAATATATTTTCTTAATTTATTTTTAGAACCACAAGTTCAAGATTTGAAGTAAATACATAAAATGCAAGGTACCCCACATAGGTAAGTTAGGAACTTTGAATTAGAGCAGTAACAGACACATTTTTAGTTAAAATGGTAATAAGCTGTTTTAAAAGTGGACACTGCAAAATTCAACAGTTCCTGGAGGAGGTAAGTAATGGTTAGTTTGTCAGGTAAGTAAAGCACTTACAAGTCTAAGTTCCTGGGCATAGGCAGCCCACCTTTGGGGGTTGAAGGTAACCCCAAAGTTACCACACCAGCAGCTCAGGGCCGGTCAGGTGCAGAGGTCAAAGAGGTGCCCAAAACACATAGGCACCTATGAAGAACAGGGGTGCTCTGGTTCCAGTCTGCCAGCAGGTAAGTACCCACGTCCTCGCACTGGTTTTGTAGAGCACTGGGGGGGACACAAGAAGGCACACAAAACACACCCTCAGCAGCTCAGGGGCGGCCGGGTGCAGTGTGCAAAGCAGGCGTCGGGTTTTGTATTGGATTCAATAGAGGGACGCGGGGGCACTCTAGCGGTGCAGGAAGGGCACAGGGGGGCTTCTCGGGCCAGCCACTGTCTGGGCTAGGCAGAGGGTCGCCTGGGGGTCACTCCTGCACTGAGGTTCGGTTCCCTCTGGTCCTGGGGGCTGTGGGTGCAGTGCTTGGTCCAGGCGTCGGATTCCTTGTTACAGGCAGTCGTGGTCAGGGGGATCCTCTGGATTCGCTCTACATGCGTCGCTGTAAGGGCCCACGGGTTGTATGGGGTTACTCACGAGGTCACAGTCGCCTGGGAGTCCTCCCTGTAGTGTTGGTTCTCTGGAGCTCGAGCCGGGGGCGTCGGGTGCAGAGTGTGAAGTCTCACGCTTCTGGCAGGAAGAGTGAAGTGTTTAAAAGTTGCAAGAAAGTTGCTATGTTGTTGCTGTTGTTGAGCAGAGCCGCTGCTCGCTGGAGTTTCTTCATCCTTTGGTTCAGGGCAGTCCTCTGAGGCTTCAGAGGTCGCTGGTCCCTGTCGAATGCATCACTGTTGCAGTTTTCTTTGAGTCAGGAGACAGGCCGGTAGGGCTGGGGCCAAAGCAGTTGTTGTCTCCGTCGTCTCTGCAGGGCTTTCAGGTCAGCAGTCCTTCTTCTTGTTTCAGGTTGCAGGAATCTGATTTCCTGGGTTCTGGGGTGCCCCTAAATACTAAATTTAGGGGTGTATTTAGGTCTGGGGGCAGTAGCCAAAGGCTACTGTCCTGGAGGGTGGCTACACCCTCTTTGTGCCTCCTCACTGTGGGGAGGGGGGCACATCCCTAATCCTATTGGGGGAATCCTCCAAACTCAAGATGGAGGATTTCTAAAGGCAGTGGTCACCTCAGCTCAGGACACCTCAGGGGCTGTCTTGACTGGTGGGTGACTCCTCCTTGTTTTTCTCATTATCTCCTCCAGCCTTGCCACCAAAAGTGGGGGCAGTAGCCGGAGGGGCAGGCATCTCTACTAGCTGGGATTCCCTGGGGTGCTGTAACAAAAGGGGTGAGCCTTTGAGGCTCACCGGCAGGTGTTACAGTTCCTGCAGGGGGAGGTTAGAAGCACCTCCACCTAGTACACGCTTTGTTCCTGGCACAGAGTGACAAAGGCACTCTCCCCATGTGGCCAGCAACATGTCTGATGTGTGGCCGGCTGGCAGAAACTGGTCAGCCTACACTAAAAGTCAGATTGGTATTCAGGGGGCATCTCTAAGATGCCCTCTGGGTGTATGTTACAATAAATTGCACACTGGCATCAGTGTGCATTTATTGTGCTGAGAAGTTTGATACCAAACTTCCCAGATTTCAGTGTAGCCATTATGGAACTGTGGAGTTCGTGTTTGACAAACTCCCAGACCATATACTCTTATGGCTACCCTGCACTTACAATGTCTAAGGTTTTTCTTAGACACTGTAGGGGCATAGTGGTCATGCACATAAGCCCTCACCTGTGGTATAGTGCACCCTGCCTTAGGGCTGTAAGGCCTGCTAGAGGAGTGACTTACCTATGCCACAGGCAGTGTGAGGTTGGCATGGCACTCTGAGGGGAGTGCCTTGCCAACGTAGTCATTTTCTCCCCACCAGCACACACAAGCTGTGAGGCAGTGTGCATGTGCTGAGTGAGGGTTCCTCAGTGTGGCATAAGACATGCTGCAGCCCTGTGAGACCTTCCCTGGCATCAGGGCCCTTGGTACAAGGGGTACCATTTACAAGGGACTTATCTGAGTGCCAGGGCTGTGCCAATTATGGAAGCAAAGGTACAGTTTAGGGAAAGAACACTGGTGCTGGGGCCTGGTTAGCAGGGTCCCAGCACACTTTCAATCATAACAGGCATCAGCAAAAAGCAAAAAGTCAGGTGGTAACCATGCCAAGGAGGCATTTCCTTACAATAATCAGTTCATAATAATCGATAAACATAGTAATCAACAAAATCAATAATCAATGGAGTCAGTAAATGTCACGCACCATGACCTTTCAGCCATGAATAACCACACCTTTATTAAAAGTTTTATAAGTTTATTTCCCTCATATTAATAATACTAAAGTCATGTAGATTAATCTAAAAAACAAATGACACACATATGAACAATACTGGTTGTCCGAAGCGGCGAAAGAAACGCAATCTAGTCAAAGCTTGAGTCACAACACATTCTAGTGCTACAATGCAAATCAATAGCAGAATCGGTAAAGATATAACATACATAGAATTCAGCAAGATAACTCGTCAAACATTAGTCCCTGTAATTCGTCAGTTCATTTGAGTGCCCTCAACTAACGTCAGATTAGCATCAGCATGTTGGGCTTCATGCCAAACAAATTTAGAAAACAAATTTAGAAAAAAATCTACCTATGGATCTATCAAACCAGCACAGTTGGAATAAAATGCATAACAGTCAAATTTCGTCATATCTACCTAGCAAGCAGAATCAGTCTTCGTCCTCAGGTCATCAATCGATCAGCAAAGCATCAGGCTCTCAGTCAGAGAGTATGAGCCCAATGACAGATGAATCTCGAATCTCTTCTAAAGTCTCTTCTCTCTCAAAATCACAGTAATACTGAGATCTAAAATCTGAATGACTCTCCTCTGTTGCGTTGTTATATCAAAGTCATCTAAACTATCCCTTAATTCCCTATTGGCCAGTTAATCATACGTTTATATTCTACCCAATAATATTTTGACTCCAAATCTATGAATTCTAATATTTCACTCTTCACATGAAGTTGATTGGTTCACTTTACAATGTCCTCATCATCCGGCTCATCAGGTAACAATAATGTTGCATCTTCAGCTCCAGTCAGTGTCTTCATTGTTCTCGTCCTGGGAAAGTATATCTCACACACATTACACACAAGCTGTTTCTCTAGCGGGAACATCATCTCCTGTTAGTCTGTTCTCACAAAAGGCTTCTGTTAAGCACTTTTAACAAGACAATGGACATTTCACAGTTTAGTTCACTCTGTCAGCAATTTTATTAAGCCGCTAAGAAATACAGCTTCTGCATGAGGCCTGGCAAAATAGGTCAAGACTCTCGCTAAGTTAAGCCTACAATTAATAAAACTAGAGCATACTTCATAACCCTTAATATGACATACTACTACATTAGTCTAGTACATTTTCAATATTTCTTAAGTATTAATCATTAATTAGTAAATGTTGTGAACACTGGTCCATTCTCCGAGGTCACATTTTCAAACGTGTGCATTATTTTTCTACGTTATTCATTTTCTACAAAAATTCATTATTCAAATTATATAAATACTCATTCATAATTTCTTAGTTAAAACACCTGCTCTAGCAGAGTCTACGTGACTGAACTGAGTATCCTGAGAGGTTATATTGGGATATGTAGTTTAAAGTTTTTATTGAATGTTACTGGCTGCTGTTTCTTCCAGTAAAAGAAAGAGAAGCATAATCTGAGCCTCTGGTCCTGACGTAGACTCCGACTTTAGGGTTCACTGACCTGCTAGATCGTGATCATCGCTTTTCGGCCCAGCCAGCGGAATGTAAAGGGGTTGGTGTAGTATGACGAACAGCCCTCGCTCTCCTCCTTGTCTCCGGAGAGCTTGGATTGTTCTGGGCTCCATTTATCCTATGGCATACAAGTGGTGGCCGGCAGCTTTAGGAGGGAGGGGGGGCAGGCGGGAAGCACAAACACACACACACACACTCATTCTTTCACACAGACATGCACACACGCATTCACATCCATTAACAACACTCATAACATTCAAACATGCACGCACGCACCAAACATTCATTTTAAATCACACACACACACACACTTACCTTCAGCCTCGATGTCCCAGGAGGGTTGGGACTGCTGCCTTCCCTCATTGGCTAACCCTAGGTCAGCCAATGAGGGAAGGCAGCAGTCCCAGCCTCGTCACAGAGTGGGATGGGGTCAGTGACACTGCTGACCCCACCCCACTCTGTGACAAAGTGTCACTGATTGACACTCGCCCTGGGTGCTTCAGGGCTTAAACCTAAAGCGCCCAGGTCGAAGTCAATGGGTGACGCTTTCCTCGTCACCCAGGGGAGGGCCTCGAGGCACCTTTGCTGAGCCGAGGAGGTCACGCCCATAGGAGCTGTGACCTCCTCAGCCCAGCAAAGTTCAGCTCAGGCAGCCAGGAGACTGCGCAAATCGTGCATGTCTCACTCCTGGCTGTCTGAGCTGAAAATGAAGAGTGTCTGTCAGGCTGACCTTTGTTCAGCCTGACAGACACTCTTCATGAGGGACAAAAGGTGGGGGGGCGTGGCCCATCCGCCCTAAAGGACGGGCCGCGCCTGATGTCGTAGTACACCAGATTGAAACGCAGCCATTCTCAAGTTTCTCACCCACCTGTACCATTGATTCAGCCCAATGCTAGAGCCCTAGCTCCCTCTAGTAGAAATAACAGATTACTGCAGGCAGTGTGATTTTCCAGCTTCATATAAACAATTAATCCACTATCTCATGACTATAAACCTCCACCATCAGACTCTAATCTATGTCCAGGCTGAAAGCAATAAGGGATCTGTTATTTTCAGAAGCCCTTAAAAAAGGAGGTCGTAAAATAAAGGACCCCCTCCCCCAGTCACAGGTATGTCTTCAGTTACAATGGATTCGTTAATGGCCGAACTTAAAAGAATTCGATCCTCGTGTGACACTGTGGAACAAATTACCGCTGGCACCAGTAAAGAAGTTAAGACACTACATGTAGAACTAGTGACCTTCGAACCCAACTTCATCATACAGAGCGGCGGCTTGAAAACACTGAAACTAAACTCTGTGAGACCACAGACTGGGGAGACGAGCTCCGGCACCTCAAAAAGAAAGTCTCCAAACTGGAAGACAGATGATGGGGAAATATGCACATTTCTGGCAGACCAGAAGCCGTAGAAGGAACGGACATGATCACTGAAGTTGTTGTCACTGGACTTTTGACCACCCCTGGAATTTCAGAGGACTCAGACTGCATAGAAGACACCAGTTCCAACGTAACACTCCCCGCCCTGTTTTATCACCTGTCTTCTGAGAAACCAGTATGCATGCCAAATATTAAACGTTCTCGAAACATACCCTTATATCTACAATGGGCATCTAGTGGGGCTATTAATCCAATATACCGGCCCACAAAGACCCAGATTCCAGTTTCTGTCTCACGCATTCACTAGACACTGCAACCTGCTTGACCATCAGCAGTCGAATGCCATGTCATATAAGAAATGCAGTGTGGCCATCCTTGTCAACAAGCATCTCTCCGGCTGGATTCTCAAATCACGCACACATTCAAATGGAAGGTCCAGTTTTGCTAAATTGAAAGTAGAAGACCACACATTTATAGTAGAGTCAATATAGGCCCCAGTACTCACAACACGGATTATTTTCGAAGCTTAACACATTGTTTACTGAATTTAAACTCTCCAGCCTTATGATTTGAGGGGACTAGAATATAACAATTGACCATGTTACACATTGACCAGGCCACCCGGACATGAGGAGCTCCGCTGATAGGGGCTTCCTGAGAGATCTGTTGACAGATCATATCCTGTTGCAGTCATGGTGCTTGCTCCACCCAACAAGCAGCGTGTCTTTCTTGTGTGCATGAGACAGAAACAAGAATAGACTACTTTCTGTTAACTAATGTAATGATGCCGAGAATCCACCAAAGTGGGACCACTTTCCAATTACGCCGATTACGCCCCCGTGTTTTTGCTGCTGCACATGATTGTCTTCTCCAAAACCAAGAACTGAAGAATTAATTCTTCCAACTATAAATTTCACAAAGAAAAAAAAACAGATGGAACAATCTCAAAGCTTCCTTCGTTTCAATGAACACTTGCTAACCTCCCCAAAACTACTGTGGGCAGCCGGTAAATCTTACATCTACGGCCTGGTGCTGCGGGATTCCACAACTCTGGCAGGCATACGCAGTTTTCGACAGGCTATAGACAGAGACGCAGCAATAGCATGGGAGAACACGGGGATCTCCTGCATGGGAGTCCTGTTCCGTGACTGTTCTTCGATTCACTGTTGGAACAATTTAGGCTCTCAGCTGGTCAAGTTTTGATTCACAGAGACCTCACAGCGAACCCCCTTCGCTAAATTCTGTTCCAAGTGAGAGGAAGACATCGTACATCCCCTCGCAGCAAAGGAATGAGAGCTAACTATCTCCCTATCACACAAAATCTCATGGAATGCCAGATTCCAGTGCATCCAGTGTCAGATAATGCACCAAGCATACCAAACACCACATATACACAATCGTCCCGTTAGCCTCTCGCAATTGCCCTCGTTGCGAAGCCCCACATGTGACTGTAAGGCATGTTTTGGGACTGCCGGCCATTCAGCTCTTCTGTGACGCTGTCTGCACTGCCGTGTGAGCTGTCATTGGTTGGCACGAACTGTGCATGCTAGAGCGCTGCATGCCTGTGCTATATCGGCACCCAAAGACTGGATGAGTAACAAACGAATTCCTAGATGTGGTCCTGCTCATTGCTAGAAGATCCATCCCTATGTGATGGAAGGTAACATCACTGCCATCAATGCCAGGTCTGGCTCAGTGGCACGCCATGGTGATACGCTGGGTCAGGCACTGGGTTGCATTGCAACATGAGGAATTGAGAGGCCTACGTAGAAGCCCCATTGCTTCGCTGTGGGACGAGTTACTCCTTACCTTCAGAGAATGATTGCCCTGGATGGCATTCACTATGGTTGACTGCCCAACAGAGATGGATTGCAGGAGGTCAATAGCCTCCTCACTCAGGTCAGCAGTGCTAACTGGGGCAGGGCCTGAGGTGTCTGGGGCGAAGGAGATGCCCACCCTCCTGGGTGAGCGGGCACGGGAAACTCTCTGAGGGGCTGCTGGGAGGGCGGTGCTGGTACGGGGGTGGTGGCTGTACCTGTAGTTGGGGTGGCCACAGAGGTGTCTGTCACCACTAGGGAGCTTCCATCAGAGGAGGTATCACTTTCAGAACTGTCCCCTCCTGTCTCCGCCATGGTGCTCCCCTCGCCAACTTCCCGCTGGTGCCCTCACCGTTGGTGGATTCGGCCTCAAGGGCCCTGTGGGATGCAGCTCCCTCCATCGTCAGTGCCTCTGCTCCTCCGCCAGATGATGCTAATGCACAGAAGGACAGGATGACAAAACAAAAAGGGGGGTGGAAGAGACAGAGGATACAGTTGGTCAATAGCAGCAACAACACCACCATTGGTGTACACAACACACAGGGAACAGCTCTAGGCACTAGGCAATGCACTACCAGTCACAATGCTAGTCACCAGGCTATGGACAGTAATACCTAACGCTAGTTGCAGCATACCTGAGACCCACAGAGCCCTGCCCAGTAGTGGATGCCCACTAGATTGTTCGGAGGTGGAGTTCATCAGCCCCTGCCAAACATGGAACCTACCCTGCAATGTCCGGCCTGGCCTAGGGGCACCAAAAGGCACACATCACCTACACAGAGATCACTCCACCACACGCAAGTAATATATTGGGAACTGTACTCACCCCCTTGTGGCTACTGTGATACCCTCAAGCGCCCATCCAGCTCCTGATAGGCCACCGCCAGTATGCGGAACATCAGGGGGAGTCAGGGTTCGACAGGCACCCCTTCCTCGTTGGGAGGCCATCACCAGCTGGGCCTCCGCCGTCTTCCGTGCCCAGCATCTCAGGTCCTCCCACCGTTTGCGACAGTGGGTGTTCCGCCTGTCGTAGACCCCCAGGTTCCGCATGTCCTTGGCGATGGCATGCCATATACCCTTTTTATGATGGGCGTTGACCTCCAGGGAAATACACATAGGAAAAGGTATCAGTCAGACCGTCCTGCCTGTTACATTCATGGCCCACCATAGCCCTCACATCCCCTTACGCACAGACATTGCCCACCATACATGCAGCACGCAGCCCAGGGCCCTTCCTCAATCCCCCCCCACACAATGCCCTCACACATAGCACTCAATGCATTCATGCCCCATGCATCGTGCTCACAGTGTACTCACCTGTTGGTCTGGAGGCCCAGACAGCATTCAGTACTAGTGTAGGACCCCATCCACCAGTCTTTCCAACTCCGCCGCGGTTAAGGCAGTGGCCTTTCCCCAGTGACACGAGCCATGGTGGGTTCCAGACACAGGTCACAGCAGCACTTGCAGTGTAGGTCCTCTCCTGTTGAAGGTCAGGTAGCAAGTGAGTGAACAGATAGAAAATGGTGGTTACATCCGCGGCAGTGCGTACCGTCACCGCCGGCGTACATCACCATTGGCCACTGTAACCCGTAGGGCCCAATGGTATCCAATGAGGAGTTGTACGGCAGTTCTCGACTGACTTCCACAACGGCGCACGTCAGTGGAATTACCTCATTTCCACACGCCGCTCCATACAGGACAGGCTATCGTCATTTAAGGGGGGGCAGGCCATGGCACCTAAATGCGGCACAGTACACATACGCACCATTTGGACATATACAACAATATACTGTTACAGTAACAACATGCAATGCAGTGTAGTAATTGGGAATATGGAATACTGAGCAGCTGCTCACTGTTTGCCCCCTAGATTGCAACCGCTGTGGATGAATAGGAGATGGAGATGGTGGACTTGGCAACAATGGAAGACAGGCCCATTATCCTGACCTATAGACTGGACAGGGCCACAATCACAGAGCTGTGTGCCCAATTGGAACCTGACCTGATATCTGCTATCTGTCACCCCACAGGATCCCCCTTCTTGTACAAGTCCTGTCTGTGCTCCATTTCCTGGCAACTGGCTCCTTCCAAGTGACAGTGGGCTTAGCAGCAGGAATGTCACAGCCAATGTTCTCAATAGTGCTGACCAGAGTGTTGTCTGCCCTGATTAAACACATGTGCAGCTACATCGTTTTCCCCCAGGTGGATGATTTGGCCACAGTGAAAGCTGACTTCTATGCAATGGGACATATCCCCAACATTATTGGGGCAATAGATGGTACACATATTGCCTTTGTCCCCCTCCGGAGAAATGAACAGGTGTTCAGAAATCAAAAGAGCTTTCACTCTATGAATGTGCAGATAGTGTGCCTGGTGGACCAGTACATCTCCCATGTGAATGCAAAGTATCCTGGATCTGTGCATGATGCCTTTATCCTGAGGAATAGTAGCATCCCATATGTGATGGATCAATCCAGAGACATCAGGTGTGGCTAATAAGTGAGCACATGGTCCCCACCCAGTGGATGTTGGTGTATAGGAATGGGGTTGGCCCTAAGGGTTAGTGTCTGGCTAACAGGTATCCCTCAGTATTTGCAGGTGACTCTGGTTACCCCAACCTCTCATGGCTACTGACCTCAGTGAGGAATGCCAGAACAAGAGCAGAGGAACGTTACAATAAGGCACATGGGTGAACAAGAAGAATTATGGAGCGAACCTTTGGCTTCCTGAAGGCCAGGTTTCGGTGCCTCCATTCAACAGGTGGTTCCCTGTGCTACTCACCCAAGAAGGTGTGCCAGATCATCGTGGCATGTTGCATGTTGCACAAGCTTGCCTTAAGTTGCCAGATGCCTTTTCTGCAGGAGGATGAGGCTGGAGATGGGCGTGTGGCAGCGGTGAAGCCTGTGGACAGTGACGAAGATAAGGCAGAGGATGAGGATGTGGACAACAGAACAGCAATCATTTAACAGTACTTCCAGTGACACACAGGTAAGACACTGTAACTTCACCTATCATTGAAGTTTTGTGTTGTAAATTTTAACTGTCAGGCTGATATTCCCACTACTATGGCCACTTACTGTACCCTTTGACATGTCTATTTACAGATATGTGTGCCCCACTCTGGCTCCTCGTGTATTGACTGCAGCAAACTACGGGTCATACCTAAGTATACATTACTGTACAGTTGAATTGCAATGTCTACAGATTGTGAAACAAATACATAGTACAATCACTTGACAGACTCAATACTTGTATTTGTTACAATTATGTTTATTCATGTGCTGATAAGTGGATGGGGTATTGCTATAGGCTGGTGGGGGTGGTGGAGGAGAGTCCAGGATAGAGTCCAGTCTATTTGTATCACAGGTGCATTGTCCAAGGGGACATAGGAAGTGGAGCAATGGCAGTTCAAGTTGGACAGGGTGACAGAGTGGGACACAAGGGTGACAGTCAGGAGAGTCTTATTTCCTGGCGGGGGTCTTGGCAATGTTCTCTGGCTTCTTCCTGGATCGCAGGGACCATTTGCGGGGTGGTTCTCCTTCTGCAAGGGGTGGAGTGCTGGTGGCCTGTTGTTCCTGTGGCAGGCCTCCTGTCCACTAGCATCAGCGGAGGTGGAGGGCTGTTCATCGGTTTGGCTAGTGTCAGGCCCCCGTAAGTGTGCCACTGCCTCCCTCATGGTGTTGGCCATGTCTGCCAGCACCCGTGCAATGGTGACCAGGGTGGTGTGGATGTCCCTCAGGTCCTCCCTGATCCCCAGGGATTGTCCCTCCTGCAGCCGCTGAGTCTCTTGCAACTTGGCCAGTATCTGGCCCATCGTCTTCTGGGAATGGTGGTATGCTCCCAGGATATTGCTGAGTGCCTGTTGGAGAGTCGGTTCCCTGGGTTTGTCCTCCCCCTGTCGCGCAGCAGTCCTCCCAGTTTCCCTGTTGTCCTGTGCCTCTGTCCCCTGAACCGTGTGCCTACTGCCACTGACCCCAGGTCCCTGTTCATCCTGTGATAGTGGGGTTGCCTGGAGTCCCTGTAGTGGTGGACACACTACTGATTGACGTGTCCTCGGGACAGAGGTATGGGCCCGCTGGGTGGGTGCTGTGCTGGTGTTTCCCGAGGGGGGAGGCTCTTTGGTGGTATGGGACTGTGCCCAGGTAACCGACTGTCCGGAGGTCCCTGATGGGCCAGGTAGGTCATCCTGATCCAGGCGAGCAGAGCTGCTGTCATCACTGTGGGCCTCTTCTGGGGGGGGGACTGGATGTTGCTGGCACCTCCTCTCCGGTGACGTTGTGTGGGGGACCTGTGGGGATGTAAATGCAGTGTTATTGTTTCTGCGTGTGACATCTTGTGTATGGGTGTGTTGGCCTCTATGGTTGTGAGTGCCCTGTCATCTTTACCTTGTGTGAGCAGTTATTTTGTGGGCTAGGTGATTCTCTCTAGTGTGCATGCTGTGGTGATGGGTGTCCATGCGGGGCTGTGAGTGGTGTCCATGCATTGGTGGTGCATGGAGTGCTGGGTACTGGGATGGGTGGGTTGTGATGCTGGGGTGTATGTGAGGTGGTGGGGTGATGGTGGTGAGGGCAGGGGTGGGGGTATGTGATGGCATGCAGGTAGGGGGTGAAAGTAATAGAGAGTTGCCTTACCAGAGTCCAGTCCTCCTGGTACTCCTGTCAGGACCTCAGGATGCAGAGTTGCCAAGACTTGCTCCTCCCATGTTGTTAGTTGTGGGGGAGGAAGTGGGGGTCCACCGCCAGTCCTCTGTACTGCTATCTGGTGTCTTTCTACCACAGAACGCACCTACCCCCGTAGCTCGTTCCACCTCTTCCTGATGCCATCCCTTGTTCTTTGGTGCTGTCCAACGGCGTTGACCCTGTCCATGATTCTCCGCCATAGCTCCATCTTCCCAGCGATGGATGTTTGCTTCACAAGTGATCCGAATAGCTGTGGCTCTACCCTGATGATTTCCTCCACCGTGACCCTTAGCTCCTCCTCTGTGAACCTGGGGTGTCTTTGTGATGCCATGGGTGTAGTGTGAGTGGTGTGTGTGAGGGTGTGTGGGGTGAGGTGTTGGGGTGTGTGCTGTGAGGTGCATGGATTGTGTGGGTGATGATGTTCTGTGGCTCGGGTTGTGTGGGTGCTCTAGCTGTATCTCTCTCTAGTGGCAATTTTTGTTAGTCGTAAAGTGATGTGGGTAATGTGGGTGTGTGTTTTATAGTGGTGTGGTATGTGTATGTGTGTCAGGTGTGTCTAGTTTGAATTGTCCAATGTGGTGTTGTTTTGTTAGTGTGTGTGTATTTTGAGCGCGGCGGTATGTACCGCCAACGGTTTCCCACGGTTGAATGTCCGCCGCAGTGATTCGTGGGTCATAATGTTGTGGGAGTAGTTCTGTTGGCGTAACAGTGTGGGTTTTGGTACCACCAGTTTATCACTGACCTTTGGGCTGGCAGACTTGTGTGTGTGTGTCTGTATAGTGACGGATTGCTATGTGTGGGTCATAATATGGGTAGCGGTATACCGCCGCGGTAGCGGTATGTTGGCGGCAGTCAGCATGGCGGTAAGCAAGACTTACCGCCAATGTCATAATGAGGGCCATTGTGTACAAACCTCCTTGTATGCTGTTGATATGTTGCATATCTGCACTAGGATGTAGAATCGCAAATTCAATAAAATTTGTTTTAAAAGTAAAAACAAGTGAATTTCGTGCCAGGAAAGTCATCAAGAATCCTCCCTAGAACCTTATTACAGCCACTTTGGCTGTTGAAGACCAGTCCAGAAGAAAAGGTGGCATTTTTCCTGGACACTGATGAGATCTTTGAAAGGGTAGAGTGGGACTACCTATTTCACCTTGTGGGTTGAATAGGCATTGGAGTCTGCGGACCCTTATGGTTATCCGGCATTAGAAGATCCAGAGGACAACGGGTATGAGGATATAGCAGATACCAATGCACTGGACACCTCTCCAGACAATGAGATGGTCTCTCCCCCTACCGTGGCTATGGAGAAGAGTGTTTCATTCGCAGTGGTGGTGTGAAGGGCAGCTGAGGTCCTCTACCTTACACTACCCTCAGTGGCAGTCAAGACAAACATGTTGATGGAGGTGCTTCAGCCAGGAGTTACCCCCATCTGGGCATTACTCCTATTCAGTGAAGCCCTTACCAACATCCTACTCAGGGCCTGGTCCAGGCCCATAGGACAATTGCCCACCTCCATCGCCCCACCCCAGTGGACCCCGGGTTCCTCCCCCAGCACCCCACCCTGGAGAACTTGGTGGTTTAGACTTCCACTTTCAAAATCAACCTGGAGCATTCCTTACCATGCTACCAAATAGGGAATTCCAAAAGATTTGATACCTTTGAGAAGAGGATTTTCTCTTCTGCCAGACTGGCATTGCGGTTGGTGAACACTACATGGTTCTTGGGCTGATACTCCCATATGATCTGGGTTGCCCATGATCTCAGAGGAGGCCTGAACCATACTCTCTCAATCAATTACTGATGGGTGGGATGCAGCCAAGTTCACTTTAACATGTGGGCTGGATACAACAGACTTATTGGACATAACAATTTCATTGTCGTTGGCCCGTAGGCGCTATGCCTGGATGCAAACCACTGGCTTTTCGGACAAGGTCCAGGCTTCGCTCATGGGCATGCCCTATGCTGGCTCCCATTTGTTTGCAGAGAAGGTGGACTCAACACTGAAGTTCTTTAAGGACAGCAGGGCTACAGCCAGGTCCTTGGGTCTTTCCATGGCCTCTTGCTAACCCTAGTCAATCTTCGACTCCTTTCGTGGCCACAGAAGTTGCTTTCAGCCCTGTCTCTACACATCCTGCCACCCCTGCCAGCAAATTTCACATTCTTTTCGTGGCCAAGGATGCAATTCCCACAGATCACATGGGACAGGTATCCAGGATCCACCTGGCAGCCTCCAAACCCCTTTAGTTTGCCCTCCAACAATACACGGCATCCAGTGGGGGGCAGGATATGCCATCACAGGATATGCCATTACCTGCACCACTGAAAGTCAGTAACATCGGAACCTTGGGTTTTGCAGCTCGTCCAAAGGGTCTACTCCCTTCCCTTTGTGACCACCCCTCAAACATCCCTCCTGCTTACGACAAGCTGACAGAGGACCACCTCTCCTTGCTCCGTCAGGAAGTGCTCTCTTGGCCAAGTAAGCTATATAGAGGATGCCAGCATCAGAAGTAGGGTATTATTGCTATTCATTCTACTTTCTGGTGCCCAAGAAGAACATAGGCCTTTGTCCTATTCTAGACCTACACTTCTCAATTTCTTCTTAAAAAAGGAGTAATTCAAGATGCTCATGCAAGTCCTGTCTGCCCTGGACCTGAGAGACTGGATAGTATAGTTGGGCTTGCAGGACGCATATTTTAATAGCCCCCTCCTGCCTGCCACAGATGTTGCCAACCGTTCACGATCAGCCAAGAGCACTTTCAGTTTGCTGTGCTCCACTTTTGGCATTACTAGCGCCCTCGGGTGTTCACCAAAGTGATGGCGGTGGTCGCAGCTCAACTGCAGAGGTTAGTAGTTCCAGTCTTCCCCTACCACAACGATTGGCTGTTGAAGATGGGTTTGCCCCAGGCAGTCGTCTACTACCGCCAGACTATGGCGAACCTTCTGCATTCTCTGGGTTCACTATCAACGTACCTGATTTCCTCTCAGATGCTCCTGTTCATCAGAGCTATTCTGGACAAGGTGCAGTTTCAGGCTATCCTCCCGAGAGGCGAGTCCAGGATATTCAGGCTATGATACCGATGTTTCAGCTTCTGGCCTGGATTTTGGTGAGACTGACTCTGAGGCTGTTAGGCCTCAAAGCTTCCTGCATCCTGCTAGTGACACATGCCCATTGACCTGAAGTTCCAGTGGGGGCAGTGTCATGAGCTTCTCTCCGACATGATCCAGATCTTGGAGGGAACTGCAAAAGACCTGCAGTGGGGCCAATGAAGCATGATTAGGTCAGTGGCAAACTTCTATCCCTTTCCCAGCCAGAGCTGACTGTAGTACAGATGCATCACTTCTGTGCTGGTGCGGCTGTATGGGAGAGGTGGAGATCAGACTATGGTCTTTGGCTGAATCTGGGCTCCACAGCAACCTCTTGGAGCTTCAGGGGACCCGCTTGGCATTGAAAGACTTTCTTCCTTCAATCAGGGAGGCTGGTACAGGTGTTTGCGAACAACACTACCGCCATGTGATATTACAAGAGACAGGAAGGGGTGGGGTCCTGGGGGCTGTGGATCCTTTGCGCCTTTGGGCATGGTTGGAACACCAGGGCATATCCCTAGTGGTTCAACACCTGGTGGGCTCTCTGAAAGCCAGCGCAGACAAACTCAGCTGTCAATGCCCAGCGGGTCATGAATGGCATCTCCATCCAGAGGTGGTGCAAGGTCTCTTCCTAGAGTGAGACTATCCTTGGCTAGATCTGTTCGCCTCTGCCGAGAATGCACAAGGTCATCAGTTTTGCGTGCTTTAGTTTCAAAGTCTGCTGTCGCTTGAAGACACTTTTTGTCTCAAGTGGAGCTCTGGCCTCCTGTATGCCTTTCCGCCAATACCACTCCTGCCCAGAGTTCTCAAGAAGATCAGGATTGACTGGGCCCAAGTCATTTTTGTGACTCCAGATTGAGCACTGAGAGTCTGGCACCCTGAGTTGTTGAACAATTGTTGGAAGGATCTTCTATTGCAGCAGCAGAGCAGGGTTATGCACCGCAAATGAAAATGCTTTGCCTTTATGGATGGTGATTGAGAGGCAACAGTTGAGAGCTTTAACCTTCTGCCCAAAGTCTTCAATGTTTTACTGGCAGCCAGGCATCCCAAACCCCAAGACGGCATATGCTTACTGTTGGAGCACGTTTGTGGCATGGTGTACAGATAAACATGTTAACCCTCTAGCTGCACCCCTTTCCCAGGTTCTTTTGTTCATTCTAGCCCTAGGCCAGAAGGGCTCTGCTTTGGGCAAGTTAAAAGGGTATCTTTCTGCCATTTTAACATTTCTGTGGTTGCCAGATCAGCCATCCTTTTTCATTCCCCTATTACACATACGTTCCTGAAAAGGTCTCCAGCATATGTTCCCACCAGTACCTTTCATTATGCCGCAGTGGGACCTCAACCTAGTTCTCACATTTCTGATGTGTGCCCCCTTTGAGTCACTACACAACTGTCCACTCACCATCACAGCGGCCTTCCGAGTGGCAAGAACACCTGTCCAGAAGGTCAGTGAGTTACAGACACTGTTAATACATCCTCCATACCTTGCCATCTATGGACTCGAGCATCCTTATTACGGAAGATGGTAACGCCCTTTCAAATAGGCCAGTCCATCACTCTGCCTACCTCTTACATTCCCTCTCACCAATCCAAAGAAGAGGAGAGACTCCTTTTTTGGCTGGTCCCAAAAAGATTGTTGTCATTCTGCCTTGAACGCACAAAAGAGTTCCGGGTGGATTGCCAACTCTTGTGGAGTACGTTGGAGCCAAGAAAAGGAAGGCGGTACAGAAACAGACCATCTCACAATGAATAGGGCTCTGCATTAAGATCTGCTACACAGTGTCCAAAATGCAACCTCCTTAAGGCTTGTGAGCTCATTCTACCAGAGCCAAGGCTGAAAGCATTGTGTTAGCCAATGGGGTTACGGTCATGGTTAGGCAGCAATGTGGGCTTTTTTGCACAGTTTTACAAACCGCATCTGTCTGGACAGTCAGGTCCGGTGTGAGGGTCACTTTTCCCATTCGGTCCTAATGGACTTTTTATTCTATTACGAACTGCAGCCCCACCTGCGAGGAGGTATTGCTAGGGTATGTATTCTAAGATAAAGAATCTGTGGGTAGAAGTCTCTATCAGAAAAGAAAGTTACTTACCTTCCATAATGCCTTATCTGGTAGGGACCCTATCTAGTCACAGATACCTTACCAACCTGACCATCCTCCTCCCTCTGCAAACAGATTGTAGAGGAATGGGTTGTCCTCTCTTTTAAGGGTGCAAGCTTAGCACTCCAGTTAGTGTTCTGTGTGGCTCAGCGCTTCTGGTGTGCAAAGTTGTAAAAAGAAACTGACGTCAGTGCACCAGGGTGGCTCTTATATAGGCATCATGCATGTCACTTCCAGTGCGGACAACGCTGAAAATGCCATGCTGAGCCAATCAATGGCTTTGAAAGCCAAATGGGAAATGGCCCTGCAGACAGACTATTCTATGAAATATTGGTCACACCTCCTACAATCACATGAAAAGGAGTTTAAGAGATGTTTCAGTCTCCTCTAATTGATGGCAATGTGACCAGCCTGGGGGAGACATGTGCCACATTCGTTGGTCCTGTTCAAACATACACCCTTTTTGGACTTCAGTATGGGATACGTACAAAATAACATGCTTTCCATAACACCCTCAACATCGCATTGAGTGACTCACTGGAGGTGTAGAGCTGGAGGTGGTGGGAAATGATGATGGTGTTGTAGTGCAGATGAGTGACTATACTTGAAACAGTCGTGCTGTAGTTCTGTGGTTTTTCTGCATGGGCTGGCAATAAGTGTTGTGGCTCCACGTTAAGTGATAGGAATGATGCACTGCTAGGGATGATGGTGTGGTGTGTACAGCAGTTGCCACTGCCAAGCAGGTATGGCGACTGTGCTGTTCGATGAAGGATCTTATGCTAGTCATCCAAGTGCTGGGATGGATTGCAGAACAGGAAGCTGGTGAAGTGCCGGGTGGTAGTATGGAACCTGGTGGTGGTGTTGTACTGTGATTGAGGTTTGCAGTGCTGAGGAAGGGCACAAAGAAATGCTTGGTGCTATGTAGAGGATGGAAGACTGTGTGGTGCAGAAGCTGTATGTGGGCAACCTGTGTTGTACTTCTGCTGCATAATGCAGCCCTAGAGGAGCAGTTTTTAGGTGAAAGTGCTGAGCTGGTGGAGGAGGTTCAGTTTTGCAGGAAAGTGACGTGGATCTGGAGTGCAAGGGTGGGGGTGTTGGCATAGCTGCTTGTGCTATCTGGTTGGTGGTGTGAGGTTAAGGCATTGTTGTGGTGCAGTGAAGGTTATGAGCTCCTGGGGGATTAAAATGCACATTGGCAGCAAGACCCTGCTCATGCAGGCCATTAGTATGTTCTGCCCTACCCAGGGGAAATCTGCAGTTAAACTACCCGGCCGACAGGAATACGGACAGAGTAAACTCACCCTCTTAATAGTGACTTTTATGACTGTGACCTTGTGATGCCGCACTTAACCGTGGGATCTTGTTTTTCGGCCGCGATTGGACCGTGACTCCAATTATCGGAGCGAGATCCTCTGTGTTTTTGCACAACATTTCATGCTCCTGGTCCCGTTGTCCTTACGTGTCTCTATGAGATTTCTTCTTGCTTGTTGGTGGTGGATTCCTCTTCTTTTCTTTTTCCTTCTTTTCTTCTGTTTTTTTCTGTGCACTACGTCCTTTTCTTTCTCCTGGTTTCCATGCTGTCTTCTTGTTGGTTTCCATGTTGTCTTCTTTCTGTTCCTTTTTCCCAGCGTGCCTTTTTCTTTTACACTGCTAATTTTTTCCCATTCTTTTCTATGGGCCATTCCTAATCCAAGATGGTGTTGTTTCCTCTTCCTGTGTTGTCACTTCCTGTCTTCCAGTATATAAGTCACTCAGATTGCCACGCCAAAAGAATCTGCGTTGTGAGACTACAATGGAAGGAAAAGAGGGAGATGTAGTAGAAAATGCACAAGCCATGTTGCAGACAGTCCAACAACAAGCTCAAGAATTACAGCAATTGTGGGCTGAAAATACTGCACTAAGACAAGTCCTGTCCACCCGGTCAATGGTTGTCCCACCCGTGTCTGCTGCTACACCTCGATATTCTGGGGATCCTCAGAAGATAAAAGAGTTTCTGGACACTCTAACGGTTTTCTTTGCCTTTCGTCCGCTACAATTTTGTTCTGATAAGGCTAAGGTGGGTTATCTGATCAGTGCCTTGTCTCGCCCTGCACTAGCTTGGGCGACTCTATTGGTCTCCGCGGAAGATCCTGTCTTGAATAATTATCCTGCTTTCTTGAAACTTTTCAAGCAGATGTTTGAAAGGCTTGGGTTAAAAGCAGTGGCAGAGGAGGCCTTATGTGATATACGGCACGGTAATAAGGACGTTTTGCAATACATAACCCGCTTCAAACAGTTCGCAGCCGAAACCACTTGGGTGGAACGCACCTTTGTAATCTTGTTCCGATGAGGACTGCGTGAGGAAATCAAGGATGAATTATTACATTCTACTCCAACCCGTTCCTTAAAGAAATTAATGGACCAAGCCATGAACATAGAATACAGATTACAAGAGCGCAAGATGGAAAGAAGAAGAACTCGAGTACCATATCCGCCTGGATATCGTACCATCAGTCGGCGAACTGATGAAGTCCAATCTGCCCATTCTGAAGCTTCTCCATCTTCTACAGAAGAACCCATGCATATTGATCTCATCCGTGGTCCGTTATCTGAGTCCGAAAAAGAGGATAGAAGACGAAAGGGTATTTGTCTTTATTGTGGCAAGGCTGGTCATCTGATTTGTAGTTGTCCTATTCGTCCTTCCAGACCTCCGGGAAATGCCAACTCCCGTCCCCTGTAAGGAGGAAGGGGATGTGAGGAGCTGGGGCACCGTCAATATGTTCCTCCAGAGAGAATATGTCCACCTTGTTTATCCTTTCAGTCACATTACAATGTTCACAAGGTTAGGAAGAACAATTCTTTGCTTTTGTACACTGTTGAGCCAGTGGAATTTATTTAGACGAGACCTGGGCTAAGGATAAATGTATTCTACTTATTCCTAAAGACACCCCAGAGCAAGTACACACTGTAGATGGCTCCCCTTTAACTTCAGTGCCTGTGGTTGATTCTACTCCTACACTCTGTTTGACTTTTGGAAGGCACCAAGAACATGTTGCTTTTGATCTTATATCCTCGCCGAAACACACAATGATTTTAGGAATACCTTGGTTAACTCAGCACAACTCCTATATCAATTGGAAAATGAGAACAACATCCTTGACATCTCAGTTTTGTCTGAAAAATTGCTATTCTACCAACTCATATTGGTCTCCCAAAGGGTTCTCCCAGCCATCTAAGAATACCGATAACACTATAAATACGATTCAAGGAGTACCAGATTGTTACCAGGAATACTCTGACATCTTTCGGATATCAAGTAATCCCATCTTACCTCCTCATAGTATCTATGACTGTGTTGTTCCTTTGGTTCCAGACGAAG
Organism: Pleurodeles waltl; assembly: GCF_031143425.1. Lineage (NCBI taxonomy): Eukaryota > Metazoa > Chordata > Amphibia > Caudata > Salamandridae > Pleurodeles > Pleurodeles waltl. The sequence continues at coordinate 97,416,703 of NC_090438.1, read as the reverse complement.
TAGTTCCATTTGTTCGAATGTATTAATTGAAAGATCAAGAAAAGAAGGTACTCAAAGAATACCTATATGACAACTTAAAGAATGGATTAATTGCCCCTTCATCATCTCCTGCTGGGGCTCCTCTTTTCTTCGTTCCTAAAAAGACGAAAGATCTGCGTCCATGTGTAGATTTTCGTGGACTCAATAAAATAACAATCAAAGATCGTTATCCTTTACCTTTAATTAGGGATATACTGGACGCTATCCAAGGAGCCAAGATGTTACCTAAATTAGATCTAAGAGGTGCCTATCATTTTTTGTGTATCAAGGAAGAGGATGAATGGAAAACAGCCTTCCATACTCCATTTGAACACTATGAATATCGAGTCATGCCTTTTGGATTAACCAATGCACCTTCTGTTTTATAACGATTCATGGATTCGGTGTTTTCTGACTTGTTAAATCACAACGTAGTAATCCATGTGGACAATAGCTTGATATACTACCGTAATCTTGAACAACATACTAAACATGTACTACAGGTTTTGGAAAGACTTAAGAAGAACCAATTATATTGCAAACCAGAGAAGTGTGAATTTCACAAGACTGAAGTGATGTACTTGGGGTTCTGTATCAATCAAACAGGAATATTCATGAACCCAGACAAAGTAAGAGCCATCCTAGACTAGCCTTCTCCATCTTCTGTAAAGGAAACTCAATGATTTCTTTGGCTTTCAAATTCCTACCGACAATTTATTGAGGATTTTGCCCACAAACAAAGTTTCATCACCCACACTATACAAAAAGACAATTTAAAGAAGATTTGATTGGACCGAAAGTGCTGAACGGGCCTTTCAGGCGCTAAAGAAGTCCTTCACTCAAGCACCCATTTTGTGACATCCTGATACTACTAAAAAATGCATATTAGTGACTGATGCGTCTGAAAGAGCCATAGGAGCGGTTCTACTTCAAAGACAGTGACTGGTGCGTCTGAAAGAGCCATAGGAGCGGTTTTACTTCAAAGACAAGACGATGATGGATTGGAACATCCTATTTTCTATCTCTCTCATATTCTGACAGAAGCCGAACGCAATTACTCAGTACTGGAACAAGAATTACTTGCTCTCAAAGTAACATGTAAAGAATGGAGACATTTCTTGATGGACACTAGACAGCTTTTTGAAGCCAGGACTGACCACAGCAATTTACAATGCCTTAAAAGCTTCCAATGCTGTAATAGTCGTCAAGCAAGATGAGCCTTCTTTTTTAGCCAATATGATTTTGTGATAACTTACATACCCGGGTCCCAGAATCTAGTGGAAGATGCATTATCCCATCGATAACCTGACATCGCCAATACCTCCTCTCCACACATCATTAAGTCCAGTCGAATCATTGGGGTTACTCAATCTTTTCTGGATCACATTAAATCTAAGTACCAGTTCCTTCCATTTGAAGAGTAGAATAAATTGACACCTTTCTTAAGAAAAGAACAAGACTACTTCTATCATCAAAACACTCTTTTCCTACCTACTAAAACGGTACAAACTGAGGCATTACAGATGTGTCATGATTCTCCTGTAGCTGGGCATCGAGGAATCAAGAAAACCCAGGAGCTGCTTCAACAATCTTTTTGGTGGCCTTCCCTTAAGAACGACACGGAAACCTATGTCTGAGCATGTCCAGTATGCACCCAAACCAAGATACCCAGAACCAAACCAGCAGGTTTATTGATACACTTACCTGTTCCCTCAGCTCCTTGGTGTACCCTTTCCACAGATTTCATTTGTTCCCTACCGTCTTCTTCTGGTAACCATGCCATCATGGTCACTGTTGATTCCTTCACCAAGATGGCTCATTTCACAGCCCTAAAGAAATTACCAACAGCCCCTGAAATGAGTTGCATATTCATGTGAGACATTTTTCGTCTCCATGGTCTTCCGCAAGAGGTCATTTCTGATAGAGAGCCTCAATCTGTGTCACGATTTTGGAGAGCTTTTTGTGCCTTATTAAACATTGATGTGTCCTTGTCCTCTGGGTTTTATCCACAAACCAATGGTCAGACTGAATGGGTAAATCAGGAACTTCAACAATACCTGAGATGCTAATGTAATGCCACTCAAAGTAATTGGGCGGATTTTCTTGCCCGTGCTGAATTCTCCTAGAACAATACAGTACATAGCGCAACCAGAGCAACACCTTTTTATTGCACTTATGGTTTCTATCCTATGACCATTTCCACTATTCCTTGTCAGACTTCGTTTGTTCCTGCAGTCACTTCTTTTGCACAACGAATCTGCCAAATCCAAGGTCTAATCCATACCACTCTTTTGGCCTCTAAACAAGCAATGAAACAGACAGCGGATCTTCAACGTCAGAAGGCACCCTCATATCAAGTAGGACACAAGGTGTGGCTCTCCTCCAGATTTTTGCCCTCACGGTTTTCTCTAAACAAAGTCAAACCTCGTTTTTTATGGACCCTTTCGGGTACTGCAAGTTCTGAATCCTGTTGATGTTCATCTAAAACTGCCTCATATTTGGAGAGTTCATCCTGTTTTTCATGTGTCCCAGTTAAAACCTTTCATTCCTGATCCGTACAACTACTTTAAAATAAAAATAAATTGTTCATTTAAAAAAACAAATTAAAAATGCCTTTACATCCCAAAAAATGAAGATAATGAAATACACTTATTTATTTTATTAAAAAATTCAGAATACAAAATACTTTTAAATAAGAAAACAAAAAATGTTTAACAAAATTATAGTCATAAACATATGTATTGCACATTTTAAAAACTATAAAAATGTTAAAACAAAGATGTAATTTTAAACATATTACGTATAAAAATATTTTTAAGTAGCTAAGAATAAAAATGAAAAAATAAATAGATCATTTGATAATATATTATGTGGAAGAATGAAATATTAAAAAACACACACCAATTTTAAACATTACAAACTTATGAATTTATGAATTATTCCCCATGTACCCATCAACCTGCTCCTAAAATTATTATACAAAAAATCCAAGCATTTAAAAAACAAATACAAACTAAAAAAAAAGATATTCTTACCTGCGATATTCTGACCCATGGTATTTTTAACATTAGTATATTGTGCAGAAGCTATTTTCTCAGAACACCAGCAGGGGGTCCTGTGGAACTCTGAGAACATCCGAATATAAACTATATTTCCATTAAACTCTTTGGGTAAACAATTTTACGCTCTCTACCGAAAAATTGAAATTTTGCCTGTTACCATTGTGGGACTTTGATTTTTTTGTGCTAGTATATTAACTTTTTTTTATTTCAGCTATTTTTGGTAGTTTGTTGTATAACCAAGGTGTCAGCAAGGTTGTCGCACCTCCCCTATTTCTCTTGAAGGCAGAAGAACCAGTGCTGCTCTGGAAAAAAGAAATAGTCTGATTTGTTTTTAATAGTGATAGGATGAAATAAGTTGTCATAGGCAAAGAAACAAGTGACATTGTACCAAATTTGGGGATTGAAGTAAGAAATGTCTATGGAAGCATCCCAGATTTAACTGTGGAACATGCAGAAGATGATGTAAAAGATATTTATGAGATGTCAGTGAAACTGCAGCTGTACACTTTGGGCCCTATTACGAGTTTGACAGACGGGAACACCCGCCTGCCGAACTCCCAACGGGTTGGTTGCCGCCATGTTGGCGACCTCCCCCACGCATCCATTAGGACTTTCCAGCTGGGCTGACCGGTTCAGCCCAGCAGGAAAGTTGCAGCAGCAGAGCCGCGAGCAATGCTGCTGCATGCAGGGTGCACCAGCACCCTCAAAATGCACACTGCCTGCACAGCAGATAGGGCGCATTTTAAGGGGGCTGGGCAGGAGGCATGGGCAGTGCAGGGGGCCCCCCTGAAGCCATTGCACCCATTCTCCGCCATCCTTTTCATGGCAGTGGCACCGCCATGAAAAGACTGGCAGAGAACAAGGCTGTAATCAGCAGGGCAGTGCTGCGTTCAGTGCCGCTCTGGCTGATTACAACCAGCACCTGCTGTCAGCCCGTCAGGTTCGTCGATCCTGGCTAGGACAGCGGTAGGTTGGTGGGTCCTGACAGCCTCATAATATGGCTTGTGACCAATGTTGGAATCGGGCCCTTTGTTTGGCTTGTGTATAAATGTGGTGAGAAACAATCTTTGCATATGACATAAACAAAACATTAACTTGTGTAGAGCTTTGTGGGAGGATTGAAGAATGTGACAAGACTGTGGGGGTTATTCTAACTTTGGAGGAGTGTTAATCCGTCCCAAAAGTGACGGTAAAGTGACGGATATACCACCAGCCGTATTACGAGTTCCATAGGATATAATGGACTCGTAATACGGCTGGTGGTAAATCCGTCACTTTTCCGTCACTTTTGGGACGGATTAACACCTCCTCCAAAGTTAGAATAACCCCCTGTGTGTTTGGTGATCTTTTACAGTCCATTATCCATGATTTACTAGTACAGCTCATGAACAATAGGAATGCAGGTGAAATTGTTAGACAAAAATCCAGATTTAAATGCAGCAGAAAGTCTGCTAACCTTGGACAAGCCTTTGATACCATGGTCTAGATTGCCAAGAGTACCCCATACTGAAGTTGTGGGAACAAAGGTCATTAAACAACGGTGTGCAGAATAGGTAAGGTGCAACAAGTTTAAGAACTAACAGTCTGATGTAATAAGATTGCATTTGCAAAAATGGTCCCAAATTGTGCATTGGATTTTTGCGAATGGAGTCTGATCGTTTGGGAAGCGAGCAATGTACTGGTAGGATGGTCCATAAAATTCCTGTTCACAGGGTGTCACACAACGACCTGCCTAATTAATTCTTAGGTTATGGAGAATGATGGTTCCTATGGAAAACTTGAATGCTTAAATCTGGTGCAGAAGTGGAAGAAACCTACTACCACCAAAATCATAAAAAAGAATAAATCAAGAACACCAATGTTTGTAGATGAAAGAAATGGCTCTGGAATATATACAACAAATAATCAAATTGATATCAATATAACATGTACATAATAAGTAGAATACAACGAAGTGCTTGTGAAGAAGAGGGCATTATGAGGTAAGTGGTGCTGATAGTAAGTGAAGCAAAGAATAACAAAATGACTTTCGATCCAGTAGATAACCATGTTGGCTGCTTGTAATTCTTTGTGTCTATACTGGTGGACATGAGTTACAGATTTCCACCCTTTGTGGTGTGAGTTCAATAGCAGTCTAATCCTATATAACTGTCAAAGTTTCAACCCCTAAAGTTGAAGTTCATGGGGATCATCCTTAGGATGGAAATAATCACTCCCCTCAGTACAAAATAGGGCAGGTTGTCCAGAATTTTTTAAGACATGTATTGCATATAGCCCATCTTAAGAACATAGGCACTCATTAAGACTTTGGTGGTCTTCGGGCAAGACCGTTCCGCGAAATGGCGCCACCATACCGCCAGTGGAGGCGGTATAGTGACTGCCGGATTACGAGTCACAAAACACACACCACCCAAAAACAGACACAAAACCAACACCGCCATGCCAACCCACGGCCAAAGAGTGACTGTTCCACTGCCGGCCCTGCCACACCAGCGCCATTCCGACCATCATATTTAGAGGCAACCTCCAGCACAGCGGTACATGCACGGCGGTAAACCGTTGGTGGTACTAAAAGGCACCCCTTAAAGTAGCCAACACCACATTGGCCAATTCGAATATCCCACACCTGAAACTCATACACACACCACGCACACCTGCACACGACACCATATAACACCCCCACACACACACACCCCTAGCTTCAACTATGAGCAGCCATAGACACACTCGACACGGGGCACACCCCAAACACAACAGAAACAATCACACAGCACACATTGTACAGATTACCACCACAGTCCACCAGCACCCACAGCCAAACACCCCCACATCACCACACACCACACAACTCGCACTGCAGCTGACACGCACACCACATACCCACCCCACAACATGTCACAGCAGAAGCACCCACGGTTCACCGACAATGAGATGAAGGGCACGGGGGACGAGATCATCAGATTAGAGCCACACCTCATGGGAGTCCAGGTACAGCAAACATCGATATGCATGAAAACTGAGTTATGGCAGAGGATCATTGACAGGGTCAACGCAGTCGGCACCTACCCACACACAAGGGTGGACATCAGGAAGAGATGGACCGACCTCAGGGGGAAGGTCTGTTCCGTGGCGTCCAGGCATCAGATAGCCATCAGCAAGACTGGCGGTGGGCCCCCACCTCCTCCCCTTGAGTTAACATCCTGGGAGGAGAAGGTCCCTGACATCATGCAACCTGAAGGCCTGACTGGCATCAGTGGAGGGCTCGACTCTGATAAGTCAACAATACCCCCAAGCACCAACCACCCCTGCCCAGCATGCCTCCCCACCACCCACCACTCTCCAACCTACTACAACCCACCCCACGGCACCTATCCCAAGCACCCCACACTCCTCCTCTGCATGCCACACCACCCCACTTCCGCCATCCCTACTCACTCACTCCTAATGCACAGATGACAACCACAATGTGAAGAAGCACGGCTCCCAGAATCCAGCACAACCCACACAGCAACACACCACAGACCCACTGCAAAGTGGAACATTTGCATGGACAACCATACCACAGCCCACACCTACTAACTGCCATGACTTCGTCCCAACACATGGCAATTACAGCAATGCCACCCACCATCTACAACCCCCATGCCTCATGGAAACCATGCCAGAAACCCCTACACCAAATCGATGTCTGCATTGCAGCAGCTGTCATTGCCATCACTGGGAAGCAAGTCGAGCCACTGCATGCATCACAACAGGGACATAACAACTACAATTACAAAACTAATATTTACTGTTTCCATCCACAGCTACTCCTGCCACTGCCATCCTGCAGAGGATGCCAGGCTCAGACAGCCCTCCCAGGATGAAGGCCCCACTGGATGCCTGGATGGGGACGGCTTGCCTGGACAATCTTGGGCCACTGGACAATCCACCAACAGCGGACACACCGTGGCAACAGCACCACAGCCAGCCCCTGAACCCCAAACCTGTGCCCCAGGGACCTCACAATCAGAGGTGTGCCCCATAGTACAGGGGCCAGAGTCAAGGCACACACCAAAGACAATGAAGGCACTGCTGCTACTGGGAGTGGGCACAGTCTGCCAGGGGCACAGGGGCCAGGGGTAGTGGGAGGGGAACCGTGGTCCAAGGCTTGGGGCAGCCACACCAACTGGCTTCCCAGGAGGCCCTCAACCAAGTCCTGGATGTATACCGGCAGACTCAGGACACAGTGGGACAGATCCCTGCTATATTGCAGGAGACCCACCGGCTGCAGGGGGAATACCATCAGGAGGCCATGCAACAATGGCAGGTCCACAATGCCACCATGGCCTCCATAGCAGGGGAGCGCAAGGACCTGACCACCATCCCGCGTGAGTCCACCACCCACCAGCAGGCCCCTTCCACTGGCCACATCCCATTAGAGCCCTCCATGTCAGCGGCAGCCAGTGGTATGGAGACCAGCCACAGGACCCGCAGGACACCAGCACTCCTACACCTATAGCTGAGGAACCCCCATGCAAGCAAGGATGTCCAACTGGACATCCAGCTGGACATGATGCCAAGACCATGACCACAGCCAGGAAGTGACCCTCTCCTGAACATTCTCCCTTGTGTGTGACTGAGACACCCTGTGGACTGTCCACTCTCATATCTCAGTTTTCCCATGGCCAGCAAACTGGACCTGGAATACCCAGAGTTGACCTCGCCACTCTGATGATCTTAGCCGTCATGACCCCGCTCATCACCCCTTGCACTCATCCCTCCCAAATGAACACCACTGAGCACAGTTACTGCCTATGTCTTTACAGTATTTGTCATGAGTATGAATGGAACTGCCAATACATGTGCAACTGGCAAGCCATCGCCCAGCACATGTATGGGAGGGTGACAGAGGGGGGAGCAAAATGCTGGGAGGTTGATCGTGGACTAACCAGTGGCTGGAGATATGTGGCAAGGGAGGCAACAGGTCAGGCTGGGACCAGAGTACACCACTAAAATATCCTAAAAGTATAGCAAGACAGGGACAACAATCACTATAGGAGTCACAGATGCCAACTGAACACAAATGCACTGTAGGAACAGATATCCAAGGCAGAGATGGTAATAAAATCCACAATAATATGGCCAGTACCAACACACAAAAACAACACATACCTACCCAATGGTCCCACCCTCACAGCACTCAGCGGGAGACCTGACCCCATACCCACTGCCACCAACAACAATGTAGCAAAGGCACCCAATGTTGACTCTCAGGATAGATGATGGACAGATGCAACAACCCTGTGTGGCACACACATAGCACTTGAACTGGCAGCTCAGGGAACATTGTACATACATGCTGTTGGCACCAGTGCACCAGCACAACAGCTGCCTGACCATAGGCCTGACCTGTACACTGTGACTACCTAAGACATGGGCCTACCAAGAGCTGCAACCAGTACCGTCAGTGGTCACAGACAACAAGTGGTAGCAGGGACAAGGCAGACAGTTGTAGAGGACACATACCAGACAGTTGACACATACCAGCATCTCAGTCGAAGTACTGCCGAATCAGCTTTGCCCTTTGCTGCATCCTCATCATCCTCCTCTTCATCACACCCCATGTCCTCTTCATCAGCCACTGGTACTGCTACCCCCTCCTCTGTATCCAGCAATGGGATGTGATGCCTCAGGGCCAGATTGTACAGCATGCAGCAAGCCACAATGATCTGGCACACCTTCTGTGGGTTGTAGGGCAGGGCACCCCCGGAAATATACAGACTCCGGAATCTGGCCTTAAGCAGGCCAAAGCACCTCTCAATGACCCGTCTAGTATGACCTTGAGCCTCATTGTAACGGTCCTCTGTATCTGAAGTTGGATGCCTCACGGGTGTCAGGAGGCAGGGCAGGTTGGGCTAGCCAGAGTCACTGGTGTGTACAGAGGTAAGAGGCATGTCAAGACCGGGAGGGCAATAGGGCAGGGACACAAGAGTGCAGAGAGCTGAGGGGCACACATTTGCAGGGGTACGTACCAGTGAGCCAGGCCCGGTCCCTCGTAAGTGGTGCTATCACGTGTGGGATGCTGCTGTTCTGCAGGATGAAGGAATTATGCACAGCCTGGGTACCTGGCTGTCACCTGGGAGATGTATTGGTCCGTGAGACACACCATCTGCACATTAACCGAAAGAAAGTTTTTGCGGTTCCTATACAGTACACCTTTTCACTCACTCCTGCTGGGTGGCACCAGGGCAATGTGGGTGCCATCAATGGCCCCAATTCCATGAGGGACATGTGCTACTCCGTAGAACGCAGCCTTGACAGTGGGCAATTCTGCACGTTGGGAGAACCGGATGTAGCTTCCCAGATGTTTGAGCAAGGCACATAGTACATCCCTGAGGATGTTGCTAAACATGGGCTGTGACATCCCTGCTGCCAGGCCCACTGTGATCTGGAAGGAGCCTGAGGCAAGGTAGTGGAGGACTGACAACACCTACACTGTGAGAGGGATGGCATTGGTATGGCGAATGGCAGGCAACAGATCCGGCTCCAACTGGGCCACCAGTTCCATTATGGTCTCACGGTTCAAGCAATAGGTGTGGATGATGTGATGCTCCTCCAGGGTGGCAAGGTCGACTAGGGGCCCGTCCTCATCCTCAACCTTACATCGTACCTGGGAACAGGAGAGAGTTGGTATTATGTTGTGCACCATAGACTGTTTCGACGGAGTTGATGTGGCCACAGGTCACCAAATGTCACCCATGACGCACTAATATTTCACCCACAATACACATTGCACATGTAAAATGGCAGCCGCCTGTCCTGCATGCATGAGACAGGTGGAAGTGAGGTCAACCCACCGGTGTAAAACGTCATGGTGGTAGACAGTCATGACCAATGTGCAACTCACCACTGGTTAACACTGTTGCCTAGGGGAGGCAGGAGCCAAAGGTGATCGCCACTGGCAGTGACGGTTATGTCCGTGGTGGGCATGACTGCCATTTCATGTGCTCCTGCTCACTTGACTCCTGAACCTCGTGCACTGAAGACCTCCACTGCGTGTGCTGCTGTGTTCTGACTCTTGTAGCCAAGATGCTACGTCCTGCAGGAGATAGGGCCCCAGCCTTCACCCAGGAAGAGTTGGAGCAGCTCGTGGACTGGGTCCTTCCCCTGTATGGAGAGTTGTATGGGGCCCAATGTCATTGTCCTGTATGTGAGTGGTGTGCATGGGGATAGGGGCCTTGGTAGGTGGCAGTGTGTCTGGAGCATGGACATGGGTGAGGGGCCTAAGGCTACATTGGGTGACGACGTGTGGGTGTGGAAGTGTGATGTGTGTTGTCCACTGCTGTCCCAGGGATACCACTCTACATGACTGTGTCCTTCTGTCTGTTTCACCCATGCAGGTCAGTCCCATCAGAAGAAGGGCATTTGGCATGCCATCGCAAAGCAAGTGCAGACCCTTGGGGACCATGCCCGCAGAGCACCCACTGCAGAAAGTGGTGGGAGGACCTGAGACGCTGGACCCGGTAGACCGCAGAGGCCCATCTGGGGATGTCCTCCCAATGAGGGAGGGGTGCCCGTCGGACCCTGATCCCCTAATGGCCCCCATATTGGCGGTGGCCTACCCTGAAGTGGATGGGTGCTTGAGGGCAGCACAGCAGCCATATGGGGGTAAGTACTCACTCTCACTTGACTTGCTACATGTGTTGTTATAGTGGCTCTGGGTGGGCACCATTGGGTAGCTGTGGCGTGGGTGCTTGGTATAATGATGTCCACTATGGGTAGTGTCCATCTGTGCAGGATTGGCATCACAGGTGTGGGTAATGTCATGCAGTCAGTGGTAGCGGGGCAGCTTCCTCCAATGTTGTGACTGTGTGGCCACCTACTAGCTAGATGTGCTTGCCAGCTCTTTGCAACAGGATGATTGGTCCTGGGCTGTCAGGCCATTGTGATTAGTCCTTGCAAACCACTGTGCCAGTGGTGGATCCCGAGACCTCATTCAGCTGGCAGGCATTGCATGTTTAGTGAGGTAGGGTGCACCAAGTGGTCACAGTGCAATTGACAGTAGCCAAGTAGGCCTGCCAGCTAGCCATGCAGGATTCTGTTGGGTGTGCAGTCCATTACATGTCTCAACAGCCATGGGTACTGGGCAGGTACTGGACAGGTGTGGCGGGTATGCCACTCCTCATGTACATGTTTGCATCAGTCAGACTATTAGCGGTTGACATGTGCATTGTTATGGGTTTCCCCCATGATGTTTCTTAGTTGTAGGATGTGCATAGCATTTCATGGCATGGCATCAAATGCTGATGTTTTACCCTGTGTTACTGTTGTGCTGGCATTGACCGATTGCACCCTGCCTCTCTCTCTCCTCCTCCCTCCCTGTCCTCCTCTGTCTTTGTGTGTATCAGCATCATCTGGCAAAGGAGAAGGGGCACCAGCAAGTGGGGAAGCTGCGGCCCATGGGACCAGGAGGCTGACACACACCAGCGGAGCCGAGGGGACCAGTGGGACGGAGGGCGAGGGGAGTGCCACGGGGAGACAGGATCGACCATGCCATCTTCTGATTCCTCCACCGATGGTGGCTCCTTGGCGGTGGCGGACCCATCTGGGACCATCCCAGCACCATCCTTGTCCACCACCACCCCCTGTAGGAGACTGGGCCTGTCTTATAGTGGGTACCTTGTGGTACTTACACCCTGTACCAGGTCCAGTTATCCCTTATTAGTAAAATAGAGGTGTTTCTAGCAGCTTAGGCTGATAGAAGGTAGCTATGGCAAAGCAGCTTAGGCTGAACTAGGAGACATGCAAAGTTCCTACTATACCACTTATATCATATAGCACAATATCATAAGAAAACACAATACTCAGAGTTACTAAAAATAAAGGTACTTTATTTTTATGGCAATATGCCACAAGTATCTCAGTGAGTACCCTCAGTTAGAAGGTAAGTAATATACACAAGTTATATGTACACAAACCCAAAACAGGTAAGTAATAGTAAGAAAAGTAATGCAAACAGTGTAGAATTACAATAGGATGCAATAGGTGAACATAGGTCTAGAGGCAACACAAACCATATACTCCAAAAGTGGAATGAGAATCACGAATGGACCCCAGACCTATGGGAGCTTGTAGAGGGTCACTGGGAGTGTAAGAAAACAGTCAGGGTGTCCAAGATACCCCACCCCAAGACCCTGAAAAGTAGGAGTAAAGTTCCCCTACTACCCCAATAGGACACAATAGTCGTGATAGGGGGATTCTGCAAGAACCACAAACACCAGCAAAGCACTGAAGAGGGATTCCTGGACCTGAGGACCTGCAATGCAAGGGGACCAAGTCTAAGAGTCGCGATAGTGTCCGGGGGGGGCAGGAGCCCAGGAAACCCTGGATGAAGGTGCAAAGAGGCTGTCTCTGGGTGGAAGAAGCCGAGGATTCTGCAACAAAGAAAAGGGCTAGGAACTTCTACTTTGGATGGAAGATGTCCCACCGTGTGCTGGATGTTGCAGAAGTGTTTCCATGCAGGAACACCGCAAACAAGCCTTGCTAGCTGCAAGGGTCACAGTAGAGGTTTTTGTGTGCTGCTGGGGACCAGGAAGGACCAGGATGTCGCCCCTTGGAGGAGGAGACAGAGGGGGCGCTCAGCAACTCAAAAAGCCCCCACAAAAGCAGGCGGCACCCGCAGAAATACCAGAGCAGGCACTTAGAAGATTTGTGAACCAGAGTCAACTCAGAGTCACAAAGGAGGGTCCCAAGACGTCGGAGTCCAACTCAGAGGGTTAAGCACTGCAGGACGGAGTGCTGGGGACCCAGGCTAGGCTGTGCACAAAGGAATCCTTGGAGAAGTGCACAGGAGCTGGAGCAGCTGCAAATCATGCAGTACACAGGTTTGCAGTCTAGCGTGGGGAGGCAAGGACTTACCTCCACCAAACTTGGACTGAAGGATCACTGGACTGTGGGGGTCACTTGGATTTAGCTCCTATGTTCCAGGGACCACGTTCGTCAAGATGAGAGGGGAACCAGAGGACTGGTAATGCAGAAGTTTGGTGCCTGCGTTAGCAGGGGGAAGACTCCGTCAACCCACAGGAGATTTCTTCGGGATTTCCAGTGCAGGGTGAAGGCAGACAGCCCTCAGAGCATGCACCACCAGGAAGCAGTCGAGAAAGCCGGCAGGATGAGGTGCTACAAGGTTGCTGGTAGTCGTCTTGATACTCTGTTGCGATTTTGCAGGTGTCCTGGAGCAGTCAGCGGTCGATCCTTGGCTGAAGTCGAAGAGGGAAGTGCAGAGGAACTCTGGTGAGCCCTTGCATTCGTTATCTAAAGAATACCCCAGAGGAGAGACCCTAAATAGCCAGAAAAGGAGGTTTGTCTACCAAGAAAGGAGGTTTGGCTACCAAGAAAGGTAAGAGCCTATCAGAGGGGGTCTCTGACATCACCTGCTGGCACTGGCCACTCAGAGCAGTCCAGTGTGACCCCAACACCTCTGTTTCCAAGATGGCAGAGGTCTGGGACACACTGGAGGAGCTCTGGGCACCTCCCCTGGGAGGTACTGGTCAGGGGAGTGGTCACTCCCCTTTCCTTTGTCCAGTTTCGCGCCAGAGCAGGGCTGGGGGATCCCTGAACTAGTGTAGACTGGCTTATGCACAGATGGGCACCATCTGTGCCCATCAAAGCATTTCCAGAGGCTGGGGGAGGCTACTCCTCCCCAGCCCTTCACACCTATTTCCAAAGGGAGAGGGTGTAACACCCTCTCTCAGAGGAAATCCTTTGTTCTGCCTTCCTGGGCCTTAGCTGCCCAGACCCCAGGAGGGCAGAATCCTGTCTGAGGGGTTGGCAGCAGCAGCAGCTGCAGTGGAAAACCCGGGAAAGGCAGTTTGGCAGTACCTGGGTTCTGTGCTAGAGACCCGGGGGATCATGGAATTGTCCCCCCAATACCAGAATGGTATTGGCGTGACAATTCCATGATCTTAGACATGTTACATGGCCATGTTCGGAGTTACCATTGTGACGCTATACATAGGTAGTGACCTATGTATAGTGCACGTGTGTAATGGTGTCCCCACACTCACAAAGTCTGGGGAAATTGCCCTGAACGATGTGAGGGCACCTTGGCTAGTGCCAGGGTGCCCACACACTAAGTAACTTGGCAACCAACCTTCACCAAGTGGGGGTTAGACATATAGGTGACTTATAAGTTACTTATGTGCAGTGAAAAATGGCTGTGAAATAACGTGGACGTTATTTCACTCAGGCTGCAGTGGCAGGCCTTTGTAAGAATTGCCTGAGCTCCCTATGGGTGGCAGAAGAAATGCTGCAGCCCATAGGGATCTCCTGGAACCCCAATACCATGGGTACCTAAGTACCATATACAAGGGAATTATATGGGTGTACCAGTGTGCCAATGAGAATTGGTCAATTTAGTCAATAGCCTGCAGTGACAAATTTAGAAAGCAGAGAGAGCATAAACACTGAGGTTCTGGTTAGCAGAGCCTCAGTGATACAGTTAGGCACCACACAGGGAACACATACAGGGCACATACTATGAGCACTGGGGTCCTGCCTAGCAGGATCCCAGTGACACAAGGGCTAAAACAACATACATACAGTGAAAAATGGGGGTAACATGCCAGGCAAGATGGTACTTTCCTACACCCCCCTTCCCAGCATCGCGTTCCCTGTAGCTCCCCACCCAGTTGCCTGTGCCCGCTCACCCGAAAGGGTGGGCATCTCCTTTGCCACAGGCACCTCTACCTATGCCCCAGTCAGCCCTGCTGCCCTCAATGAGGAGGCTATTGACCTCCTGAGGTCCATCTCTGGGGCAGACAACTATTGTGAATGCCATCCAGGGACTGTTATCTCAGATGCAACAGACTAATACGTTCCTGGAAGGCATTCATGGTGCCTTGTCTGGCCTACTGAGATCGTTTCAGGTGCTGGCCTCCTTCTTCACGGCAGCCAGTGTCCCTTCTTCTTCTGTCCCCCTTCCAGCTACCTGTTCCCATACCCACATCCCTCTCCCCTCACCCATCCAAGGCACACCTACTGACCCATATACATCCACATCAACAGACACAATATGCAAGGACAGACATAAGCACCACAAACACCACCACCGCTATGCACACATACGACAGCCACATGCAGACATGACAACATCCACACAGACTCTCCCACCACCTCCCCCTCACAGTCAGTACACCACTCACACCTGCAGTCAGCACCACATCAGTCACTGATCCTGCAACATGTGCCCTCACTGCCACCGTCACCACATTATCTGACCCTCATTCATGCACCCCATACACCACTGGTGCAGACACCACGACTGTCAACACACCCACATGCAGCACATCACCCTACATGCAGACACCACCCCAACATACACTCAAATGTCCCCCCTGCCATTTCCCTGCATCTCCTCACCACCTCCTCCCAGTACATCTAAACACCTGCACTCACCCACCCAACAGTCCCCCAGCACACACATTTCATCCACCCACGCACCTGCACCCAAGGCACCTCCAAGTACACACCTCACAACCATCCGTCTCCCTCCACTCCCAAACGTCCTTACCTTGACCTCCCTTGTGTCCCCTAAAAATGTTTCCTCCAAGAGTTTTCCCTGTTCTCCACCACTGCCCCTGTCCCTGTTCCCCCCAAGCACACTGCTACCCTTCCAAGGCCCCTGCCTTCCACCTCCCAGTCCACCACTGCCCCTCACCATGCCGCTCCATCACCTACCACTTCCGCTTCTGTCACATCCACTGCTCCTCCTGCCAAATCCAAGCCCGTGCCTTCTCCGTCCACTTCAAAGGCCAAGCACATTCCCTCCACTTCCAAGGTCAAGCCCACTCTCTCCACCTCCAAGGCCAAGCCCACTCCCTCCACTTCCAAGCCCAAACCCCACCCCCTGGCTCGACCCCCCCACCTCCAAGGGCAAGCCCAAGGACCCCCTCCAAATCCACCTCCAAGGATCCCCCCTCCAAGCCCAAACCAAAGGACCCCCATCCAAGCCCAAAGCAACCCCCAAGACCCCCCATCCCTGAGGTGCCTGCATACCCCATTGATGCCCATCCCCTGTGGAGGCCTGCACTTTGCAGTCAGGAGTCAAGTTGGGGCGTCACCTTGTGCCCACTGTGCTCGGGTCACTGTGGGACTTATGGACTGGCCCTTGGGCCTGTGTATACATAGTTTTTTTCCTGATTTTACCATATTATAATATATCTCCGCCACAACACCGTTGGTGTTGCTGGCACCTACCCTCTCCTGGTTTTCCTTCCACATTTATGTGTGGCGGTTGTGGGTATTAGCGTGTATGCGTGTGTGTATGTGTGTGTGTGTTGGTACAGGTGTTCGCGTGTGTGTGTGTGGGTGTGGCTTCCCGTGTTGTGTGTGTGTTGTGTGTGCATTGTTCCGTCCAGTGTGTGCTATGCTGGTGCACTTACTGTTGGTATCTTGGTCGCTGTCGCTGGTCTGGTAGTTGCATGGTCAGGTAGAGCATTAGGAGGAGTTGCAATTTGTGTGCCATGGTGCCTATAGACGTGCCTGTGTTCCTGAAAGTGGGTGTTCAATTTTATATTGTTCGTTGCTGCCAGGCTTTTAGTGGCGGTGGATCGGCATTGGAAATCGTGGTGGTGTGCAACCTCATAATGTGGTCATGGGATACTACCTGACCGCTGGCCTGGAGATGGCTGCCACCAGCCGCGCTGGCCCATCCGCAGTGGCGGTCCAAACGGTAACTTGACTGTATTCTTCAGGTGCCTTCCCAGTACTTGTGATATGGTGGTCTTCACTGCCGGGCCCGTGGCAATCCGCTGACCGCCAAACTCGTAATGAAGGCCATAGTCATGAAGTTTTTGGTGGTGTGTAACACCAAACATATGGTAGGTAGGTGGCACAAAATGCACATATATGCTAATGGAACAATGTTCACGACTCAAAACAATTCAGGAACCAATGTAGTTTATAATTAGTAAAGTCCACGTCATCCACGTAATGGCATTACGAATACTATTAAAACTCAAAATGGAAACCCACCCTTATTTACATGCTTGGGTGACCAGGAATATATTACAAAGACATTTCTTTCATTTCATTCATTACACTCTTTATTCCTTTTTATGATTTTGGTGGTAGTAGGTTTCCTCCACTCCCACACCGGCTTCAAGCATTCTAGTTTTGATAAGAAACAAATGTCTGTATGAACCAATGTTCTCCATAATGTTTTTCATAATCCCGGTTCTGAGGAATGCAGGGTTATCCCCTGCTTTTTTACCGCAATTAGGGCCAGATGTATGTAGCATTTTGCATGGTGCAAACTGCGAAAATCGCAGTTTGCGCCATGCAAAATGCGCATCGCGATGCTCATTCACATTTTGCGAGTCGGTGCCGACTCGCAAAATGTGAATGCGAATCGCAAATAGGAAGGGGTGTCCCCTTCCTATTTGCGACTCGCACCGCAATGCTTAATTGCTTTGTGACCGCGAACTCGGTCGCAAAGCAATTCGCAGTTACCACCAGTGTCACACTGGTGGTAACCCATTCGCAAAAGGGAAGGGGTCCCTATGGGACCCCTTCCCCTTGGTGAATGTTGGCAAAAATGTTTTTTCAGAGCAGGCAGTGGTCCAATGGACCGCTGCCTGCTCTGAAAAAACGAAACCAAATGGTTTTGTTATTTTTTTTGTATTGCAACTCGATTTCCTTTAAGGAAAACGGGCTGCAATACAAAAAAAAAACTGCTTTATTTAAAAAGCAGTCGCAGACATGAAGGTCTGCTGTCTCCAGCAGGCCACCATCCCAGTGAGTGCAGGGAATCACTATGGGGTCGCAAAATGTGACCCACCTCATTAATATTAATGAGGTGGGTCTTTGCCACCCCATAGCGATTCGCAGACGGTGTCTGAGACACCGTTCTGCATCCGAATTTGAGATTCGGAAATTGAGAGTCGCACCGACTCGCAATTTCTGAATCGCAAATTCAGAAATTGCTACATCTGGCCCTTAATTCATTAGGCAGGTCGCAATTTACGACCCCTTGTGATTGGCTGCAAATGCACAGGTGATGGCTTGGAAGTAAGGCTCCCAGTTTTCCATTGTTACTGATTTTTACAGATAAATACAGACAGTAAACCATGTGTTTCCTGTCTATATTTATTTTTAAAAGCGGGCAAATACAGAAAATGTGCTTCTTGCGCAAATAGACAGCATGGGGAGTTAAAAACAAGATGAGATTTCCTTCAATGAAGGTATATGTTAACATGTATTGATATATTATGCTAATATTTACCTGTGGGTGTAGTGTTTTGTTATATTTTGCTGCTTAATTTTCTAAAATGTGACAGTCATCAAAGTATAAGTGCATGTTTATCAGTTAAATAAATGTGGAAATATACTATTTTATGACTACTTTTATTCTGAAAACACAAAATAAATATGGATAAATGCATACCTATAAGATGACCAAAAAAATAAATATTGATAAATACAGACGGAAATCTTTAAAAACATAAATATCATAAAATCAGGACCCCAAATGTTAAGGAACAGCAAAGTACCATCATTGTGTTTGCTTACCCAAGCAAGAGCCAATTTTTTAAAGCAACCGATGTTCCTTAAAGGAACCATTGCTGCATTTTTAAAATAAAAGTTTCCAGTATTAAGAAGCTTCAGAAGGAGCAGGCAGTGATCCATTTCACCATAGCCTACTCCCCTTGATCCAGGTAACCTCATTCTTAAGGAGGATCCCTTCCTCTTTGCAAATTAGTTCCCATGTCTTTTAAGGAGTCGGCAATTGGTTAGTGGTTAGGAATGGGAATTGTGATCGCAAACCATTGATGCACAGGTTTCTGAACTGCAATTTGGAAGGAATGCTCCTTCTTAATTTCCGTTCAGTATCAGGCGCAAAACTCATTTTACGAGTCAAAAAACTTTTCTGACTCGTAAAATTGGCGTTGTCCATAACAATTAGAAATGTTGCTGTTGTAAAACCAGTCGTTTTGTGAATAGCAGGGTTTGCAATAGCAAAATCCTTTAGTACATCTGGCCCTATGTGAATAGGTGAGAGAAGTAGTGCCTCAATAGGGTGCATTGGTGGGGATGCAGAGATAGCAGTAAAACTGTCAAAATGTAATGTAATATTTTGTGGCCAGTGTATTACAATATTTCAAATTCGTGATAGCCATGCATATCGGTGGGAGACAAAAAAAGGTATGTTTGAGGAAGCATTCCCTTCACTGGTATGATCTGTATCAAATGACTTTTAATGGGGAAAGCGACAGGATGAAAATATGTATTTGAAAATAATTTGTCGAATACTTTAGAAGGGAGGTGCGTCTGTGCACCATATTGTGAGGCTTGTTTCACATTTAATGAGGGAATTCCCAAATGTTGACAGACAGATTGGTTGAGGCAGTTGTGCAGGAATTGACTGGCTGTTTTTGCCACTTGTGGTTTATTCCCTATGTGTTACAGGTCAGGAGGCTGATTTCAGAACTATAAGGGCTGTCAAGACCCACTAATCAAAGCCCCGTTGCTCCATTGTAGATGTGGGCTCATGCATTAAGGAGCAGGATTGAAAGATTTTGCCAGGGATGATTTGATTTTCAGTCCAGCCCCGCAGGCGTGCATGAAGAGTTTAAGGGCCCAATTTAGATGAAGATAGAGTAGCATCCGCTCACATGGCTGAGTACTTTATGACCAATATGCAGATGGTATTCTGCCCGCTGTATTTAAATATGTCCACTGGGCTAATAGACATATCTAGCATTTCCAGAAGCCGCCGTCCCGGTAGTTCCTGGAAACGCATTGAGAGTTTCATGGATGGCTCCGTCAACTTGACAAAGCTGTACGCGGGGTGTGGCCTGAGCCAGCGACCAATATGGCCATGCAGCGTTGAAGTTCTGCCAAGTACTGCACACATATTGGCACCATCGGGCATCTAATGACCCAAATACACAATAATAACCGATACACAATAAATAACACCGCTGACCCCCCACTCAATGGCACAACCGCCATTATGACCGAGCTCAGCACTGGTTTCAAGGCAATCAACTCCAGATTCGATGCCCTGTCCCAGCGTGTGGACAGTATGTCTCATCACCTTCATTGACACGCTGTTAGACTTGACGATGCTGAATGTAGGATATCTGAGGCCAAGGATGGGAGCTCAGACATGCTGAAACGTCTTGAACGTGTTGAGCGCATTCTAAAGACCACAGCCACTAAGAACGAAGACCTAGAAGCGTGGTCGTGCCGCAACAACTTTTGCATAATTGGGATAACGAAG
Source organism: Pleurodeles waltl (assembly GCF_031143425.1). NCBI lineage: Eukaryota > Metazoa > Chordata > Amphibia > Caudata > Salamandridae > Pleurodeles > Pleurodeles waltl. The sequence goes on along the minus strand of NC_090438.1, from coordinate 97,396,357 downwards.
ACCACCAACAATGGACGCATGGATACCTTTGTAGAAAATCTATTAGTGGAACTCTTTGGTAGAACCTGCTTCACTGACACCTTTGTGGTTGAGAGGGTGCATAGGTGACCTTGTCCACATCCCACTCCAGAGATACCTCCGTGCCCAATCATCGCTAGGCTGTTGAACTTTAGAGACCGTGACACAGCTTTACACCTTGCCCGAGGCAAGGGTCCCTTACAATATCAGGGCACTGCGGTGTCCCTTTTCCCAGACTCCACTCCACTGGTGCAGGAGGCCTGGTGCAAATTTGCAGATGTTATGCACACTCTGCAAAAATGTGGTCTCAAGTATGGGATGCTCTACCCTGCGCAACTGCATGTGGAAATGGATGGTCAACACCATATTTTCAACACTCCTGCGGACGCCGTTCAGTTCTGCAAACAGCATAAAATCAGTGGAACCTCACCAAGCGGCACTGTGTCACCCAACTTCCCAGATGCATCATGCTCACCTCTCAATCTTCCCATAAGCAATGATTGGCCTAAGACGTCCAGATTACATTTACAGATACAATACCTAATGTTGACATGAGGAACCTATTGCATTTCAACACACCCGGCTGGCCTGGGCCTCTGGCTGTTCAGTTATATATGATCTTACCACCTTGGTTAATTTTAGCCCGATTACTTTATACTGCACTTACACTTAATGACCATGAGGGCCGTGCTCCCCTGAGCATTGTCACCCTCCCCCGAGGTGTACACCACTATAGTTATGTTATTGATTGGTTTCAGTTTTTTGTGGTTTCTCTGGCCTTGTTACTGCCAGAGTGGGTGGTGGGTGGGATATTTGTTTTATTGTTAGTTTGTATCTTGAAGCTACAATCTCACTGTATTCTATGACACACTGGGGTCCTTCCCCTCTGTACACACTCCACTTTCTTTTTCCTTGTCGTTATGACTGCATGTTTAAATAGGGCCTCTTAATTGGCACTTTCCTGCATGACGTGGGACATCGGAGGTCTTAGCAATCCAAAGAAAGGAAAATAGGTGCTTACATATCTAAATTGCGATGGGGTCAAAATGGCTTTCCTCCAAGAGAATCACTTGTCCCCACCCACTGAGTGGAACTATGCAACCACATGGGGCCCCTAGTGCTACTTTTCTTATTACATCTCTTATACTCGAGGGGTCTGTATCTTAATTCATAAGAGTGTACCCTTCACGCCCATCAAGAGTATCTCAGACACAGAGGTGAGGTATTTTTTGGTGTCGGGTAAACTAGCAAGCCAGACTATATTGCTCGTAAATGTTTATGCTCCGAACACTGAATCCCCTGAGTTTTATACTGACCGCTTTGTGCAGGTTAACCACCACCAAGTGGACTGGTGGTTGTAAGGAAATGCCTCCTTGGCATAGTTACCCCCTGACTTTTTGCCTTTGCTGATGCCAAGTTATGATTTGAAAGTGTGCTGAGGCCTGCTAACCAGGCCCCAGCACCAGTGTTCTTTCCCTAACCTGTATCTTTGTCTCCACAATTAGCACACCCTGGTATCCAGGTAAGTCCCTTGTAACTGGTACCCCTGATAACAAGGGCCCTGATGCCAGGGAAGGTCTCTAAGGGCTGCAGCATATCTTATGCCACCCTGGGGACCCCTCACTCAGCACAGACCCAATGCTTGCCAGCTTGTGTGTGCTGGTGGGGAGAAAATGACTAAGTCAATATGGCACTCCCCTCAGGGTGCCATGCCAACCTCACACTGCCTATGGCATAGATAGGTCACCCCTCTAGCAGGCCTTACAGCCCTAAGACATGGTGCACTATACCATAGGTGAGGGCATAGGTGCATGAGCACTATGCCCCTACAGTGTCTAAGCAAAACCTTAGACATTGTAAGTGCAGGGTAGCCATAAGAGCATATGGTCTGGGAGTCTGTCAAGCACGAAATCCACAGCACCATAATGGCTACACTGAAAACTGGGAAGTTTGGTATCAAACTTCTCAGCACAATAAATGCACACTGATGCCAGTGTACATTTTATTGTGAAATACACCCAGAGGGCATCTTAGAGATGCCCCCTGAAAACATACCCGACTTCCAGTGTGGGCTGACTAGTTTTACCAGCCTGCCACACACCAGACATGTTGCTGGCCACATGGGGAGAGTGCCTTTGTCACTCTGTGGCCAGGAACAAAGTCTGTACTGGGTGGAGGTACTTCTCACCTCCCCCTGCAGGAACTGTAACACCTGGCGGTGAGCCTCAAAGGATCACCCCCTTTGTTACAGCGCCACAGGGCATCCCAGCTAGTGGAGATGCCTGCCCCCTCCGGCCACGGCCCCACTTTTGGCGGCAAGGCCGGAGGAGATAATGAGAAAAACAAGGAGGAGTCACTGGCCAGTCAGGACAACCCCTAAAGTGTCCTGAGCTGAGGTGAGTCTGACTTTTAGAAAGCCTCCATCTTGCAGATGGAGGATTCCCCCAATAGGATTAGGGATGTGACCCCCTCGCCACCGGGAGGAAGCAAAAAAGAGCACCCTCAGGGCTAGTAGCCATTGGTTACTAACCTCCCAGACCTAAACACCCCCCTAAATTGAGTATTTAGGGGCCCCCAGAACCTAGGAAGATATATTCCTGCAACCTGAAGATGAATAAGGACTGCTGACCTGAAGCCCTGCAGAGAAGACGGAGACACCAACTGCTTTGGCCCCAGCCCTACCGGCCTGTCTCCCCACTTCGAGAAAAACTGCAACAGCGATGTGTCCCCCAGGGTCCAGCGACCTCTGAAGCCTCAGAGGACTACCCTGCATCTAAAAGGACCAAGAACTCCCGAGGACAGCGGCCCTGTTCCAAAGAAACTGCAACTTCTTAGAGATGCCCCCTGAAAACATACCCGACTTCCAGTGTGGGCTGACTAGTTTTAGCAGCCTCCCACACACCAGACATGTTGCTGGCCACATGGGGAGAGTGCCTTTGTCACTCTGTGGCCAGGAACAAAGCCTGTACTGGGTGGAGGTGCTTCTCACCTCCCCCTGCAGGAACCGTAACACCTGGCGGTGAGCCTGAAAGGCCTGAAAGGCTCACCCCCTTTGTTACAGCGCCACAGGGCATCCCAGCTAGTGGAGATGCCTGCCCCCTCTGGCCACGGCCCCACTTTTGGCGGCAAGGCCGGAGGAGATAATGAGAAAAACAAGGAGGAGTCACTGGCCAGTCAGGACAACCCCTAAAGTGTCCTGAGCTGAGGTGAGTCTGACTTTGAGAAAGCCTCCATCTTGCAGATGGAGGATTCCCCCAATAGGATTAGGGATGTGACCCCCTCCCCACCGGGAGGAGTCACAAGGAGGGTGTAGCCACCCTCAGGACTAGTAGCCATTGGCTACTAACCTCCCAGACCTAAACACCCCCCTAAATTGAGTATTTAGGGGCCCCCAGAACCTAGGAAGACATATTCCTGCAACCTGAAGATGAAGAAGGACTGCTGACCTGAAGCCCTGCAGAGAAGACGGAGACACCAACTGCTTTGGCCCTAGCCCTACCGGCCTGTCTCCCCACTTCGAGAAAAACTGCAACAGCGATGCGTCCCCCAGGGTCCAGCGACCTCTGAAGCCTCAGAGGACTACCCTGCATCTAAAAGGACCAAGAACTCCCGAGGACAGCGGCCCTGTTCCAAAGGAACTGCAACTTCTTAGAGATGCCCCCTGAAAACATACCCGACTTCCAGTGTGGGCTGACTAGTTTTACCAGCCTGCCACACACCAGACATGTTGCTGGCCACATGGGGAGAGTGCCTTTGTCACTCTGTGGCCAGGAACAAAGCTTGTACTGGGTGGAGGTGCTTCTCACCTCCCCCAGCAGGAACTGTAACACCTGGCGGTCACCCCCTTTGTTACAGCGCCACAGGGCATCCCAGCTAGTGGAGATGCCTGCCCTCTCCGGCCACTGCCCCACTTTTGGTGGCAAGGCCGGAGGAGATAATGAGAAAAACAAGGAGGAGTCACTGGCCAGTCAGGACAACCCCTAAAGTGTCCTGAGCTGAGGTGAGTCTGACTTTGAGAAAGCCTCCATCTTGCAGATGGAGGATTCCCCCAATAGGATTAGGGATGTGACCCCCCTCCCCACTGGGAGGAGGCACAAAGAGGGTGTAGCCACCCTCAGGGCTAGTAGCCATTGGCTATTAACCTCCCAGACCTAAACACCCCCCTACATTGAGTATTTAGGGGCCCCCAGAACCTAGGAAGATAGTTTCCTGCAACCTGAAGATGAAGAAGGACTGCTGACCTGAAGCCCTGCAGAAAAGACGGAGACACCAACTGCTTTGGCCTCAGCCCTACCGGCCTGTCTCCCCACTTCGAGGAAAACTGCAACAGCGATGCGTCCCCCAGGGTCCAGCGACCTCTGAAGCCTCAGAGGACTACCCTGCATCTAAAAGGACCAAGAACTCCCGAGGACAGCGGCCCTGTTCCAAAGAAACTGCAACTTTGCAACAAAGAAGCAACTTTTAAAGACCCCAAGTTTCCCCCCGGAAGCGTGAGACTTTCCACTCTGCACCCAACGCCCCCGGCTCGACCTGCGTAAAACTTACTCTACAGGGAGGACTCCCCAGCGACTGTGAGCCCGCGAGTAGCCAGAGTTAACCCCCCCCGACCCCCCACAGCGACGCCTGCAGAGGAAATTCAGAGGCTCCCCCTGACCTCGACTGCCTGCTTCAAAGAACCCGACGCCTGGTAAACACACTGCACCCGCAGCCCCCAGGACCTGAAGGATCCGACCTCCAGTGCAGGAGCAACCCCCAGGCGGCCCTCTTCCTAGCCCAGGTGGTGGCTACCCAGAGGAGCCCCCCCTTGCCTGCCTGCATCGCTGAAGAGACTCCTGGGTCTCCCATTGAAACCTATTGCGAACCCGACGCCTGTTTGCACTCTGCACCTGGCCGCCCCTGTGCCGCTGAGGGTGTACTTTCTGTGCTGGCTTGTGTCCCCCCGGTGCCCTACAAAACCCCCCTGGTCTGCCCTCCGAAGTCGCGGGTACTTACCTGCTGGCAGACTAGAACCGGGACACCCCTATTTCCTTTGAAGCCTATGTGTTTTGGGCACCACTTTGACCTCTGCACCTGTCCGGCCCTGAGCTGCTGGTGTGGTAACTTTGGGGTTGCCCTGTACCCCCAACGGTGGGCTACCTTGGACCCAACTTTGAACCCTGTAAGTGCTTTACTTACCTGTGAAACTAACAAATACTTACCTCCCCCAGGAACTGTTGAATTTTGCAGTGTCCAATTTTAAAATAGCTTATTGCCATTGTTGCCAAAACTGTACATGCTATTATGATGATTCAAAGTTCCTAAGATACCTGAGTGAAATACCTTTCATTTAAAGTATTGCTTGTAAATCTTGAACCTGTGGTTCTTAAAATAAACTAAGAAAATATATTTTTCTATATAAAAACCTATTGACCTGGAGTTGTCTTTGAGTGTGTGTTCCTCATTTATTGCCTGTGTGTGTACAACAAATGCTTAACACTACCCTCTGATAAGCCTACTGCTCGATCACACTACCACAAAATAGAGCATTAGAATTATCTCTTTTGCCACTATCTTACCTCTAAGGGGAACCCTTGGACTCTGTGCATACTATTTCTTACTTTGAAATAGTACATACAGAGCCAACTTCCTACAGTGTTGTATTGGATATTACGTGCCAGTCTACTCTTGATTCGACAGGCTCTGCTGTTGTTGCCAAACCACACTCCTTATAGGCCCTTATGAACCTTCTGTACACTTTCTACATTACTGATGTCTGGTGACACAAGCACCCACATATGAGGGACTATACATTTTTTTTTCATCCCACACAATATCTGGACCCGCATTGAACATTAGTAACTTTTCCAGGGCGCACTGCTATGGTTAACTGACATTTCCCACCTGCCTCGAACACTATATGATCATATCCCTGTCTTGGCAACAGTACACATAACTAGTCCAAATCCCCTACTTAGGCACTGGCATTTCCCAAAGAATGCACTCCATGATATGGTATTTTTAACAGAAATTCAAGATGCTATTACTGAATACTTTGCCATAAACGAAAAGACCGTACAGATACATTCAACTTTATGGGAGGCCTTTAAGACCTACATACGTGGCATATGCATCGCCAAACATACTGGGTCCTTCGAAGCATCCACAGCGACCTTGCTAAGGTAGAGGAGAAGCTCCGTGTAGTAGATAGGGCTAACACATCAACCATGGGCACTACCCCTTATACGTCAGGTCGACACTCTTACAGGAGTTTCAGGACCTACCTGCGCAGGAAGTCTCTTATTTGGGGTCAATATGCTAGAGCATGCAAATATGGCAAGGGCAGGAGACCGGGCCGCACTCTGGCCCACTTCTGCCAGCCCTCATACCACGCTAACTATGTGACCAGTCTACGGCATTCAGATGGCACAGTTACCAGTGGTGGCGCCACTATCATTGCAGACTTCACAGCATACTACAGTCACTTTACCTGTCCTGTCCCAGTGCCAATGAGGCTGCACTCGCAGACTACTTATCTGAGATAGCAATGGTATGGCTTGAGAGTAGGCAGCAGTACTTCCTTGCTGTGCCCATTACTTGTGAAGAAATATTACAAGCCATTGACGCCTTGAGTGGCTCTAAGGCTCCCGGACTTGATGGGTTTACAGGGGACTTTTCTAAAGCATATAGGATCATTTTGGCCCCTTATTTGCTGGAAGTCTACGCTGAGTCCTTTGAACTTGGCACACTTCCTCCCACATTACATGATTACTGTGCTACTCAAGCCTAACAAGCTTCCCTAACTATGCCCCTCCTACAGGCCTCTGTCTCTTTTAAATCACAACAATGCAATTTTGGCCAAAGTATTGACCACCCGCCTTTCTTTGTCAGTGGATCGAATCATTTCCCCCATGCAATCTGGCTTTATTTCCCATTGCTCTACTTTATTTAACCTTAGAACACTTGTTGCTGTCCTCAATCACATGTCACCCACCACTCCAGAAGCAATGGCCCTACTAGATGTGGAAAAGGCCTTTGATTCTCTCAAATGGTCCTTCCTACCTGCAATGCTCTCGAAGCTGGGTATCCCCATTGGTCTTAGCCACCTCATTATGCTGTTATAATAAGACCCAGTGGCTCACTTGCAGTTAAATATTGCACTCTCTGAACCATTTCATTTGACTCGAGGCACTCGACAGGGCTGCCCACTCCCCCCCTCCTATTCATCATCACTATGGACCACTTAGACTAGCATCTACAGGAGCGGCTTCTTCAACGGGGCCTCCGTTTTCCCTATGAAACATTATTGGCATCCCTCTATGTGGATGATATCTTGTTTATATGCGACCCCACCATCAACCTTTCCCCTCTCATACATGAGGTGCAGCCCTTTTCCAGCCTACACATCAACTTGAGTAAATCCGAGTTCTCATCCAGGGGATCCTCATCAATATTCATAAACCCTGAATATTCCCGCCCATGTGCGGGGACCCCGGAGCATATATCAACACACATGTACATGTATCAAATGTATATAAAAAATAATAATTCTAGTAGAGAATTTGAATACAGATATATTATATACATGTGTAAGCAATAATGCAGTCTATGTTGTGAAACAGGCTAAAAATGCTTTATTTTTTTGTGAAGTTTTTTTTAAATTAAAGTCTTCAATTAAAGGTAAAACCTTTCTGTAACTAAAGAAGAGAGCATAGAAAGTATAAACAACTCACTGTAAAAGAAAAAACTAAATTGAAAATAAAGCAGCATTATTAGCCAATAGGCTGCATGCAGGTTAACACAGCAGAACCAAAAAACTGGCACCGTGCCTTTAAGGACCTGAGCACCTCCAGTATCCCACCATGCCTCAGAGGTAAGAGTGAGGTGACAGTTGGTTCACAGTTAGGTCAGTTCTTTTTTCCGGCTCCTTCTGTTAGGACCCTGGAGCATTGAGCTCTCATTTTCCTGAGTTTTTTTTTTACCAGAAAAACCTTCTAAAAACATATTTTCTTTACTTTACTCAATGTCTTTCCTTATTTCCTGCGGCGAGCAAGATAAACCTCAGCAGGTTGGAAGATCCCTGTTTGTTCACCGTCGACGTCATCACTCCCATCATCACACTAACATTGTCAACCGACGTCAAAGAGTACACCTCCATCGGCGGCGACACAGGTGACGTCAAGAGACATGACGTCGAAGAAACAACCTCCTCTGCGAGATAGATCTCCGTCCGCGGCCACCCACAGATTGACGTTGAGTAAGCACATGCATGCTGATATGCCGTCAAGAGCACGCCAAGACCCTTCGATGACAAAACAACCAATGTCGAAGATGACCTCAAGAACAAGGTCGAGGTCTCCGTTGACGGTGACAAGGCGCCGTTCGACGTCAAGACATTCACCACCGTTGGGCCATCTCTCGACGTCGAGGCGGTCAACGTTGAGACATACACCTCCGTTGGGCCATCATTCGCTGTCAGAGCGTTCGACGTCGAGACTACCGAAGTCAAGACGGTCACATTCGGCGTCAAGGTTCAAACGAACTCCCTCGACGACATTACAACGTTGTTCGACGTCGAGACACTCCTCACCTTTGCCGGTAACGTCAAAAAGAGCTTCTCACCGTCCCAGCTCTCCTCAAAAGACGGCAACTGGACAAACTTTGCCTGCGTAGACGGCTTTGCTGCCTTCATGACCCGGTCATCACTATACCGAGTAGGTCATCTGTAGCGTCCTCAAGGGCCTCCTCACATGGACAACTCTCTCCAATAAATCTGTCGCAGAGGTGGTTAGAAAGCCTGGCAGAGGCATGGGCACTGCAGGGGCCCCCAGGGGCCCCACGACACCCCATACCGCCATTCTCTTCCCGGCGGCCGAAACCGCCAGGAACAGGATGGCGGTATGGGGGTCGGAATCCCCATGGCGGCGGGAAACCGGCGGTACACCGCCGTTTTTCCGTTTCTGACCGCGGCTGTACCGCCGCGGTCAGAATGCCCATGGGAGCACCGCCAGCCTGTTGGCGGTGCTCCCGCGGTCGTTGGCCCTGGCGTTTTTTACCGCCAGGGTCAGAATGACCCCCTTAGTGATGGATTAGTATCGGGAAATATGAGTACAGTTTTAGTATTATTATGGAGTTAATTTGAGCCGTGGAGTAATGGAGGGGTGGAGGAGGAAAGAAATCCAGAAGTGTTAATTGGGAGTATTTCCCTCATTTACTCAACCCAAAGGCTTGGGATGAGTAAAGGGGGATGGAGGAGAGAAGAGTCTGTGGAAGGGTTAGGGAGAGCATAGTAGCAGGGTGAGATAAATGAGTGAGAATTTAGTAGGTTTGTGTGGGAGGTCATGGTAGTAGAGTGAGGTTTGGTGAGTTAGATGTGGAAGCGGAGGGAAGAGCTTAGTCAGAGTGGGAATGGAGGATAGTTTGATAGAGACATGACATATGATGATGGGTAGATAAGTGTGATAAGATGAGAGCAGGGATTCATCGATATCTTGCATAAAAACCCACCCAGGAGCCATGCAATGACCCACGAACATGCCAAGCACAGAAACAACATATACACATACATATACAACATATACATACATACATATATGGAAAATGTCACTTACCCAGTGTACATCTGTTCGTGGCATGAGACGCTGCAGACCCACACACTGTGCACATCCCGCCATCCAGCGCCGGGCCCGGAGTGCCACAAGCTGCCCCTCCTCGAAGAAGTCCCCCCGAGCCACAAGAACGAGGGAATAACTGCTAATTTCTTTACCACACTGTGGAGGCTACTTATATGACTTGTGTGAGCTGGCTGTCTCCCATGCATTCGTTCGGAAGTACCCACACTCCTATATGACCGTGGAGGCTTTGGAGTCCCTGATCTTCAAGTATATTTTCTAGTGGGCCAAGCCCATTATGCCTATCACTGGCACCATCCCGAATCCAGGCTACCGTTCCTCAAGCATGAGAGAGTACAAACAACACCCCCCTTTCCACCATCCTACTGCAAGGTGTGCCCTGTAACCATTTAGAAATACAAACTCTTGCTACTACAGCTTAGCCTGGACCAGGCTACTGCCTTACTTAGGTATGGACACTCTCTATTTCCCCCATATTCCTTTCCTAAATAATAATAATCCATGGCTTCCGCTTACTCACGAGTGACTGGCACTGCGCTCTCTTCAGGCCCATGGTCTGTAGACCACTGGCAATTTATTTGTTAATGGTATACTTAAACCAATTTTCATCCTGATGGAGAGGGGTGGATCGACACCCATGGCTTCATATCTCATCTCCTACACTACATGCTCCGTGATACTCTGCCCACCTATCCAGAGGATCCCCAGGACTTCCCCTCTCTTACACTGGTGATTACCCCTTCAGATCCTTGTCACATTAGCTCCAGACTATATCACACTTCCTTGCAAATGAGACCCATTGACACACAGCAAGCTAAAGGCAGCTGGGAGCGCACTCTTGACCTCTCCATCCCCGATAAGACCTGGTATTATTGCTGTCCACAAACCAAACTTATCTAGGGCAATCACTGCCACAAATTGCTGTTTTACGAATATCTCCACCAGGCATATATGACCCCGCTAAACTCGACCCCCACTAGGTCTCGCTGCTGCCCTAAATGCCAGGTTGAACAGGCTGATTTCCTTCATCTCTCTTGGACTTGTGCGGTGATTGCCTCCTACTGGGAGGAAATCCATGTTACATTGTCTCTTATGCTTGACCAGCCACCTACTCTATGCTCCCTGGTAACCCTATTGGGATATGTTAAAGCACTGCCTCGGGATTTACGGCAATACGCTGCTATTCCCTGCTCCTGGCCGATCGGCAAATATCATTACATTGGGGAAGCAGTAATCCTCCTTCAGTGTCAGCTTGGCTAAAAGACCTAACATATTGTGACACCACCTCTGAACTATGTGCCTATTTGGAACCAGCTAGCTCCAGACCTAAGGATATTTGGCAACCACTGCAGGACTATTTGTCGACACTCGATCATACCGAACAGCGAGAGGGAGCGGACTGATTACTGGTGCACTCGGATTGCCTTTGAGAGATTGACCTCGGGCTCATACTAAGCAACCCCTTCATGATGTATTGCTTTATTGTTGTTATATACCCTTATTGCTCTGATTTCCGCAATATGGCTCTCTCCTTGCTATCTACCTCTCCTCATTATTTGCTTCTTCCTCCTCCTGTTTCGTAGTTTCCCTACCAGTGTATGGCACGGGGCACCCCCCTCTTTTTATTGTTTCGTAGATTCATGTTCTCGTACGCTGTTGAAAACTGATAAAGTTTTAAAAAATGACAGACCTGTACATCAAATGTTCAGTTTTTTTAATTTTCAAAAACCCCAAAGCAGGATATTGTTTTTGAAATTAAAACAATGCCCCCTCGCCATGGAAGTTATCTCCTATGAGGGAGTAATTCTGCAGCTTTTATTGTCCCTTACCACCAGGGTTTCCCTGGTGGTGAGTGGCAGTGAAAACTGACCTGTATCTTGCCCGTCTAAATTGGGTCATCCTCCAATGGCCGTGCTCGGCCAGGCCGGTGGAGGGTTGTAACCATAGTGAAGATGGAGTAGTTGCCACTATTGTTACACCAAAGGCCATCCCACATTTAAACCTGGCGAGCAGTACATTATGTTGCCAACATATAAATCAGGCCTAAAGACACTCAAGCAATTTTCTTCCTTTTGTTTTAGTGGCCAGTGTGGGGACTATCCTCTGCATGTTGTGTGGACATCAGAGATTTAAATAAGGGTGTGTGAGTAGACCAGCATATCCTCCCAAAAACTTCAGAAGCATTACGAATTTTGGTTGAAACTGGAAAGTTCAACACAATTGATGTATTATTGACATATGTCACGTGAAGCTTCACAAGATAGCAAAACATCTCATACCATGTACTGTACCACAGAGAGTTAACAGATTTTTGCTCATGACATTTGGATTGGCTTCGGCTGCCGATGTGTTCCAAAGGATTCACAAAGAAAGAGGGGAGTACCCTATCACCCCAACCTGCTTAGGGTACTATCTACACATAATCACAAGAAATAGCAGGCAGGGACAAATCTATTCATTAATTATATTAGCCAAACCACTCACTTTTGGTTAAAAGGGTAAATTACTTTCCCATGTTTATTTAATTTATTTACAGATAGCAGTGTGTACCTCATCATGATAACATATAATAAGACATCAACAATTACACATCAATTTACTCACTATTACATATATTACACAACACAATTCCTTAAAACTAAACACAAACAGAATGGGTAATGCCCAACGGAATAACTCATAAAGGTCACTATAACTCAATTCACATTGTGATCCTGCCTTAGACAGATGACCAAGGGGTTAGCACCCAGCTGAAAACACCTAACAATTTTTTAAGGTATTATGTAGTGCTTCTCATTATTAAATCTCACAATTTCTTAATTATAAGCCCTTGATCCCGTTAGACTAGTGTCGACGCGTTTCGGCCTCAAAACTCGTGGCCTCCTCAGGACAGTCGAAGGGCACTGGCACCTCTTTTTCTACAAAACGGAGTCGAATCTTGTCAACCTTCAAGACACATTGCCTATTTGCCTATTAGTATTACTCTGAAACTTCTGATTTCACTGGACGGTAATGGCACCAAGCAATCAAATGCTTATCACAATTTTCAACGAATCGCTCTTCTTTCCTCGTACTGCGACTTGGTCCATGTCAGTCTCCTGCTGCTGACTACGCGTCCGCTGAAAAGTGAGTGGTTTGGTTAATATAATTAATTAATAAATTTGTCCCTGCCTGCTATTTCTTGTGATTAGATGTGTTCCAAAGGGTCATGATAAACGTGACAGCTGGGGTAGAGAAGGTGTGCTTTTTTGGGGTGATCTACCTGTCTATTGCAGCAGTGTGGAAGAATATGCCGGGGTTCAGTTTGTAGTTTTGGGCTTGCACTGGAGAAGTGTCAAATCAACAAGAGTTCAGTGAAATATTTCTGTCGTATCATCTCTGTGGATCGGATTTAGCACAAAATAAATTCGGAGGAGATGGTTGAGTGAGTACAGGACCCAGAGGTGTTTGCTGAGTATTATTAATTTTTTTTGAAGATTTTAAATCCATTAAGAGAATAGGTGAAGAAAGTGTAGAATTAGTATGGGCGACAGATTGTAAGCAAGCGTTTTAACTATGAAGGACAAGATTGGTGGAGCAGCAGCAGTAGTGCATTTGACATTAAAAGAAAAACTCTAGTAATGATGGATGCTAGTTTGAAACGCCTTGGGGCAGTGCATTCCCAGGTCAAAGTGGAGAGACAGAGGGGGTCATTCTGACCCCGTGGAGCACCGCCAACAGGCTGGCGGTGCCCCGCAGGGCATTCTGACCGCGGCGGTTTGGCCGCGGTCAGAAGAGGAAAACCGGCGGTCTCCCGCCGGTTTTCCGCTGCCCAAAAGAATCCTCCATGGCGGCGCAGCTCGCTGCGCCGCCATGGAGATTCTGACACCCCATACCGCCGCCAGGAACAGGATGGCGGTATGGGGTGTCGTGGGGCCCTTGGGGGGCCCTGCAGTGCCCATGCCAATGGCATGGGCACTGCAGGGGCCCCCGTAAGAGGGCCCCACTTTGAATTTCACTGTCTGCATTGCAGACAGTGAAATTCGCGACTGGTGCAACTGCACCCGTCGCACCTTCCCACTCCGCCGGCTCCATTCAGAGCCGGCGTCCTCGTGGGAAGGTTGTTTTCCACTGGGCTGGCGGGCGGCCTTTTGGCGGTCGCCCGCCAGCCCAGTGGAAAACCCAGAATCACCGCAGCGGTCTTACGACCGCGGTGCGGTATTCTGGAGGGGGGAACTCTGGCGGGCGGCCTCTGCCGCCCGCCAAAGTTAGAATCACCCCCAGAGTGTTATAGACTTTGCCTTGAGGGCCAAGAGAGGAGTGCAGCAGAACTATTCAGTAACAGAAATTGAATAGACGGGGCATACTTGGGCAACACATCATATTAAATATATATTTTGATTATTGCCATTTTTGATCTACAAGGCCCATCTACACGTTTTGTCACACAAGGTTTCAGAAAGTGTAACATGTAGAAAAGCTAGGGCTGGTGGCAAGACTAAATATTACTTTTCAGTGAAATCCTGATTTTTAGTCTCTGTTACAGACTGAAGATGAGTTTAAACTGAGTTAAAAAGAGTAGAGGATGATATGGGAAAGAGGAAAGTAGCCTGAAAAGGGAAAACTGGAACTATCTGTGGTGGTGGATGGTATGGTAAAGGGTGCAGTGAAGATGTTAATTTACTAGTGGCCAGAGAAGGACAAGTTAGAGAATAGGAGTGAGTTTTGGGGTGCAAAGGATGAACTGAACTTGCAGGAAGTAAAGTTATTAGCAGGAGACATGTTAGTGCCCCCAGAATGTATCCAAGAAAAAAAAAACAATCTTGCACAAAAAGAATATCTGGGGATGCGTCTCTATTGTCAAAGTTAGAGAGATATACTGGTGGCCCAATATGGAAATACAGGTTGAGAGCCAGTTTAATTATTGTATCCAGTGTGCTGCAAGTGACATAGTGATAGTAGTAAAGAAATATCCCTTGACATCAATGTTGATGCCTGAGAAGCACTGGAGTAAATTGGGATTGGGTATTGTGAACCTTTTTGAGTTACTGCTAGCAGCTTTTTGAATTATGGTAGTTTTAGTGGATTGCAGCTCTGTGTAACAGTGGAGAATCTGAGTGGTGTGAACAGCTTATCAGTTATTGAGTGTTTTATGGAAGAGTGACCTTAGAGGTTATATTTCTAACTCTGGCCACAGATAATGGAGCACAATTCATCTAAAAATGAAATGAAGTGCAGAAGAGTTTCACTGTGGTACTCTACAGGCTGGATGGCCCTGTATTCTCCCCAGACAAATAGCCTCTTGGACATTTTGAACCAGATCAAGACTTGCAGATGACGCTGACCTAAAGAACAGTCAAAAGAATGTCTTTGCAAGAGACTCTAAGGGCTCATGTTATGGCATCACATGCTTTGATTGGTTTGTCGCTTTTTTGTATGCCTGATAGGGATTTACAGAAGTATAAAATATTGTCTTTATGGATGAGCATTGGGGCAAGGATGAGTGGACAGACATATGATACTGTGTGGAGATTCTGGTGAAATAGCAAGCTAAGAACAGAGGAAGGTGTGAAGAAAATAATTGTTCCAAGGTTGGTGGATGTATATGTGAGGATTAAGGGTTTCTTTTAGATCTTGGAGTTCTGTCTGTCCTCCTACAGGGCGATGGAGTAATTTAGTCCGTTGACCTGACGGAAGTGCTGACTGACAAATTTTAAAACAACCATCAGATATTTGAAACACTGTCAAGGCAGATCCAGTCAATGCAGTGTAAGTTTGCTGTACATCTCCCTCAAACATGATGGAGCCTTTATGGTAAAGTTACAGTTTTTTTTTCAAACAGAAAATTAAAAAAAACAATGCCCTCTTTCCATGGTGTGACGGGCATTGAAAAACAATATGTCTGCTCATCTAAATTAGATGGGTGGATATATAGCCAAATCTCCGACAGCCCTTACTCCATCAGGCCATCAATGAAGCTTGACCACTGCGGAGCCGGAGTAGTTTCCGCTGTTGTCAACCTATGGCCTGCCCAAATCATAATCAGTGGACAGATCATAATGAAGGCTTCCGCTTTTCCGTTTTTACTGATTTTTACAGATAAATACAGACAGAAAACAATGTTTTTTCTTTCTGTATTTATTTTTAAAAGCCGAAAAATACAGAAAACTGGACATTTTTTTAACGACTCACGGTGCTGTCATTGATGAATTCCAGGCTAACAGCTGAGCAGATTGACATGATGCAGAGTAAAAAACTGACTGGCTGACATTTCCTTAAATCAATGCAGATCGCAATTTATTTGTTGTGTAATGCTCACATTTTCATATAGGTGCATTGTTTTACTATACCTGGCTATTTTCTGTGTTAAAAAACACGAAAGGCATCAAAGTATGAGCACATATTTGTTGTTTAACTAAATGTGGAATTATACAAGTTCTGGCTTCATTTATTTGCAAAACACAAAATAAATATGGATAAATACAAATAAGATGGCCAAAAAATACATAGGGATAAATACACATGGAAATGTTAAAAAAATAAATACTGTAAAACTGGAATCCCTATCATATTATTGGCAAGGAGGAAGCTCTGTTGCTGTTGCAATTGAGTGCCCTCTACACAAACATTTAAATGGGGCCCTAAGTGTGTATCAAGAACCCAAGAGTTATAAAGAAAGAACATTACATGTTTACTGAGACAATGAAGAATGCATCATTGAAAAAGAATGTGGTTGTTCTAAAGAAGTTTAAAATGTGTCATTATGTCCAGGTTGAGTAAAGTGTGTGAGAATGGACAGAATGTTGTCCAGGGAGAGTGACGAAAATGAAATTGCATATGATGATAAAGAAGGGAACTCACCTCAAACATTGAGATTAGCCTATATTAAGAGGCAACTAATGTGTTAAAAATAATTATTTTCTACAATATTCTTGTGTTTCTTCCTCTGAACCTTGCAATGTACACTGTACACTGTCCCAGGCTGCCGTTTTTTAGGTCTGTTCAAGGACAGGTTTGCTGTCTTGCCTGTTTCTCCCGAAAATCATCATAAAAACACATGCATATATACAAACATACCGGGGCTTTTTGTCAGTTCTCTGCATACATTGCTCTGTTCAAGTGTCATTAACAAATTACCTTTTTCCTATCCAAGCATAGAACCTGATCCACTTACACTGTGAATGAGGGTATTTTGCCTTATCTGATGTGCACAAAGCCTGAAAAAGAGAGATTGTGCTCAATAAAATGCAAAACCAGTACAAATTACAGTAAACCACATGCACTGTATCTGTGCATACCTCAATATAAACTTTCTTGGTTGAGGCTGAAGAGATTACGCAAGTGATTGAAAAGATGGTGCAGCAAGGCATTTTAAAACACGTTTTTGGGGAGACCATGTAACTCATCCATAACTGGCTTGTGCACATCGAATGGAAAATGGAAGGCAGTCCAAGATTTCAAAAAGAAAAATGAGATAGTAGTTTCATGTTGTCAATGGGTACCAAGTCCAGCAATAATTTTGTTTCAAATTCCAGTAGATGCAGAATTGTTCAGTGATTGATTTGTGCTCAGCAGTTTTCTACTTTCCTCTTCATAAGGATAGCCAGTATCTTTTTGCATTTAAGTTTCAAGACAGAAACCTGGTTAGGGCTAGGATCCCACAAAGGTATAAAGTCCTTCAATTTTCTTTCAACTACTGAAACAAGTTTTGGAATATTTAAGATTGCTTTGTGACTCAGTGTTAGTGCAATATATTGATGAATTAATGATTGCAGCAAAAACAAAAGAGAGCTGTCAGTTGGACAATATTGCACTGTTGAGCCATTTGGCTGAAAATGGACACAGACTCTCCCCTACAAAGAAGCAATAATATCAGAAAGAAGTAATTTAATTGAGACACTAAATTCAGAAAGGACTAAGAAAGGTGCTGAAGAGTGCATCTCTGCAATTCTGAGAACTAACCCACCAACACGTGGGGAAGAGAAGATGTTTCTGGGAATGGTTTGCTACTGTTGCCAGTGAATTCTAAACTTTTCTTCGACTGGCACACAACATCTCTGATCCGGTAACCTGGGAAGACAAATTCAGCAGAGACATGCTTTGTGTACAGCACCTCTTTAGTTACGCCTGACTATGAGAAATATTTTACTTATTCTGTCATGAAAAAGAAGGGTGCTTAGTTTCTGTTTCCACTCAACATGTCAGTGCAAAATTTCTTATTTTTCTGCTGCATTAGATCCAGTTGCTGCAGCCTTGTCACGATGTATGAAAAACACTACAGCTGCTATCATTGCTATATTGCAGACTGAAACATTAGCCATGGGCTACATGCAGGGCCGGCTTTTGGGCGGTGCGAGTAGTGCGACCGCACCGGTCGCTGACCTCAGAGGGGCGCTGTGTTTATCAATAACTTCCAAAACTTGCGATTTCAACATAAAGTAGCATATAGGGTTACTATGCCTGCTGCAAAAAACAGAACTATGTGGCATATTTAAGTACAGCGCCACTTTTCTTGCACCCCTTAGTGCCCCCCTAACGCCACCATGTGTGCGTCATATTGAAAAAAAATCGAACAGATTTCTTTGCGTCATTTTTTTGGCCCCCCTAACGGGGGAGGCCTTCTTTGCATACATTATGCCTTGCGCAGGCATAATGTAGCGCAAAGGGTTACAAAGTGGCACAATGCATGCATTGTGCCTCTTTGTGTATATATGGTGCAGCGTTTTTTGCCTTTCTGACGCCCCATTAGTGTTAAAAAATGACACTAATGTGGTGTTAGAATGGCACTAGGGGCTCTTAAATATACCCCTATGGCAGTGCTTAATTTGTGCTTGGTGTTTCCGGTGTGGAACACCGGCACTTATTTTTAAGGGCCGGCGCTTATTTTTCTGCCTCAAGCATTTACTGCGAGAAAAGGACACATATGGGAAAAATGGAAGAAGAGAAAAACGAAAAAGCGTCACAATGGGAAAAAGCAGAAATCCGCAAGAGTGAGCTGAAGGGGCAGGGAGTGCCTGTAAATGGATTGAAGAGGCCCGAGATGGCTTCAGGATTACACTTCCTCTGTATTCTGTGTTCACACATTTAATTGCAGCAGCCGCATGTTTAAGAGGAGCGCTTTGGGCACAGGCACCTTTTTATTTACAAACTAAGCAATTCCCTATGGGGCATATTTGAAAAAAGTGGCGCAGCACACAGTGCTGCGCTACTTTTCTTGTCCCCTTTAGCACCCCCCCCAACACCACCATGTGTGCCTCATATTTAAAATACGGCTCACCATGGCGGTAGTTAGGGGACCAATGTCAGAATTTTTTATCTTAGTCCGGCGCTTTGCAGGATTAGCATCAAAAATGTTGATGCTAATCCTGCAAAGCACCCTGAGGCCCATTGTAACCAATGAAAGCCTCCTTTTAATGCCTGCTCTGAGCAGGCATTAAAAGTGCTGGAAAAACATGACGCAAAGAAATCTGTCAGATTTCTTTCCACCATTTTTTTGGCCCTCCCTAATGGGGGAATCCCACCATTGCATACATTATGCCTGGCACAGGCATAATGTACCGCAAAGGGATACAAAGTGGCGCAATGTGTGCATTCCGCCACTTTGTAAATATGGCACAGCGTTTTTGGCCTTCTAACGCCACATTAGCGTAAAAAATGACACTAATTTGGCGTTAGAATGGCACTAGTGGCTCTTAAATATGCCCCTATATTTTATGTGGCTATCTGAGTGGATTAGTAAAGCCAGCCTTTACAAGTGCTTTAAAATACATGAATGTATGTGAAAGGGGAGCGATGGAGAGATGAGGGGCACATTTGCCGGGTGGTAGTGAGTGAAACCGAGGAGGAGGTCCTGGGGTGGGGGCGCCACAATAAACTGTCGCACATGGCGCCACCAGTCCTAAAGCCGGCCCTGGCTACATGCTTATCATGTTAGTGCCTCATTCAGTGGAAACACTGCTAACAAAATTCAAAACAAAGCATTTTACCCTCTAGCCTGTTGACTAAGTATGAAAAATTTATTCTGGCTGCTGAAAACATCTCTATCAAAAGGTGTGATGTGCTTAATCCTTTCCACTTCTAACCTTCCTAAAAAAAATAAATGATGATGAAATAAACCAATTTGAGCATGACTGCATTCATGTAACTCAATTGTACACCAAGCCAAGACCAGATACTCAAGATGTACCATTCGAGTTGGCTGATTTGATTTTTTTGTGGATGGTTCGTGTTTCTGGGATGTCCATGGAAACGTACAAGCAGCATATGTAATATGCACCTTAACATGCACTGTGGAAGCATTGTACTGTGTAATAATGTAACTTCAGCACAAGTAGCTGAATTGATTGCTACTAGAGCATGCTGCATAGCCAATTAATTGAGTGTTACCATCTATACTGATAGGGAGTAGTGTTTTGGAGTGATGCATGATTTTTTACAATTGTAGCAAGAACAGTTTCATGATCTTTGATGGCACCCCAACTTGCAAATAGCCACACATTCTTGATTTGTTGCATACATTAAAATAACTCGATAGCAGTTGTCAAGTACTCTGCACACAAAACAGAAGACGGGATTATATTAGGAAATAACTTTTCAGATCAGACTGCCAAGTATTGTGCACATGTAAACTAAATTGCCAGAACGAAAAAATCAGAATTCAGAAACAGAAATCTTTTCTCACAATGTCAATTTCAAATAAATAAGTTGAGAAAAATGCAGAATAAAATGTCAAGTGAGGAAAAACAGAAATGGGGAAACACAGGATGCAAGGAGGATGAACATGAAATATGAGGAGGTACTGATAGGAGGTTTGTCTTGCCAGATTTGCAGATGCAAACAAGAGGTTATAGACATTTTACTCATTTGTGGGCCCTGGGCAAGATATATTTTCAGGCCACCTGCTCGGAGCAACTTTGAAATTATAAAACCCATTTCAGCTCATTGATGTCCTTGTGATGACAAAGAATATTGAATTATATGTTAGACCTTCAGAAGTAGGGCACACTCACAAACAGCTGAAAGCTGAAGTTAAACAGTACCAAAAAAATAAGGTTGAACAAATATTGATAAGGCCATTTCTTTTTAGGTCTCCACTGAAGCAGCGCACATGCGCTGTTGCTTGCAAGATATACTCTCTAGTAAAAAGAGCTTGAAACCCACCCATTGTTTCATTACCATTTGTTGGCTTCCCTGTCAGTCTTATTTGCTGCCTCCTACCTGGCCACGGGTGGCGGTTTCACTTTGTTTCACTTCCTCTTCTTTCATTTGGACCATGAGCCAAGTACTGACTGCTTCTTTTTCTTAGCAAAGACAGGAGTCATGCCTCCTTGCCCAATGGCCATGCCCAGGGGACTTCTGTCCCCTGGGCATGGCCATTGGGCATAGTGGCATGTAGGGGGGCACAAATCAGGCCCCCCTATGCCACAAAAAGAAAAAAAATAATACTTACCTGGACTTACCTTAATGTCCCTGGGGTGGGTCCCTCCATCCTTGGGTGTCCTCCTGGGGTGGGCAAGGGTAGCAGGGGGTGTCCCTGGGGGCTTGGGAGGGCACCTCTGGGCTCATTCTGAGCCCACAGGTCCCTTAACGCCTGCCCTGACCCAGGCGCTAAAATCCGGCACAAATGCGGGTTTTTTAGTCCCGCCCACTCCCGGGCGTCATTTTTGCCCGGGAGTATAAATACGACGCATATGCATCACAGTAATTTTTTAAGACGGGAACGCCTACCTTGCATATCATTAACGCAAGGAAGGTGTTCACGCAAAAAAATTATACTAACTCCATGAACTTTGGCGCTAGACGCGTCTAACGCCAAAGTATAAATATGGAGTTAGTTTTGCGTCGAATTTGCGTCGAAAAAAACGACGCAAATTCGGCGCAAACGGAGTATAAATATGCCCCTATATTTATTGTCTTTCTCAGGTCCTTATTAGCCTTAGGAAATTTAGCGTGTCTAATGTATTTTAATTCACGGTGGCCGTGATTACGAGTTGGTTGGATTTTTCCGCCTCCCTGCACTAACCACTGTTTGCAAAGTCAGACTTATGCAACGAGGACATCGTGTGGTACTTCAGTGAACTGCAGCAATTTTTTTTTTTTAACAATATCTGTGTTTTCGGTGAACGTGACAAAAATGAATACATCATGCATTTCTGAAACAGAAATTGTACATTTTGGTCTATTGTCAATGGCGTTCATCTTTTGTAAAGGAAGCACACAGCCCTCACAAGATTAGCTCTTGTAGAAATGTTTGTGTAGCCTGCATATCACAGGTTTGAATCACGACAGTCCACCTTTTCCACCTTTGACATTAATGCATTAATTAGAGTAACTGTTTTTTCCTCATTTATTCGTACGTGTTGTACATATTAACTCATACATGCAAATAACTTGTTTTTTTTATAAAGCTCGTGTTTTCGCAGTCTTGAAGCATTGTAGTTTGTGAAAGACACGCAGTAAATATCAGATGCTACAGTTATTCGACTCAGTGGTACACTGTCAAATGGCTCTCTGAGCTAATCCCTCTCTGCTGCCACTGTCGTAGTTTGGACTCTTGCTCTGAGCAAGACTGCTGGTTTAAGGATAACAGTACTTTTGTTTTTAGGCGACTGAGTCTTTCCTACAACAAGTCGCAACTGTTGTCCCAACCTTACCGGCTCACTAGCAGCACCTCACCAGAAAAACAATAGCAAAAGGTGATTTGTGGCAGTCGCTTACGCATGGACTCAAAGTAAGATATCTCAGGGTTGTCGTGGTTAAACAGAAATTACCCTTTTCTCACAGATATATTATGTCTCATACAAACAAAGGCAATAACACAGATGCAGTGAAGTTATAATAGTTTTTATTTAACATAACTGCAATTTGCGATAAGTTGCATGAACTGCAATGATTAGGATAATGAATATACCAAGCAACAGTATTGTGAAGAAGAGAGTCATTGATACGAAGACTCCCACCATTTTGCAATATATGAAAGAAATATATATATATATGTATATATAAGATGGAATATGCCCTAATACCCTAATGAGAATAGGCCTAACCTCCTACCTAAAGGAGAGCTGGGTTTGCCAAAACTAATCTGCCAAAGCCGTGTCCATGAGAGGAGCCCCCAACCCTTGTTACCTTGGAATGAGGTCTCTATCTCAGACTCCGCAGGGACACGAAGACTGGGTCAGCGTCAAGATGACTGCAGCATCGGTATCAGCGATGGTGGCGATGCCCTCTGGTCAGAATCCTTCTGATTATCTGTCTAAAAGTGTGATGTATTTATACAGATCTACAAGGTCCCCTGACGTAGGTGTATTCCAAAACAATAGGTAACAGGCATGCTTGGGACGGCAATTAATATCAACAATCCCTCGAAAGTATAGAGAGGGAAAATCCCTAAGTGTGAACACCTACTGTTTGTTTGTCTTTCGCGCTTGATCTTGACGCCTTGACGCAGTGACACTGATAATAAAACTCATAACAAGTGGCTTAACTATAAACAAGGCAGCCATCTTAGAGGAAATAAATAATTAAATGAGCTAAGACAGAGCAAGCTAAGTAGGTTAAAAGTCACTAGGTGACGGGGGCACGAGTTTACAAGCCTACGGCTAAGCTAACTCCTGTTGTCCCATTAAAACAAACTAGGATTCACTACACTCTCCCCATTGCCGTAACAGGTATGATGAAGGTACAGGAACCCAAAAACGCTAAAAAAGCTGCTTCTGAACTAAAAAAGCTAAAGGAAAAAAAAAACCAAGCTAATAAAAGAAGCTAATAATAAAAATCGCTGTGTGTGAAAACACGGTAAAACAAGGCTGTCTAAAGAACACATACAGAGATGTTAATATCAACTATGACAAGTACAGTAAATCGTCTATTATAATTGCATAATTTGGAATCGGGAATGGTAAGCAAATTCATCAAATTATGTGTTGTACGCAGGATCTTGAATAATGTCATCAAAGTCACCAGTCAAGGACCTCAAAAATGAGTCAACTTCGTCCAAAGTGAAGTCTAGTGTTGGGCGGACAAACGGATCCACAGAGCAGAAGTGAGCCATATTCACTGGTGCATCGATACTTGCTGCAGTGTCTCATCCATGTTAGATCTTATAACGGGAGGCTCATAGGTGGCCTCGCGGAGCAACCTCAGTCTCAAGGGGCATGACCGTGTATGAACCCTCATCAGGGACATCAGCAGTTCGTGGTCCACAGGAGATGTCGGTGCAACAGCAAGACAGACCATAGGCAGATGCTCAAAGAGACACCATATGCGGCGGAAGACCGGTTGTACACACCAGAGAAGTGGCCGGAATGACAACCACCAGTCAAGCTCCAGTTCCACCAGCAAAGGTGTACAGAAGATCCGAACCATGCGCTCACGGCACAGTGGAGTTGGCGGGAGCGGCTCCATTGCTCTGCGTTGCTGGAAAGAAACAACCACCGCGAATCAGAAGAAATAGCAGTAGTAGTCTGCCAATCAAAGCCAAAATAATTGGAAAACCACCAAACACACTTGAAAAGAGAGAATGGATGGCTGATGGGATGACTCCAAAGACAGTCTGGAAGATGGACACGAAACCAGACCCGACAGCCTTAAAGAAATGAACAATCCCAGTGGTGCTTGAAGCATTGAATATTCTGGATACCAGCTCTCCAAAGTGTTTGGGGAAATCGGTATTTAAAAGGGATTGTATCTCGGCTGATGATCACGCAATCTGGAAAGCATACGTCTCTTTTGCGGATGTCAAGGCGACCTGTTTCTGAAACAATAGCGCCTTTAGTCTACTTAACTTGTCATAGTTCACATTAATAGTATCTATGTGGGGCCACATTTCAGATACTTTTATCTCTCGTGTGGGGGGAAACAAAACATGTCAACAACACGTAACGACCTTCGTGACTGAGATTGCGTAGGCAATTCCAGGTCGCAAGCCGCAACAGCTTTCATCGTTCAGTATCACATAACTGCCATTGGAAAGTACATGAAACACTGGACGAATCAAGGGGACGGGAGTACCCTTCAGAAAACAGGCCAAATTTGCGACCCCCGCATTGCAAAGACCGTGAAGAGACACCTGTTTGCATATCATAGAATGATGAACAGCAGTCTCACATTCACTTCCGCTAAGAAAGACCTCCTGTTCACCATTCGGACATCTATAGTCAAAGGGCAACTCCCACTCTTCCTTAATAAAGCTATCTCCTAGCTGCTCATATCGTCCCCCCGCAAGATTTTTCAGGCAGCTCGAGAAACGAAAGGTCGAAATCGGTAAATTTATAATGCCGTGCAAGAGCCAGATAGTTGAAGGACTCTCTGCTACCGTGAAGGGCAACTTATCTAATTTCTCTACTTGAAGCAGGGTGAAACGAGCCTCCCTTTTAGCCATTGTCTCTTGTTATCTGGAAAAATTAAAAGCAGTGAATAGTTCACTCCCATTAATGTACCTCCATGGAATGTGGCCACTTTTCAGTGTCTGTAATGTCCAACCCAGCTGCATGATGGAACGCAGCTGTGTTTGCCCATGATATAACCGGGACAAGTCTGTCTGAGTGATATCAATAGCAGACGGCACTATATTTGATAGTGAATAAATCCTGTTGGACAGCGTGTTCATGCCATTGTCGACAATAGCTAATGTTTTTTCCAAATTTTCCCTATCTAGTTGCCTTAAATGTGCAGCAGCCTCAATCTGAGAAAGTTTCCAAATTTCATTGTACATAGCATATAAAAAACGTTTCGAGGGCTGTTTCCTAGGACTTAACAGGAAATCCTGTAAGTCTATACTGTCAGAAAGAGTGTTTAGGTGTTTTTTAACCGCTGTCAACGTGTTTGTCTGCACCCATTGCTGGCACATCTTACCCACACTGTATGTTGTAATTATACCTGTATGTTGACCTGATAGAAAGCGAGGGTCAGGCCTGTGAATGGAAAAAACCCCTGAAGAGTTCAAGAAACGCTTTTGACACTCATCAGTGTCGGTGGGCCATACCAACCACCCGCCGGGACGGGAAAGTGAAGAATTATAGGCACCAGCCTTAACCAGTGCATCTAGCCTGTCTTCTGAGACATTAAGAAAGTGTTGCCAATTTGTAAATTTTGTTGGAGTAGGGATACTGGGTGTGTTCAGGTCTTTAATTTTTGCTAACCCCAGACAGGACGTCTGCTCAATAGTGTCATTTAAGAAAATCATTTGCACAGGAATCAGACATGCTCGAAACAAAGCCTCCCTACCCTGTATCTGCCAATCTTGTGTCCCCCATACACTTTTCAAATCAATAGTATCTTTCCAATATTCGTAACCCTCAAGCGAGAGCCGGGAAACAAAGGGATCTGAATAAATCAGTTTCGTATCTGTTAGCAAAAGTTTTCTAATTTGTGCCGGAGGTATTTGAAAATAATACGACTCTGCTTTCTTTATATCATGCCCGGAAAAGTATGTAAATTTATCGCTGTAATACTTTGGACTCCCCACCTTTGGTGTTGAACAGTGTTCCCACTGTGTGTAGTTCAAGAGAGGCCTATATCTAGTTGCACGGTGTAGGTAGTGATGTCCCCAATTGTCATAGCAGAACATTTCCCTGTAATTCATTGTATAATGGTATACATCATCACTTCCAAAAGTGGAATAGTCCTTCATTTCAGCTAGCATGGAATCAACTGTTTGGACATCCCAATCATCAGAGACAACATTAGGTGTAATAACATCAGACATTGAAATTTGGAACACGTATGGTATTTGAATAATTTCTGTAGGCCCATATATATCGAATGGAACTTTGTCCCACATAATCCCATCAGTAATTGGTATAGCTGTAATATTTACAGGGGACAAATCTCGTCGGACCTTATGGGAAGAATGATGTGGTGTTAAAATTTCATCAACAGGCTCCACAGAGGAGCGATCAGGAATATAGTGACCATTAATCAGCAAAAAGAAAACAGTCACAAAACCAATCCATAAAAATAATGCAATAAATGTCAAACAGAACCATAGATAGTTCCATGGGTAGATAAAATAGTTATTTTTAAGCCATCGATACAGCTTACTACTCTTTGCAAGATCGTTAGTCACAGTTGAGGATGAATCCAAAGAAAAATCATCAATGTCTACGAAATAGCCAGAGGAAGTCTCTGCAAACACAGGACCCGCTGAATTCTGATCCACCGCACGTGGAGGTTCTTGATAGACAACGTCATTAGTCGTGGAAGTGTTAGTATAAAATACAGCCAAATCTTGAAGCGGGGTGGTCACCTAAGATGTGACTGGAACCAACAAAAGTTCATTTCCCGCCCTCCCCATGGTCGAGGAAGTGTCTGGAACAGCAGTTGACATAGTTGCATAGTCAGTAGCAGTGATGTTCATCCTATTATGTAGATGGATGTCCTGTTGGGTAGTGAGAGGGGATCGGGAACCACCCAAGGGACCTCCTGGTCTACTGTGAAGAATCGGCCACATGGTGTAATTTGATGTCATCATTGGAGATTAATCTATTCGATTTAGAACCGGACAATGGTGGTAGGATGACAGTCCTGGTGCCTTTTATTCCCAATACCGGTACAGGTGCTCTGTATGATGGACAGAACTCTTTTTTCACAGCGATCTTCTCACGAACCAGATCCCCAACGTTAGGAATCCAGCCAGTCGAAGTTTTCGCCAATTCCCTGATTCCTAAGCTGGCAGCACTTGCAGATGAGTTATCATCACAAAATTGTTGAAGCTCCTGTAAAACAGTGAGACGTTCTTTTATGTCAAATGGCATTTCTGCTGCCACCATACCAGGGCCATCAAGATCGGGGACATACATAGGTGTCCCAAAGAGAACCTCATATGGAGACTTTTCCCCCAAGGACCGTTTTGGCAGATTATTTAGTGCTCTCTGGACCCCATATAGGTGGTATAACCAACTGCGGCCTGAACCTAATACTCGAGCTGTTAAGGACTGCTTTAGATCACGATTCCGCCTCTCCACGACCGAATTTCCCTCGGGATGGTATCGTGAGGAGTAATGGAGTTCAACACCCATCGTCCCCATGGTGTCCCTGAATGCTTTAGAGGCAAATGCAGGGCCCTGGTCCGAATGGAATGCTGCAACCGCATATGTACCGATAAAGATCAGCAAATCTTTTATAACAGTCCGAGCGTCAGCCGACCACTGTGGCCATACCCACAGGAATCTAGAACAGGAATCCACAGCCACTAAAATGTATTTGTATGCACCATCAGGCTTTAAGGGACCACAATGGTCTAGTTACACACACTGGAGTGGCTTGTCTGACACTAAGAGGGATGTCTGCGGAGGGCGTTTGATATTAGAGCCCTTAATCTGCTGACAAATGTCACAACAAAGGACATACTGTTTGGTCCGTCTGCATAGACTAGGCCACCAGTATCGTTGCTGTAGAATTGTTATCGTGGCCTGTATACCAGCATGTGCAGAAGCGACACCCTCATGTGCGGCTGTAATCAGCTCTAATCTCTGGTCTTCATTGGGGATCACTCGATCTCCAACCCCAGGAATTGTTGTATAAGCAACATTCTGTGCACTGATATGGTAAGTATAGTTTGTAGGGTATCCTTTCGGAAGGGTCTTGCCTGCAGCCGAAGCTTTAACGGCAATCAGTATTTCATTATCCAACCTCGTCCGAGAACGAGTCACTGCAGCCACAGAAGCCGTAGCTACTGATGCCTTGGCCGCTTCATCAGCCAATGTATTGCCGGCAACGTGTATCCCAACACGTTGGTGTCCTAATGTATGAACTACATGGACACATGGTAGCCTATCCTTAAGATCAGCCACCCTTCCCCACAATATTTTGTGTTTAATGGTGTTCCCTTTAGAATCTCTAAACCCGTTCAGTTTCCAATGATTGAGATATTCATTGTATGACTGTACGCAGTAATATGAATCACAGACTATCAAAGTCTGGCTTCCTGCCTCAGTATGTTCGAGCGCTAGAAGAAGAGCCTTAAGCTCGGCCAACTGGGCTGTGCAGTCCCCTAAGGTCTGCGTGTAGGTATTGTGAGGATGGAAAACTCCGTCTTCTAGTACCCCTCACACGGCTGCACAAGCTGCCGAGTATTGATGTTTAGTACCTACAGCCGGTTGTGCCGATCCATCAGTATAAATGATAGCATTATAACTGTCTAGTGGCAAGATATTTAGAGGAGCGGGGTACTCCTGTTCATACTGGAGAAATTCTTGCGTCTGAAGTCTTGGGTCAAATACATAATCAACATCAGTGGCGGTCAGAGACGTTGCCCATTGAATCCAACGTGGATGTAATGCCTTAGCGCTTGGAATGCTCGCTTTAGTGACAGCCTCTAAGGCCGGCACCGGGGAGACAACAATAATGCGTTTCCCCTGGGCAAGTGGCCTCTCCTTTATGACGGCCATCTGAACTGCTGTCAGAATCTTTTCTGTAGGTGCAAAACGTTTTTCAGCATTTGAGTATAAGTGTGATTTATATGCTATCGGCACTGTGTCACCCTCATCAAAGGTCCTTTGGTGTTGAACAGTGTTCCCACTGTGTGTAGTTCAAGAGAGGCCTATATCTAGTTGCACGGTGTAGGTAGTGATGTCCCCAATTGTCATAGCAGAACATTTCCCTGTAATTCATTGTATAATGGTATACATCATCACTTCCAAAAGTGGAATAGTCCTTCATTTCAGCTAGCATGGAATCAACTGTTTGGACATCCCAATCATCAGAGACAACATTAGGTGTAATAACATCAGACATTGAAATTTGGAACACGTATGGTATTTGAATAATTTCTGTAGGCCCATATATATCGAATGGAACTTTGTCCCACATTATCCCATCAGTAATTGGTATAGCTGTAATATTTACAGGGGACAAATCTCGTCGGACCTTATGGGAAGAATGATGTGGTGTTAAAATTTCATCAACAGGCTCCACAGAGGAGCGATCAGGAATATAGTGACCATTAATCAGCAAAAAGAAAATAGTCACAAAACTAATCCATAAAAATAATGCAATAAATATCAAACAGAACCATAGATAGTTCCATGGGTAGATAAAATAGTTATTTTTAAGCCATCGATACAGCTTACTACTCTTTGCAAGATCGTTAGTCACAGTTGAGGATGAATCCAAAGAAAAATCATCAATGTCTACGAAATAGCCAGAGGAAGTCTCTGCAAACACAGGACCCGCTGAATTCTGATCCACCGCACGTGGAGGTTCTTGATAGACAACGTCATTAGTCGTGGAAGTGTTAGTATAAAATACAGCCAAATCTTGAAGCGGGGTGGTCACCTAAGATGTGACTGGAACCAACAAAAGTTCATTTCCCGCCCTCCCCATGGTCGAGGAAGTGTCTGGAACAGCAGTTGACATAGTTGCATAGTCAGTAGCAGTGATGTTCATCCTATTATGTAGATGGATGTCCTGTTGGGTAGTGAGAGGGGATCGGGAACCACCCAAGGGACCTCCTGGTCTACTGTGAAGAATCGGCCACATGGTGTAATTTGATGTCATCATTGGAGATGAATCTATTCGATTTAGAACCGGACAATGGTGGTAGGATGACAGTCCTGGTGCCTTTTATTCCCAATACCGGTACAGGTGCTCTGTATGATGGACAGAACTCTTTTTTCACAGCGATCTTCTCACGAACCAGATCCCCAACGTTAGGAATCCAGCCAGTCGAAGTTTTCGCCAATTCCCTGATTCCTAAGCTGGCAGCACTTGCAGATGAGTTATCATCACAAAATTGTTGAAGCTCCTGTAAAACAGTGAGACGTTCTTTTATGTCAAATGGCGTTTCTGCTGCCACCATACCAGGGCCATCAAGATCGGGGACATACATAGGTGTCCCAAAGAGAACCTCATATGGAGACTTTTCCCCCAAGGACCGTCTTGGCAGATTATTTAGTGCTCTCTGGACCCCATATAGGTGGTGTAACCAACTGCGGCCTGAACCTAATACTCGAGCTGTTAAGGACTGCTTTAGATCACGATTCCGCCTCTCCACGACCGAATTTCCCTCGGGATGGTATCGTGAGGAGTAATGGAGTTCAACACCCATCGTCCCCATGGTGTCCCTGAATGCTTTAGAGGCAAATGCAGGGCCCTGGTCCGAATGGAATGCTGCAACCGCATATGTACCGATAAAGATCAGCAAATCTTTTATAACAGTCCGAGCGTCAGCCGACCGCTGTGGCCATACCCACAGGAATCTAGAACAGGAATCCACAGCCACTAAAATGTATTTGTATGCACCATCAGGCTTTAAGGGACCACAATGGTCTAGTTACACACACTGGAGTGGCTTGTCTGACACTAAGAGGGATGTCTGCGGAGGGCGTTTGATATTAGAGCCCTTAATCTGCTGACAAATGTCACAACAAAGGACATACTGTTTGGTCCGTCTGCATAGACTAGGCCACCAGTATCGTTGCTGTAGAATTGTTATCGTGGCCTGTATACCAGCATGTGCAGAAGCGACACCCTCATGTGCGGCTGTAATCAGCTCTAATCTCTGGTCTTCATTGGGGATCACTCGATCTCCAACCCCAGGAATTGTTGTATAAGCAACATTCTGTGCACTGATATGGTAAGTATAGTTTGTAGGGTATCCTTTCGGAAGGGTCTTGCCTGCAGCCGAAGCTTTAACGGCAATCAGTATTTCATTATCCAACCTCGTCCGAGAACGAGTCACTGCAGCCACAGAAGCCGTAGCTACTGATGCCTTGGCCGCTTCATCAGCCAATGTATTGCCGGCAACGTGTATCCCAACACGTTGGTGTCCTAATGTATGAACTACATGGACACATGGTAGCCTATCCTTAAGATCAGCCACCCTTCCCCACAATATTTTGTGTTTAATGGTGTTCCCTTTAGAATCTCTAAACCCGTTCAGTTTCCAATGATTGAGATATTCATTGTATGACTGTACGCAGTAATATGAATCACAGACTATCAAAGTCTGGCTTCCTGCCTCAGTATGTTCGAGCGCTAGAAGAAGAGCCTTAAGCTCGGCCAACTGGGCTGTGCAGTCCCCTAAGGTCTGCGTGTAGGTATTGTGAGGATGGAAAACTCCGTCTTCTAGTACCCCTCACACGGCTGCGCAAGCTGCCGAGTATTGATGTTTAGTACCTACAGCCGGTTGTGCCGATCCATCAGTATAAATGATAGCATTATAACTGTCTAGTGGCAAGATATTTAGAGGAGCGGGGTACTCCTGTTCATACTGGAGAAATTCTTGCGTCTGAAGTCTTGGGTCAAATACATAATCAACATCAGTGGCGGTCAGAGACGTTGCCCATTGAATCCAACGTGGATGTAATGCCTTAGCGCTTGGAATGCTCGCTTTAGTGACAGCCTCTAAGGCCGGCACCGGGGAGACAACAATAATGCGTTTCCCCTGGGCAAGTGGCCTCTCCTTTATGACGGCCATCTGAACTGCTGTCAGAATCTTTTCTGTAGGTGCAAAACGTTTTTCAGCATTTGAGTATAAGTGTGATTTATATGCTATCGGCACTGTGTCACCCTCATTAAAGGTGACATAAGTAAACCCAAGGGCGCCAGCAATTATTCTGATGACCAAATTAGTTTTATTGTCACATGTGTATAAGTGTTTAGCTTCCAGCATGTCCCGTTGTATGTCCCTAAGGATGTGTGTGTGTTCAATCGTCCATCGTCTGCTAGAAAAATTGGGCTGAATTAAGTCATAAAGTGGCTTGATGCGTTCTGCATAATCTGGAATGTATGTTCTGCCAAAATTGAAGAAACCCAGTAATGACTGTAATTTCTTAAGTGTGTTCGGAGGCTGTAACTGAGCACACTTTTCTAGGAAGTGCAGGCCAGGCTCTTCCCCTCGTTTGATAGCTCATATCCCAGGAACAATACACTAAGAAAGGCTATCTTGCTTTTCTTAAAATTAAATTTATAACCGAGGTCTGCAAATCCCAAAATAATCAGATCGACCCTCGTAAGATGAATGTCGAGGGCGTCATCAGTGAGATAGATATCATCCACATAGGACAATGCCTCAGAATCAAGCTCGTGCAGAATTGATGTTACACGGGCTGAAAACAGTCTTGGGCTATTTTTATAGCCTTGAGGTAAACGACAAAAGCGTTTCTGAGAGCCAAAGGAAAATGCACTTAGGTCCCTACTTTCATGTGCTAAATTCTGGCAGAAAAACCCATTAGATATATCCAATGTAGTTTTATATTTTTTACGCACTATATTGTTTATCAGTGCTGTGCTGTGTGAATTTTGTATAGCATACGTGCGCGTATGACTATTTAAGTGTCTATAATCAACCACTATTCTATATGTATGATCTGGCTTTGCAACAGGGAATAGTGGATTATTCATCGCCGATGTACAGGGCTCAATCACTCCCTGGTACTCAAGTTGTGATAGGATCTCCTTCACCGGAGCTTTCGCCTCATGTTTAACAGGGTATTGTGGCTGTGGTTGGGGTGTAGACCTAACGGGAATAACATGACAAGGAGAGTCCTTGTCCCAACCTACATGATTACAATATAGTGCGGGTGCCTGCGCTAAAGCCCATTCAGCAGCATAGGCTTTTTTGTCTGCTTCTGGAACAAGATCAGAAAAAGAAGGCAAAATTACATCTTCCCCATGCGGGAGCTTGCGGAAGTGTTCAGGTGGCCAGTCTCTCTCTGCCAACAGGATATCACTAGTAAGTTCATCCCAAAATATTACACTAATAATGCGTTCCACGTCTCCCTCTATCTGAAGTGTTAAATCATAAACCCGAACGGGTGGGAGAACGTGGCCATCCGCTGTCTCAACCGCGATGTAATCCCTAGTTGCTGTCGCATCCAGATGATCTTTCAGACTCTGGTGACATATCGTGACCTCTGCCGCGCTGTCCAACAGAGTCACAGCCCACTTCTTGTTCCTCAACAGTGTTCTCAATACTACTGGCATTTTTAACTGTCAGTGCTGCCACCTTCTTCTTTTTAAACTGCGGGTTTTGCTGAGGAGTTTTTTCTTTTTTAATGGCAGACTGTGGTGAGTCTTTCTTTTCTTTCACGTATTCCGGACATCGATCTTGACGGCCCCCTCTCTCGCTATGTTTATCCGATGCGTCCTGAAAGGAACGAGAGGGACGTGAATCAGTATATCTGTCTGGAGTTCTAATGTTCTCCCTATTTCCGAGATTATACCTCCTTTCGGAGTACTCCGGATGTGGAGAATCAGCTCTCTTATTTCTCCTTTCTTTGAAATCTTTTTGTTTGTCCCAGCGCTTTTTAGAGCCCTCTTGTGCCTGCTTTGTACCTTCCTTATGGGCGGTACTTGGTAATTCCAATTTTTTAGGTTTGGCTCCCAAACTATCCCGCCCTATACTAGTATAGGTATCGGAAATTAGTTTCGGTAGCTGTCTCTCTTGTTCCACATTTGGAGTTTCCCAGAGATGCTGGCATATTGCCAGTGCCACCGCTTCCCCTTAATATTACTCAGTATTATCGAGGAGACGGCGTCAAAGTTACGCATTAATTTCATCCCCAGATCCAGGGCCGGTGCAGCCCCATGCTCATTTTGTATTTGTTTTAACACCTCCGGTAAATTGGCAAGTGTCGGGGTACCATGTGTGGTAGTATAAACGGCAGCGAAGACTGTACCCCATGTGGCGCAGTCATCCACTGAAGGAACCATCCCAAACGGCAAGCACATAGTGAGCAGCCTATGTTTTTCCTGTGGTCCCGTATGGGGAAACACAGCTTCCAGCTGATTAGTTTTCTGGGCAATCCAGAACGGTATTTTTTCCCGTTCCGTGGGCACTTTACCCATAATAGTATGCACTGTTTGTGGATTAATCCCAGTAGCCAATTGATATCCACCAGCTACTGGAGGTGCTGGACGCACTGGTGTAGTGTTCAATGTTCGCATGACGAACTGAACCAATCGTCTATATAATGCCACTAATTAATTAGGCCATGTAGGTCCCTCATTACTTAAAGGACCTAGCCTCACTCCACGTAGTACATGTGGTAGGGCGCCTTCAAACCAGTTCTGATGCTCCTGATATGTGAGCGATATTTCATGATACTGGTATGCTTCGTACCGTACAGGTACGTTCGCAATTTCATATGCGTGAAATGTGTGCGTTCTTTGGTCAGCCTCAGGAAAGGTGACCCAACAGTAAAACGTTTCTGTTTGGTATGCTTCAGTCGCCTCTATTATCAGAGTAACATCCCGCCCTCTTCTGTAAGGCCATGCGCTAATAAATGTTGTGTAAGTGCATGTCTAGCATTTGCAGGAATGTCTATGGTATTAGCCATATTTGTTTAGAGAAACGGAACACCAAAAATAGGGGACATTTTTCTTTCCTTCTTATGAGTTCGAGCTCGAACAACCTACAGCTTAATTAGGTGTTACCTGTTCAGCTGAGGAGGATTCTCCCAAAGACCACGGACGTCTCTGTATAACGGTACTTAGGGTACCTGTTGTCTGTGAGACAGTGATAGTCAGGGTATCCGTAAATTAGTGCCTCAACACCATCGTTGGTGGCGCCATGTCGTAGTTTGGACTCTTGCTCTGAGCAAGACTGCTGGTTTAAGGATAACAGTACTTTTGTTTGAAGGCGACTGAGTCTTTCCTACAACAAGTCGCAACTGTTGTCCCAACCTTACCGGCTCACTAGCAGCACCTCACCAGAAACACAATAGTAAAAGGTGATTTGTGGCAGTCGCTTACGCATGGACTCAAAGTAAGATATCTCAGGGTTGTCGTGGTTAAACGGAAATTACCCTTTTCTCACAGATATATTATGTCTCATACAAACAAAGGCAATAACACAGATGCAGTGAAGTTATAATAGTTTTTATTTAACATAACTGCAATTTGCGATAAGTTGCATGATCTGCAATGATTAGGATAATGAATATACCAAGCAACAGTATTGTGAAGAAGAGAGTCATTGATATGAAGACTCCCACCATTTTGCAATATATGAAAGAAATATATTTCTCTCGTAGGGGATTTCCATGTATAGTCATAAGCACTGAATAGTTCAGCGCGCCTGCGGGGACCCCAGAGCACTGATCTGAAATACATTCTTAAGTGCAGATACCAGCCCTTTTAAAAGGGCCTGTCAAACCACTTAAGAATAACACTGTGCAGCCTATGTGAAGAGCTACACAGACCAAATTGTTGGAAAGAACGACAGCTGTAGTGTAAATACATCTTCAAAAATACATTTATTCTAGAAATGTAATAAAAAATACCTTCTCAAACTTTATTTACACTTCCAAAAGAGAGTAAAACAATGCAGGGCAGTGTAGCCCATAGGCTGCCATTCTACAGGATGTAAATAGAGCTGTGCCTTTAAGAAAGTAAAGTCTTCCTGTATCCCATCATGCACAGCAAAAGGCAGTTGCCTCAGTTCTTTTTTCCGTCTCCTTCTGACAGGACCCTGAAGCATTGAGCTCTACCTCACAAAGCTTTTTTGACAGAAAATTCAATTAAAACCTTTTGAATTTCAATTTCACTCGACGTCTTTAATATTGAGTGAACATTTGCTAGCCTTTTCTGTCAAGTTCTGACAGAAATTTAAGGTTTTTCTAGCTTTAGAATGCCTTCACTTTTTGATAAATGTCCTTCTTGTGGCAGAAAAAAGGCTAAAACAGACCCACACCAGGTCTGTATAATGTGCCTTCCATCCAGCCACAAACCTGACTCCTGTGACATCTGTAGAACTTTCTCCAGAAGAACTCTTCGCGATAGGGAGAAAATTCGACTTCAGGCAAGAGAGGACAGGAGAAGACGTGGTCAATCTGCCACAGAGCGAGGAGAAGGTCAGTCTTCTACCAGGGCTCTCCCTGTTTCCTCTGGAACATCTGCCAGACCTGCTCATAAACGACATAGGTCTCCGACGACGTCGAGGGCATCGACGTCGAGACCGGAACGGCGCCAACATGTTCGCTGTCGAGGACCGGCTCACCGTCGAGAAAGAGGCATTGCTCGACGTCGACAGCCGTTTCGCCGGCGAGACGGCGTGGACGCTCGCCGTCAAGAAGGTCTTGGTCCGGGTCGCCGTCGACGCGACGAGGACGATCGGCGTCGAGAGAGAGTGCTCGCCGTCGAAGGCGGTCGCCGTCATCCCACCGACGTCGAGGAAGGTCACCGTCGAGAGGGTCTCAGCGACGAGGGGAATCAACGCCATAGAGGCACCCGCCGTCAGCGTACTTCGACGTTGAGGAGTGTGTCGACGTCGAGGAGACAGTCAAAGAGGCCTAGAAGGGTTTATACCACTTCGGAATCCTCGGCCTCGCTCATTCTTCCTCCAACTTCTCCTCAACCGTCTCCTCAGCAGTCGCCGTTGCCGCAGACACCTGTGGTACCTACAGCTCCTCTCCCGGCTCCTCCTTCAGAGTCTGTTCCGGTGACTCCAGCGGAATCCACAAGACATTCCAGAAATTCCTCTAGACGCTCTTCTTCCTCTCTGCACCATCGACATGAGTCACTTCAATGATCTTCACATTCATGTCATAGACATTCTTCTTCTTCCACACGGGATTACTCTCCAACCCTGTCGGACTCACGTCCCCGAGAGTGTCCCCCATATATGACGTGAACACCTTCCAAGAGGTCCTAGTACGCGGGGCTACCAAACTAAATATCCAGCTGGCGGTACCCGCCCCATCGACCTCTGTGATTTTCGAGACTTTACACCAGAGAACATCCTCAAGACCTTTACTTCCATTGAACCAGCAATGGATATTTTTCTGACACCGGCCACAACAAAGACTGCACCTTCCAGGCTTATAAAAAAGTATCGCCCACCGGAGCAAGACCCTCTATTCCTAAGGTCTGACCCAGTGCCGGACTCGGTGGTTATAGTAGCGGCAAAGAAATTACACTCTACATCTCCGTCTTCCTCCTCGCCTCCGGACAAGGAGAGCAGAAAGATTGATGCCGCAGGTCGTAAAGTATGCTCTACCACAGCCATCACAATGAAAGCAGCCAGTGCTACTGCTTTATTAGGTATATATGATCGTGCTCTTTAGGACTCTATGCTACAGTTTGCGGAGCATCTACCAAAAGACAAAAGAGAAGATTTCTTGGAGGTCGTGGGTGAAGGTGCCATGGTCTCCAACCAGGTGATAAGTGCTGCTCCTGACTCTTCGGTGCTGTCGGCACATAACTACGCTCATGGAGTAGCTTTAAGACGACACGCTTGGTTGCGCTTGACATCTCCCAAACCAGAGGCACAGTAGAGAATTCAAAATTTACCATTCTCAGGCTCCTCCTTGTTTGGCTCTCATGCCGATGATCAGATGTCGAGAATGAAATCTGAGCTAGACACTTTAAAAGCGGTAAGCATCGAACGCCCAAGGGAACAACTAAAAGTATTCCGTCCCTACCAACGAAGGCTGTTCACTCACAGGTATCAGACACCACAGTGGATGGCTTCACGACCCCAGCAGCAACAACAGCATCAAAGGACCTTCTCGACACAGCAAAAGTCGACAAGGGGTCGTTCCACGCCGCAAACCCAGACAACTCGCCAGGCTCCCGCGTCTAAGCCCTGAATCTTCGCTTCCCCCTCCTCCGTTATCCACTCCGGTAGGGGGAAGTATCTCAAATCATCTGGACGAGTGGCTACGCATCACATCAGACACCTGGGTATTGAATATTGTGCGGAGTGGTTACGCTCTCAGATTCATCAGTCCTCCTCCATCTGTTCCACCCAAACCAGTCAGCCACCACCTCGAAGCTCTTCAGTTAGAAGTAGCAACCCTATTACAAAAAAGAGCAATAGAGCCCGTCCCAATCAACCAACGCGGAAAGGGGATTTATTCGAGGTATTTTCTGGTACCAAAGAAGGACAAACAAGAGTTTCGTCCCATTCTAGACCTAAGGATAGCAAACAAGTGGATTAGCAGAGAAAAATTCAGGATGCTATCCTTGCACCAAATTTACCCTCAACTTCGTCAGGGCGACTGGCTCTGCGCGATAGACCTTCGCGACGCTTATTTTCACATTCTGGTGAGCGAGAAACATTGAAAATTTCTAAGGTTCACCGTCGGCAAAAGTCATTACCAATTTGCGGTTCTACCCTTCGGCCTCAAATCAGCACCGAGAACTTTTTCCAAATGCATGGCGGTGGTGGCCGCCCATTTGAGGAAGCATCGAATATTTGTCTACCCCTATCTAGACGATTGGCTCATAAAGGCCTCCACCTATCTAGAGGCTCAACAACATTTCAACTGGGCTCAGCAGCTGCTCCAGAGCCTGGGTCTTCAAGTCAATCTTCTCATGTCCACAGCAACGCCTGTTCAGAGGCTGCATTACTTAGGGGCCATTATAAATACCAATCAAGGAAAGGTGTTTCCTTCGGAGGAACGACGGTTATCGATTCTCCAGAAATGCCAGCAGTTCAAGAGAACACCACAGGCCACTGCAAGGGCAATATCCTCTCTACTGGGCTCGATGGCCTTTTGTACCCACCTTGTTCCCAATGCTCGCCTCCATGTGAGACCCTTACAGGAGTGCCTGGAGGATCAATGGTGCCAACTGATGGACGATTGGGAGAGCAGAGTCCTTCTTTCCCCCCACGCCTTGCAATCCCTCAAGTGGTGGTGTTCACCCAACAATCTGTTGGTGGGGATTCCTTTCCAACAACAGCCTCCAACTCAAACCATCGTAACAGACGCATCGCTGTTTGGATGGGGAGCGCATATGGGTCATCTTCGAGTCCAAGGCAAGTGGTCACAGAGAGAGAGTCTGTATCATATCAACCTGTTGGAGCTTCGCGCAGTCCATCTTGCGCTCAAGACCTTCCTACCCTCTCTGAAGACAGAAACTCTTCTCCAGACGGACAACGAGGCCACCATGTATTACGTAAACAAACAAGGAGGCACCAGGTCCAGGATATTATCGAGAGAGGCTCAGACAATCTGGCATTGGCTTCTAGCCAGGAACCTGTGGTTAGTGGCAATTCACCTTCCGGGCATGCAGAATGTTCAGGCGGATGCTCTCAGCTGCGTAATGGACGAGAACCGCGAATGGGTATTACACGACGACGTCGTCCGTTCCATTTTCGCACTGTGGGGTACCCCCTCTATAGGCCTATTCGCAACCCCAGAAAACAAAAAATGCCAAAACTTCGCCTCCAGATATTACCATCCAGGGACGCTGGGGAATGCCCTGTGGATAAGCTGGTCAGGAGCATTTCTTTTCGCCTTTCCACCGCTTCCCCTGATACCGGCAGTCCTCCAGAAGCTATCCAATGCTCACTCCAAGATGATTCTAATTGCCCCAGAATGGCCACGCCAATGGTGGTTTCCAGACCTCCTTCACCGGTCACTCAAGCCACACATCAGACTGCCTCATCGCCCGGACCTTCTCACGAAGTTCCGAGGGCAGATATCTCATCCCAACCTCTCATCGTTGAGTTTGGCAGCATGGCTCCTGAGTTAGTGCAATATGGGCACTTGAACCTACCTCAGGACTGCATGGAAATCCTAAGGGAAGCAAAGCGCCCTTCCACACGGTCGGCTCATTCATGCAAGTGGAAAAGGTTCTGTGTGTGGTGCTTGGACAACAACGTTGACCCAATATCCTGCGGAGAGGAAACTATCCTGCCATACTTGTTAAGTTTGGCAAAATCTGGATTACAATTGTCATCAATAAAAGTGCACCTAGCGGCTCTAACGGCATATAGAAAGAGCCCCTCTCAACCCTCCTTCTTTAGGATTCCAATTATCAAGGACTTCCTGGAGGGCTTAAAAAAGGTCTTCCCTCCCATTAGGAGACCATCTCCTCCATGGGAACTGAATATTGTCCTCTCGCGTCTGATGCTGCCTCCGTTTGAACCAATACATAAAGCATCACTTCAACATCTTACGTGGAAAACTGCTTTTCTGGTTGCAATCACATCAGCGCGTAGGGTCAGTGAAATCCAGGCCCTTTGCGCTCAAGAACCATACACGGTTTTTCATTCTGCGAAAGTAGTGATGAGGACGCATCCAAAATTTTTACCAAAAGTCGTTTCAGACTTTCATGTGAATCAAACCATTTCATTACCAACTTTCTTTCAAAATCCAACTACCCCTGCTGAGAGAACCCTGCATTCTCTGGACGTAAAGAGGATTTTGAAGTTTTACTTGGACAGGACAAAATGCTTGCGTAAATCACAGCACCTCTTTGTTAACTATGGCCCAGTTAGAACAGGGTTGGGCACGTCTAAACAATCTTTATCCAGATGGATTGTTTCATGTACAGTGTTGTGTTATCAGTTAGCAAATAAATCTCTTGGTGGCAGGCCAAAAGCCCATTCTACTAGAGGGAAGGCAGCTACTGCAGCCTTAATGAGAAATATCGCTTTGGCAGAGATATGCAAGGCGGCCACTTGGAAATCGGTCCATACCTTTACACAGCATTACTGCCTTGATACAGATGCTAGGGCAGATGTGCAGGTTGGACAGGCCTCGCTTAAGAATCTATTTGCATGATTAATGTTTTTCAGTATTATTCTGTCTACTCCACCGCGGTTATGGGGATGGGCTTGCTAGTTTATTCAGTGCTTATGACTATATATGGAAATCCCCTACGAGAGAAGGAATGGTTTCTTACCTGTAACTCCAGTTCTCTCGTAGGGGTATTTCCATGATAGTCATAAGCAACCCTCCCTCCTCCCCGGTGGAGTTGACATAGGAAAAGTTGCCATAATAATATCGATGTTGGTACTCCAACAAATGTTTTTGTTCCTTCATGTCAGGTTGCAAGCCTTCAAAAAGAACTGAGGCAACTGCCTTTTGCTGTGTATGATGGGATACAGGAAGACTTTACTTTCTTAAAGGCACAGCTCTACTTACATCCTGTATAATGGCAGCCTATGGGCTACTCTGCCCTGCATTGTTTTACTCTCTTTTGGAAGTCTAAATAAAGTTTGAGAATGTATTTTTTATTACATTTCTAGAATAAATGTATTTTTGAAGATGTATTTACACTACAGCTGTCGTTCTTTCCAACAATTTGGTCTGTGTAGCTCTTCACATAGGCTGCACAGTGTTATTCTTAAGTGGTTTGACAGGCCCTTTTAAAAGGGCTGGTATCTGCACTTAAGAATGTATTTCAGATCAGTGCTCTGGGATCCCCGCAGGCGCGCTGAACTATTCAGTGCTTATGACTATCATGGAAATACCCCTACGAGAGAACTGGAGTTACAGGTAAGAAACCATTCTATATATGTATATATAAGATGGAATATGCCCTAATACCCTAATGAGAATAGGCCTAACCTCCTACCTAAAGGAGAGCTGGGTTTGCTAAACCTAATCTGCCAAAGCCGTGTCCATGAGAGGAGCCCCCAACCCTCGTTACCTTGGAATGAGGTCTCTATCTCAGACTCCGCAGGGACACGAAGACTGGGTCAGCGTCAAGATGACTGCAGCATCGGTATCAGCGATGGTGGCAATGCCCTCTGGTCGGAATCCCTCTGATTATCTGTCTAAAAGTGTGATGTATTTATACAGATCTACAAGGTCCCCTGACGTAGGTGTATTCCAAAACAATAGATAACAGGCATGCTTGGGACGGCAATTAATATCAACAATCCCTCGAAAGTATAGAGAGGGAAAATCCCTAAGTGTGAACACCTACTGTTTGTTTGTCTTTCGTGCTTGATCTTGACGCCTTGGTGCAGTGACACTGATAATAAAACTCATAACAAGTGGCTTAACTATAAACAAGTCGCCATCTTAGAGGAAATAAATAATTAAATGAGCTAAGACAGAGCAAGCTAAGTAGGTTAAAAGTCACTAGGTGACGGGGGCACGAGTTTACAAGCCTACGGCTAAGCTAACTCCTGTTCTCCCATTAAAACAAACTAGGATTCACTACACCACATGGAGTGACTTGCAGGAGATGAGTTCAAATGCTAGCGTGGCGAACTCAACCGTTCATTCTCCAAGGTCGATAAAATAAATACTAAGTTTGATAATAAGAACAGTCCTCTTACATAAAGTGCTTAGAAACAGTGATAGTGCGGTTTGGAATGTTTTATAAAGGAACACGTTTTTCATTATTACTTATCAGTTTTAGGATGAAAGGTGGTGTGCAACATTCTGTGATTCGAACCTGTGACTTGCAAGACTTGCACTAGAAGACAATGAAAGTGATTATGAAACGGGCAACAGAAAGGCCTGAGCCTGTGATCGCATAACTAGCAGCCTTTCCCACGTAATTTATGTTGCAGCCTTATAATTCAGGGAATAGCTGTCAGAATCATTGTTAATTCCACACGCTCTCTCCCTCAGTATAAACAGGTGACTCCATGTCCGATTATTACAGAAATCGATGGCTATGCCTGTATACAGTGCCCCTGGCCGCTCACAACATATGATTGGCAGTGCTTTAAATGGGCCGGTACTGTCCGGTACTGAGTACCGGCACTTTTTTATTTTGAGAGGGAGAGTCCCGGCACATCTCAAGAAAAACGTTATACTTTTAATTGGAGAGTACCAGCACTTCTCGGAAACAAGCAGGTACTCTGGCACAGAGTACCTGCACTTTAATTTTTCCATTTCAAGCACTGATGATTGGGAAGTATGTATGTGGGTCTCCAGCTAAACCACGTGCTCAGCGTTACATATAAGAGCTAAGGTAGTAGTGCGGGCCGAGGCAGGAGCTCAATTGTGTGGCCTGATTTGCCAAAATCACCCTCACAAGAAGTTTTCAAAAATGCTACTTTAGTTACCAAGAGGCTTCCCTGCTATCGCCGTGAAGACGGAAGTCAGCTCATGCAAAAGTCTGTTTTCATCCTTGAGTTCTCTGGTTGACAAAGTATGAACGGAGCATTTAGAAATGAACTTCTAATGAAAATAGATGTATGGTTAGATGATGGAGACCACAGCAAAGCAGCCCCTAAGGTCGTTAACAGTCAAAGGGACGTACTCAGTTGAGGAGAAAGTCAGCCGCCAAATCCGAGAGAGAAGGCTGCAGTTTACAGACAGATGCCATGCACTAGTGCAGATGCGCATATTTTATGTGTCCTGCTGTTCCTAGCCGTACCCGAGGAGGTCAACAAACACCTGCACAAGGTGTCACGGTTTTCAATGGGCTTACCGTCGAAGTTGAGAAGAGTTGGGGAACGACCCCGGTTCCGGCAGGTTCTGCTCTGGCCGAGGTAGGGGCG
The DNA here is from genome assembly GCF_031143425.1 of Pleurodeles waltl. Taxonomy (NCBI): domain Eukaryota; kingdom Metazoa; phylum Chordata; class Amphibia; order Caudata; family Salamandridae; genus Pleurodeles; species Pleurodeles waltl. Next base: position 97,352,608 of record NC_090438.1, on the reverse strand, counting down.
ACCCCTTCCGGTAGCCACGGTGCTGTTTGACAATAGCAAGCCACTACAGTCCGTGCCCTCCAGAAGGAGCCCCAGAGGAAAAACCCCAGTAGGGTAAAAAACCTCCAACGGGAACTCCCTGAAACAAAAGGAGGACACCAAGGCGTTAGAGATGAAGATCCGGAGTGCAGGAAGATTGGAAACGAAGACAGGTCAGGAAAATACTGGATTCGCAGGAAGAAACCAGTCAGAGCGTGACTACCACCAAGGAGTGTTGCAACGCAATGAACAAGCAGCTGGATTCCCCTTGTATACCTCTAGGCAGGAAGTAGGAAACAGGAAGTAGAAACACCACCATCTTGGATTGGGGAAAAGAGTATAATAGTGAATCAGGTACATGCGTCCAAACAAAGAAAAACAATGCATGCTGGGAAGAGAGGAAGTGGGCAGCATGCTGGGAAAGGAAAAGGCAGGCATAAAAACACCACCATGTGCAAGGGTTCGGCTTTTGCCTGGAGACATTGGTAAGTGCCCAAAGTACATGCTGTAAGAAATGTAAAGCGCATTAATGCGCTGTGCGCGACAGGATCAAGACCTAACTCGAGGTCTTTCTCCCGCCGCGTTTGTCTTTCCAGTAGAGACAAAAGAAGGGGGCGCGGCGAGTGCCACGACCCCTGAACGAACTTGCGGCTTTCCCGCGGTCTGTACGCAAGCCGCGGCTTCTCCCGAGGCTTGCACACAGACCGCGGCATGAAGGGAATGCCGCGCTGTGGCGACCCGAGCCCGCGGCTGCCGTAGGAGCCGCGGCGGCCGCGGCATGACAGTATGCCCCCCCGAGGCCCCAGGTTTGTGAGGGAAGAGTCTAAAAAAGCGACGGACCAAAAGAGGGGCATGAACTGAAGGGGCATCCTCCCAGGAACACTCACTCATAGGGTAACCTTTCCAATGAATAAGATACTGGAGGCGCCCATGGAAAAGGCGAGAGTCACAGATTTCCTGGACCTCGTACTCGGGCACATTATCAACCAACAGAGGAGGGGGACAGGAAAATTGTCTGTGAAAAGGATCAGGAAGGTAAGGTTTAAGTTGAGAGACTTGGAATACAGGGTGAATCTTCCACGTCCGAGGCAGGCGAAGACGCACAGACACTGGGTTAATCTTTTTGAGAATTAGGAAGGGACCATAAAAGCGGGGTTTGAATTTGTTCTGAGTGAGTCGGAGAGGTAGGAATCTGGAGGAGAGCTATCCTGGACCTGATATTGAGGAGCCGCACAGCGTCTCCTATCCGCTATCCTTTTCATGCGGGACTTAGTGGCCACAAGGTTGGACTGGATAACACGTTGGATACCTCGTAGCTGTCGGACATAGGAGGAGATGGCAGGAAGATTGGAATTCTCTCTCAGGGGAGATGGAAAGGCCTTGGGATGGAAACCGTAGGAGCCATAGAAGGGAGAGACCTTCGAGGCGCTGTGTATGGAGTTGTTATAGGAGAATTCTGCAAGCGGTAAATAGGTAGCCCAATTACTCTGCGTAGCATTGCAGAAGCTACGTAAGTATTGTTCGAGACCTTGATTGAGTCGTTCCGTCTGTCCATTGGTTTGAGGGTGGAACCCAGATGATAAGGCCACTTTGATTCCCAATGTCTTACAGAATTGATTCCAGAATCGGGAGATATATTGAGGACCCCTATCCGATATAATGACCTGAGGTAATCCATGAAGCCGAAAGATCTCTTGTGTAAAGATTTGACCCAATTCTTTTGCCGTTGGTAACTTTCTTAAGGCCGTGAAGTGAGCCATTTTGATGAAGGAGTCTACGGTTACCATTATTACGTGATTTCCCATTGAAGAGGGTAATGCGCACATGAAATCTGTGGAGATAGTGTGCCATGGGCCTGGGGGAACTGGTAGTGGGCGGAGTAATCCTACTGGTTTGGTACGGGGTGTCTTGGCTTGAGCACATATAGGACAAGATGATACATATTCCTCAATATCTGTCTTGAGTGTTGGCCACCAGAAGGAGCGAAGCAGAAGTTCTTGAGTAGCTTTCATTCCTCGATGACCCGCGATAGGGGAATCATGGCACATACGTAAGGCTTCAGTCTGTACCATTTTAGTGGGTAAGAATAGGGCCTTATCATGATAATAATAGCCTTGATCTATATGCAGTTGCGGACGCAACTTATTCAGCTCTGTCTCTTCTAGACTGGCATATTCGGACTTGACTTGGTCTAAAAAAGTCTGTACCACCCCAATGATCTTATTATCGTCAAATAGGTTCTGTACAGTAGAATCGTTACACTCAGGGTAACGTCGGGACAAGGCATCCGCCAGGATGTTCTGAGAACCAGGGATGTAAGTGATATAGAAGTCATATTGGCTGAAAAAGAAAGCCCATCGAGCCTGTCGGCTATTTTGACACTGAAAGTTTCTTAAGCACTGTAGATTTCTGTGGTCTGTCCGGGCTTCAAAAGGTTCTTTTGAGCCCATCAAAAAGTGTCTCCATTCTGTGCAAGCGGTTTTTAAGGCGAGTAATTCACGTTCCAATACGGAATAGTTCCGCTCCGAATCGGATAAAATGTGTGACAGGTAGAATACAGGGTGTTCTAAATCATCATCGTCTTGTCTTTGCAATAAGGCAGCCCCAATGGCTCTTTCTGAGGCGTCTGCGACAACAATGAACTGTTTGCTGGTGTCTGGGTGTCGTAGAATAGGGGCTTGAATAAAGGCTTTCTTTAAATCCTGAAAGGCCGACTCTGCGTCTTGTGTCCAACAAAAGCCCTTCTTTAGATGTTCTTTGTTAAGGGTTTGAGTAATGTAGCTGGTTCTCTGGGCAAAGTCTGCTATGAATTGGCGATAGAAGTTGGCTAATCCCAAAAAACACTGAGTCTCCTTGATGGAAGAAGGAGATGGCCAATTCAATATAGCTTGCACCTTGTCTGAATCCATGGCTACTCCAGTTTGGTTTATGCAATACCCCAAGTATTTTACTTCCGACTGATCAAACTCGCACTTTTCAGGTTTACAGAATAAATGGTGTTGTCGGAGTCTCTCTAAAACTTGGCGAGCATGCTTAGAGTGTTCCTCTGGATGCACAGAAAAGATTAAAATGTCGTCGAGATACACCACTACTGTTTGTTGCAAAAGATCAGAAAAGATAGAATCCATGAACCTTTGAAAAATGGAAGGGGCATTGGTGAGTCCGAATGGCATTACTCTATATTCATAGTGACCAAAGGGTGTTCTAAAAGCGGTTTTCCACTCATCACCCTCTTTAATTCTTAGAAGATGGTAGGCTCCTCAAAGATCCAGTTTGGTGAATCTCTTTGCCCCTCTGACTGCTTCTAGGATGTCCTTTATGAGGGGTAGCGGGTACCGATCTTTAATAGTGATCTTGTTTAATCCTCTGAAATCAATACAGGGACGCAAATCTTTAGTTTTCTTAGGCACAAAGAAGAGAGAAGCCCCCGCAGGTGAAGAAGAGGGAGTAATCAACCAGCTTTGGAGGTTCTCATCCAGATATTCTTTAAGAATCTGCTTCTCCGGTTCTGTGAGAGAGTACATTCGCCCGAAAGGAACCACTGTATCTGGTTCTAAAGGGATGGCGCAATCGTATTCTCTATGGGGTGGCAGTTCAGGTTTTTCTGGCTTCTGGAATACATCGGCATATTCCTGATAATGCCTGGGAACTCCCTGTAGGACGTTAATAGAGCATCCCACCTTAGGGGGTGCTGCTAAAAGACTTTTTGGAGACCAATAATCCCCTGCGGGATAGCAGTGGTGTTGGCAAAAGTGAGAGGATAAGGAAATAGTTCTTGTTTCCCAGTTGATGTAAGGGTTGTGCCGTGTGAGCCATGGAATTCCCAGGATCATGACGTGGTGTGGTGATGAAATTAAATCAAACGAAAGATTTTCTTGGTGTTTCCCAAACTGTAGACAGAAGGTAGGGGTGGTATATTGTACGGGTCCTGAGGCCAAGAGTGATCCATCCACTGTGTGTACCTGTTCTGGTACTTCCTTAGGTATTTGTGCTATCTGTCGTTTCTTGGCCCAGGCTTCATCTAAATAGATGCCACTGGCTCCACAGTCCAATAAGGCCAAGGTTCTTTCTTCCCGGCCATCAGTTAAATGAAGGATAACTGGTAAAAGAAAAAGAGCAGTTCCTTCCTCCCTGGAAGAACAAATGGAAGGTATTTCACGATATCCCGTCCTCACCCTTCTCACTGAGGACGGGAGTTGGCGTTTCCCAAGGGTTTGGTTGGACGAATGGGGCAGGTCCGAATGAGGTGACCAGCTATACCACAATATAGACAAAGCCCCTTTCTTCGTCTATGTTCTCTTTCACTAGCTGATAAAGGTCCTCGAGCCGTGTCAATTTGCATTGGCTCTTCCTCAGTATTCCCCTTAGGTTCAGGACGGACTTCCTCGGTACGATGAGAGAAGGTGCAAGACGTCACTGAGTGAGATGGCAAACGACTCTTCTTTTTCTCCATTCTTCGTTCGTTCAACCGATATTCTATCGTCAGAGTCTGATCCATCAATCCTTTAACTTTCTCTATTCTAGCAGAGTGCACCAATTCGTCCTTAATGTCCTCTCCGAGTCCTCTACGGAACAGTGTCACCAAAGTACGTTCCACCCAGGATGTTTCTACTGCTAATTGTCTGAAACGGGTGATGTATTGTAATACATCTTGATTCCCTTGTTGGATTTAGCAAAGAGCTTCTTCTGCAGATGCCTCGAGTCCAGGGCGTTCAAACATCTGTTTAAAAGCAGTGATAAAGGTGGAATAATTAGATAGGCATGGATCATTTCTTGTCACTAAAGGAGTGGCCCAAGCCAATGCTGGCCCCGATAAGGCGCTAATCAAATACCCCACCTTGGTCTTGTCTTGAACGAATTGCGAAGGGCGAAAGGCAAAATAAACCGTTAAGGCATCCAGGAATTCTTTTAATCTGTTAGGATCCCCGGAGAAACGGGGTGTAGTGGCAGCTACTGAGGGTACATCTGTGGTCCTGGATGCAAAGGCTTGTCGATAGACGGCATTTTCAGTACGTAGCTGTTGGAGTTCTTGAGCCTGTTGTTGTATCGTCCTAAGCAGGGTCTGGCTCGTAGGTTCCGTATTTGCCACTGGATTATCCATGGTTCCGGACTGCAACTGGATTTGTGGGCGTTGCAATCTGTCACGGTTTTCAATGGGCTTACCGTCGAAGTTGAGAAGAGTTGGGGAACGACCCCGGTTCCGGCAGGTTCTGCTCTGGCCGAGGTAGGGGCGACCCCTTCCGGTAGCCACGGTGCTGTTTGACAATAGCAAGCCACTACAGTCCGTGCCCTCCAGAAGGAGCCCCAGAGGAAAAACCCCAGTAGGGTAAAAAACCTCCAACGGGAACTCCCTGAAACAAAAGGAGGACACCAAGGCGTTAGAGATGAAGATCCGGAGTGCAGGAAGACTGGAAACGAAGACAGGTCAGGAAAATACTGGATTCGCAGGAAGAAACCAGTCAGAGTGTGACTACCACCAAGGAGTGTTGCAACGCAATGAACAAGCAGCTGGATTCCCCTTATATACCTCTAGGCAGGAAGTAGGAAACAGGAAGTAGAAACACCACCATCTTGGATTGGGGAAAAGAGTATAATAGTGAATCAGGTACATGCGTCCAAACAAAGAAAAAAAATGCATGCTGGGAAGAGAGGAAGTGGGCAGCATGCTGGGAAAGGAAAAGGCAGGCATAAAAACACCACCATGTGCAAGGGTTCGGCTTTTGCCTGGAGACATTGGTAAGTGCCCAAAGTACATGCTGTAAGAAATGTAAAGCGCATTAATGCGTTGTGCGCGACAGGATCAAGACCTAACTCGAGGTCTTTCTCCCGCCGCGTTTGTCTTTCCAATAGAGACAAAAGAAGGGGGGCGCGGCGAGTGCCGCGACCCCTGAACGAACTCGCGGCTTTCCCCGCGGTCTGTACGCAAGCCGCGGCTTCTCCCGAGGCTTGCACACAGACCGCGGCATGAAGGGAATGCCGCGCTGCGGCGACCCGAGCCCGCGGCTGCCGTAGGAGCCGTGGTGGCCGCGGCGTGACACAAGGGGGTTGCTCACAGTGGCTATGGCCTTTCTCTTCCTCTTAGACGTTTGTTAAGCTAAACTTTGCTTCAACAGACTCCTTTGAACGCAGTCTCATTAGGGTGACCACCTGGCTTTGAGGCAAATTCTGGACAGGACTGTAAAAAATTCAGGACAAAGGGTCAAAATTCAGGACAAAAATTCAGGACAAAGGGTCAAAATTCAGGACAAAAAGTTAAGAACAAACGTCAGTTTTACAGACACACGCAAGAGAGGCCATGCCTCACTGTGTTGTCAGTGCATGTATTTACTCTTTTTTAATATAGCACTATTTATTCACTGTGGTCTTTTTGTGATTGTCTCCTGGTATGCTACATTCAGGTGTCACATTACGTCCTTGTTCAGTAGTGTAGGCCAATCACCAAGGCCATCACCCCTACTCAAATCTACCCAATCTTTCTTGAAGAGAAAGTAACAGCAACATTTTGATTACGTTTCTGAACATTTTAAAACCCCTGGCAAACAGTTTGGGAAACATTAAGGAAATTAACCTTATGCTAGTTTAAACATCTGGCTCATCCCAACCGCCTGTGGACTTTCAACAGATTTTTTTTTAAAGAGGCAGGGCAGATGGCGTGGGCAACAGTCGCACACACCTAATATCCAGATGTGAGGTATCCACAACTTGCCTGTAGTTTCACAGCACTAGAGTGTATGTCTACATTTATCTCAGAAATGGGAGCCTGGACTACAAATCAAAGATAACAAAAGAGGAGGATGAAATTGAGATCAAATGGGAGATCCACGGCAAGTGATTCAAAGGGTTTGTTGCTCAGAAGTGGATAAATAAGAAAGAGAAGAACAGGTGGGACAATTCCTAAAATCAGACAAGGTATTGGGTACCTGGGGAGTTGTCTCTGCACACAGGAGAGAAACAGAAGAGGCACTGTCAAGTGGTTGAACAAGCAACATCCATCCACCTCGGCAAACTCTTCTGGTGAAATGGTCCGCTGTTCGTGCTTGTGAAGGGTGAGCATGGGCCAGACCCCTTGCAAGGTTGTGCAAGACAATTGCCCTCTTTGTCCATGTCTTTAAATGGTTTTGAAATTTAGCAAAAGCCAAACTAGTGATCTGGGTTATCCCTAAGTGTCAAGTACACATACAATCTTTAAAATATTTGGGATGTAATTTGCCCAAAAAACTGTAAACATTTTAAAATGTAATCATTGTTTCTTTAACATATGGCACTGTTTTCCCCTTTATATACAATTAGATCTCAGATTGAACTGGGAACCAGTTACCTTTCGATACCTAGTGATTAATATTTACCATTCTCCCACTGATTTGCAGGATGGAAATCTCGGCAGAGCGTCATGGTTCCTCTAAGCCCAGTTTGTTTTTTGGTTTTCTCTTCTGCGTTCTGTAGTGGGCCACGTGGCACTAGTGCGGGTGGTGTGCTACCCCAAAGACAGTGTTATTTTGCAAACCTTCCCCTGCTCATCCTTTATGTCTTCTTCAGACATGCCACACATTTGATTTGGTTGCTGCGGCGCCGTTGGGTAGCTCTTTCCACTCTAAAGCTACCTGTGGCTGTGGGTGGATTAGTTCTTCTGGACTTAGAATGATATTATTCAGCTGCACAGGTCCAATGAGTGGCTCACTGGCTTTCTGCCCACCTCCCTGCATGCGATGGGGTTTATCAGTAAAGACTTTTAAGGAAGGCTTAATGTACTGCTCATTGTTTCCTACTGACCATTCTACGGATCACCATCTGGGGTTATCATGTACAGCTTTCTCTTGCCTTGCTAGAACCTGTAAACTCACTGACACAAAGAAACCCTGTGCTCCTGCACTACCTTTGCTAAGCCTTCCCACTCGCACAGGACAGCTGTGCTCAGAGCAACTTCATCAGTGGCATGCTGCAGGTATCTTAAAATTGGAGGATTTTTTTCTGGACGGCAAGCTACGAAATTTCCAAAACCTTGTGGCAGACTACCATCTTCACCCAGGTCAACTCCTTACTTACAACCACCTTAAATAATCATTAAATGCCCTATTTCATGTCTGCCACCTAGCAGCACTAACCCTACAAGAGGTGTGCCAGAAGCTCTACACCATAGGCACTGGTGGCAAACTGATAGAATGGGTGTACAGACCTTTCCTGCAACATGGAAACCACTCCAGGTCTTCTCGTCATACTACCTGGGTGATTGATTTGGTCAAGATGGATTAGAATACTGGATTGGACTAAAATACTGGTCTTTCCCCATAAAGTATCCCACAGCTGTCACTTTAAGTACATTCATAGTGCTTCCTTGGGAATGCATTCCGCCTGTTGCTTGCCATTGGCCTTGTTGTTTGTAATTAACATTTTGTTGCTTTCAATTTGCTGGCTTTATTTGTTTTAGGCTATGCAGCTTGTGTTCGTTCTTTCCCCTGACCAAAGCCTATTTACAGTATCCTTCCGAGTGCTCCCTTTCTGTAAATAGGCCTGTAAATCTTGTTTTTATCTCATCACATTTGCTGTGCATTCAAAGAACAAAGTAAAATTTCAGGCTCTGTCTTCGGTGGAAACGTAGGGCCAGATGTAGCAAGCCGCTTGCATGACGCAAACTGCGAAAATCGCAGTTTGCACCATGCAAACGGCCGAACGCGATGCACATTCACAAATTGCGAGTCGGTACCGACTCGCAATTTGTGAATGCGACTCGCAAATAGGAAGGGGTGTTCCCTTCCTATTTGCGACTCGCATCGCAATTCAGACTTGCTTTGTGACCGCGAATGCGGTCGCAAAGCAACTCGCAGTTACCACCAGTGTCACACTGGTGTTAACTCATTAGCAAAAGGGAAGGGGTCCCGATGGGACCCCTTCCCCTTTGTGAATGTCGACAAAAATATTTTTTCAGAGCAGGCAGTGGTCCTATGGACCACTGCCTACTCTGAAAAAACGAAACCAAATGGTTTCGGTATTTTTTTCATTTTGCAACTCGTTTTCCTTTAAGGAAAACGGGCTGCAAAATGAAAAAAAAAAACTGCTTTATTTAAAAAGCAGTCACAGACATGGAGGTCTGCTGACTTCAGCAGGCCACCATCCCTGTGAGTGCAGGGACTCGCTATGGGGTCGCAAAATGCGACCCACCTCATGAATATTGATGACGTGGGTCTTTGCGACCCCATAGCTAGTCGCAGACGGTGTCTGAGACACCGTTCTGCATCCTGAATTACGACTCGCAAATTGCGAGTCTCACTGACTCGCAATTTGCGAGCCGCAATTCATGGATTTCTTACATCTGGCCCTTAGTGTTTACTTTTCTTTCTCTGACTTCAAAGTGAGAGGATTTATGCGACAATCTTGCCAGATACTGGGGTTAGGAAAGAGTTTTTTCTATCTCATGACAACATTTAAATAAACTTCAGAATATATCAGAATTAGGAGTACAAATGAAGCACATTTTTGTTATTTCTGAACTGTGTTGGAAACAAATACCTTTATCTGTTTGAAACAAATCATTGCATGAGGTGATGCAATTTCCACATAGTCTGTGAACAGTATAGTTTAATTTGAAAAACTGTATGTCTGTGCAAATATAATTGTCATTTCAATCAAAAATGTGTTGTCTGTAATGGCCGTGTGTAACCACACCATGCATACTCCACTCCACGCTGCTCTGCACCACTCCACGCCACTGCACCCTACTCTGCATCACTCCACTTTACACCACTCCATGCCACTGCACTGCACTCTTCTCCAGTCTGAACGACTCCACATTTTGCCACTGCACTCTATGCTACTTCACACGATGCCTCTCTACTCTACTCTGTACCACTCTACTCTATGCCAATGCACTTTACGCCTCTCTACACCACTGCGCTCTGCTCCTCTGCACACTATACCACTCCAGTCTAAGCAACACCAATCTAGTCCGCACAACTTCACTCTATGCCACTCTGCAACACTGCACTGTACGCTAGTGCACTCTAAGCTAATACACTCTATGCTAGTGCACTTTATTCCATAACACTCAACTCTATGCCCCTGCACTCTACATCAATACACTGTACACTACTTTAATCTACTCTGTCCCTCTGCCCTCTAAGCCACGGCACTCTACACCACTTTACTCTATGCCATCACACTCTATGCAACTCCATTCTACCCGGCACCTCTCCACTCTAAGCCACTTCACTGTACTGTGAAACGATCTACTTTAGGCCACTGTACTCTGTACTCTGTGCCACTGCATTCTATGCCACTGCACTCTATCCTGCCCCTCTCCTCTCTATATAACTGCACTTTACTCTGAAACAATCTATTCTACGCCACTGCACTCTACGCCACTCTGACCACTGCACTCTAGTTCAATGCATTCTACACCACTGCACTCTGACACTCTACTCTGCAACACTGCACTGGCCGCCACTATACTCTACACCACTCTACTCTGTACTACTACATTCTGCACCAATACACTACTCCACTGCACTCTATGCCATTGTACTCTGCCCAGTGCCACTCTATGCCAGTGCGCTCTAAACAACTGCACTGTTTGCACTGCCCTTTACTCTGCACCACTGTACTCTATGCCACTGCTCTCTGTGCCACTCTACTCTACATCACTGCACTGACACTCTACTCTGAAACATTGCACTCTCCGCCACTGTATTGTACACCAATCTACTCTGTACTACTGCATTCTATGCCGCTGCACTCTATGCCATTCTACTCTTCATCACTCCACTCTACACAACTGCGCTCTACAGCACTATACTCTACTCTGCACCACTCTACACTACACCACTGCACTCTGCCACGTGAGTCTACTCTGCACTCTATGCCATTGCACCCCTCTGCACTACTGCACTCTCTGCCACTCTATTGTATGCCACTCTACTCCACTGCACTCTATGCCACTCTACTCTGTCGCACGCCACTCCATGCCACTGCACTCTAAAGCACTGGACTCTACGCCAATGCTCTCTAAACAACTGCACTGTACTCTGCACCACTGGGCTCTACGCCACTGCTCCTATGCCACTCTACTCCACTCCACACCACTATGCCACTAACTTTTAGCCATGCTGAACAGCAGCCACTCTGGTGTATAACATGGCTAAAACACATTGGCAAAGCCAATAACTCTTACGTAGATGAGACCTATTGGCTTTGCCAATGTTTGTTAGTACTATGAGGTACAGAGGTCCCTGAAAGAACTGTGAATGTTTAAGTCCTTTTTTTAAACATGCATTGAACCCCTCATCAGAGGTAGTAAGCGCTATATGAATACAATTACATCATAATGTAGGCTACTACAAAATGCGCAAATACAGTTCAGTTAAATAAAAAAAGTGCTTCTCAAATACAGATTTGAATAATATACAGTTTATACCTAGTACTAACATTTTTTATAACACTCCATTAAAACCACACACTCCACAGCTCACCTTGGAACACCATTACAGTACCTCTCTAAAAGAAAATATCTTTGCCATCAGAAAGCTTCAAGTGACTCCTTTTATTAAAGTCAATGCAGGTTTTCAAGTCCCTTTGCATTTGCAGATTTACCATTTACCCACATTTGCATTTCTTTAGGGAGGGAGACACCCTGGCAAAAAGGCAGTTTTCTTATCTGTCTGCCCTCCCTCCCTCAGAACACAGGAGACTCCCGGTCTTTCAATCCAGCTGGGGAAACTGATCTGCCCGTGATTTCGCCCTGCCTCCCTTGTCCTTGAGGTGAAAGGCTAAAATTACAGACAAATGCTGTCCGTTAAGCTTTTCATCATGGACAACGGACGGCAGGACGAAATTACGGGCAGTCCATGAATTTATGGACGGGTGGTCACCCTAAGTCTCATAGGGTGACCAGGCATCCCAGTTTTGCCGGGACAGTCGCAGTTTTTCGCCAGCTATCCCGGCAGATTTGGAGAAATTTAGCTCATGTCCCAGTTTTTAGAGGGGGTTTACTGAAAACAGTGGGGGTGCGTTTTTATGTTTTCCAAAGCAGGGATAGTTGGCCGCTATTATCAGAAAGCAATATAACTAACAGACATGATAGCAAGCAGCTAAAAAGACTTTCTCTTCTTGTAGTGTGGCCCTAAAATCAGTCAATGCTACCTGGGTGCTGGGTAGATATGTTTATGCCCTGGTGGACATGGCTAGAGCTGTGGTGCCTAACTTGCTGCAGGATAGGCAAGGGCAGTTTGACGAGCTCCGGTTGGGCACTCAAGCTGCGGCCAAACAGATCATCCAGTCTGGTCTGGATACAGCAGACTCAGTAGCCAGGGCAATGGGCACTTCGGTGTCCACCAGGAGACATGCGTGGCTAAGGTCTTCTGGGTTTTCGACTGATGTCCAGGCAACTTTATTGGACCTCCCTTTTGAAGGCGAAAACTTGTTTGGGGCCAAGGTGGACTCTGCTTTAGAGCGCTTCAAAGACAGCAGGGACTCGGCGAGATCTTTGGAGCTGCAGGCTTCTACATCTACTCCCTTCAGATCCTTTCGGAGCTGCTTATCGTGGAAGACCTCAGTCCACAACTCAACAGCCTGCCAACCTTCCATATAGATCTTTTAGAGGGCGGGGGAGGGTTAGGACACGAGGAGCCATCCAACAGCACCCTGCCTCATCCTCTTCCTCTGGGGGAGCACTACAAGGAAAGCAGCCCTAGTTTTCCATCCATTTTAAGTCATGCTTCTCCCGAAGGGGGCAGGATATTTAATTTTCTCCACGAATGGGAGTTAGTCACATCAGACTCTTGGGTACTAAATATTGTGGGGAAAGGTTATGCCCTTCCTTTCCGGGAGTTCCCCATCCCATCCCTCCCCATCCTTCATTTTGTTCAGAAGATCATCTCCTGTTGCTGCAGCGGGAGGTTCAAGTCCTTTTATCAAAAGGTGCAGTGGAGTTGGTTCCAGAGCAGGAAAGGGGTCAGGGTTGCTATTCAAGATATTTCCTGATTCCCAAGAAGGATGGTCGATTGAGGCCTATCCTGGATCTGAGGATTTTAAATTGGTTCCTCATACAGGAGAAATTCAAAATGCTGACTCTAGCGCCGGTGCTTCAGGTGTTGAACAAGGAGGATTGGATGGTGTCTGTCGACTTGCAGGATGCTTACTTTCATATCCCCATTCTCAAGCCACACAGGAAGTATCTCCGGTTTGTGGGGTTCGCAACACTACCAGTTTGTGGTCCTTCCTTTTGGTCTTACTTCCGCACCTCGAGTCTTCACGAAGGTCATGGCGGTGGTTGCAGCAAATCTCAGAAGGAAGGGAGTATCTGTATTCCCTTACCTGGACGATTGGCTGTTAAAAGCCAAGTCCCCAGAGCTTGTGCTGCATAACCTGCAAATGACAACTCAGTTGTTGTTCAACCTGGGCTTTACGGTGAACGTGCCCAAGTCTCACCTGGAGCCCTCTCAGCGTCTCCTGTTCATAGGGGCAGCACTGGATACCACATTGAATCGGGCCTATCCTCCGCTTCAGCGGATCCAGGACATTCAGGCGTTGATTCCAATGTTTCAAAATGGAGCGTTGTTCCAGTCCTCAAGGTCCTACGTCTGCTCGGTCTGTTCGCTTCTTGCATTCTGTTGGTCACTCATGCACGTTGGCACATGATGGCTCTCCAGTGGTGCCTCCGCAAACAGTGGTTTCAACACAAAGGGGATCTCGAGGAGTCGATAACGATCTCTAGAGACGCTGCAACGGATCTACGATGGTGGGCTGTGGACGGCAACCTTTCCCAAGGAAGGCCGTTTCCTCTACCACCAACGGTGGCCATGGTCATAACGGATGCTTCCACTCTAGGGTGTGGAGCTCACGTGGGGACCTGGAGATCAAAGGTCTTTGGTCTCCAGAGGAACAGATGTTTCACATCAATCTGTTAGAATTGCGGGTGATACGTCTGGCTCTAAAGGCCTTCCTCCTGTCCCTTCGCGGTCAGTCAGTTCAGGTCTTGACGGACAACACTACCGCAATGTGGTGTATCAACAAGGAGGGAGGAGTAGGGTTGTACCTTCTCTAGAGAGAGGCTCTGCAGCTCCGGTCCTGGGCTCAGGACCATCGGATTTGCTTAGTAGCAAAACATCTGGCCAGGGTTCTCAACATTCGTGCGGACAGTCTCAGTCGGCATTTCTCGGCCGGTCACGAGTGGCGTCACCATCCAGACTTGGTCCTTCACATCTTCCGGATTTGGGGATTTCCTCAGATAAACCTGTTTGCCACTCAGGAGAATGCGCACTGCCCGTTGTTCTGCAGCCTCCAGTATCCGGTGCAAGGAGCATTGGGGGACGCGTTTCAGATGTCTTGGTGCGACCAGTTACTTTACGCGTTTCCCCCCATACCCTTGATTCCTCGGGTTCTGAGGAAGATTCGCCAAAATCGGGCTCAAGTTATTTTAATAGCTCCGGATTGGCCAATAAGGGTGTGGTACTCAGACCTTCTCCAACTCTCACTGTGCCCTCCGCCCTGTCTCCTTCACAGGGTAGACCTCCTCTTGCAGTCGCAGGGGCAGGTTCTACACCCCCACCTCCAGGGCCTGCACCTACATGCCTGGAGATTGAACGGGGCAATCTGAGTTCTTTTTCTCTCCCTCCAGAAGTGGTGGATGTTATTTTATCAGCCAGGCGACACTCCACCAAGACTTTCTATACCAGCAGATGGGCAAAATTTGTTACTTGGGGCCACATGTAGCAAAGTTCTGATTTGCGAGTCGCAATTTGCGAGTCGCAAATCCGAATGTAGGGTAGTGTCCTTGACACTAATTGCGACTCGCAAGGGGGTCGCAAATGCCCACCTCATGAACATTCATGAGGTAGGTCGCAATTTGCGACCCCCTTGGAAATGGTGGCCCTCACAGGGATGGTGATGGTGGCCTGCTGGAGACAGCAGACCACCATGTCTGTGACTGCTTTTCAATAAAGCAGTTTTTTTTGTAATGCAGCCCGTTTTCCTAATGCATTACAAAAACAAAAAATTAAACATTTTTGTTTTTTATTTTTTCACAGCAGGCAGTGGTCCGTAGGACCACTGCCTGCTCTGAAAAAATGTTTTCTGTGACATTCACAAAGGGGAAGGGGTCCCAGGCGGACCCCTTCCCGTTTGCGAATGTGTTACCACCAGTGTGACACTGGTGGTAACTGCGATTGCTTTGCGACCGCATTCGCGGTCACAAAACAATCCTACATCGCACTGCGAGTCACAATTAGGAAGGGAACAACCCTTCCTAATTGGGAGTCACAAACCCGTTTTGCAATTCGGTAACAATGTTACAGAGTCGCAAAACTGGGTTTGTGCATCGGGAAGTGCTTTTTGCACGTCGCAAACAGCCAGATTCGCAGTTTGCGAGGTGCAAAAAGCATCGTACATGTAGCCTTGGAGTGGAAAGAGGCAAATTGATCCCTTATAGACCCATTTATCTGATGTTCTGCTGTTTGCCCTTACTTTAGCACAGAAGGGTTGTGCAGTTGCGACTGTGAAGGGATATTTATCGGCGCTGTTGGCCTTTCTGTGCCTTCCTGATCAACCTTCCTTGTTTAAATCAACTATAGTGTTAGGTTCTTGAGAGGCCTGACTAATAAGTTTCCTCCCACTCCGTTTCTCATACCTCAGTGGGATTTGAATTTGGTTTTAACTTTTTTAATGGGTTCACTGAACCTATGCATTCTTCTTCATTGAGACTGTTAGTCTTAAAAACAGTTTTCCTTATAGCTATCACGTCTGCTAGGCGTGTGAGTGAGCTCCAGGCCCTTAGTGTCAATCCTCCCTTTACATCATTTTATGCTGACAAGGTGGTGTTGAGAACCAGGGCGGCTTCCTTCCTAAGGTTGTCACTCCCTTCCATCTGGGGCAGTCTATTACTGTTTCCTCCTTCTACCCTCCTCCTCACCCTTCAAAGGAGGAAGAAAGACTTCATTGCCTAGACCCGAGAAGAGCTCTGAGTTTTTATGTTGAAAGAACAAAAGACTTTCATTTGGATGACCAACTCTTTGTTGGATATGTGGGCAAGATGAAAGGGAAAGAAGGTTCCTCCTGTGGGTATTAGAGCTCATTCCACCAGGGCTAAGACTGCCACTTCGGCCTTGGCTAGAGGTGTTCCAGTGGTGGATATTTGCAAGGCAGCAACTTGGGCTTCCCTCCACACTTCTGCGAAGCATTATTGCTTGGATTCGGAAGTTAGGAGGGATGGCCATTTTGCACGTTCTGTGTTGCAGGATTTCTCGGGGTGACTGTTCAGGCACCCACCTCCGAGTGAGGTACTGCTTTGGGACTCTATTCATAAGGTGAGGAATCCACAGGTAGTTGTATCCATCAGAAGAACAAGTTACTTACCTTCGGTAATGCTTTTTCTGGTGGATACAGTAGCTACCTGTGGATTCCTCACAGTCCCACCCGCTTCCCCGTTGCCTGTCTGGTCATACCAAGACTTCTTTTACTAGTTTGTATATATGTTTTTGGGTATTTTTATATAAATAAATATTGTGGTTATATTGTATTTGGATTGCAATATATATGTTGTTTTCGTGAGGTCAGTTTTCACCTGTTCGTCTCAAAGATAGGTAAAAAAGGGTGAAACTGACATCAGCACGCCGACGAGGACCTCTTATTGCTACAATGACATTAGACAGAGTCACGTGCGGAGCCGTGCAATTGTGACATCCTCGTCGATGTGTGAAGCTGGGAAGAAAGTTTCCGTCGAATGCTGATGCATTGGGAGAATTCATAAGGTGAGGAATTCAAAGGTAGCTACTGTATCCACCAGAAAAAGCGTTACCGAAGGTAAGTAACTTGTTCTTATTATCATTTTCTTTAAAAGGTTTTGCAGCTTCTGCTGCTGGCGCGGGGGCGACGCTCCTCCGCCCAAACGGAGGAGCCATCACTGGCTACGATACAGGAAAGGATCATAGCGCAAGCTGTGCCAAGGAGTGCCTGGAAGCAACCAAGGAGATCCTCTTCTACTTTGCAGTGATTTTGACCCCACAACGTGACTGATGGCACAATCTCTTACAAAGCGCTGGACAAAAAGGGAAGAATTAACCGCTGGAAGAACATCAACCCTCAGTAGGCAACAGACATGCGTCCTCGGAAGAGGAACAAACTGGTAAATTGCACCCTAGTTCCTTTTGATGAACTGAAACAAAGACAGTTTTTTTGTATCATTGACATACAAAGAGCTCTGAAATATGCACTGTTATGTCCTTTTGTAAAAATTAGTGTGCTTTTATATATATACATATGTGTGAAAGCAGAACTGGGTTTTGTGCTGGTGGCACCCGGTGCAACAATCTTTTTTTGGTACCCACCCTACTAGGCCACCAGTGTTAGGTAAGCGGGGGGTCGGCTTTCGTGGCATCAGCCGGCCCCCACCCTGGGAGCACAATTTATTTTTAAAAAGTGTATATTTCCCATGGGGGCAATCGTGCCCCCTAGGGAAATATACGTTTAAAACATATCTAAAAAAAATGTGGATGATGTTGTCAGGGGATTGGCCCTTCTGGACATGGGATGACCCCCTATGGGCCCCTACTCTTTTTGGAAATGTGTCATTCTACTGGGGGCCACAATCTGTCCCCAGAGGTACCACACATTTAAAAATAAAAAAGGAAAGTGATATAGACGATAGATCAAAAACACGTTTATTAAGACAGTTGTCCATAAAACATTCTAAGACAATAAAAACATTTATAATATAAAATAAACTTAAAATCCACCTGTCCCACCCATAAACCTTCCATCGTACTGTAGCCCGTCTTTAAAGCTCTGTTTGACAGAATGTAAGAAACAAGCAATTCCTACTGCCACATGTAAATAGCTCATTTTGGACAGTAACTCTATTGCCTTCACCTTTTGCACCGTTCTATATTTTAAAAACAAAGGCCTTAAAAACGTAATCCGGTTAGAAATATAAAAAACACAATCCGTAAGTATGTGTAGCAAGGAACATTTTACATCCAGGGGGAAGGGGCACAGACCGTAGTTATCGTGGATCATAGCACAACGGATGTGGGATGAATAGATTGGGTTACATCTCACTCTCACCCTTAAAATTTCATTCCGCAGACTGGGGTCGGGTAACTGTGCCAAGTAGGGGAAGACCGTGCCAAGGCCAGAAGTGCTTATTGAAAGGACAGTGGACGATTTCTCTCCCAAGTGAGCCAAGTCAAGAGTCCCAGTCACTTTTGCCACAGACTCTTTCAAGATTTGTTTACTGGGAAAAGGGGACCAGGTTATAGTTGTGCTGCACTCTGAATGTAAATTCTCTGTAGATCAACTCTATCTACTCCAGAACCATAACACATACTATATGTTAATACATTAAAACCCCTTACCAATCCATGGTTTTCAACGCTGTGACGTGCACAATTAAACAACAGCACACTGCAAGTTAAAGCAGCGTATGCAGACTCCGCGCAGTGATTCACACAGCTCCTGCAAGACTTTTGGTTCAACTGTAAATACAGTATTTGCATCCCACATTACTTTTGTTCAACAGCATATAAAGTGTTGCATGTCACTAGAGTAAAAAGTTAAAAGATTAGTCATAATAGTAATATGCATACTCTGGTTGCTGCTCCAAAAACACATATTACTTAATAGTTGTTTTAGAAAACATGCAAGCTATTAATCCACCACCACCCTTTCTGGACACATCTGGTGATCCACCTATCCCATGGCACCAGTGATTCGATGCTTTTGAAACCAATTTGGGGGGCATAGGTGCTCACAGGTTTAGACCTGAAAGAAAAACAAATATTTTACTACACTCATTAGGATTTAAGAGCAGATCCACATTTAAACATCTACCAGAAGTAGTAGTAGAGCCAGAAGAAGTGTTAGAGGAATATCATGAAACAGTAAAAGAATACTTGCACTCAGGTTTGATGTCCAACCAAGTTTAGTGGTGCTGAGATATAAATTCTTTAAAAGAATTCAAGGCTCAGGAGAAGACATTGACACACATATTATTGCATTGAGGAAATGAGTAGCTCAATGTCACTTCCAGAATTACAGTGACCAGTTAGTTCAGGATCAATTTATAAGTTAGTGTTTTGACAGGAGCATTCAACAGAAGTTGTTATCCTTAGAAAATTCCAATTTGGAAGAAAGTATCAGGATAGCTAAGAGTACTGAAACGTCACAGAAATCCATAGAAGAATTGGATGATAAGATTACAGAATCACTCAATCCCATACGTTTGCAAACTCAATATAATAACAAGAAGAAAGATGTTCCCCAGAAAAGTTTTTTTTAAGCGTATAGACATATGTTTTAGGTGTGGGAACCTGAGTCATGCCAAAGGTGGAAAGCCGTGTCCAGCAAAAAATGTAGTATGTAGGTCATGCAGAAAACGTGGTCATTTTGCTAAAGTTTGTCAGGGTCAATAAAAGGAATGAAGTGAAGATAAAAATAATTTCAGATAACAATGTAAGTGACAATGAGGACTTATTCGCTGACATACAAGATATGGTACTAGTAGTGAATGATGGTAACGTAAAGATTGGTGATCCATCTAATTGTGTGCATCCAGTTGTTGACATAGTAGTAGGAGGCAAGAATTTACAGCTTTCTGTAGATTCTGGTGCACATAGAACCATGATTTCAGAAGAATTATTTACATCTAATTGGAAAAACAGGCAGTTGTTACTACCAGATCAGGCACCAGTTTCTTATAAAGGATGGACATTTGACTTGGGTGGGTATTTTAGGACAGACTGGAATTCAAAGGCAGATGTATCAAAGGGAAAGTTTATGTTACTGTAAAAGGAATAAACATTCTAGGATGGTTCCACCAAGGGTTGTTTAACATGATACTTTGTTCAGGTGCAAAAGAACAAGTGTTAGTTATAAGAGATCACAATTTCATGGAGGAAATATTGAACACAAAAGTGTTTTCAGGTGAATTAGGAAATAGTAAGGGTTTTAGACATAAGATCGAAATTAAAGAAGGTGCTTGGCCAGTTAAACACAAATTGAAGGGTGTTGGCCATTGTAGCAGGGACAAAATTGTTCACAAAACTCGACCTTGCTACTGTGCACCCTCAGGTCAAACTAGATCCTGAATCTAGGCACTTTACAGCATTTGTAGGCCCATCAGGGACTTTTCAGTACTGTCGCATGCTGTTTGGCCCAGTGTTCCAGCGTCTTATGGTTCATATTCTCAAAAACATGAAAAATGTTACAGTCTTCCAGGATGATGTCATAATTTATGCTAATGATACACAAACCCATGATGACACATTAAAGAAAGCATTAAACATATTTCAGAGGCAAGGGCTAGTATTAAAATGTTAAAAATGTGAATTCTGTGAAAAGTCTGTAGAATATCTGGGACATTTATATTTTCCAGCGCAGGAGTCCAACCTATGCCAGGAATAGTAAATGCAATTCTACAAGCACCCCCACCTAGTGCCAAATCAGGTATGAAATCTTTTCTAGGATTAAGTGAATTTTATTCACATTTCATCCCAGATTATGCATCATGGATTTTCTAATTTATTGAAGAAAGATGTAAAATTTGTTTGGGATAAGAACTGCAAGTTGGCTTTTGACTGGATAAAAAAAAAACTAGATGAATTCAGAGCATTAAAATCGTATGATCCATTGTTATCATGTATTCTCACAGTCAATGCAAGCAAATATGGTTTAAGTGCGGTACTGACCCAAAAAAGTGATGATGAAGATTGGATTTGCATCCAGAGTCCTTAGAAATGCAGAATTGCAGTATTCTGTCATTGAAAAGGAACATTTGGCATGCTGGTGGGCCATAGTAAAAATTCAGATGTTACTTATGGGGAAGAAAATGTACGCTCCAAACAGATCATAAATCACTAATATATATATTAGGTGGAACGTACAATAGAAACAACACCCCCTGCATAGCAAGGCTGTCCACTAAGTTGCTCCAATTTCAGTTCAACATTGAACACATTTCGGGAGGGAACAATAAAAAATATACAAGCAGATTATCTATCATGCTTTCCTGTCTTGGGTACACCAGCGGTCGGACAGGGAGGAGGGCCGCCTGCTGAATGATGAGGCACCGGGGGTCGGTTTCTCCAAGGCCTGGGGGCTGCGGGTGCAGTGTGCCTTTAGGCGTCGGATATCTTCATCTGGAGCTTCGTGGTCACGGGGGTCCTCACGATTCCCTCTGTAGGTGTTGTTGTGGAGGGGTGGAGAGGTCAACCCAGGGTGGGCACTTGCTTGCGATCTCCTGGGGACCCTCTCTTGCTGGGTGGACCACCTGGACACTGGCCGTGGGCGTTGGGTGCACAGGGGTCAAGACTCATGCATCTGGAGTGAGGTGTGTGTCCTTGATTGTAGGTTTCTTCAGACAGAGCCGCTGTCCTCAGGAGCTCTTGGTCCTTTTGGTTGTAGGCAGGTTCTTTAAAGCAGGAGACAGGCCAGTAGTGCTGGGGCCAAAGCAGTTGCCATCTTCCTTCTTCTCTGCTGGGGGTTTCAGCTTAGCAGTCCTTCTTCTTATTGTAGGTCACCAGGAATATGGTGATCTGGGTTCAGGGAGGCCCTTAAATCCGAGATTTAGGGGCGTTTTAGGGGTCAGAGGGCAGTAGCCAATGGCTACTGTCCCTGAGGGTGGCTACACCCTCCTTGTGCCCACTCCCTTTGGGGAGTGGGGCACATTCTTATTCCTATTGGTCCCTGTTCTCCAAACCAAAATGGAGGATTCTGCAGGGAGGGGGTCGCCTCAGCTCTGGACACCTTAGGGGTGGTCCTGGCTGGGGTGGTCACTCCTCCCTGCTTTCCCTAATTTTTCCGCAGGACTTGCCGCCAAAAGTGGGGCTTTGTCTGGGGGGGCGGGTATCTCCACTAGCTGGAGTGCCCTGGGGCACTGTAACTCAAGACTTGAGCCCTTGAGGCTCACTGCCAGGTGCTAAAGTTCCTGCAGGAGGAGGTGTGAAGCACCTCCACCCAGGACAGGCTTTGTTTCTGCACAAAGGCACTCATCCCATGTGGTCAGAAACGTGTCTGAAAGTGGCAGCTGGCACAGACCGGTCAGTCCTACACTAGCAGTTGGACTAACATACAGGGGCATCTCTAAGATGTCCTCTGTGTTCATTTTTTAATAAATCCCACACTGTTATCAGTGTGGGTTTATTGTGCTGAGAAGTTTGATAGCAAGCTTCCCAGTATTCAGTGAAACCATTATGGTGCTGTGGAGTTCGGAATGACAAACTCCCAGACCATATACTCAATATGGCTACACTGCACTTACAATGTCTAAGAATGGACTTAGACTCTGTAGGGGCATATTGCTCATGCAAATATGCCCTCACCTGTGGTATAGTGCACAATGCCTTAGGACTGTAAGGCCTGCTAGAGAGGTGACTTGCCTATGCCACAGGCAGTGGTTTGTGGGCATGGCACCCTAAGAGGGGTGCCATGTCAACTTTGTCTTTTTCTCCCCACCAGCACACATAAGCTGCAAGGCAGTGTGCATGTGCTGAGTGAGGGGTCCCATAGGGTGGCATAATGCATACTGCAGCCCTTAGAGGCCTTCCCTGGCCACAGGGCCCTTGGTACCAGGGGTGCCTTTTACAAGGGATTTAACTGTGTGCCAGGGCTGTGCCAATTGTGGAAACAAAGGTACAGTTTTAGGGAAAGAACACTGGTACTGGGGCCTGGATAGCAGGGTCCCAGCACACTTTCAATCAAAGTTGGTATCAACAATAGGCAAAAAGTGGGGGTGTAACCATGCCAACAGTGGGACTTTCCTACAAGTGTCATTAGAAAATGGACTGAAAATAAGATCAGACAAGCTAGTCCCACCTGAAGAAATGAGATCCACACTTATAAAAAAAGGCACATGAAGGGCACCTAGGTTCTAGACTTACCAAACGTAAGATTCGTGAATACTTTCCTCGAATATGGGTTGG
Source organism: Pleurodeles waltl (assembly GCF_031143425.1). Classification (NCBI taxonomy): domain Eukaryota; kingdom Metazoa; phylum Chordata; class Amphibia; order Caudata; family Salamandridae; genus Pleurodeles; species Pleurodeles waltl. Next base: position 97,329,692 of record NC_090438.1, on the reverse strand, counting down.
GCCGCGACCCGAAGTAAAACCTGGGGGAGGTGCCATCACACCCCCTGGGAAGGTGTTGGCAGGGGCCCTGGACCCCATCCCGGGGCCCCACAGAGAAGGATAAGTTGGGGAGCGCCGTTGTGCTCTCTGAAAAGTGCAAAAGGAGCCCAACCCTATCCCAGGGCCCGCCAAGAATAAAAGCCGGGGGATGCTGTTGTGTTCCCCAGGGAAGATGATCACCAGCCGAAGACAAAGCCGGGCAGCACTCCCCGTGAAAATACCTCACCGAAGTCGAGGGCACCGTTGCGCCCCCGTAAAGTTGCCCAGAGGGGCCCGACTCCATCTCGGGGTCCTGTGAAGAGGAGAAGAGTGGGGAGTGCCATTGCGCTCCCTAGGAAGGGGGGATGGGCCCCGAACCCATCCTGGGGCCCTGATGTGGAAGGAGAGTAGGGGGAATTGCCGTCGCAGCTGCTCGCATCTGCCTGCAGGAGCGGACAGATACTAAGTGCAGGGCCGGCTCCTGCTGCAGCATCTGGAGGTGCTGGCCATGCGGGGAGCTGGTGGGAGCTCCCGGGGGTGGGCTCCCTGAGCCGCTCCCAAATGTCACTTACCTCAGGGGGTGTCCGAGTGGAATCAGACACCCCAAACATGAGGGCAGCCGGGGGTGGGCTCCCCTGGCTGCTCTCCGACAAGGAGGCAGCATGACTAGGGTGTCAACACAAGGGCAGCTGGGGGTGAGCTCCCCGCATTGCTCTCCGACGTGGCAGACTCGTGGGGGTGTCTGGGTGGGGCCAGACACCCCCCACACCAAGAGGAATGCGGCGTGAGGCCACTTACAGGAACCATCTAACCAACTAAGGGAAGTGACTCTCCCCAGCACAGCGGGAGAGATGCTCATCTAATATTCAACCTGCCCCACAATGCCTTGCGAGGCCCAACAACTTCCTGAGCCCTGTTCTTGGCTTGTGGTGGCCCCAGGAAGATGGGACCACCACCAATGAAGTGCCCATTGAAAGGGATGAACTGCAGGAGCAGCACAGCATACCCCCAATGCAATGTTTGTGTTCCCACCCTAGGTAGGGTGGGACAAAGGAATCATAACCAATGCAATGTGGAGTACAAGTGTTTTGGAACTTTTGTTATTTGCTTGTGGGACTGTGCTTTCTGTGGGGTGTAGAATGGTATTACACCAGGTTAATGAAGAGTAAAAAAAACGTAATCTGTGAGTCATTTAAAAGAAGTTTAAATATAATTCTCATTTCCAAATTATTCCAACATGTTTCTACATGTTCTTTGTTAATGCTGATTTCAGTAATGAGACTGATAGTCATCTCTTATCAAAGCAGATGTTCTATATTGCTGGATTTAGGTGCTCTTACTCCAACTTATAGTCAAATATTGCATAAGGATACCAGGAAATGTTTTGCCATGTAGGTGGTTGGGTTATATTTCCTCTCGGGGAGACAAAAATGATTACACAATGTCATCCAAGGGTAATTCCATCAATTTGTGTATATTTGTAAATTGTATTGGGTAGTGTGTGTGTAATAAATGTACTTTTACCTTATCAAAAGAAAACACACAGACTGCACAATCATTTATTGAGTTTCATGCTTGTTTGCTTGTGAATGAGGATTACTAGTCCACAACACCTCCCTTAAGTAATCCTTGGACTGCTCTGCAACGCTACTCTATGAGAGTCAAGAGCTACAATGGGGTGTTTGGTTCCCAGTGGTGGTCGGATGCTGACCGAGTACTTGTATAGGCCACACAACTAATGACCCATCTTCCAAGACATTTATACAGGAAAGTGCTATTCCACACTTAAAAAGTTTGCTCTATCATCCTCAAAGCAATGGTTTAATCGATTGCTTCAACAGGGTGCTAGGAGAGTGTATACAATGGTCTATTAAACACAAGGGGCATATTTATACTTGATTTACGCCATTTTAGCGTAATTTATTTTCACACTAAAACAGTGCAAAGTTAACTCCATATTTATATTTTGACGCTAGACCCATCTAGCATGAAAATATTGGAGTTTGCACCATTTTTTGGATGCGTGAACCCATCTTGCTTCAATGAGATGTAAGGTAGGCGTTCCCATCCAAAAAATGATGCTAAGCCCTCAGCGCCATATTTATCCCCTCTTGCAAAAATGAGGCACGGGTGGGAGGCAGACCCAAATAATGACGCTAAGCTTGCTTAACGTCATTATTTAACGCCTGGGTCAGACCTGGTGTTAAGGTACCTCTGGACCCATTTCCATGGCCAAACACCATGGAATGGGCCCACAGGTGCCAACCCCAGGAACACCCCCGCCCACACCAGAGGGACACCATAGAATGGAGGACCCCATCCCAGGTGAGTATGGTAAGTATTTTTAAATTTGTCATTAAAGTGCTATTGGGGGCCCCTACACGGGGCCCGCTGCCTGGCACTGGGTATAATGGCCATGCCCAGGGGACACTGGTCCCCTGTGCTTGGCATTAGGGTGGTGGGCATGACTTCTGTCATTACTAAGACAGGAGTCATTTTTTGGTGGGTGTGCGTCAGGAAAGGACGGTAGGCTTGTTACCGGAATTAATTTTGCAGCTAATCACTATTGCACAACCTCTCTTTCCCACACCGCCACCCACACCCGGCTAGCGTCTTTTTTTGTGACGCTATCCCAAGCTTAGCGCCGGCTTGCGCCATTCCTTAAATATGGCGCCCGGCTGGCGCTGTAGAATGGAGCAAGCCGGCGCTATACTATTTGATGCAAAACTGCGTTAGCGCAGTTTTGTGTCAAAAAGTATAAATCTGGGCCCAGTGTATAATACCAGTAGCTGTAAAAACCATGCTTTGGTTTTACAGGACAACATTTCACTCAACAACACATGTATCTCCATTTGAATTAATGAGGGGAAGGAAGCCGTCTACAGAGTTTAAGCCAGTTTGGATGTCAAGATGGCTTAGACAAAGTTCATCTTTAAAGGACTTGCGCCACTTAGTGAGGGACAATGTTGAACATGCGTAAGAGAAACGAAAAAACTGTTATGACATGAAAAAACATGTAGTAAAGAAACATTTTGAAGTAGGTGATTTTGTATGCATAAAAATGTTGTTTGTAAAAAAAAGGAGACACAAAATATCCTGATGCTGTAAAGATTGATAAAAGTTCTGGGAGTGCTGTCCCAGTAAGTGGGCACAACTGGTGAAATTTGAATAAAATAGTTAAGGTTGATCCCAAAATCTTTTGTCCAGAAGTTCAGGATATGAAATGCATGTACACAGAACAAAAGTACTCCAAGTGTGAATATTGTTAAGGAACATGAAGTTCACAAAAGTTCCAGATGCGTGAGACTATCAATGCATGAGACTATCATTGAGGTACCGACTTGACACATAAAGTTATCTCTACAATATAGAATATCGTTATTATTTCCTTTCTTTTGTACACAAAATTATAGATTTAGTGTTAGTCATAATGTTTTTCGACTATAGGTACATGTTGTATATGCTTATGTGTAATTTTCATCTTACATATCAGCATGTTTATTTTAAATTACGGCACGTTTGTGTATACATATAATATTAGCGCTCTAGTTATTGTGTAAAAGGAAGAGATATATGTAATCTTACCTCTTGTGGTCAGCATGAGCCCTATGCCTCGCAGACAGCGCAAGCTTGCCGGAACGTTGTGACTGCTGGCATATCATTATTAAATCAGCCATTCAAGCAGACCAGACCATTGTTCACCATCCATTGACTCAGAGTTTTGGCCTCCCGCTTGATAGTATCAGCAGGAAACGAGGCTGGAGAAATGTTGTAATAATCCAAAGCATTTTCTATCTGTAAATCCGCTGGGCAGGAAACAGTCGAACATTGAAAACCCTGGCCAAAATTATGATTGCTTCCGGAAAGTTTGTTAAAATATTCTGAAAAGTTTGCTCAAGAGATTCCAGCCAGTCCTTCATTCTCCGCTACTCTTCTTTATGGATATATACATTTATGAAAAGAAAACATCTGCACACATTGTTACTCAAGCCAAGTTCAACCGCAGAGAGCTGTAAACCACTAGACACATGTATAACTTGCAATGGTTTCTTAATCACCTTGGTGGATATTAAAGTTAAGACAACTGATGAAGCGCTTCCCTTCCATCGTCTCGATCCTTTACTATTCAGCACCCCAAAACCTTCTAGGGTCTTATCCTCTCTCAACCAAGACTGCTGAAGGATCACCACATGGTTGCATTTTATTCTTTCTTCCAATTCACCACTATTCATGAGACGCTGAAACCCATGGATATCTCAACTGGGCTGGGGGAGAGGGAGCTTCCTCTAAGGGGCAGTACGGGGGGTGGAGGAGAAGGAGGGAAGAGGTCAAAGCGGGATAGAAAACGTTTCTTAGGTCCAATGGGGTGGGTTGTGGGAGGAGGTTTGGGAGTGGAGGTAGAGGGAGTGGTTGTAGGAGGAGTAGGTGTGCTGGGCTGGGTTGCAGGTGCATGTACAGTGTGCATGTGAGGTGGATGGCTGTTGAGTGTATGAGTGAGAGTGTTTATGTGTTTTTGGAGGGGGGTGGGCAGATATGGTGGGAGAGGAGAAACAGGACATGTGTATGTATGTTGTGTTGGTGTCTGCAAGTGAGGTGGGTGTGCTGCATGAAGTTGTGATGGTGATGGTGCGCATGAGGTGAATAAGGTGCTAGTCTGAGTGTCTGCTTTTGTGGTGACTGATGCAAAAAAAAACTGTTGATGGACGGAATGTAGACCAAATCAAACATTCACCCCCAGTCACAGATCTGGGTTTAATCCATCAGTTTTTTTGCTCACTATGCCATTCCAGTTTGGACCCAGCCATATGCAAATCAGTCTTGACCCTGTTCTCCCTGGGAACAGTCCAGCCTGAACTGCCAAGCCAGGTCCTACCTGGACCAGAAACAAGCATCCTGGGACCGGTTTCGGGGTATCACCCCTCTTCAGCCAGGCTAGCTTGAATCTGGAGGCATAGTGAGCACTGGACCCACGTCTGGACATACCCTTCCCACTTGGGGTGACAAATGCAAAAAGAACAGTTGATGGACGGAATGTAGACATTCACCTCCAGTCACAGATCTGAGTTTAATACATCAGTTTTTTTGTTCACCATGTCATTCCAGTTTGGACCCAGCCATATGCAAATCAGTCTTGACCTTGTTCCCCATAGGAACAGTCCCGCCCAAACTGCCAGGCCAGGTCCTCCCTGAACCAGAAACAAGCATCCTGGGACCAGTTTCAGGGTATCACCCCTCTTCAGCCAGGCTAGCTTAAATCTGGTGGCAAAGTGAGCACGGGACCCACGTCTGGGCATACCCTTCCCACTTGGGGTGACATATGCAAAAAGAACAGTTGATGGACAGAATGTAGACCAAATCAAACATTCACCCCCGTCACAGATCTGGGTTTAATCCATCAGTTTTGTTGCTCACCATGCCATTCCAGTTTGGACCCCGTCATATGCAAATCAGTCTTGACCCTGTTCCCCATGGGAACAGTCCAGCCCGAACTGCCAGGCCAGGTTCTCCCTGGACCAGAAACAAGCATCCCGGGACCGGTTTCGGGGTATCACCCCTCTTCAGCCAGGCTAGCTTGAATCTGGTGGCATAGTGAGCACGGGACCCACGTCTGAGCATACCCTTCCCACTTGGGGCAACAAATGCAAAAAGAACAGTTTATGGATGGACTGTAGACCAAATCAAACATTCACCTCCAGTCACAGATCTGGGTTTAATCCATCAGTTTTTTTGCTCACTATGCCACTGGATTCAAGCTAGCCTGGCTGATGAAGGGTGAAACCCTGAAACCGGTCCCAGGATGTTTTTTTCCGGTCCAGGGAGGACCTGGCCTGGCAGTTCGGGCTGGACTGTTCCCATGAGAAATAGGGTCAAGACTGATTTGCATACGGCTGGGTTCAAACTGGGGTGGCATGGTGAGGAAAAGAATTGATGGATTAAACCCAGATCTGTGACTGGGGGTGAATGTTTGATTGGTTCCGCATTCCGTCCATCATTTGTGTTTTGCTTTGCTTTTGCCGCCATAAGTGCGCCGGGTATGCCCAGACGTGGGTCCCGGGCTCACTATGCCACTGGCTTCAAGCTAGCCTGGTTGATGAAGGGTGAAACCCAGAAACTGGTCCCAGGATGTGTTTGTCTGGTCCAGGGAGTACCTGGACTGGCGGTTTGAACTGGACTGTTCCAATGAGAAATAGGGTCAACACTGATTTGCATTCGGCTGGGTTTAAACTGGGCTGGCATGGTGAGCAAAATAATTGATGGATTAAACCCAGATCTGTGGCTGGGGGTGAATGTTTGATTTGTTTTGCATTCTGTCCATCATTTGTGTTTTGCTTTGTTTTGTGGTGACTGTGGGAAAGGCTATAGAGGTGGTAGGATCTGGGACTGAAGATGCAGTGCTTGTAGGTGTGAGTGTTGATGTGACTGTGAGGGAGGAGGAGGAGACAGTGGAGGCTGTGGCTGTTGTATGTGCTTCTGTGTGTTGCTGTGTGTCTGCTTGTGGAGTGAAGTGTGGTGCCTGTGCTTGTCTGTGCGAGTCCTGTCTGTTGTCTTGGGTGCATGCTGGTCTGATTGTGTGCATGGGATGGGTGGGGGGAGGGCTTTGGGACTGGGAACAGGTAGTTGGAGGGGCGATGGAAGAACCATTGACACTGGCTGCTGTCAAAGAGGAGGCCAGAGCCTAAAACGATCTCTGTAGGGCAGCAAAGCCACCGTGAATGCCCTCCAGGTAGGCATTGCTGCATCTGGGATGCCAGCCCCTGGATGGCATTCACAATGGTTGACTGCCCTTCAGAGATGGATCTCAGGAGGTCAATAGCCTCCTCACTGAGGGCAGTATGGCTGATTGGGGCAGAGCCTGAGGTGCTGGGGCAAAGGAGACGCCCACCTTCCTGGGTGAGTGGGCACGGGCAACTGGGTGGGGGGCTACTGGGAGGGTGGTGCTGGTATGGAGGTAGCAGAAGATGTTGTAGCTGGGGTGGTCCCAGAGGGGTCCGCCACCAACAGGGAGCTTCCATCGGAGGAGGAATCTGAGTCAGATGTCGTAACTCCTGTCTTCCTCGTGGTGCTCCCCTCGCTCTCCAACACACTCGTCCCCTCAGTATCGGTGGACTCGGGTTCCTGGGTCCCATGGGCTGCAGCTCCCCCACTCACCGGTGCCCCAGCTCCTTCACCAGATGATGCTAATGCACACAAGGACAGGATGAGAAAAGGAGAGAGGGTGAGGTAGAAAGAAATGGAGCACAGGGTCCATTACAGCAACAACAGCACATACGGCATACACATCACAATCACTCACTGGGACTAACACTATGCAGTATGAACCACAATGACGAACCACTACCTGGGAACAACAGCAGAAATGAACCCAAACACTACCATCTGCACACCTACTGGGACTTGTGAAGCCATGTCTGCCATGGTATGCCAGCTACTTGCCAATACCAAATATACATACCACCCTACATTGCTAATCAGGACTCCACAAGAATAGCTAAACCAGCACATTGGGGAATCTACTGACTAGAACCTTGCACCCAAACACCATGGCAGGCAACAAAAAAGAATACCACACATTGTGGCTGCTGTGCTGCCCTCAAGCGTCCATCCAACTGAAGATTGGCCACCGCCAGTATGCAGGCCATTAAGGGGGTCAGGGTCCGACGGGCACCCCTCCATCGTTGGGAGGCCGTCTCCAGCTGGGCCTCTGCGGTCTTCCAGGCCCAGCGTCTCAGGTCCTCCCCCTGTTTCCTGCAGTGGGTGCTCCGCTGGCTAGGGACCGCCAGGGCCTGCACAACCTTGGTGATGGCATGCCACAACTCTTTCTTCTGATAGTCGCTGACCTGCATAGGAAACACAGACAGAAGGACACCATGAACTCAACACTCCATTCTGTAACAGAAATGGCTTACATACTGCATAGATCCCACATAAAGCCCACACATGACCTTTACCTCTGCATACACATTGCATGCAGCATAAATACATTCCCCAAATGAAACACTGCAAGCACACACATACATCTTCATACAGCCATGTCAAATCCAACGTACCCATAAGGTACTCACCTGTTGGTCTGGAGGCCCATACAACTGCCCATACAAGGGTAGGACCCCATCCACAAGCTTCTCCAACTTCTCAGATGTGAAGGCTGTGGCCCTTTCCCCTGCAGCACGGGCCATTGCGGGTTCCAGACACAGGACACATCAGCACATGCAGCTGAGGTGTTGATCTGTAGAGAGCCAGGAATCAAGTGAAGTGGGACAGAGAAAATGGCGGTCACGTCCACAGTGGTGATTACCGTCACTGCTGGCGCTGATCATCATTGGTTCCTGTGTTCCATAGACCTCCATGTTAACGAATGAGGAGTTGCACGGCAGTGCAGACCGCCTTCCGCCATGATGACAAACGCCGGCTGAGGGAGGTCACTTCCACCTGTCCTTGCATACAGGACAGGCGGTTGTCAATTTCTAATGCTGGTACTCATGACAGAGAATTCAATGTGCATCATTGGTACCGATGGTACACACCATGACAATTCCAGTCTGCTACATACATACATACATACTCTGTGGACTGTTATATTGTGTGTCCATACTTGCACCCAAACTGTAGTCACACACATCTCATGTTTGGTTTACTTAGATACCTACCATCTTACAGTACAGACCCCTAGAGGACTTGGCTACACTGGAGGAACGGCACATCATTATCACCTATAGTCTGGACAGGCCACAATTACTGAGCTGTGTCAACAATTGGAGCCAGATCTGATTCCTGCTATCCGTAGCACTACAGCAATACCACCTGCAGTACAAGTACTGTCAGTGGTCCACTTCCTGACAAGTGGTTCCTTCCAGGTGACTGTGGGCTTGGCTGCAGAAATATCACAGCCAAAGTTTTTGAATGTGCTTGGAAGAGTTTTGGCTGCCTTGCTAAAACACATGGGCAGGGGTATCTCACTCCCCCAAAGTTAAGATTTACCCACTGGGAAGGCTGGATTCTTTGCCATGGGACACATACCACATGTGATTGGGGCCAGTGACGAGACCCATATTGCCTTGGTCCCTCCCACGACAAATGAGCAGGTCTACAGGAATAGGAAGAGTTACCACTCTATAAATGTCCAGATGGTGTGCCTTGCTGATCAATACTTCTCCCACGTCACTGCCAAGTATCCTGGGTCTGTGCATGATGCCTATGTGTTGAGGAGTAGCAGCACCCCGCAGGTGATGGAATGACTACAGAGGCAGAGAGTGTGGCTAATCGGTGAGCTTGAGTCTTCACCCAATATATGCCAATGAATGCCACCTGAAGTTGTACCCTGTGCCACTGTACATGAGCAATGTGTGTCCCTCACTACTTCCAGGTGACTCCGGCTACCCAAATCTGTCCTGGCTGTTGTCACTAGTCAGGAATCCGAGGACAGGGGCAGACATTTGGTACAATGAAGCACATGGGCCTACCAGGAGGGTTATTGAACGTACATTTGGGCTACTGAAAGCCAGGTTCCGGTGCCTCCATGTAACTGGTGGATCCCTATACTACGCCCCTAAGAAGATCTGCCAGATAGTGGTGGCTTGCTGCATGCCGCACAATTTGGCACTCAGACGCCATGTGCCCTACCTGCAGGAGGAAGGTGAAGACAATGCACCTGTGGCAGCAGAGGACACTGAAGAGAGTGAGGAGGAGGAGGAGGATGTGGACATATGATACAGCAGTACTTCCACTGACACTCAGGTATGACTGTACTGCTACCTCCATTACAGGTAAGTGCTGTGTGGCTGCTGTATTGTGCCAAGCACTACCTTTGCTCCTCAATTTACTGTCACTTATGCTTTCCCTTTTTGCAGATGTTGGTGTAGCCACATCTGTGTATTGATGTGATGACTACAGACTGCTTACACACATTTGTTGAATGGATTCACACCTTACAGGACATTTGCACAGGATAATACAGTTTAAGACATTGCATATTGGTGTATGATAAAGCACAGAAACATCAGTTGTGTTCAAGGGTGTTTATTGAAGTGACAAAAGGGATGGGATAGTGCATTAGAATGGGGTGATGGTGGACGAACACCTCTGTGTAGTGGCCCAGTTGGTTTGTTGCACAGGTCCAGTATCCATGGGGCCATAGGAGAAGGAGCAATGGCAGTCCAAATTGAACAAGGTGTCTCAGTGGCACACAAGGGAGACATTCAGGAGGGGCTCATTTCCTGGCGGTGGTTTGAGTCTTGGCAACAGTCTCTAGTGTCTGTCTGGGTCACAGGGAACATTTGCCGGGTGGTTCATCTTCAGCAGGGGGAGGGGTGCTGGTGGCCTGTGTGTGATGTGACAGTTCCTCCTGTTGAATAGCTGCAGCAGATGTTGTTGGCTGGTGTGTATAGTGGCTAGCGGAAGGGGCCCGCTGGTGTGCTGTGTACTCATGCATCGTGTTGGCCATGTCACCCAGCACCCCTGCAATGGTGGCCATGTTGGCATTTAAGCCCTGCAACTGCTGCATGACCTCCTGGTGCTGTACCCCTTGCAGCCACTGGTTCTTCTGCAAGATGGTAATTACCTGGCCCATCCTGTCCTGGGATTGTTGGTAGGCCCCCAGGGCATGTGTGAGTGGCTCCTGGGCAGTCGGTTCCCTGGGCTGGGCCTCCCCCTGGCACACAGCTAACCTCCCACTGGCCCTGACCCCCTGTGTCTATGTCCCCTGAATGGTGTGCCCACTCCTGCTTACACCAGAGCCTTCATCGTGTTGCCTGTGTGGTGTCAACTCGGGTCCATGTACAGGTGGGCACACAAGTGATCGACGTGTCCTGGGGACAGAGATTTGGGGACGTTTGGTGGCTGCTGTGGTATTGGAGTTGGATGGGGGGGTCCTGTGGTAGACTGGGTGTGGGATGTGGAAGCTGACTGACCAGTGGTGCCAGATGGGCCAGGGAGATCATTCATATCAGGACATCCAGAGTTGCTGTCATCACTGAGGGCATCTTCTGGGTTGCCGTGGCACATGCTCACTGCTGAAATTGGCTGGGGTACCTGAAGACATGTGAAATATTTGTTACAGTCATTGTCTGTCACATATTCAGCATTTCTGGCTTTCCCTATGGGTTGGGTGTTGTCCTCCCACCTTTGGTTAGTGTATGCTGGTGGACTGTGGGATTGGTAGAACTACATGCTGCCCATGCATTACTGTTGTGTGTGCATGCAGACCTGGGAAGGGTGTGCTTGCAGGAGGTAAGGCATGCAGGGGTACACAATTGAGGGTGGTTATGGGGGTAGTTCACTGTATGGGATGGAGTGGGGTGACCGCCGCGGTCAGAATGCCATGGGAGCACCGCCAGCCTGTTGGCGCCGCCAGGGTCAGAATGACCCCCATAGTCCCAGAGCAGATATAGCATCCCTTAACACCTTTGCAGTGAATGCAGAGCAATTGTCTGAGTGAAAGCTATGAACTGCTCCCATTGTGACTAAACTCTGCAAGTCTTTTATGACGCTTGGGCATCAGCATTTCTTTGTGGTCAAACTCACAGGAATGTGGAGCATGAATCAACAGCAAGTAATATAAATATATATTGGCTGAGTGATAATATTATCTCAATATGGTCGATCACAATTACCAAAGATGTGCTTATGGCGATAGTAAAGGGAGTCTAAGCTGGTATTTAAATAGGAGAATGTTTATTTGTTGGCAAACGTCACTTTGCCAGACATAGGGGGTCATTCTGACCCTGGCGGTAAAATCTGCCAGGGCCAACGACCGCGGGAGCACCGCCAACAGCCTGGCGGTGCTCCCATGGGCATTCTGACCGCGGCGGTACAGCCGCGGTCAGAAATGGCAAACCGGCGGTGTACCGCCGGTTTTCCGCTGCCCTGGGGAATCCTCCATGGCGGCGCAGCTTGCTGCGCCGCCATGGGGATTCTGACCCCCATACCGCCATCCTGTTCCTGGCGTTTTTGGCCGCCGGGAACAGAATGGCGGTATGGGGTGTCGTGGGGCCCCTGGGAGCCCCTGCAGTGCCCATGCCAGTGGCATGGGCACTGCAGGGGCCCCCGTAACAGGGCCCCACAAAGATTTTCAGTGTCTACCATGCAGACACTGAAAATCGCGACGGGTGCAACTGCACCCGTCGCACCCCTTCCACTCCGCCGGCTCCATTCGGAGCCGGCATCCTCATGGAAGGGTGTTTCCCGCTGGGCTGGCGGGCGGCCTTCTGGCGGACGCCTGCCAGCCCAGCAGGAAACCCAGAATACCCGCGGCGGTCTTTTGACCGCGCAGCGGTATTCTGGCGGTCCCCGCCAGGCCGGCGGCTTCCGCCGCCGGCCGGGGTCAGAATGACCCCCATAATTCTTAGTTTGTTTAGGTAAAAATGTCCACCAGTATCTTTGATGTAATAGCGCTACTGTGGCACTCATGCCAGCGTTGGTAAATGCTAACCTCTAATGAGCTGCCTTAATTAGATCTAATCTAAGCTGCTCATCAGGAATATATCGATCACAGACTCCAGATAAAGACTCCATTGGAGTGCTACCTTGAGTGAGTATGTAGGAGAATTTACAGACAAAGGAGAAAGAAGGCTTTCCACCTTGTTTCTCTTATTACTGCCAAAATTCCCAAGTCGATTTTGGCTTAAGATCTGGTTACCACAGATATTTTGAAAGTATGAACCACTGCTTTTGTGGCTAAGTCAGCTGCACAGTTCCTTTGGCGTGAATTCTTTCACTTTTATGGGCCATGGTGTGCTGAGCATGGACCAAATGAAGCTTGTCTTGCAAGACGTCTACTTTTCCATGGAGCTGTTTATTTTTCTATTGCTCCCCTGTTTTAATCTCTGAATCAGTTCAGGCACCAGTCTGCTAAATCAACATTTTATCCTTGCACGCAGAAGAATTAATTTAACATTATTAGTTTGGAAAGTGAAAAATCAACCTTCTGTAGTGGAAGTAGCAAGGCATGTATTTTTGCAAGCTGTACAGTGTAATCACCTGGTGTGTGTATGGAATTACTTAAAGTCACTGTCTTAAAAAATTCCTTGCCCTGCAATCTAAGTCGCAAGCTATTTTTATTTAGTACCATCCACAGGCTTTGCAGAGCTATCCGTGTTGACCATGCTCTTATAGTCCTCGATGTTGGGCGTTTGTGCTATGTTTTATGTGTATTGTAGAAATTCTTGCATGCAGTCACCTCAAATTTTACATCAGCTGCACATAAAGATGCAGATCACTGCAACTAACACACGTGGAGAGCACAAGCATTAAGTATGCTTGCTTTTGTCTCAACGTCTAGTGTAGGAATAGGCAAGCCTATAATGATTAGTTTCCCCTGCACCAACAGGCTCTCTTTCAAAATGGCTAACTGCACAGGAGTAGCACTTTTCTCTATGGGAGCAAAGTGTGCTCCAGTTGTTCAATACAAATGTGATTTGTAAGCTGTGGGAACTGTCTGCCCCTCACTGTAAACAGCATATGTGTAGCCTGAGAAACTTAGAATATAACTAGTAAGTAGTTTTATCCCAAGTCTGTAAATATTTAGGGCCTGATTTAGATCTCAGCGGAGGAGTTACTCAGTGGCGGCTGGTGTTCAAGGGCTAAGGGACTGCGCACCTAGCCTTTTCTGGCCTCTCTAGTGAAGCATAACTTTATTTACATGATGAAAGTAAAACATTTTCTGCACAACATTTTCGGAGTGAAAGTTGTGCACTTTGAAAAGCCCCACTGCGCCTGCGTCAGTATGTGGCTGAAAGCTGCACAGTAGGGCTGACAGGGCTTGCCCACGCAAAGCCCTTACGTTTTCTCAGAACGCAGTGACATCCCTGGCTTATCTCCTCCTCCACCAGAAGCCCTGATAGTAAACAGCCTGGAGCGTTTTTTGTTCAGCCCGGGTTTCTGAAAACTTCATGTCACTCTGATATTATTCTCCACCCTTTCCTATTTACTCAAATGGTGGGGTGTGATCAGAAGGGTCTACGTACCAGAGGTCACATTTTATTAAAAGAATGTGGCATTGCACAAAGAAAATCCCCAGTCTGTGGCAGAGAAATTGAATAAATACAATAAATAACTTCATCCAGGGCTCTCTGGGAGACAGGAGTGTGACCTGAAGACCTCAAGTCATAAATATGCCAAAGACAACCCTGCACACAAGTAAGTTGGAGCTCTATCTTTTTTACAGACAATAAGAAAATAATCTGTTCTCTCAGCTCTCCTCTCCTTTCACTGCCTCTATAGGTGATTTCATCTCTCAAAGGCAGTAATGGTTCCAGTAATTTATCATGGCTAGTTATTGTTTTATTTCTTCTGCAGACTAATGACGTGATATGTCATATTAAACATGTAATCTGCAGCTCAAATAAACGTGCGCCTTTTATCACTGAAACTGCTGGATACTGGATGGGTGAGGCAATGTGTGTTTGTTTGAATGTCTTTGCAGGGCTTGACAGAGTGGCTGAGAAAATGTGGGTGTCTTTGTATAAGAGTTGTGTGAATGGCAGTGGATGACAATGTGGATGAGTAAATGGGTAGGTTACCAAAGGCAGTGGGTGAGTAGGTGAATGGAAATACGTGGGTAGTGAGGCTCTCTCACAAGGTGCAATTCCGTCTTGTATTTGTGCCCCACCACTGCTTTCAGTCACCAGCCACCACTGGAGTTACTCCGTCGCAACGGTGATGGATATCCCATCCGCTGAAATCTAAATACCATAGAAAACAATGGTATTTAGATTTCGACGGGCGGGATATCCATCACCGTTGCGATGGAGTAACCCCTCCACTGAGATCTAAATCAGGCCCTTAGTCTCTAACATGTCTGCTTAGAGTCCATGTAAAAAAGCTGTGTGTTTTTCCGTCCACTGTTTTGGCTTAATGAGACAAGTAAGTCCTTCCAAATTTAAGAAATCCAATAAGGCTTGTAACTTTATTAATGTATTTGCAGGTTGTAAGGTTGCACACTTCTGGAGGAAGTCCTGTGCCAGACCCTAACCCTCGCTGGATAGCTCTTATCAGAGAAAAAAAAAACTAGTTCAAGTAAGCAATTTTTAAAATCATTTTATATCAGTGTATGGACAGTATTGTCACGATCCTGTTCACCTTATTCAGGTGCTGATTTAAGTCATCATCTGTAATGTAAATGTCATCAATATATGATGGCGCCTCTGGATTTTTCTGTAGGATCCCCATGATGGATGCTGAAAATAAACCAGGACAATTCTTATAGTCTGGAGGGTTTACATGTCCATCTCGAGTCTCAACCTGTATAATTCATCAGTCAGATTCACCAGCAGAAACTCTTGCAGAATCTGGTGCACTATCATCACCTTTTCTGCCCTGTCCAAAGTGCTATTGCCCAAGTCCCCTTCTGCAGAAATATCTGTGGCTTCCAGGGCAAGTTTGTCAGTTAGTCCAGCTACTCCCTTCTTTTTACAGCTAGTCTTAGAGTCGGGACCGTACTCTTCCTTCTTTACATAACTTCAATGTAGGAAGCTGGCTGTCTATGTGGTGCACTAAAAAGAAGTACACCATGCAGAGAGTCCATCGGATCCCCAATTGATTGAGAGAGGCAAGAGCAGATAATAATAATGCTCTCTTATCAGAGGGCAGTGCTAAGCATTTGTTGTACTCACAGAGGCAATAAAAAAGACACACACTCAAAGAATAAATCCGAAACCAATTTAGAAAAATAACACTTCTTTTTATATATGTTTTGAAACCAAGAACTTTGTTAAAAAGTAACTACTGTTTTCGTTATGACTTTTTACAGGTAAGCAAAGCATTCAAATGCGCGCGCCTTTAGGCACAATGCAATCTGATGAGAGGAAAAGTCAACAATGCATAAAGGTAAGTACCGTCGGTTTCAGGGGTTCACCTTCTGAATTTGGAGATGTAGGGGCCCAAGGTCCAGAGTACGACCAGCAGGTCATCATGAGGTTCCCGGATGTTCACCAGGAGCAGGGTGCTGGTGAGGTTGTAGCTAGGCGTGCTATAGTGTAGGGGACCACCTGGAAACAGGCTGCACAGAGGGACATGGGGACATGTCTGAGAGCTCCCAAATAGGGGCTTAGGTTGCAAAGGGCTCCCGTTTTTCAGTACCCGGGCTAGGTGGCTCGGGTGTAGAGTGTTTAGGGTAGCTCGGCTGGTGCGCAAAGATGCTCCTCCCGGTAAGGGACTACCAGCTGACAGAGGCAAAATGAAGACTGTTGGGCCACTCACGAAGTGGGTCTCAGAGGTGCTGACATCCCTCGAGGGCTGCTTGGTCCTGGTGCAGTGAGAATCTGGGTTGGACTCTCATTGGTGGTGTTTGGTGCAGGACGTTTGGTACTTCGGGGTTTGGTGCTGCAGGACTCCAGTTGATCCTGGTGTCTTAACTATTGGTGGGAAGACAGTCCTGGTCCTCCAGAGCCCAAGTAGCTTCTCCTGGTCGTCTGCGGCGTCCGTCGGTCCAGGGAGCTGCGAGGCGGTAGACCGGATTCTGCTTTTTGGTGCCTGTGGACTGCAAGTAAGTAGCTCCTCTACTCCAAGGGAGACTGGCAGGCTATTCGAGGTTTTGGTATTCCTCCAGCTTGCTGGATGATTCACTCTGTCACAATTGTCAAGAGAGTTGTGAGCAGGCAGGGTTTCACGCCAAAAAAGTCCACAGTTCTTCTGCTGTTCTCTCCAGGCAGTGACTCTCTTTTGTCCTTTTTCTCTTGATCCTTTAAATCTGAGTTCTTCGGTTCAGGGGTGCCACATAAATACTCAATTTAGGGGCATTACAAGGAGTGCCAGGTGGCAGCCAATGGGTTGCCTACCTTTAGGATGACTACACCATCTATATGACTACTTCCACTGGGAAGGGGGCATAACCCTGACCCTAGAATGCTAATTCCTTCCAAACCAAGATGGAGAAATTTGAAAAGTGGTGTCCACATCAGCTGATCCACCTTAGGGGTGGGACTGGCATGGAGTGAGCACATTTCCTAATCTTACTAATTTTCCTGCCTGTCTTGCCGCCAGAAAGTGGAGTTAGGACAGGGGGGTGGTCATCTTTGCCATCTGGAGAGACTGGATCACGTAACAAATGTGAATGGTGTAGGAAAGTACCATCTTGCCTGGCATGTTACCCCCATATTTCACTGTATGTATGTTGTTTTAGTCCTTGTGTCACTGGGACCCTGCCAGGCAGGGACCCAGTGCTCATAGTATGTGCCCTGTATGTGTTCACTGTGTGGTGCCTAACTGTATCACTGAGGCTCTGCTAACCAGAACCTCAGTGTTTATGCTCTCTCTGCTTTCCAAATTTGTCACTGCAGGCTAGTGACTAAATTTCCAAATTCTCATTGGCACACTGGTACACCCATATAATTCCCTGGTATATGGTACTTAGGTACCCAGGGTATTGGGGTTCCAGGAGATCCCTATGGGCTGCAGCATTTCTTTTGCCACCCATAGGGAGCTCAGACAATTCTTACACAGGACTGCCACTTCAGCCTGAGTGAAATAATGTCCACATTATTTCACAGCCATTTTTCACTGCACATAAGTAACTTATAAGTCACCTATATGTCTCACCTGGTGAAGGTTAGGTGCCAAGTTACTTAGGGCCTGATTCTAACTTTGGAGGACGGTGTTAAACCGTCCCAAAAGTGGCGGATATACCACCTACCGTATTACGAGTCCATTATATCCTGTGGAACTCGTAATACGGTAGGTGGTATATCTGCCACTTTTGGGACGGTTTAACACCGTCCTCCAAAGTTAGAATCAGGCCCTTAGTGTGTGGGGACCATTCCATGATCCCCCGGGTCTCTAGCACAGAACCCGGGTACTGCCAAACTGCCTTTCCAGGGTTTCCACTGCAGCTGCTGCCAACCCCTCAGACAGGTTTCTGCCCTCCTGGGGTCCAGGCAGCCCTGGCCCAGGAAGGCAGAACAAAGGATTTCCTCTGAGAGAGGGTGTTACACCCTCTCCCTTTGGAAATAGGGGTGAAGGGCTAGGTAGCCTCCCCAGCCTCTGGAAATGCTTTGATGGGCACAGATGGTGCCCATCTCTGCATAAGCCAGTCTACACCGGTTCAGGGATCCCCCAGCCCTGCTCTGGTGCGAAACTGGACAAAGGAAAGGAGAGTGACCACTCCCCTGACCAGTACCTCCCAGGGGAGGTGCCCAGGGCTCCGCCAGTGTGTCCCAGACCTCTGCCATCTTGGAAACAGAGGTGTTGGGGGCACACTGGACTGCTCTGAGTGGCCAGTGCCAGCAGGTGATGCCAGAGGCCCCCTCTGATAGGCTCTTACCTTTCTTGGTAGCCAATCCTCCTTTCTTGGTAGCCAAACCTCCTTTTCTGGCTATTTAGGGTCTCTGCTTTGGGGAATTCTTCAGATAACGAATGCAAGAGCTCACCAGAGTTCCTCTGCATTTCCCTCTTCCACTTCTACCAAGGATCGACTGCTGACTGTAGCAGGTAGCAAGACGACTACCAGCAACATTGTAGCACCTCATCCTGCCGGCTTTCTCGACTGTTTCCTGGTGGTGCATGCTCTGGGGGTAGCCTGCCTTCACCCTGCACCAGAAGCTCAGAAGAAATCTCCCGCGGGTCGACGGAATCTTCCCCCTGCTAACGCAGGCACCAAAAGGCTGCATAATCGGTCCTCTGGGTCCCCTCTCATCCTGAAGAGCGTGGTCCCTGGAACACAGGAACTCTATCCATGTGACTCCCACAGTCCAGTGACTCTTCAGTCCAAGTTTGGTGGAGGTAAGTCTCTGCCTCCCCACGCTAGACTGCAAACCTGTGTACTGCGTGATTTGCAGCTGCTCCGGCTTCTGTGCACTCTTCCAGGATTTCCTTCATGCACAGCCTAGCCTGGGTCCCCAGCACTCCGTCCTGCAGTGCTCAACCCGCTGAGTTGGCCTCCGACGTCGTGGGACCCTCTTTTGTAACTCTGCGTGGATTCCGGTTCACAAATCTTCCAAGTGCCTGTTCAGGTACTTCTGCAGATGCTGCCTGCTTCTCTGAGGGCTCTCTGAGTTGCTGAGTGCCCCCTCCATCTCCTCCTCCAAGTGGCGACATTCTGGTCCTTCCTGGTCCTCAGCAGCACCCAAAAACCTCTACCGCAAACCTTGCAGCTAGCAAGGCTTGTTTGCGGTATTTCTGCGTGGGAACACTTCTGCAACCTTCATCGCAACGTGGTCATCTTCCATCCAAAGGAGAAGCTCCTAGTCCTCTTCGTTCTTGCAGAATTCCAAGATCTTCCATCAGGAGGCAGCTTCCTTGCACCTTCATCCGGGGTTTTCTGGGCTCCTGCCCCCCCTGGATACTCCCGCGACTATTGGACTTGGTCGACTTCCTTTGCAGGTCCTCAGGTCCAGGAATCCGTTTTCAGTGCACTGCTGGTGTTTGTTGTTCTTGCAGAATCCCCCTATCACGACTATTGTGCTCTTTTGGGGTAGTAGGTGTACTTTACTCCTACTTTTCAGGGTCTTGGGGTGGGGTATTTTGGACACCCTAACTGTTTTCTTATAGTCCCAGCGACCTTCTACAACCTCCCATAGGTCTGGGGTCCATTCGTGATTTGCATACCACTTTTGGAGTATATGGTTTGTGTTGCCCCTAGACCTATGTTTGCCTATTGCATCCTATTGTAATCCTACACTGTTTGCATTACTTTTCTTACTCTTACTTACCTGTTTTTGGTTTGTGTACATATAACTTGTGTATATTACTTACCTTCTTACTGAGGGTACTCACTGAGATGCTTTTGGCATATTGTCATAAAAATAAAGTACCTTTATTTTTAGTAACTCTGTGTATTGTGTTTTCTTATGATATTGTGCATATGATATAAGTGGTATAGTAAGAGCTTTGCATGTCTCCTAGTTCAGCCTAAGCTGCTCTGCTATAGCTACCTTCTATCAGCCTAAGCTGCTAGAAACACCTCTATTCTACTAATATGGGATAACTGGACCTGGCACAGGGTGTAAGTACCACAGGGTACCCACTATAAGCCAGGCCAGCCTCCTACATTGGTGGTGCAGTGGTGGGATAAATACTTGTAACTGCTTTACCACTTTTTCATTTTGTACTTTTCATAAGAGAATCATATACCAAATAGTTCAGTGTATGTACACTTAACCCCAAAGTTTGCTTTTCTATCCTAAAACATTTTACAAAGTTCTCAAAAGTTTCCTAAAAGTTAGAAAAAGTTTTTTCTCTGTGCTTTAAAAAGTTCTAAAACTTTTTCTATCTTCTCACTATCTCTAAACCTTTTACTATCATGTCTGTTGTAGATTCCACTCTCAAAACTGTCAATGCTACTTATGACATTTTTAACTACAAAAGCTTAAGGAGTCTCAGCTTAGATAGAGGTTTAGTTATAGGAAAGAACCCTACAAAAGAGATTCTTTTTAACATGCTTGTTGTGGATGACCAGAACCAGTCTGGCCCATCAAATGAGAGGTTAGAAAATGTAGAAACCTCCCAGTCTGACTCAGTAGAGTTCCATGAGAAGGGTGGGGAGGGTTCTTATGAGGGCCTGCCCTCTAGCAGGGCACCTAGTAATGCTGGTAGTGAGAAAGGTTCTCATCACAGTAGGGCATCCTTTATCCCTAGAGGCCAGGTTACCAGGGTCCAGACAGTTAGGGACAGGTCCCCCTCTGAAGTTTCCAACTTGTCATCTGTGTCAAAGCATTCCCAACCCACCCACCCTGAGGATAACTTGTTAGAAAGGGAACTCAAACAGTTGAGGGTTGAAGAGACCAGACTGAAGCTTAAACAGCAACAGCTGGCCTTAGATAGGGAATCCCTAGACATTGAGAAGGAAAGACAGAGGTTGGGGTTACTTCCCCATGGTGGCAACAGCAGTATTCCTGATAGTAATCCTGTTAGAGAGCAAGATTCCAGGAATCTGCACAAGATAGTCTCCCCTTACAAGGAGGGGGATGACATCAATAAGTGGTTTGCTGCACTTGAGAGGGCCTGTATGGTACAGTTGATCCCTCAACGGCAGTGGGCTGCTCTTTTGTGGCTATCTTTCACTGGAAAGGGTAGGGATAGGCTCCTTACTGTTAGAGAAAGTGAAGCTAACAACTACACAGTATTGAAAGATGCACTAGTTTAGTTTAGTTTTAAGGATTTATAAAGCGCGTAGTGACCCGAAGGCATCCCAGCGCTAAACCTAACCTGACCAGTGCTGGCAATAGGAGAATTGAGAGAGCTACCTACAGAAAAGAATAGTCACTATTGGTTGGGTTTGGCTTACCCACTGAACAATACAGGATTACGTTCAGAGACACCAGAAAAGAGTCTTCTCAAGACTGGACAGATTTTGTGCACTGTTCAGTGAAAGCCTTGGAAGGGTGTATAATCTTATTCTGAGAGAGCATATTCGGAACAACTGTGTTTCTGACTTGTTGCACCAATACCTAGTGGACTCGGATCTGACCTCTCCTCAAGAATTGGGAAAGATTCCAGGAATCTGCACAAGATAGTCCCCCCTTACAAGGAGGGGGATGACATCAATAAGTGGTTTGCTGCACTTAAGAGGGCCTGTATGGTACAGTTGATCCCTCAACGGCAGTGGGCTTCTCTTTTGTGGCTATCTTTCACTGGAAAGGGTAGGGATAGGCTCCTTACTGTTAGAGAAAGTGAAGCTAACAACTACACAGTATTGAAAGATGCACTCTTGGTTGGGTTTGGCTTAACCACTGAACAATACAGGATTACGTTCAGAGACACCAGAAAAGAGTCTTCTCAAGACTGGACAGATTTTGTGCACTGTTCAGTGAAGGCCTTGGAAGGGTGTATAATCTTATTCTGAGAGAGCATATTCTGAACAACTGTGTTTCTGACTTGTTGCACCAATACCTAGTGGACTCGGATCTGACCTCTCCCCAAGAATTGGGAAAGAAAGCAGACAAGTGGGTCAGAACAAGGGTGAACAGAAAAGTTCATACAGGGGGTGACAAGGATGGCAAGAAGAAGGATGGTAAGTCTTCTGACAAGGGTGGGGACAAAAGTAAACATTCTGAGTCTTCATCAGGCCCACAAAAATCCTCTGGGGTGGTGGGTCCAAATCCTCTTCCAATAATCAACCTAAAAAGCCTTGGTGTTATTTGTGTAAAATCAAAGACCATTCGTTAACTGATTCCAGTTGTCCAAAGAAAAACACCAAACCTCCCACCACCACAACCCCTGCTGCAAATTTTAGTGTCCCTAGTAATAGCAGTGGTGGTGGGAAATCTACTACTAATAGCCAATCCAAGGGTGTAGGTGAGCTCACTATTGGCAATGTAGTTGGGGTTGGTCTTGTTAGGGAGACCACAGAGGCTGTTTTAGTCTCTGAAGGTGCCAATTATTTGGCCACCTTGGTTGCTTCTCCCCTTAATATGGATAAGTACAAGCAACTTCCCCTAATAAATGGTGTTGAGGTTCAGGCCTACAGGGATTCAGGAGCCAGTGTAACTATGGTGATAGAAAAACTGCTCCACCCTGAACAACACCTACTTGGTCAGCAGTACCAAGTGACAGACGCTGATAACAACACTCTTAGCCACCCCATGGCTGTTGCGAATCTCAACTGGGGGGGGTTACTAGTCCAAAGAAAATTGTGGTAGCCACAGATTTACCTGTAGACTGTCTACTAGGGAATGATTTGGAGACATCAGCTTGGGCAGAAGTGGAGTTGGAGGCCCATGCAGCAATGCTGGGCTTTCCTGGGCATATTTTTGCTTTAACCAGGGCTCAGGCCAAAAAGCAAAAAGGACAGGGCAACTTGGATCCTGGAACAATGGACCAAGTGCTCCCTAAAGCTAGGGGTAGCAAGGGTAAAACCCTACCCACTATCCCTCCCTCTTCAGATGATTCCCCTTCTGAGGAAGAGGAATTTCCTCCTTGTGCAGAACCTACACCAGAGGAGCTGGCAGCAGACACTTCTGAGCTTTTGGGTGGAGGGGGGCCTGCCAGGGAAGAGCCGAGTGTGGCACAGCAAACCTGTCCCACATTAGAAGGTCTCAGACAGCAAGCTGTCAAACAGCAAAATCTGGATGTCAGTGACAGCCATAGAGTATACTGGGAAGAGAACCTCTTGTACACAGAGTCAAGGGACCCAAAACCTGGAGCAGCCAGGAGATTGGTCATTCCCCTGCAGTACAGAGAGTTTCTTCTAACTCTAGCACATGACATTCCTTTGGCTGGGCATTTGGGCCAGATAAAAACTTGGGAAAGACTTGTCCCCTTGTTTCACTGGCCACGTATGTCAGAGGACACCAAAGATTTTTACAAGTCTTGTGTGACCTGCCAAGCCAGTGGCAAGACTGGTGGCACTCCAAAGGCCCCTCTAATTCCACTTCCAGTGGTTGGGGTGCCCTTTGAAAGGGTAGGGGTTGACATAGTTGCCCCCCCTGACCCTCCAACAGCTTCAGGCAATAGATTTATCTTGGTGGTTGTGGACCATGCCACAAGATATCCTGAAGCCATACCTTTAAGGACCACTACAGCTCCTGCAGTGGCAAAGGCCCTCCTAGGAATCTTTTCCAGGGTGGGGTTTCCTAAAGAAGTAGTATCAGACAGAGGTAGCAACTTCATGTCTGCATACTTGAAAGCAATGTAGAAGGAGTGTGGTGTTACCAACAAGTTTACCACCCCTTACCATCCACAGACGAATGGACTGGTAGAGAGGTTTAATAAAACTCTCAAAGGTATGATAATGGGACTCCCTGAAAAACTCAGGAGGAGATGGGATGTCCTATTACCTTGCCTCCTTTTTGCTTACAGGGAGGTACCCCAAAAAGGAGTGGGCTTCAGCCCCTTTGAACTCCTCTTTGGGCACCCTGTAAGAGGTCCACTCACTCTTGTGAAGGAGGGTTGGGAACAACCTTTAAAAGCTCCTAAACAGGACATAGTGGATTATGTACTTGGCCTAAGATCCAGAATGGATGAGTACATGAAAAAAGCCAGTAAAAACCTTCAGGCCAGCCAGGAGCTGCAAAAGCAATGGCATGACCAGAAGGCTGTTCTGATCCAGTACCAACCAGGACAGAAGGTGTGGGTATGGGAGCCTGTGGCCCCAAGAGCACTCCAAGACAAATGGAGTGGACCCCATCTCATTGTTGAGAAGAAGGATGAGGTTACCTATTTGGTAGACCTGGGCACTGCCAGGAGACCCCTTAGGGTGATTCATGTCAACTGCCTAAAACCCTACTATGACAGGGCTGATCTCACCCTGCTCATGGCAACAGATGAGGGACAGGAAGAAGAGAGTGACCCTCTCCCTGATCTCTTCTCCACCACTGAAGCATATGCCTTAGTGGAAGGAGTAGTTTTAGCAGATTGTCTGACTGCAGAACAGAAAGACAACTGCATCAATCTCCTAAGACAATTTTCAGACCTCTTTTCAATTGTACCAGGTACAACATCCTGGTGTGAACACACAATTGACACTGGAGACAGCCTGCCTGTCAAAAATAAAATTTATAGGCAGCCTGACCATGTCAGGGACTGCATTAAACAAGAGGCGCAGAAAATGTTGGATCTGGGAGTGATTGAACCTTCTGAAAGCCCATGGGCTAGCCCAGTGGTGCTTGTACCAAAACCTCACACCAAAGATGGAAAGAGGGAGATGAGGTTTTGTGTAGATTACAGAGGGCTCAATCAGGTAACAAAAACTGATGCTCACCCTATACCCAGGGCAGATGAGCTCATTGATACACTGGCATCTGCCAAGTATCTTAGAACTTTTGATCTTACTGCAGGGTATTGGCAGATCAGATTAGCAGAAGATGCTAAACCAGAGACTGCATTTTCAACTATAGGAGGGCACTACCAATTTACAGTGAAGCCTTTTGGTTTGAAAAATGCACCTGCCACTGTTAAGAGGTTGGTGAACACAGCCCTGCAAGGGTTGGAAGCTTTCAATGCAGCATATCTAGATGATATTGCTGTATTTAGCTCAACCTGGGATGATCACCTGGTCCACCTTTGGAAAGTTTTGGATGCACTGCAAAAAGCAGGCCTCACTATCAAGGCCTCAAAGTGCCAGATAGGGCAGGGGAAAGTGGTTTATCTGGGCCACCTGGTAGGTGGAAAACAGATTGCACCACTACAGGGGAAAATCCAGACAATCATGGATTGTGTTCCCCCTACAACTCAGACCCAGGTGAGAGCCTTTTTAGGCCTCACATGGTACTACAGGAGATTCATCAAGAATTATGGCTCCATAGCAGCCCCTCTTAATGATCTCACAAGCAAGAAAATGCCTAAGAAGGTGTTATGGACAGCTAGCTGTCAGAAAGCTTTTGATGAGCTGAAACAGGCCATGTGCTCTGCACCTGTCCTAAAAAGCCCATGTTACTCCAAGAAATTCATTGTTCAAACTGATGCATCTGAATTAGGGGTAGGGGCAGTCTTATCACAACTGAATTATGAGGGCCAGGATCAACCAGTTGCTTTTATCAGCAGAAGGTTGACCCCTAGAGAAAAGCGTTGGTCTGCCATAGAGAGGGAGGGCTTTGATGTGGTTTTGGCACTGAAAAAGTTGAGGCCATACCTGTTTGGCACTCACTTTATTGCTCAGACAGACCACAAACCTCTACTTTGGCTAAAACAAATGAAAGGTGAAAACCCCAAATTGTTGAGGTGGTCAATATCTCTACAGGGAATGGACTATACAGTGGAACATAGACCTGGGAGTACCCACTCCAATGCGGATGGACTCTCCAGATATTTCCACTTAGACAATAAAGACTCATCAGGTCATGGCTAGTCTTATTGTCCTTCGTTTGGGGGGGGGGGGTTGTGTAGGAAAGTACCATCTTGCCTGGCATGGTACCCACATATTTCACTGTATGTATGTATGTTGTTTTAGTCCTTGTGTCACTGGGACCCTGCCAGACAGGGTCCCAGTGCTCATAGTATATGCCCTGTATGTGTTCCCTGTGTGGTGCCTAACTGTATCACTGAGGCTCTGCTAACCAGAACCTCAGTGTTTATGCTCTCTCTGCTTTCCAAATTTGTCACTGCAGGCTAGTGACTAAATTTACCAATTCTCATTGGCACACTGGTTCACCCATATAATTCCCTTGTATATGGTACTTAGGTACCCAGGGTATCGGGGTCCCAGGAGATCCCTATGGGCTGCAGCATTTCTTTTGCCACCCATAGGGAGCTCAGACAATTCTTACACAGGACTGCCACTGCAGCCTGAGTGAAATAATGTCCACATTATTTCACAGCCATTTTTCACTGCACATAAGTAACTTATAAGTCACCTATATGTCTAGCCCTCACCTGGTGAAGGTTAGGTGCCAAGTTACTTAGTGTGTGGGCACCCTGGCACTAGCCAAGGTGCCCCCACATTGTTCAGGGCAAATTCCCCGGACTTTGTGAGTGCCGGGACACCATTACACGCGTGCACTATACATAGGTCACTACCTATGTATAGCGTCAGAATGGTAACTCCGAACATGGCCATGTAACATGTCTAAGATCGTGGAATTGTCACCCCAATACCATTCTGGTATTGGGGTGACAATTCCATGATCCCCTGGGTCTCTAGCACAAAACCCGGGTACTGCCAAACTGCCTTTCCAGGGTTTCCACTGCAGCTGCTGCTGCTGCCAACCCCTCAGACAGGTTTCTGCCCTCCTGGGGTCCAGGCAGCCCTGGCCCAGGAAGGCAGAACAAAGGATTTCCTCTGAGAGAGGCTGTTACACCCTCTCCCTTTGGAAATAGGGGTGAAGAGCTGGGGAGGAGTAGCCTCCCCCAGCCTCTGGAAATGCTTTGATGGGCACAGATGGTGCCCATCTCTGCATAAGCCAGTCTACACCGGTTCAGGGATCCCCCAGCCCTACTCTGGCGCGAAACTGGACAAAGGAAAGGGGAGTGACCACTCCCCTGACCAGTACCTCCCAGGGGAGGTGCCCAGAGCTCCTCCAGTGTGTCTCAGACCTCTGCCATCTTGGAAACAGAGGTGTTGGGGGCACACTGGACTTTTCTGAGTGGCCAGTGCCAGCAGGTGACATCAGAGCCCCCCTTTGATAGGCTCTTACCTTTCTTGGTAGCCAATCCTTCTTTCTTGGTAGCCAAACCTCCTTTTCTGGCTATTTAGGGTCTCTGCTTTGGGGAATTCTTCAGGTAATGAATGCAAGAACTCACCAGAGTTCCTCTGCATCTCCCTCTTCGATTTCTACCAAGGCTCGACCGCTGACTGCTCCAGGACGCCTGCAAAACCGCAACAAAGTAGCAAGACGACTACAAGCAACATTGTAGCGCCTCATCCTGCCGGCTTTCTTGACTGTTTCCTGGTGGTGCATGGTCTGGGGTAGCCTGCCTTCACCCTGCACCAGAAGCTCATAAGAAATCTCCCGTCGGTTGACGGAATCTTCCCCCTGCTAATGCAGGCACCAAAAGACTGCATCACCGGTACTCTGGGTCCCCTCTCATCCTGACGAGCGTGGTCCCTGGAACACAGGAACTCTATCCAAGTGACTCCCACAGTGCAGTGACTCTTCAGTCCAGTTCAAGTTTGGTGGAGGTAAGGGCCAGATGTAGCAACAATAGGTTTTGCGACTCGGAAATTGCGACTCCGAGCGACTCGCAATTTCCGAATCGCAAAACCTAATGCAGAAAGGTGTCTCAGACACCTTCTGCGAGTCGCTATGGGGTCGCAAAGACCCACCTCATTAATATTAATGAGGTGGGTCGCAATTTGCGCCCCCATAGCGACTATGGGCACTCACGGGGATGAAGGCCTGCTGGGAACAGCAGACCTCCATGTCCGTGACTGCTTTTAAATAAAGCAGTTTTTTTTTTTCCAAGTGTAGCCCGTTTTCCTTAAAGGAAAACGAGCTGCACTTAGAAAAAAAAACGAAACCTTTAGTTTCGGTATTTTTTCAGGGCAGGTAGTGGTCCCTTGGACCACTGCCTGCTCTGAAAAAATATATTTGGGTCCCCTCACAAAGTGGATGGTAACTGCGACTCCATTTGCGACCGCTTGCATACCACTGCGAGTCGCAAATAGGAAGGGAACACCCCTTCCTATTTGCGAGTTGGAAATGCATTTTGCGAGTCGGTTCCGACTCGCAAAATGCATTTCTGCATAGCAAACACACGTTTGCGACTCGCAGACGGCGATTTTCGACGTTTGCGACTCGCAAATGGTTTGCTACATCTGGCCCTAAGTCCTTGCCTCCCCACGCTAGACTGCAAACCTGTGTACTGCGTGATTTGCAGCTGCTCTGGCTTCTGTGCACTCTTCCAAGATTTCCTTCGTGCACAGCCTAGCCTGGGTCCCCAGCACTCCGTCCTGCAGTGCTCAACCCGCTGAGTTGGCCTGTGACATCGTGGGACCCTCTTTTGTAACTCTGCTTGGAGTCCGGTTCACAAATCTTCCAAGGTACTTCAGGTACTTCTGCGGGTGCTGCCTGCTTCTGTGAGGGCTCTCTGTTGCTGAGCGCCCCTCCGTCTCCTCCTCCAAGTGGCGACATCCTGGTCCTTCCTGGTCCTCAGCAGCACCCAAAAACCTCTACCGCGACCCTTGCAGCTAGCAAGGCTTGTTTGCGGTATTTCTGCGTGGGAACACTTCTGCAACCTTCTTCGCGACGTGGGACATCTTCCATCCAAAGGAGAAGTTCCTAGTCCTCTTCGTTCTTGCAGAATTCCAAGTTTCTTCCATCCGGAGGCACTTTCCTTGCACCTTCAACCGGGGTTATCTGGGCTCCTGCCCCCCCGGACACTGTCGCGATTATTGGACTTGGTCCCCTTGCTTTGCAGGTCCTCAGGTCCAGGAATCCGTTTTCAGTGCGCTGCTGGTGTTTGTTGTTCCTGCAGAATCCCCCTATCACGACTAATGTGCTCTTTTTGGGTAGTAGGTGTACTTTACTCCTACTTTTTAGGGTCTTGGGGTGGGGTATTTTGGACACCCTAACTGTTTTCTTACAGTCCCAGCGACCCTCTACAAGCTCCCATAGGTCTGGGGTCCATTTGTGATTCGCATTCCACTTTTGGAGTATATGGTTTGTGTTGCCCCTAGACCTATGTTTGCCTATTGCATCCTATTGTGATCCTACACAGTTTGCATTACTGTTCTTACTCTTACTTACCTGTTTTTGTTTTTGGTTTGTGTGCATATAACTTGTGTATATTACTTACCTTCTTACTGAGGGTACTCACTGAGATAGTTTTGGCATATTGTCATAAAAATAAAGTACCTTTATTTTTAGTAACTCTGGCCCTCATTCTGACCTTGGCGGGCGGCGGAGGCCGCCCGCCAAAGTCCCGCCGTCAGGTTACCGTTCCGCGGTCGAAAGACCGCGGCGGTAATTCTGACTTTCCCGCTGGGCTGGCGGGCGGTCTCCTTCAGACCGCCAGCCAGCCCAGCGGGAAAGAGGCTTCCACGATGAAGCCGGCTCGGAATCGAGCCGGCGGAGTGGAAGCTGTGCGACGGGTGCAGTTGCACCCGTCGCGTATTTCACTGTCTGCGCAGCAGACAGTGAAATACATGTAGGGGCCCTCTTACGGGGGCCCCTGCAATGCCCATGCCAGTGGCATGGGCACTGCAGGGGCCCCCAGGGGCCCCGCGACCCCCCCTACCGCCATCCGGATCTCGGCGGTCCGACCGCCGGGATCTGGATGGCGGTAGGGGGGGTCGGAATCCCCGCGGCGGTGCAGCAAGCTGCGCCGCCGCGGAGGATTCAATGGGGCCGCGGTACACTGGCGGGACCCCGCCAGTGGTGCCGGTCCGACCGCGGCTTTACCGCCGCGGTCGGAATCCCCATTGGAGCACCGCCGGCTTGTCGGCGGTGCTCCCGCGGTCCTCCGCCCTGGCGGTCAAAGACCGCCAGGGTCAGAATGAGGGCCTCTGTGTATTGTGTTTTCTTATGATATTGTGCATATGATATAAGGGGTATAGTAAGAGCTTTGCATGTCTCCTAGTTCAGCCTAAGCTGCTCTGCTATAGCTAACTTCTATCAGCCTAAGCTGCTAGAAACACCTCTATTCTACTAATATGGGATAACTGGACCTGGCACAGGGTGTAAGTACCACAGGGTACCCACTATAAGCCAGGCCAGCCTCCTACATTGGTGGTGCAGTGGTGGGATAAATACTTGTAACTGCTTTACCACTTTTTCAATTAGTACTTTTCGTAAGAGAATCATATACCAAATAGTTCAGTGTATGTACACTTAACCCCCAAAGTTTGCTTTTCTATCCTAAAACTTTTTACAAAGTTCTGAAAAGTTTCTTAAAACTTCTAAAAGTTTCCTAAAAGTTAGAAAAAGTTTTTTCTCTGTGCTTTAAAAAGTTCTAAAACTTTTTCTATCTTCTCACTTTCTCTAAACCTTTTACTATCATGTCTATTGTAGATTCCACTCTCAAAACTGTCAATGCTACTTGTGACATTTTGAACTACAAAAGCTTAAGGAGTCTCTGCTTAGATAGAGGTTTAGTTATAGGAAAGAACCCTACAAAAGAGTTTCTTTTTAACATGCTTGTTTTGGATGACCAGAACCAGTCTGGCCCATCAAATGAGAGGTTAGAAAATGTAGAAACTTCCCAGTCTGACTCAGGAGAGTTCCCTGAGAAGGGTGGGGAGGGTTCTTATGAGGGCCTGCCCTCTAGCAGGGCACCTAGTAATGCTGGTAGTGAGAAAGGTTCTCATCACAGTAGGACATCCTTTATCCCTAGAGGCCAGGTTACCAGGGTCCAGACAGTTAGGGACAGGCCCCCCTCTGAGGTTTCCAACTTGTCATCTGTGTCAAAGCATTCCCAACCCACCCACCCTGAGGATAACTTGTTAGAAAGGGAACTCAAAAAGTTGAGGGTTGAAGAGACCAGACTGAAGCTTAAACAGCAACAGCTGGCCTTAGATAGGGAATCCCTAGACATTGAGAAGGAAAGACAGAGGTTGGGTTTAGTTCCCCATGGTGGCAAAAGCAGTATTCCTTATAGTAATCCTGTTAGAGAGCAAGATTCCAGGAATCTGCACAAGATAGTCCCCCCTTAAAAGGTGGGGGATGACATCAATAAGTGGTTTGCTGCACTTGAGAGGGCCTGTATGGTACAGTTGATACCTCAACGGCAGTGGGCTGCTCTTTTGTGGCTATCTTTCACTGGAAAGGGTAGGGATAGGCTCCTTACTGTTAGAGAAAGTGAAGCTAACAACTACACAGTATTGAAAGATGCACTCTTGGTTGGGTTTGGCTTAACCACTGAACAATACAGGATTACGTTCAGAGACACCAGAAAAGAGTCTTCTCAAGACTGGACAGATTTTGTGCACTGTTCAGTGAAGGCCTTGGAAGGGTGTATAATCTTATTCTGAGAGAGCATATGCTGAACAACTGTGTTTCTGACTTGTTGCACCAATACCTAGTGGACTCGGATCTGACCTCTCCCCAAGAATTGGGAAAGAAGGCAGACAAGTGGGTCAGAACAAGGGTGAACAGAAAAGTTCATACAGGGGGTGACAAGGATGGCAAGAAGAAGGATGGTAAGTCTTCTGACAAGGGTGGGGACAAAAGTAAACATTCTGAGTCTTCATCAGGCCCACAAAAATCCTCGGGGTGGTGGGTCCAAATCCTCTTCCAATAATCAACCTAAAAAGCCTTGGAGTTATTTGTGTAAAGTCAAAGGCCATTCGTCAACTGATTCCAGTTGTCCAAAGAAAAACACCAAACCTCCCACCACCACAACCCCTGCTGCAAATTTTAGTGCCCCTATTAATAGCAGGGGTGGTGGGAAATCTACTACTAATAGCCAATCCAAGGGTGTAGCTGAGCTCACTATTGGCAATGTAGTTGGGCTTGGTCTTGTTAGGGAGACCACAGAGGCTGTTTTAGTCTCTGAAGGTGCCAATTATTTGGCCACCTTGGTTGCTTCTCCCCTTAATATGGATAAGTACAAGCAACTTCCCCTAATAAATGGTGTTGAGGTTCAGGCCTACAGGGATACAGGAGCCAGTGTAACTATGGTGATAGAAAAACTGGTCCACCCTGAACAACACCTACTTGGTCAGCAGTACCAAGTGACAGACGCTCATAACAACACTCTTAGCCACCCCATGGCTGTTGTGAATCTCAACTGGGGGGGTTTACTAGTCCAAAGAAAGTTGTGGTAGCCGCAGATTTACCTGTAGACTGTCTACTAGGGAATGATTTGGAGACATCAGATTGGGCAGAAGTGGAGTTGGAGGCCCATGCAGCAATGCTGGGCTTTCCTGGGCATATTTTTGCTTTAACCAGGGCTCAGGCCAAAAAGCAAAAAGGACAGGGTAACTTGGATCCTGGAACAATGGACCAAGTGCTCCCTAAAGCTAGGGGTAGCAAGGGTAAAACCCTACCCACTATCCCTCCCTCTACAGATGATTCCCCTTCTGAGGAAGAGGAATTTCCTCCTTGTGCAGAACCTACACCAGAGGAGCTGGCAGCAGACACTGCTGAGCTTTTGGGTGGAGGGGGGCCTGCCAGGGAAGAGCCGAGTGTGGCACAGCAAACCTGTCCCACATTAGAGGATCTCAGACAGCAAGCTGTCAAACAGCAAAATCGGGATGTCAGTGACAGCCATAGAGTATACTGGGAAGAGAACCTCTTGTACACAGAGTCAAGGGACCCAAAACCTGGAGCAGCCAGGAGATTGGTCATTCCCCTGCAGTACAGAGAGTTTCTTCTAACTCTAGCACATGACATTCCTTTGGCTGGGCATTTGGGCCAGATAAAAACTTGGGAAAGACTTGTCCCCTTGTTTCACTGGCCACATATGTCAGAGGACACCAAAGATTTTTGCAAGTCTTGTGTGACCTGCCAAGCCAGTGGCAAGACTGGTGGCACTCCAAAGGCCCCTCTAATTCCACTTCCAGTGGTTGGGGTGCCCTTTGAAAGGGTAGGGGTTGACATAGTTGGCCCCCCTGACCCTCCAACAGCTTCAGGCAATAGATTTATCTTGGTGGTTGTGGACCATGCCACAAGATATCCTGAAGCCATACCTTTAAGGACCACTACAGCTCCTGCAGTGGCAAAGGCCCTCCTGGGAATCTTTTCCAGGGTGGGGTTTCCTAAAGAAGTAGTATCAGACAGAGGTAGCAACTTCATGTCTGCATACTTGAAAGCAATGTGGAAGGAGTGTGGTGTTACCAACAAGTTCACCACCCCTTACCATCCACAGACGAATGGACTGGTAGAGAGGTTTAATAAAACTCTCAAAGGTATGATAATGGGACTCCCTGAAAAACTCAGGAGGAGATGGGATGTCCTATTACCTTGCCTCCTTTTTGCTTACAGGGAGGTACCCCAAAAAGGAGTGGGCTTCAGCCCCTTGAGGAAATTCGATTTTTAATACGATCGTATCGACCCGCCATTTTGTGGCCCGCCACCATTTTATGTTGCCTTCACTCAGGCAGCACAGCGAACGAAGTCCATTCTGCCTTTTCTGCTTATTCTGCAACATGGTGTTCAAAACAGTCTTCTGCCTCTATCTTTACAAGACTGGTATTAAGGTCTGACCGAGTACACTAATCCCTGTCTGGTTTTCTAATCCTTGTTTCAACTATCTGTAGGCTCACACTATTCTCCGCCGATCTTATCTTATCGTCTGGCCTTCGCTGTCCTTTGCTAGTATTCTCTCATTTCACAACTGTCTTCCAAACGCACACAAACTTATCGCACCACATGCAACTTCGTTGTGGATCGGTTAATGAATTAGTTCAAGGGAGGGGTGACAAACACAGCTGGAGGGGAGGCAACCTTAAATCACTTGATACTTTGTTCTGTCTTGTTTTCCGACATTTCTATTGACTCTGTTCTATCTTTACATCATTCTTACTGGCTCCTTTCTATGTGTTCTGGGAGTGTATGTAGTTAATAAGTGTTTTTATACGGTATATAAGATTGTGCGCCACAAAGTAAAGTGGCAGTCTCCTGAGAACATACCTTGTGTACTTCTTGGACAACTGTACTAGCTGCAGCTAATAAAATCCGATCTTTTACGCCTGACAGAGTGTCCCGTGTCTCTGTTAGTTGAGGCAGGTGAATCCAAGGAGATTTTAGGCGTACCCTGCGCCGCCAGGCCCAAAAGGTTCTGGTTCTTCAACTGGTGCCCAACGTGGGGCGGCTTCAGTGGTACCGGTTCTGCCTGAAGGTCGTGAGGAACCCCGCAGGAAAATTCTGGAGGAATCGCGAGCCACGTCAAGCGACCCCTGTATGTCGAAGTGGTCCGAAGGTCTTTTTCAGCGCGGTTACTCCTTCCTGACGGCTACTGACGACTGCTGCCCTGACTGCCGCCCTGCCTTGGCCCTTTCTTTGATGATGTATGGTAAAGCGAGACGATAGACGGGCCTCTGTTGGTGTAAGAAGACATCCTTAGTTAAGTATTTGGTGGGTCGCGCCCACAAATTTTGGTCTTTGTTTTGTCCTTAGGTTCTTAGATTTGGCCATTGCAGTGGCCAAAGCCGAGGGGTAAGTGCATTTGTGCTGTGTAAACTGAAAGTTTTACCCCCTTGATGTTTGTGAACAGCCAGTAAAATCGTGAGATGTCTGGTCTGACTAAGCTTGGAAAACTTTGTTGCTTTGGTTGTAATAGGGACTCCCAGCTTGAGGACTCCTGTCCGATTCCTTCGGTTGGAACTCCCACATATGAGCTCTATTCTAAACATGGTGTTGGTCCTATTGCCTTTAATAAGACATGGACCCGATATACAAAGAAAGATGGTGTTTTAAAATGGCCAGAAAATGGTAGTTTCGAAACTGATGTGCTAGATAATTTGGAAGCAACGTTATTTCAAAGAAAAGCCCGGCCGGCAATGTTTGACTCTTTTCGCCTTTGGCGTAAGGAAGCCAAACAGAGAGAAATTAAACAAGCGAAACGAGATAGGAAAACACAGGGAATGACGATTATACAGGCTGCTCAGCAATTCAAAGATGATGAAATAGATAATGCAATGGAAATTTCAGACAGACAGCATCGAATGGCAATAGATAAATGCTATCCGACGTTGCCTATCTCTTCCCTTGATAAAAGAAAAGATTTTGAGGAAGATTCCTTAATGTCCCACTTATTGAAATTGCCTCCGCCCTATGTACAAGGTGCTAATGCACCCCCGATGTTACAGCCTGTTCAGCCGCCAGTTGTGCTTCCGCCTGCTCCAGCTTTTCCACATTTGCCTCCTCAAGTATTGCCTATGCCAGCTTTGCCTTTAACTCCTTTGCCTTCTGCTCCTTTGGCAATTCCTAATGCTCCTTTAGTTAATTCACCTAATACCTTGTCCCCTATCCTTATGTCAAATTCTCCATCTACGCGTAAGCGATTTACCGATACTGTCTCTGGTCTCTTATCACCTTTCTTTGAAGCTTTAAACGTGTCTCCAGCTTTTTCTCGAAGACAGTCTCGTAGTCAATTCCCAGACTCCGAAGAGCGAGAAAAATTGGACTCACTTGCTTGTAGATGGATCAAGAAGGGTCCCCAATATAGTACGTCTGATATTATGTCCACCTTTCTGCAATGGAATGCACCTACGCAGAGATATGTTTTTAAAGTTATGTGCGATACTCTCGCTAAAGAATGGGAGGATATGAATTTGGGTTCGGTCCCACAGGATCTGTTAGATGTTCAGGCTGACTTTGACAAAGGACTTATTGTGGGTCCTAAGGTTGAAAACGCTGTCAGAACACTTATTTCTTTCAGATCCCTATTGTTCTCACAGACTTTTCCTGATTCTGATCCTTCAGTTAGGACAGCACTGAAAAACTATCCCATGAGAGAGGTTTCTCCAATATGGAAGGAAGAAGTTGCAGCAGCAGGTGCTAATCCAGCTATTCCTGCGCATTTTCAGCGCATATGGATACATGTCCCCTGGAAAAGGTCTGAAGTTTTAGCACTTAAACAGTCACTACCAGATTCACGCAAAAATCCTGCTGGTTACTATAAAGAGTTGTCGCAAACAGTTGATGCATGTACTATGAATCTAGCAGATATTGACATGTTGATGGGAAATGTAGTTCCACAGACAATATGGGCTAAAATTCGTAGAGAGGATCACGCTCAAGAATTAGGCGGCGATTGGAACGCTATTATTGCCGCAGATAGAGGTCAAGTAGGTGGTGCAAAGCCCGACGCTTTGATCTCAGAACTCCCTGGTAGGATTATTACATTAATGAAAACAATGATGCCTGCTTTGAGAGTTAATTGGGATAAGCTAGCAGCATGTAAACAAAAGAAAGATGAAAGTGTTTCCGATTTCTTTACCCGATTTGAGGAGACATTCATTGATCACAGTGGTCAAGATATGGCTACAGAAGGGGGACAGCGATTATTTGTGGATAAGTTCGTATATAACTTGCTTCCTGAACTATCACACAAGCTAAAAGACTCCGAGAGTTCATGGGCAGTTTCTTCTTCCGCCCAGATATTGGCTACTGCACAATATTATGAAAATAGAGACAAAGAAGAAAGGGAAAAACAAGAGAAAAAGACGAAAGAATTAAAAACTAAAGTTCTCTTGCAACAGGCTTATCCTCCTCGTTATGTTCAGCCTCAGTTTCAACAGCCTCCGCAGTTTCAGAGGTTGTATCAAAAGCCTGAACCATTCATTCCAAGACCTTTGCTAGGTCCCAATCAATGTGCTTATTGTAGGGAGGAAGGTCATTTTAAGAACAACTGTCCGGCATTGTTGCAGCGTAATGGAGCAACATCTGCTTCACGAGGTCGTGGTGGTCTTCAGTCAGCAAATAGAGGTAGAGGTCGAGGTGTGTTAACCCAAGGGCAGCGTTCTTTTGTTCCTCCAAATTCCGGAAATTACTTTGACCAGCAAAATGTTAGGTCTACACAGTATTACAGTGAGGATCAGTATATTGAAGGAGGGAATGAAAGTCTTCATTTTGAATAGGACAGCCATGGACAAAGTAAGGGGGTTACGTCAATTCCAGTGGATCAGAATGGACCTTATGTTAATGTCACTACAATGGGTGTTTCAGAGCCATTTCTTTTAGATACTGGTGCCATGAGAAGCTCTATCATTCATTCTAAACTCCCTGGCGCACCTTTGTCTGGCTTAACGAATGTATCTGTAGGATTTTCTGGCGCCCCTGTTCGCAATCCAGTTTCTTGCCCTTTGCCTGTTTCAATAGGCCCTTATGATTTAGAAGCTCCGCTTCTTCTGACGAATGGTTGTGGTGAAAATCTGTTGGGTTTAGATCTATTAAAAAGAATGCATGCTACGATATATTGTTCACCTTCTGGTGTATACCTCACTCTAGGACAGAAAATGACTAGTCCAATGTACTTATCAAAAGATCAATTCCCACCTGAATTGCTTTCTCTTCCCGAAACGCTTTGGGCTACGGGTCCGAATGACGTTGGTTGTCTTGAGATCCCACCTTATGTTGTTACTCTCAAGCCCAATGCTGAAATGCCACGTATTCCGCAATACAGAATCTCTACTGAAGGTGAGAAAGCACTTCTGGAAATTGTCCATGATTTGATTCAGAAGGGTGTGGTTGAGGAAACGAGAGGAAATATATGTAACAGTCCTGTTCTTCCGGTTCTTAAACGCACTGATCCTTCTCAGCCTCCTGTTTATCGTTTTGTAATTGATCTTCGGGAGGTAAACAAGATTGTCGTACCACAGTTTCCTGTAGTCCCAGATATCACTGCTCTGTTGACGATGATACCTTCTACAGCGACTTGGTTTTCAGTTATCGATTTAAAGAATGCTTTCTTTAGTATTCCCATCGCTGAAGAGAGTAGAGATATTTTTGGTTTTTCCCTCGGAGGCCGAAGCTTCCGGTTTAAACGCGCACCTCAAGGTTATTGTGAAAGTCCCTCTGTTTACAGTCAAGCTCTAAAATGTCATCTTGATGCTTTTTCCTTACCGTCCGGTGCCGCTCTCATTCAGTACATGGATGACTTGTTAGTTGCCGCTGATTCAGAGGAGATTTGCAAAAACGTGACCGTTGCACTGTTGCGTCATTTGTTTGATCTAAATCACAAGGTTTCTCCTTCTAAATTACAATATGTCTGTCGCGAGGTGACTTATTTGGGTCATCTCTTGTCAAAGGAGGGACGACGATTGACCCCCGAACGAATTCAGGCAATTGCACAAATGTCAGTGCCATCCACACAAAGAGAGGTACGTGCCTTTTTGGGCATTACTTCTTATTGTAGACAGTGGATTCCGAGTTTCTCTTTATTGGCTAAACCGCTGTTGGCGCTAACTTTAAAAGATACGCCTCAGCCTCTTCCGTGGACTGACGAATGTCAGAAGAGTTTTACTGATTTGCGTATTGCTTTGTGTTCTGCTCCTGTATTGGGTACTCCTGATTACAGTAAGTCCTTTACGCTCTATGTCCATGAAAGAGAGGGTTGTGCATTGTCAGTCTTAACGCAGCGTTTTGGAGATCAACAGCGACCATGCGCATATTTCTCAGCTACGTTAGATCCAGTAGCTAAAGCATTGCCTAGTTGTCTTAAGGCGACAGCGGCAGCAGCAATTTCTATCCGACAGTCTGCTGGAGTAGTGCTAGATAATACTCTCATTGTTATGGTGCCACATGCAGTGGATATTTTACTAAATAGGACAAAAACGCAGCATCTTACGAGTGCTCGGTTGTCCGGATATGAGCTGACGCTTTTGGCTAGTCACATACACATCAAACGATGTAATACCCTGAATCCAGCTACTTTGTTGCCTCTTCCAGAAGAGAGAGATGTTTCTGAACAGCATGATTGTTTTCTCCGTACTGAAGAAGAGACTAAGGGTAGAATTGACCTAAAAGACACGCCATTGGTGAATCCAGATGGAACACTATGGGTAGATGGTTCTTGTTTCAAGCTCCCGAATGGAGATACAGTTTCAGCCTACGCTATTACTACTTTGCATACGATTGTGGAGACAGCACGCATTAGACATAATTCAGCTCAGGCAGCTGAATTGATAGCCTTAACTAGAGCGTGTGTGTTATCCAAAGGAAAAAGAGTAAACGTGTACACTGATAGCCAATACGCTTTTGGTGTAGCGTTTAACTTTGGGCGCTTATGGAAGGAAAGAGGATTCTTTACTTCCCATGGTACTAAGATACAACATGGTCAATTAGTGACTGAACTTCTTGAGTCACTTACAATGCCTACTCAGATAGCGATCGTGAAGTGTAGTGCACACAAAAAGATTGTGGACGATGTTGGTCGAGGAAATGCATTTGCAGATGAGGTAGCGAAAAAGACAGCCAGAGACAACACAAGTCGAATGTATGTTGCAGGTCCCGCAAACTGCGTAAGAGAAAAGGGAATGTGTGAAGATACAGTAGAGAGTGTGAAATCAATTCAAGGAGAGGCTACGGAGAATGAGTTGAGAAAGTGGAAGGAAAGTACAGGAATGTTAGATGAGATGGGATGTTGGGTTGAATTATCAGAACATCAACGTTGGCTGTTACCAGATGCTTATGTACTCCCTGTAGTTACTATGGCACATGGTCCAGCTCACCTAAGTGCAAAAGGAATATGTAGACTTCTGGCTCCAGTGTGGCAAAATGAGGGGATCCCAAAGTGTGCAAATAATGTAGTAAAACATTGTATTGTTTGCTTGATGTACAATCCGGGAAAGGGAACCCCAACTCCAGCAGGTCATTTTGCTCCTCCAACATATCCATTTGAGGTGTTGCAGATCGATTATATTCACATGGAACGATGCAACAATCTCAAATATGTTCTGGTGGTAGTATGTGCTTTTTCTAGATGGGTAGAAGCCTACCCTCTGAAGGACAATACTGCTTTATCAACTGCCAAAATACTATTGAAAGAATTCTTCCCTAGGTTTGGTTTGCCGCGCATTGTCTGGAGTGACAATGGGAGCGAATTTGTGGGTCAAGTCATGCAAAAAGTTTGTGCAGGTCTTGGCATAAAACAGAAGTTCCACGCGGCGAATCACCCACAGTCGGCTGGTTTAGTAGAATGCTACAATGGAACCTTGAAGCTTAAAATTGCTAAGGTGCAAGCTAGCACAGGACTTAATTGGCCTGATGCTTTACCATTGGCTCTTCTGTCCATCAGAACAGCAGTACACTCTCGTTTGGGGCTTAGCCCTTACGAAGTGATATTTGGTCGCCCAGCTAATGTATGGGGAGTTCCTCGCCCTAAGAAATACTCAGACTTGCCATACCCGATGTTGATTGACTACTTGCATGACCTTACAACTAAATTGCGTGTTCTTCATCAACAGGTTCAGAGTGCTCTACCAGAGGCTTCCACAGACCCAGGTCATTCCATCCGACCAGGTGACTGGGTCTGCACGAAAAATTTCCAACGACAGAGAAATTTGGAGCCCAGATGGAGAGAGCCACGCCTGGTTCTTTTGACCACAAGAACAGCAGTTAAAGTCGAAGGAAAGAAAAACTGGGTGCATGCCGTGCACTGCAAGAAAGTGCCTTTGCCTTTGCCTTTCGATCAGTGGGGGCATCAGTGACTCTGAAAGTGAGAAAGTTCCGCAATTTGTACTATTCAGTGATGCGCGTCTAATTGGAACACTTTCTGAGAAAGAGGACGACGACATCCTTCAAGAAGCAATACCATCGCATCGACGCTTAAACACGACAAATCCAGGAACATTGTTTCAAAACCAGACTGCCTCTGGACAGGAACGCTATAATTTGAGACCAAGACCAAAGAACTTGTAACTTTCTCTCCTATGTAGTACTCTATCCCGGTTGCAGGGTCACGGTAGGAGTCTTAGTCACGACCTGAGTAAGTGGCAATAGGCCTGCAGGACCTCACAGTGTCATAGGACGGTAGATAATCGTGACTACAGTGATTGAGGAAGATTGCCGTGAGCATCCACTTAGAAAGATGGAGGCTACATTAAATAAAAGAGAAAGTAAAAATGTACAGAATAATTGTAAAGAAATATGTAGTCATTGTAGTATTGCTCTATGCGTCATTATATTGTCGTGTATTCTTTTGGCATCTGTAAACTGGATCATTATTACTCTGCAGCAAAAAGTTGTCTCTTCTCCTACCTCTACATCTCCTTCTACTATCTCTCCGCACCTATTCCACACTCTTCCCCAGCATGAACTCATTAGAAGAACTGAATACTTTAACAATTCCTTCGTCCAGTTGTTACATCAACATCAGTTAGTGATCAATACAACTGACTGTTGGGTGTGTGGACTCATACCACATACAGTAGAAAATGGAATGCCATATTTAGTTCTTCCATTCTCCTATGAAGGTTCCGCTTGGGCTTATTTTGTCATTTTCAATAATGCATATCAAAGTAAAATTAAACAACCTGTCAGTTCACATAGTGTTGGTTCAGATTTCAGTCATAGTTTATTGATAAAGGGAATGGTAGCTATGGCTAAAATCATGGAAAAAAGTGAAGCTTCCATAGATGAAAGAAAAGCATATACCAATTGGAACATAACTAATTACATTTCCAGCCTCAATGATAAGATTGAGCAAGGAA
Source organism: Pleurodeles waltl (assembly GCF_031143425.1). Classification (NCBI taxonomy): domain Eukaryota; kingdom Metazoa; phylum Chordata; class Amphibia; order Caudata; family Salamandridae; genus Pleurodeles; species Pleurodeles waltl. The sequence continues at coordinate 97,288,276 of NC_090438.1, read as the reverse complement.
AATCTCCTCCGATACGGGTCATACCCCAACAAGGAAATTTCTGTCTGCAAATAAATGGAAGAACTCCAAACACCGGACAAAGAGAAAGTTTATGTTCCCATACATATGTTTATTCAGCCCTGAATTCACCGCCGTTAGTACCATCTCAAGGTACATACTTCGTTTGCCACGATAGGGCTTATACATGGTTGCCAGCTGATTTTTCTGGTACTTGTTATATAGCCTTTCTTCTTCCCCCTACATACACCGCTCCTGCGAACCATCATAAAAATAGATATGGCAGAGGGATTGTGGATTCGAAAGACACAGCAGGACAAGAGGGAGGAGATTTCCTCAAAGGATTTCTTCCCTTCTGGGGTCCAATGGCCAACAGCAGAAATATAAGGCAATTGGTTCGTGTCGTAGAAACCACCATAGACATCACTGTAGGAGCTTTAAGTAACATTACAGCTGAACTACAGGCTGATCGTCTTATGACCTTGCAGAACCGTGTTGCCTTAGACTTTGTTCTTGCGGACCATGGTGGAGTATGCAAATTGATCGGATCAAGTTGCTGTATTTTCATACCTAATGACGCTCCGACAGTATACCAAGCTATCTCTAAGTTACACATAATCTCCGAGTCGATTCATCAGGACGAAGGAGATTGGTCCTTTTCAGAGTGGTTTTGGGGATTACTGTCCAAATGGGGTTGGAAGGTATTGACATTCTTTGGAGTAATTTTAGCTTTTATATTCTCTTGTTGTCTTTGTATGCACTGCGGTCCTGCCGTCTGCAACCTATGTACTACTGCATGTATTCCCAAACCCAAGTCACAAAGAACAGAGAATATCAAAATGATGGTACAGCAACAGCTTGATGACCTCATGGCCATAGACATCGACTCAGATTAACATGAGTTTGTGTATCTTGCCTGAGTTCTGGCAAAAGGAGGGTCTGAGGAAATTCGATTTTTAATACGATCGTATCGACCCGCCATTTTGTGGCCCGCCACCATTTTATGTTGCCTTCACTCAGGCAGCACAGCGAACGAAGTCCATTCTGCCTTTTCTGCTTATTCTGCAACATGGTGTTCAAAACAGTCTTCTGCCTCTATCTTTACAAGACTGGTATTAAGGTCTGACCGAGTACACTAATCCCTGTCTGGTTTTCTAATCCTTGTTTCAACTATCTGTAGGCTCACACTATTCTCCGCCGATCTTATCTTATCGTCTGGCCTTCGCTGTCCTTTGCTAGTATTCTCTCATTTCACAACTGTCTTCCAAACGCACACAAACTTATCGCACCACATGCAACTTCGTTGTGGATCGGTTAATGAATTAGTTCAAGGGAGGGGTGACAAACACAGCTGGAGGGGAGGCAACCTTAAATCACTTGATACTTTGTTCTGTCTTGTTTTCCGACATTTCTATTGACTCTGTTCTATCTTTACATCATTCTTACTGGCTCCTTTCTATGTGTTCTGGGAGTGTATGTAGTTAATAAGTGTTTTTATACGGTATATAAGATTGTGCGCCACAAAGTAAAGTGGCAGTCTCCTGAGAACATACCTTGTGTACTTCTTGGACAACTGTACTAGCTGCAGCTAATAAAATCCGATCTTTTACGCCTGACAGAGTGTCCCGTGTCTCTGTTAGTTGAGGCAGGTGAATCCAAGGAGATTTTAGGCGTACCCTGCGCCGCCAGGCCCAAAAGGTTCTGGTTCTTCACCCTTTGAACTCCTCTTTGGGCACCCTGTAAGAGGTCCACTCACTCTTGTGAAGGAGGGTTGGGAACAACCTTTAAAAGCTCCTAAACAGGACATAGTGGATTATGTACTTGGCCTATGATCCAGAATGGATGAGTACATGAAAAAAGCCAGTAAAACCTTCAGGCCAGCCAGGAGCTGCAAAAGCAATGGCATGACCAGAAGGCTGTTCTGATCCAGTACCAACCAGGACAGAAGGTGTGGGTATTGGAGCCTGTGGCCCCAAGAGCACTCCAAGACAAATGGAGTGGACCCCATCTCATTGTTGAGAAGAAGGGTGAGGTTACCTATTTGGTAGACCTGGGCACTGCCAGGAGACCCCTTAGGGTGATTCATGTCAACCGCCTAAAACCCTACTAGGCCAGGGCTGATCTCACCCTGCTCATGGTAACAGATGAGGGACAGGAAGAAGAGAGTGACCCTCTCCCTGATCTCTTCTCCACCACTGAAGCAGATGCCTTAGTGGAAGGAGTAGTTTTAGCAGATTGTCTGACTGCAGAACAGAAAGACAACTGCATCAATCTCCTAAGACAATTTTCAGACCTCTTTTCAATTGTACCAGGTACAACATCCTGGTGTGAACACACAATTGACACTGGAGACAGCCTGCCTGTCAAAAGTAAAATTTATAGGCAGCCTGACCATGTCAGGGACTGCATTAAACAAGAGGTGCAGAAAATGTTGGATCTGGAAGTGACTGAACCTTCTGAAAGCCCATGGGCTAGCCCAGTGGTGCTTGTACCAAAACCTCACACCAAAGATGGAAAGAGGGAGATGAGGTTTTGTGTAGATTACAGAGGGCTCAATCAGGTAACAAAAAATGATGCTCACCCTATACCCAGGGCAGATGAGCTCATTGATACACTGGCATCTGCCAAGTATCTTAGAACTTTTGATCTGACTGCAGGGTATTGGCAGATCATATTAGCAGAAGATGCTAAACCAGAGACTGCATTTTCAACTATAGGAGGGCACTACCAATTTACAGTGATGCCTTTTGGTTTGAAAAATGCACCTGCCACTGTTAAGAGGTTGGTGAACACAGCCCTGCAAGGGTTGGAAGCTTTCAATGCAGCATATCTAGATGATATTGCTGTCTTTAGCTCAACCTGGGATGATCACCTGGTCCACCTTTGGAAAGTTTTGGATGCCCTGCAAAAAGCAGGCCTCACTATCAAGGCCTCAAAGTGCCAGATAGGGCAGGGGGAAGTGGTTTATCTGGGCCACCTGGTAGGTGGAAAACAGATTGCACCACTACAGGGGAAAATCCAGACAATCATGGATTGGGTTCCCCCTACAACTCAGACCCAGGTGAGAGCCTTTTTAGGCCTCACTGGTACTACAGGAGATTCATCAAGAATTATGGCTCCATAGCAGCCCCTCTTAATGATCTCACAAGCAAGAAAATGCCTAAGAAGGTGTTATGGACAGCTAGCTGTCAGAAAGCTTTTGATGAGCTGAAACAGGCCATGTGCTCTGCACCTGTCCTAAAAAGCCCATGTTACTCCAAGAAATTCATTGTTCAAACTGATGCATCTGAATTAGGGGTAGGGGCAGTCTTATCACAACTGAATTCTGAGGGCCAGGATCAACCAGTTACTTTTATCAGCAGAAGGTTGACCCCTAGAGAAAAGCGTTGGTCTGCCATAGAGAGGGAGGGCTTTGATGTGGTTTTGGCACTGAAAAAGTTGAGGCCATACCTGTTTGGCACTCACTTTATTGCTCAGACAGACCACAAACCTCTACTTTGGCTAAAACAAATGAAAGGTGAAAACCCCAAATTGTTGAGGTGGTCCATATCTCTACCCGGAATGGACTATACAGTGGAACATAGACCTGGGAGTACCCACTCCAATGCAGATGGACTCTCCAGATATTTCCACTTAGACAATAAAGACTCATCAGGTCATGGCTAGTCTTATTGTCCTTCGTTTGGTGGGGGGGGGGGTTGTGTAGGAAAGTACCATCTTGCCTGGCATGGTACCCCCATATTTCACTGTATGTATGTATGTTGTTTTAGTCCTTGTGTCACTGGGACCCTGCCAGACAGGGTCCCAGTGCTCATAGTATATGCCCTGTATGTGTTCCCTGTGTGGTGCCTAACTGTATCACTGAGGCTCTGCTAACCAGAACCTCAGTGTTTATGCTCTCTCTGCTTTCCAAATTTGTCACTGCAGGCTAGTGACTAAATTTACCAATTCTCATTGGCACACTGGTGCACCCATATAATTCCCTTGTATATGGTACTTAGGTACCCAGGGTATCGGGGTTCCAGGAGATCCCTATGGGCTGCAGCATTTCTTTTGCCACCCATAGGGAGCTCAGACAATTCTTACACAGGACTGCCACTGCAGCCTGAGTGAAATAATGTCCACATTATTTCACAGCCATTTTTCACTGCACATAAGTAACTTATAAGTCACCTATATGTCTATCCCTCACCTGGTGAAGGTTAGGTGCCAAGTTACTTAGGGGGTTATTCTAACTTTGGAGGAGTGTTAATCCGTCCCAAAAGTGAGGGTAAAGTGACGGATATACCACCAGCCGTATTACGAGTTCCATAGGATATAATGGACTCGTAATACGGCTGGTGGTAAATCCGTCACTTATCCGACACTTTTGGGACGGATTAACACCTCCTCCAAAGTTAGAATAACCCCCTTAGTGTGTGGGCACCCTGGCACTAGCCAAGGTGCCCCCACATTGTTCAGGGCAAATTCCCCGGACTTTGTGAGTGCCGGGACACCATTACACACGTGCACTATACATAGGTCACTACCTATGTATAGCGTCACAATGGTAACTCCGAACATGGCCATGTAACATGTCTAAGATCGTGGAATTGTCACCCCAATACCATTCTGGTATTGGGGTGACAATTCCATGATCCCCTGGGTCTCTAGCACAAAACCCGGGTACTGCCAAACTGCCTTTCCAGGGTTTCCACTGCAGCTGCTGCCAACCCCTCAGACAGGTTTCTGCCCTCCTGGGTTCCAGGCAACCCTGGCTCAGGAAGGCAGAACAAAAGATTTCCTCTGAGAGAGGCTGTTACACCCTCTCCCTTTGGAAATATGGGTGAAGAGCTGGGGAGGAGTAGCCTCCCCCAGCCTCTGGAAATGCTTTGATGGGCACAGATGGTGCCCATCTCTGCATAAGCCAGTCTACACCGGTTCAGGGATCCCCCAGCCCTGCTCTGGCACAAAACTGGACAAAGGAAAGGGGAGTGACCACTCCCCTGACCAGTACCTCCCAGGGGAGGTGCCCAGAGCTCCTCCAGTGTGTCCCAGACCTCTGCCATCTTGGAAACAGAGGTGTTGGGGGCACACTGGACTTCTCTGAGTGGCCAGTGCCAGCAAGTGACATCAGAGGCCCCCTCTGATAGGCTCTTACCTTTCTTGGTAGCCAATCCTCCTTTCTTGGTAGCCAAACCTCCTTTTCTGGCTATTTAGGGTCTCTGCTTTGGGGAACTCTTCAGGTAATGAATGCAAGAGCTCACCAGAGTTCCTCTGCATCTCCCTCTTCGATTTCTACCAAGCCTCGACCGCTGACTGCTCCAGGACGCCTGCAAAACCGCAACAAAGTAGCAAGACGACTACAAGCAACATTGTAGCGCCTCATCCTGCCGGCTTTCTTGACTGTTTCCTGGTGGTGCATGGTCTGGGGGTAGCCTGCCTTCACCCTGCACCAGAAGCTCATAAGAAATCTCCCGTCGGTTGACGGAATCTTCCCCCTGCTAATGCAGGCACCAAAAGACTGCATCACCGGTCCTCTGGGTCCCCTCTCATCCTGACGAGCGTGGTCCCTGGAACACAGGAACTCTATCCAAGTGACTCCCACAGTGCAGTGACTCTTCAGTCCAGTCCAAGTTTGGTGGAGGTAAGGGCCAGATGTAGCAACAATAGGTTTTGCGACTCGGAAATTGCGACTCCGAGCGACTCGCAATTTCCGAATCGCAAAACCTAATGTAGAAAGGTGTCTCAGACACCTTCTGCGAGTCGCTATGGGGTTGCAAAGACCCACCTCATTAATATTAATGAGGTGGGTCGCAATTTGCGCCCCCATAGCGACTATGGGCACTCACGGGGATGGAGGCCTGCTGGGAACAGCAGACCTCCATGTCCGTGACTGCTTTTAAATAAAGCAGGTTTTTTTTTCCAAGTGTAGCCCGTTTTCCTTAAAGATAAACGAGCTGCACTTAGAAAAAAAAACGAAACCTTTAGTTTCGGTATTTTTTCAGGGCAGGTAGTGGTCCCTTGGACCACTGCCTGCTCTGAAAAAATATATTTGGGTCCCCTCACAAAGTGGATGGTAACTGCGACTCCATTTGCGACCGCTTGCATACCACTGCGAGTCGCAAATAGGAAGGGAACACCCCTTCCTATTTGCGAGTCGGAAATGCATTTTGCGAGTCGGTTCCGACTCGCAAAATGCATTTCTGCATAGCAAACACACGTTTGCGACTCGCAAACGGCGATTTTCGCCGTTTGCGACTCGCAAAAGGTTTGCTACATCTGGCCCCAAGTCCTTGCCTCCCCACGCTAGACTGCAAACCTGTGTACTGCGTGATTTGCAGCTGCTCCGGCTTCTGTGCACTCTTCCAAGATTTCCTTCGTGCACAGCCTAGCCTGGGTCCCCAGCACTCCGTCCTGCAGTGCTCAACCCGCTGAGTTGGCCTCTGACATCGTGGGACCCTCTTTTGTAACTCTGCTTGGAGTCCGGTTCACAAATCTTCCAAGTGCCTGTTCAGGTACTTCTGCGGGTGCTGCCTGCTTCTGTGAGGGCTCTCTGTTGCTGAGCGCCCCTCCGTCTCCTCCTCCAAGTGGCGACATCCTGGTCCTTCCTGGTCCTCAGCAGCACCCAAAAACCTCTACCGCGACCCTTGCAGCTAGCAAGGCTTGTTTGCGGTATTTCTGCGTGGGAACACTTCTGCAACCTTCTTCGCGACGTGGGACATCTTCCATCCAAAGGAGAAGTTCCTAGTCCTCTTCGTTCTTGCAGAATTCCAAGCTTCTTCCATCCGGAGGCACTTTCCTTGCACCTTCAACCAGGGTTATCTGGGCTCCTGCCCCCCCGGACACTGTCGCGATTATTGGAGTTGGTCCCCTTGCTTTGCAGGTCCTCAGGTCCAGGAATCCGTTTTCAGTGCGCTGCTGGTGTTTGTTGTTCTTGCAGAATCCCCCTATCACGACTATTGTGCTCTTTTGGGGTAGTAGGTGTACTTTACTCCTACTTTTCAGGGTCTTGGGGTGGGGTATTTTGGACACCCTAACTGTTTTCTTACAGTCCCAGCGACCCTCTACAAGCTCCCATAGGTCTGGGGTCCATTTGTGATTCGCATTCCACTTTTGGAGTATATGGTTTGTGTTGCCCCTAGACCTATGTTTGCCTATTGCATCCTATTGTAATCCTACACTGTTTGCATTACTGTTCTTACTCTTACTTACCTGTTTTTGTTTTTGGTTTGTGTGCATATAACTTGTGTATATTACTTACCTTCTTACTGAGGGTACTCACTGAGATAGTTTTGGCATATTGTCATAAAAATAAAGTAAGTTTATTTTTAGTAACTCTGTGTATTGTGTTTTCTTATGATATTGTGCATATGATATAAGTGGTATAGTAAGAGCTTTGCATGTCTCCTAGTTCAGCCTAAGCTGCTCTGCTATAGCTACCTTCTATCAGCCTAAGCTGCTAGAAACACCTCTATTCTACTAATATGGGATAACTGGACCTGGCACAGGGTGTAAGTATCACAGGGTACCCACTACAAGCCAGGCCAGCCTCCTACAAATGGTTGTTTGAAGCTTCCTGCCCCGGAATGCCCATTGTTCTTGGAAGAGGTGTTAACATCCCCGGCCAGAGCAGCCTTTGTCTCTGGTCTCCGAGAGCGCTGGCCCTCACCTCAGGAGGTCAGAAACGTGTCTGGGGTAGCTGTGCTGGTTTAGACCAGTCAGTCAACACACTAGCAGTCAGTTAGGTTTTCAGGGGGTATCTCTAAGGTTCCCTCAGGGTGCATATATTAATAAACCTGTCACTGGAATCAGTGAGGGTTTATTAATATAAGATGTTTAATACCAAACATCCCCATGTTCAGAGAAACCATCATGTAGGGGGGTAACTCGTATTGACCAGTGTCCAGCACATGCATTTAAAATGGCTTCCCTATCCACTTACTATGTCTAAGAATCAACTAAGACATAGCAGGGCCATATCTCCTCATGCAGATATGTTCTCATGTGATATAATGCACCCTGACTTGGGGCTGCAAGGCCTTCTGTAGGGATGACTTACAAATATCCCATGCAGTGGTAGGAGATCAGGCACAGAGAGATGTGTGACAGGTCGTGTTTTCAATTTTGTGTAAGACATGCACCCTGCAATGACAGCACCGTGTGTGGTTGGTGAGGGGGCCCTTATGGTGGCCCAATTTATGTTGCAGCCCTTAGGGACCTTCTTCAGTGCCCCAGGTAGCAGGGGTGCTATTTACTAGGGAATTACAGAGGGTGTTGAAGGTTGTGCCAATTGAGGAAAACAACAGTACAATTTTGGGAAAGAGATCTGGCACTGGGGACCTGGTTAGCTAGGACCCAGTGCACTTTCAGTCGAATTCACATCAGATACCATGCAAAACGCGGGGGCTAACCATGCCAAAAGGGTGCTTTCCTGCACTCAGCTTCACATTCTGATTCACATTTCTGCTTGGCATACTCAGCTTTTCTGCAATTCTTGCCCCAACCAGTCCTTGTACTGTCGGAATCCTGAAAAGAACTGGAAGAAGGTATATCATTATACTGATAATGATCCACCCTTTTATTTTGGTAACAATCCCTCAAATATAACCTCTCTGGCTGGACTCCAGAGTTGATGGAGATCTAGTCCTTTTCTTATTTTTGACTCTCTGCTTCTTTTAGTCTCCGGCATATCTATTTCCGTGTCAGAACCCTCAATCGCGCCTTTTATTTTGAGATGTGGTTTGATGGCTCGTGATCTCAAGGTGTCATGGCCTACAGATGTACATGTTTCAGAAATTATCTTTTGCAGCTCATGTTCATGTTTTGAACAGGAACCTTGGCAAGTCCTTGGCATATTGCAAATGTTACTCAGAATGAATGAGGACGCTGTTTAAAAATTTCCAATAAATTTTATCCCCAAATCTAGAGTTGGTGCAGCTCTGTGCTTATTTTATATTTGTTTTAATACGTCTGGTAGTACTGCCAATGAGGGTTTTCTATGTGTAGTAGTATGAATACATGCAAATATACTTCTCCATGTGTTGAACTTTTCTACAGGTGGCACATACTCAAAATTCTATGCTTGTCTTGGGGTGTTGTGTGATGATAAACCGCTTCCAACAGGCAATTTCAAAATGCGCTACAGGCATTTTGCCCATAATAGCGTTTAGAGTGTGTGGACGTGATTGCCTGATGGCAACTGGTGCATGTGGTGCAGGTCCCATTGGAGCTGCTCTGCCTGCTGTGGTCCGCACTACATATTGTCCTAGGCCTGTACCTAAATCTACTATTTGATTCAGTAATCTAACTACATCCCCAGTCCACAGATTTGGTGGATTAGGATAAGGTTCATATCCAGCCAATACAGTTCTGAAGCCCATCATTACTTAGGGGACCCTGTCTCAGCCTCATAATAACGCACAATTCCTCCTAGCAGTATGTGAATTCCCAAAAAGACAGAGGTAATTTATTTAAAACAAAGTAGGGAACTACTACTGAATCTATAGAGCCAACTGAAGGAAAGATATAAAAAATAATTGTGTTTATTATTCCACAGAATTTGAACCAGTCAGGGTCCTGATGAAAACCCAAAAGGAATAAGGGGTTCGGAATGCGTCAATGGATATATTTGGGGAGCTGCTTTTACAGATTTATGTTGTACAGTAGACAACCAAAAATGTCATATGAACTGTTAAAGTCTACTGTAACAGGACTGGTTAAGAACTCCCAATGGACATTAAGAGCAAGAGGAAATGCTCTGACACCTGTATGTACTGATACCCTCTGTATTTAATTGTTGACTGGACACAGTAATAAGTATTGATGTTTGTCACTTTGTGCGGAGTTATGTTTGAGTTGGGTTTAATGTTTTTTTAATCATTTGAATGTGGTTCATAGGATATGCTTATGTGTTTAAAATATTTTAGAATATTATGAAATAATAAGTGAATAAATATACAGGTCAAGAAAATTAATTCACTTGCCTGTTAATGTTAAGTTGATATTTGTAGATTTCAGCCAGGGCATTTTGTGCTTTATGAATTTCAAGGAGGCCCAACCCCTTAATATGTAACTTTCTAAAAGTGGCATTTTCAGAACTGTGACTTAAAAATCCAACTTTACTAGTAAAGACGATTTTAAATTACAATTCATTTGAGCCTAAACAGGACATATCTTCCTGCTCCCAGTCCAAAGTTATCATTTATTAAATGTAATAAGATAACCCAATTTTAGTCAATGGAAGAGATAGGCCTTACAGTAATGAAAAAGGACGTTAGGGGTTTTTCACCACCAGGACATGTAAAACTTAAATCCACATGCCCTACTTTTTAAATACCATGAACCCTGCCCTAATGTGTTTAAGGCCTACCTTTGGGGAGATTTATAAGTATTGAAAAGGAAGGTTTAGGCCTGGAAAATATTTATTTTGCCAGGTCGAAATGACAGTTAAAAACTGCACTGCGGGCTTGCAGTAGCAGGCCCGAGTCACGTTTTAAAGGTAGGGGGTGGCACAATAAGTGCTTCAGGGTTACTAGTAGCATTTAGTTTGCAGGCCGTGGGTACATGCAGAGGCATTTTACTAAGGACTTACAAGTAAATTAAATGTACAAATTAGGTATTTCCTGATTCTACCATGTTTGAAGGAGAGAGCACAGGCACTTTAGCACTGGTTAGTAGTGGTAACATGCACAGAGTCTTAAAGGCAAGAAAAATAAATTCAGCACAACTGGAGGTGTGAAGCTAAATGCTTGGGTGAAAACCACGCCAATGATGTCAGATCTAACAGATACTAATAAAGGACAATCACTTTTAAAGTTAAGTAGACTATTCTTATTGGGTTATTCATTCTTATGATTGATTTGTTGGCTTAGATTGCCTTGGAATAACCATTTTCAAAAAACAACCTTTCCACTAATTCAGGTTGTTATCACCCAGTGATAGAGACACTGAACGAAATAAGGTATGTGTTCGGAAAAAAACAGGAAATAGATTTCCATTTATTTCCAATTTCTTTCACTTTCAGACACATTAGGTGAAACAAAACAGAGGTGAGGTTAGAGGTTAAACCCAGAGCGAAGTGCTGATTCAGCAGGTTAATAATTTACAAGAAAGTGCTTTAATAATTGAAAGAGGAATACGTTGCATTGGGTGATGTCTTCTTCATTCACGTTCATCCTCTCTAAGCGGGGTCTGTGACAGGTTTTATCACCTCACAGGCATAAATTGCAATCCAGACAATAAAACACACATAGTAAGCCGCAGGCAGTTTTTCAACCTGTGGCGTCACATTCTCGGCCCACTTCCTGGGCCATCGGATCCACTGCAGGCCCTGTGCCTGGCTGCAGCATTTTACTCTTTGCCTGTGGCAGGGTCGGGTTTATTCTTTTTTTCCTTTTTCCTCTGGGCATTGGGGCCATATTTCTTCCTCCCAGAATGCTATTCTCCTCCCAGCATGCACTAGTATCTTGTTCTTTTTCCTCTTTCAAGATGGCCTCCTGTCCAGTTTTCTCTATGACACGTTCCCAATCCAAGATGGCGTTTTTCTTTTTTCCTGTTTGTCACTTCCTGTCCATCTGTATATAAGGAGCCTGGGTTCTTTTTTTCTTTGCGTTGCAACCCTTCCTGTTGCTGGTGGTCCTTGCTCCTGCTAGTCATTCCTGTGGAGGTTTTCCTGCTTGTTTCTCCTGCAGCCTCCTGTTATTCCAGTCCTTGAAGTCCTGGTATCCTGACACTCTCTCTATCCTGCTATCTGCGTAAGAGTTTTTTTTCCCTTTGAGGTTTTTCCTATGGGACTCATTCTGGAGGGCACGGACTGCATTGGCATCTACTTTTTCAGCAGCACTGGCTACTGGAAAGAGTCGCCCCTATCTTGGCCAGAACGAAACGTGCCAGATCCGAAGTCGCACCCCAGTTCCATTCACAAAGACAGGATGAAAAGGGCGGAACGTGACAACACATTACCCATGTTCTTCAAAAGGCTGTAACTGTCCAGAAGTAGCATTGCCTACCTTCAAGTACCTACATGGTACAATGGTAGCTAACTTGCTTAATAAAAGTAAGGGTGGGTGGAAATTGCGGAGTTTTACTCCACGGAATTTCGCTGACTTACGTAAAACTCTGTGAGATTCTGCAGAGTACCGCCCTGTGTAGGTGCACTGTAATTGTGTGCTTTGATGGTGGCTGGGAGCAATACAATGTGATCTCAGTATGTATTTTAGGCTTTGCCAAGCCACAGAAGTATTGCTGTCCTGTGACATCTGCTGCAAAGCCTCCTGGCACCACCTGGGCATACTGCGCGTCAAAGACGTTTACGGTGTGGCCCCAGATGTACCATGCTCACTGCCTAGCAGCTCTCAGCTGAGCTTGGCAGCATTTGTCCTAGTTTTAGTTCATTGTGTTACCTTCGAAAGGGCCCTCAGGGCAGCCTCGCAACCCCACTCTATGGTGGCTACAAAGTACAAACACACTCGGAAAGGAGATACTACATGCTTGAACTCTTCACATCATCCCCTCCCCACCTTTGGCCCCACACACTTGCATGCTCGATCTTGGGTGCAGGTCTGAAGTGCCCCTTGCAGACAAGTCCCTGCATGCACCTTCTGCCATTGGTGCATGTGTGTGGAATCCCACCCCACCACACACGCACACTTTCACAAGTATGCCTCTGAGTGCAATCACATCTGAGGTGCATGTGTGCCCTATCCTTCGACCTGTTCAAAGGCTTAATCACAGCCCCTCTCATGCTACTTGATGTACTCATGCATCGATGCACGCAATACACTTCACACACTCATACAACTTTTTAATATGTCCCCCTGGGAACATTAAAAATGATTTGGCAAGAATTCCATCTATATAAGAGATTCACATCAGCTTTGCAGCAGAGGCTCTTGTGTGTTTAAATCATATTTGTAGGAAAGTACCATCTTGCCTGGCATGTTACCCCCATTTTCACTGTATGTATGTTTGTTTTTGCCTATGTGTCACTGGGATCCTGCCAGGCAGGACCCCAGTGCTCATAATGTATGCCCTGTATGTGTTCCCTGTGTAGTGCCTAACTGTATCACTGAGGCTCTGCTAACCAGAACCTCAGTGTTTATGCTCTCTCTGCTTTCACAATTGTCACTGCAGGCTAGTGACCATCTTCACCAATTCTCATTGGCACACTGGAACACCCTTATAATTCCTTGGTATATGGTACACAGGTACCCAGGGTATTGGGGTTCCAGGAGATCCCTATGGGCTGCAGCATTTATTTTTGCCACCCATAGGGAGCTCAGACAATTCTTACACAGGACTGCCACTGCAGGCTGAGTGAAATAACGTCCACTTTATTTCACAGCCATTTTTCACTGCACATAAGTAACTTATAAGTCACATATATGTCTAACCCTCACTTGGTGAATGTTAGGTGCCAAGTTACTTAGTGTGTGGGCACCCTGGCACTAGACAAGGTGCCCTCACATTGTTCAGGGCAAATTCCCCGGACTTTGTGAGTACGGGGACACCATTACACACGTGCACTACACATAGGTCACTACCTATGTGTAGCGTCACAATGGTAACTCCGAACATGGCCATGTAACATGTCTAGGATCATGGAATTGTCACCTAGCACGGAACCCGGGTACTGCCAAACTGCCTTTCCGGGGTCTCCACTGCAGCTGCTGCCAACCCATCAGACAGGTTTCTGCCCCCCTGGGGTCTGGACAGCGAAGTCCCAGGAAGGCTGAACAAAGGATTTCCTCTGCTAGAGGGTGTTACACCATCTCCCTTTGGAAATAGGTGTGAAGGGCTGGGGAGGAGTAGCCTCCCCCAGCCTCTGGAAATGCTTTGATGGGCACAGATGGTGCCCATCTCTGCATAAGCCAGTCTACACCGGTTCAGGGATCCCCCCAGCCCTGCTCTGGCGCGAAACTGGACAAAGGAAAGGGGAGTGACCACTCCCCTGACCTGCACCTCCCAGGGGAGGTGCCCAGAGCTCCTCCAGTGTGTCCCAGACCTCTGCCATCTTGGAAACAGAGGTGTTGGGGCACAGTGGACAGCTCTGAGTGGCCAGTGCCAGCAGGGAAGCTCCTGATAGGTGCTTACCTCTTTCAGTAGCCAAGCCTCCTTTCTTAGTAGCCAAACCTTCTTTTTTGGCTATTTAGGGTCTCTCCTCTGGGCTATTCCTCAGATAACGAATGCAAGAGCGCACCAGAGTTCCTCTGCACTTCCCTCTTCGACTTCTGCCAAGGATCGACCGCTGACTGCTCCAGGACGCCTGCAAAACCGCAGCAAAGTAACAAGACGACTACTAGCAACATTGTAGCGCCTCATCCTGCCGGCTTTCTCGACTGTTTCCTGGTGGTGCATGCTCTGAGGGCTGTCTGCCTTCACCCTGCACTGGAAGCCAAGAAGAAATCTCCCATGGGTCGACGGAATCTTCCCCCTGCCAACGCAGGCACCAAACGTCTGCATCACCGGTCCTCTGGGTCCCCTCTCATCCTGACGAGCATGGTCCCTGAAACACAGGAGCTGGGTCTAAGTGTCTCCCACAGTCCAGTGGCCCTTCTGTCCAAATTTGGTGGAGGTAAGTCCTTGCCTCCCCACGCCAGATAGCAAACCTGTGTACTGCGTGATTTGCAGCTGCTCCGGCTTCTGTGCACTTTTCCAGGACTTCCTTTGCGCACAGCCTAGCCTGGGTCTCCAGCACTCGGTCCTGCATTGCCCAACTCGCTGAGTTGGACTCCGACGTCGGGGGACCCTCCTTTGTGACTCTGAGTCGACCGCTGTCCTCAGATTTTCTAAGTGCCTGTTCCGGTACTTCTTCGGGTGCTGCCTGCCTCTGTGGGGGCTCTCTGAGTTGCTGAGCGCCCCCTCTGTCTCCTCCTCCAAGGGGCGACATCCTGGTCCTTTCTGGGCGCCAGCAGCACCCAAAATCCTCAACCGCAACTCTTGCAGCTAGCAAGGCTTGTTTGCGGTATTTCTGCCTGGAAACACCTCTGCAACCTCCAGCACACCATGCAACATCTTCCATCCAAAGGAAAAGTTCCTAGCCCTTTTCGTTGTTGCAGAATCTTTGGCTTCTTCCACCCGAGGGGGCCCTTTTCCACCTTGATCCGGGGTTTAGTGGGCTCCTGCCCCCCCTGGACACTTTCGTGACTCTTGGACTTGGTCCCCTCCGTCTTCAGTGTTTTGCTGGTGCTTGTGGTTCTTGCAGAATCCCCTATCACGACTATTGTGCCTTTCTGGGGCAGTAGGGGAACTTTACTCCTACTTTTCAGGGTCTTGGGGTAGGGTATTTTGGACACCCTTACTGTTTTCTCACAGTCCCAGCGACCCTCTACAACTTCCCATAGGTCTGGGGTTCATTCGTGATTCGCATTCCACTTTTGGAGTATATGGTTTGTGTTGCCCCTAGACCTACGTCTACCTATTGCATCCTATTGTGATTCTACATTGTTTGCACTACTTTTCTTACTGTTACTTACCTGTTTTCAGTTTGTGTACATATAATTTGTGTATATTACTTACCTCCTAAGTGAGGGTATCCTCTGAGATACTTTTGGCATATTGTCACTAAAATAAAGTACCTTTATTTTTAGTAACTCTGAGTATTGTGTTTTCTTATGATATTGTGCTATAAGATATAAGTGGTATAGTAGGAGCTTTGCATGTCTTCTAGTTCAGCCTAAGCTGCTTTGCCATAGCTACCTCGATCAGCCTAAGCTGCTAGAAACACCTCTATTCTACTAATAAGGGATAACTGGACCTGGCACAAGGTGTAAGTACCACAAGGGACTCACTACAAGCCGGGCCAGCCTCCTACAATATTGTGCAAATTGTTTACTGCAAGCATTTGAATGAGGAGATGAGGGTTCTGGATTGTAAAGCATGGTCGTTGTAGACCTTACACCTACCTTTAGTTCCGCAGTTGGCACATGTCCAATTTTCTTCTTCCTATAGCATGGCGCTAAGAAGAGCCTTGTAACATTCCACATCCCCCACACATTTCCCAGTCATGGCCGCACAGATGAGACTCAAGATCCTTCAGTTATGGGTGCCCTTTCACCGTCTTACTTATCCTGGCACTGGGGCCAACTGCCCTTCTGACTCACTGTGCCTAAAGCCCGCCTGTGCTCGTGCTGCAAGTACCCGGGTGCTCTGTTGTCTGACCCTAACAGCTGGCGCTTCTACTCAGGGACGGCTTTAGGACTGGTGGCGCCCTGTGAGACAGTTTATTGTGGCACCCCCCCCATCCCATGACCTCCTCGGTTTCACTCACTACCACCCGGGAAGTGTGCCCCTCATCTCTCCATCGTTCCCCTTTCACATACGTTTATATGTTTTAAAGCACTTGTAAAGGCTGGCTTTACTAATCCACTCAGCTAGCCACATAAAATATAGGGTCATATTTAAGAGCCCATAGCGCCATTCTAACGCCACATTAGCGTCATTTTTTTATGCTAATGTTGCGTTAGAAGGCAAAAACGCTCTGCTATATTTACAAAGTGGCGCAATGCATGCATTGCGCCACTTTGTATCCCAAAAAAAATGGCGCAAAGAAATCTGACAGTCATTTTTTTCCAGCACTTTTAACGCCTGCTCAGAGCAGGCATTAAAAGGAGGCTTCTGTTGGTTATAATGGGCCTCTGTGTGCTTTGCAGGATTAGCATCAACATTTTTTACGCTAATCCTGTAAAGCGCCGGACCAGCGTCAGAAATTCTCACACTAGTCCCCTAACTACTGCCATGTTGCGCCGGAATTTAAATACAGCGCACACATGGCGGTCTTAGGGGAGCGCTAAGGGGCGCAAGAAAAGTGGGGCAGCACTGTGTGCAGCGCCACTTTTTCAAATATGCCCCATAGGATCATATTTAAGAGCCACTAGCGCTATTCTAACGCCACATTAGCATCAATTTTTTTCATGCTAATGTGGCGTTAGAAGGCCAAAAATGCTGCGCCATATTTACAAAGGGGCGCCATGCATGCATTGCACCACTTTGTAACCCTTTGTGCTACATTATGCCTGTGCCAGGCATATTGTATGCAAACGGGGCATCCCCCTGTTAGGGGGGGCCAAAAAAGTGGCACAAAGAAATCTGACAGATTTCTTTGCGTCATTTTTTTCAGGCACTTTTAATGCCTGCTCAGAGCAGGCATTAAAAGGAGGCTTCCATTGGTTACAATGGGCCTCTGGGTGCTTTGCAGGATTAGCGTCAACATTTTTGATGCTAATCCTGCAAAGTGCCGGCCTAGCATAAAAAATTCTGACGCTAGTCCCCTAACTACTGCCATGGTGCGCCGTATTTTAAATATGGCGCACACATGGTGGCATTGGGGGGTGGGGGGGCGCAAGAAAAGTGGTGCAGCACTGTGTGCAGCGCCACTTTTTTTCACAAATGCCCCATAGGTCAGTGCTTAATTTGTAAATAAAAAGGTGCCGGTGCCCAAAGCCCTCCTCTTAAACATGCAGCTGCTGCAATTAACTGTTTGAACACGGAAGGCAGAGGCAGCATAATCCTAAAGCCATTTCAGGCCTCTTCAATACATTTACACGCACTCCCTGACCCTTCAGCTCACTCTTGCGATTTCTGCTTTTTCCCATTGGGGCACTTTATCGTTTTTCTCTTCCTCCATCTTTCCCATGTGTGTCTTTTCCTCGCAATAAATGTTTGAGGCAGAAAAATAAGCACCGGCCCTCAAAAATAAGTGCCGGTGTTCTGCACCGGAAACAACAAGCACAAATTAAGCACTGCCATAGGGGCATATTTAAGAGCCCCTAGTGCCATTTTACCGCCACATTAGTGTAATTTTTCACACTAATATGGCGTTAGAAGACCAAAAACGCTGCGCCATATTTACAAAGAGGCGCAATGCATGCATTTTGCCACTTTGTAACCCTTTGCGCTGCATTATGCGTGCGCCAGGCATAATATATGCAAAGGGGACATCCCCGCTAAGGGGGGACCAAAAACAATGATGCAAAGAAATCTGTCACATTTCTTTGCGTCATTTTTTTCCAGCACTTTTAACTCCTTCTCAAAGCAGGCATTAAAAGGAGGCTTCTATTGGTTACAATGAGCCTCTGGGTGCTTTGCAAGATTAGTGTCAATATTTTTTTCGCTAATCCTTCAAAGCGCCGGACTAGCGTAAAAAATTCAGACACTAGTCTCTTAACTACCGCCATGGTGCGCCGTATTTGAAATATGACGCACACATGGTGGCGTTAGGGGGCGCTAAGGGGTGCAAGAAAAGTGGCGCTGCACTGTGTGCAATGCCACTTTTCTTAAATATGCCCCATAGTTCTGTTCTTTGCAGCAGGCATATTATCCTTCTATGCTACTTTATGTTGAATCAAAGCTGCCACTAGGCAAAACTCCCATCTCTCTCTCTAGCAGGAACATTAATCACAAGAGGTATCTTGACATTTTAATTGCTTCTTGAAGGCTAAACGCACAAGGAACTTTTCAGCAGGTGCTTTTAAATCGCAAGTGTCGGAAGTTATTGCTAAACACAGCGCCCCACTCAGGTCAGCGCCCGATGCGGTCGCTCCGCTCAAAAGCTGGCCCTGCTCCTACCCCAAAAGCTGGCCCTGCTTCTACATCCGGTATTCAGGTCCCGTTACACCCAGCTCACTGACTGTGGGAAGACAAGTACTGCTTCCACCCTCGAGGCAGGGACATTGACGTCAAGGAAGACGCACCCACCACTGACAGCCAAATAAGCCAATAGGAAAAGAGCGGAGTTTGGTTTAAAACTTCAAGTAACATTGACTTTGAGTATGCGCATCACTCTACAGGCAGACTTCTCGAATTTATTTTAAGAACATTTATCATCTGTGAGGATCTTCATACAAAATAGGTACATTGCTGCTGCCTTGATCAGGATGTTATTAGAGATGGGCACTGTAAACTTGGCCATACAGCGGAGGGTGGGGTTTTTGCCGAACTCCGTGCTCCAAGCAGGGTGCGGAGTGGGCAAAACTCTGCAAACTCCACCAGCAGAGCGGAGTTTACCACCCACCGTTAACTAAAAGTAGAGCTATGCTTTTGACCCTATATCAGCAATAAATGGCACCATTCCTGTTGGCCTAGTTACGATCATCCCTTACTCCATGTTGTATTCGCTGTTGACATAGGACATGAGCCCAGGTGGCTCACTTTTCACAGTGAACATATAAAGCAGTGGAACATAATTACAGGGACAGCAGAACCCTGCCTGACCGATATAAATTTATTGGGGTGAAAAATAAAAGGTGGCTGATGCGGTGTAGCCCTTTCTTTATGTTACGTGCTTCCATGTCTTATCTTTGTTCATCCAAAGTCACAAGAAGCTTACTTGACTGCAGTAGACTTCAGGACAAATGGAATTATAATTCTATATCAGGACCGGAGGCTCAGATTATGCTGTCTCTTTCTTTACTGAGTCATCACAGCAGCCAATTAAAATACAGTAAACAAAAAACTACATTTCCCACAAGGCCCAAAACCAGGCATCACGTATACCAATCACCGACAGTGACCTTAGCCCACATAAGCTGTAACCCCAAATGTCACATTCTCTTTCTTTGCTGCTTCGCAGCAGATAAGTAACTTTTACCTTTTCTCCATTCGTTTTGTATTGCAAGATTGTTATAAACTAATTCTATTTACTTTAAATCAAGCAACGCGATTCCGCTTGCTTTCTCTGCAGTTTGTGACTTGTATTTCTCGGCGCTCTGCCGATCGCACGCTTTGTTGCAATTATTTGTTTAAACAGGAGCGCTGTACGCGCTACGCGCGTAGTCTGTTTTCTGTGGCAACGAGTGTTGCCGGGCGCGCGCGCTTTTACGAGCCAATCTCCTTCCCCTGAATACTTTGAGGAGATCGGCTCGTTTCTGCTAGCGCATCCAGGCATTTAGTGATGTTTTATGCACACAGACTTAAAAGGTGCCTCCCTGACGCCCAGAGTGATCCTCTCTGGGTTGTAAAAATTAAATAAGGCTGTGCCTAGAGTGAATACCAGGCAACTCCCTCTACATATATATTTAAAGAATCTTTTTCATTACTGTGGTGCCTGTAAGGAATTTTTTCACTCCCCCTTGTTTTTCTGACCTCGTTTTTTGGGCAGACTATTAAGGATCATGGCTCAATGGAGTGACCAAGATGCAGGGTATTACCCTGAGGATACTGATAACCAACTAGAGGTTAATCCGGTTGAAGCACATGATTCTAGAGTGTAACAGTCGGTAAATGATGCCTTGGTGAGAGCCTTAGGCCCTTTTTCTGGGCAATTGTTAGAGTACACAAACTCTCAAGGCTGGATGACTGATATTACATCTCCTATCTCAGAAGAGAGCAATCCTAAGGTTGCATCTAAGTCCAAAGCCAAAACTAAGAACCTCGTAAGGGATGATCCCTCAGAGGACTTACATGCTGACATGTTTGAGAAGCTACATAAGAAAAGAAGTGCATAACATAATTATAGTACGCTAAATACTTCCTCCTCTTCTGGAGAATCTGACGACCAGGATTCTGATGATTTGAATAGTTCAGTGCCTACTAAAAAAGCAAAAAAACAACCTCCTCCCCTTCAGGTGCTAGACTTCGACCCTTCTGATATTCTACATCCTAGGTCTTCTAATTGGGTCCCAACCTTGGAAGTTGCTCAGTATGTTCACGCTAATATACGTAGAGGTTTTGACAAGGAGGTTCGCTCTCGACTCAAGGCGGAATGCCCTAGACCAGATCTGGACAATAATGTGACGGACACTCCGGAAATTGATCCTACCATGGTAACTTTTCTGAAAAAGTTTGCGAAGGATCCCAAAAAAGGATTAGACAGTTCATGGCGCCTTTGTCAGGACAGATTGTTAGACTTGTCAGGTCCGTAAAAATTTTTTTTAGATATGGCTGTTGTCTCCAATGAATCAGGTAAGCCCGTTGACACAGATATTCTACTGGGATGGGCTCAGAGAGCCGTATGCCAGTTAGGTAACACTAACTGTGCCATCTCCACTGAGAGACGAAAGTCCATCCTGATGCGGATGGATCCTAAATTGGTAGATCTGGCCTCCTCGAAGGCGGGACCAGCAGCAGAAGGACTTCTTTTTGGCTTGTCTTTTATTAACGAGTTAGCAAAATTTTGTTCCACCTTTTCCACCCTGGACAAAGCACAGTTGTCACTTTAAAAAGTTTTTAAACGTGGCCTTTTTCTCAGGGCTGGCGTTATGGCGGACGAATGCCCGGCCGGGGTTCTTATACCAGTCCCCAAAACTACTACCCCAGAGGCAGGGGTAACTGGTCTGGTGACCAGTCAGATGCCAACTTCTACCCCTCTTGCTCTAGAGGAGGTAGGTCCAGATTCCGCAGGGGACATCGCAGAGCACAGCAAGGAGCGATACAAGACTTCTCCTTTACTGGTAAGCATTATTCACAATTCTCAAGTTACGCTTGTGGGAAGAGTGGGTTTGTTTGTGGACAAATGGAGAGACATCTCAGGGGACCCTTGGGTTCTTCAGACGGTGACAGGTTTTCATCTTGAGTTTACCAGCACTCCGGTCCAACTGTCCCCCCCTGCACAAAT
Source organism: Pleurodeles waltl (assembly GCF_031143425.1). Classification (NCBI taxonomy): domain Eukaryota; kingdom Metazoa; phylum Chordata; class Amphibia; order Caudata; family Salamandridae; genus Pleurodeles; species Pleurodeles waltl. The sequence continues at coordinate 97,266,747 of NC_090438.1, read as the reverse complement.
GTCTTTTTCCCGAGAAAATCAGTTTTAACGACGTAGAAGTACAAGCTTTACTAAACAAAGGAGCAGTAGTTTTTTCAACTCCTCACCCTTCTGGGTTTTGCAATCCCATTTTTGTGGTAGACAAGAAAGGCGGAGGACAACGTCTGGTTTTAAATCTAAAAGACTTAAATTCTTGGATAGTGTACAGACACTTCAAGATGGAAGGAATTCACATGTTGAGGGATATCCTTTTAGAGGGAGACTGGATGGTACGACTAGATCTAAAGGATGCGTACCTCTCCATTCCAATTTTTGCCCCTCCCAGGAGATTTCTCCAATTTCAATGGAAGGGTCATTGTTTGGAGTTCACAGCTCTACCGTTCGGCCTATCCTTGGCCCGCTGGTGCTTCACGCAACTGTTGAGACCAGTGGTGGAATGGCTGAGAACCAAGGGAGTTCGACTAATAATTTACTTGGACGACATCTTAATGATGGCGCAGGAACCCCAGACTTTGTTGACACATTTGAACTGGACAATCGGTCTGTTACAGGATTTAGGTTTCCTTATCAATGCACAGAAGTCATTCTTGAAACCAACTCAGATGATAGAGTTTTTGGGTTTCAAGATAGATTCGGTTCAGTGAATTGATTCTCCCCTCATAAAAAATTCACAACATCAAGAGGGAGTTGAGATCGGCGTTATCCAGCCCAACTATTTCTCTGCGGAACATTGCCCGATTGGCGAGTCTTTTGGCCTCATCCATTCAGGCAATCTTCCCTGACCCCCTGCATTATCGAGCTCTACAGAGACTGAAGATTCAGTACTTGAGACAGGGCCTGAGTTACTCGGCTTTGATCTCCTTGTCATCAGAAGTCAAGGAGGAGATTCAGTGGTGGCTTCATCACATGGAGGCATGGAATGGCAGAGCCATATTCGGTTCTCACCCGGAGGTTGTCATAGAGTCAGACACCAGTCAGTGGGGGCGGGGAGCCCACTGCGGCTCGGTAGTGACAGGAGGCCGTTTGTCGCAGACGGAACAAGATCTCCAAATCAATTGTCTAGAGCTTCTAGCGGGATCATTTGCAATAAAGAGCTTGTCTCCTCACAAGACAGATTGCTGCATTCTTCTACGAATGGACAACATCTCAGCACTGCGTTATGTCAACAAACTGGGGGGAACGAAGTCCAGAGTCCTAGTGGAAATAGCCAAGGAGTTTTGGCATTACTGTTTGAGTCACAGGTTAGTGGTCCTGGCAGAGTACCTTCCAGGAGTTCATAACACCATAGCGGATTGGAACTCCAGATATCTGACGGATCCCAGCGATTGGAGACTGGATCCGATTATTTTCCAAAAGATAGTACAGGAATGGGGCCCTTGCGAGATAGACCTCTTTGCATCTTGCCTCAATGCTCAGATCCCGAAGTTATTCAGTCTGAGACCAGATCCTCTGGCTCTAGCGACAGATGCCTTTTTACAGAATTGGTACCCTTTTCAGGGTTATGCGTTTCCTCCATTTCTATTGATTCCCAAGGTCCTGTCTCAAGTTCGGAGACAGAAATCAGATCTGGTCTTGGTGACACCATTGTGGAGGTCTGAGCCCTGGTTCCCTATTGCGGTCCAGTTAGCCTGTGCTCCTCCATTGCTCATCCTGCTTCGCCAGAATCTGTTATTGAGTCCGGAGGGCCTTCAACATCCATTGATTGCATCAGGGAATCTAACACTGATGGCTTGGATGGTTTCAGGTCAAGATGGAAAACCCCAGGACTTTCGCAACAGGCTGACAACTATATCAAGCAAGCCTGGGCCTCTAGCACTCACAAGAGATATGCATCTGCATGGCGCAGATGGGTTAGTTGGTGCAATGGAAGGGGTGTCAATCCCATAGAGTCAAGTATTGATTTAATACTAAATTTTTTGGCTGAGTTAGCTTCTTCAGGTCTAGCTTATAGGACGGTTAATAATTTTAGATCAGCTATATCTTCTGGTCATAAACACATTGATGGTAAGGCGGTAGGGGAACATCCCCTGGTTTGCAAACTATTGAGAAGTATTCGTTTTTCCAACCTCCCTCAGGCCAAATATTCGGTCTTATGGGATGTTAACATTGTGTTGAAATTCATAGATGCTTGGCCCAGTAACAAATATTTATCCCGCAAACAGCTTTCGGTTAAATTAGCCATGTTGTTATGTCTAGTTTCCTGCAAGAGGGTTTCGGATGTCAGAGCCTTAGACTTATCTGGGAGGATTTACTCCCCTGAGGGTGTTACGTTCAACATTTCCAGAAGAACTAAAATTAATTGCAGGTCAGTATCTTACCCCTGGTTTCCAGATAGTTCAAAGTTGTGTGTTGTACAATGTTTAAAGGATTATGAACTGGCTACCGAAGAGTTCAGACAAAACATGAATGGTCAAGTACTAATTTCTTTGCAGAAGCCTTTTAAACCGGTTTCCTTAGCCACTTTGGCAAGATGGATAAGATGGTTAATGAGTGAAGCAGGTATTAATACCAGTCAATTTGGAGCTCATTCTGTTAGGGGGGCTATGGCTTCAAAATCATATGCTTTAGGCTCTAGTCTTGAGGAGATTATGAAGACAGCAGACTGGTCTTCTGAAAGTACTTTTCGTAAATTTTATTTTAAACCTGTGATGGATGTAGCCTCTGTTATTATTAGTTAGTTTTGAACTAGTATAATCTGAGCCTCCGATCCTGATATAGAATTTAAAAAAATCTAGCTTACGCGTCAAGAATTTTCAATTCTATTAAGGACACGGAGGCGAGGATTATCCCTCCCTTAAATGAATAAAGAAATACTGTTAATGTATAGATGTATATAACCTTACGTCATTTATACCCTCCTTGTATTATGTTGGAGTTTGACTTTGAAAAGAAATTTGTTGGTTTTGTCTACCATTTGGAGGTATTACCTTTATTATTTATTACTTATCCCAAGTTCGGATCAGAAGAATTCCTGACAGATTTATCCTGGTGTCTAGAGGTTGAACATTTTTTGCCTCAAGAAGTTATAAGTTGCCTCAAGAACCAAGCTGGTTGGTTTATCGATAGATGTTGATTCAGATGAGAGGAGTTTTTCGAATCTACTGATACAGAAGAAGTTTTTGTTGGAAAAAGTTAAAAAGTTATTGGTTTGGACAAAGAAAGAGGATGTGACGTTTGGGGTTACAGCTTATGTGGGCTAAGGTCACTGTCGGTGATTGGTACACGTGATGCCTGGTTTTGGGCATCGTGGGAAATGTAGTTTTTTGTTTACTGTATTTTAATTGGCTGCTGTGATGACTCAGTAAAGAAAGAGACAGCATAATCCTCGCCTCCGTGTCCTTAATAGAATTGAAAATTCTTGACGCGTAAGCTAGAAATATTTTTATTCTGTGTGAAGTTTAGAACAATGAGCTGATTCTTTCAGGAAAAGGAATAATGGGAAAGATTAGATTTAATAAGGCACCATAAAACATGAGCATAATTGTATACCCCAGTTTTGTCATAATTAAGCCCACATGCAACAATCTGCTGGGAAGAAATGTTCTGTAGCAGAACTGATCTTACAGGCAAACACAACTATTCTTGATACAGCGTGGTATTGCACTCCTGTAATGCGGTATGAGAAATGGTCTCTGAGCCATTCATAGAGTAGGTGGTTGAATGATTGCTAGTATAAGAGCTTGTGGTGGGCTGTGGTCTAATCAAATATTATTTAAACGGGTCTTAAGCATATGTTTTTTTACATAAATCAAAGAAGATCCATAATGAAACCAGCCAACTCGAGTAGACTCGAGTGACATCTAATACATTTCTCCAGAGACACTCTTGAGGAGAGCACATGTTTTTGAACAGGCAATGTTGCTGATCCCATTCAGGAAAGAAATCTATTTGAGCTCGCGTTAAGAGACAAGCAGTAGGAGAGAGAAACAAAAACATAGCACAAATTGGTAGGAAGCCTTTTCGGCATCAGTCAGACTGGGGTTGAGCTCTGTTCAACCTCATTCGTAGGACTAAAAATACTTCTATCTGCATAGCATTCTTATTCTGGGGTACTTGAAAAACATATTGGGCAACAGGCAGAGTAGGATGGTTCTTCGTCCAAAGCATCACTGTCAGGCAGCCTTCCCATATATGAAAGTATGGGGGAAACATTAGAGAACCACCCAGATAGAATGAAGGAAGCACAGTGCTGAGATTCATAACAAACATTTGCAATAATCCGGAATTTTTGTTCAGACACCTTTAACCAAACAAAGATGGAGTGCATCACTTTAATGCTGACTCAAACAGCTAATTACCAGAGATAGAACAGCAAGGCAAATGCACAGTCAAGACAAGAAATTACGATGGGCAAACATTCACTATTTGCTGGTGAGATCAGCCACTGCCTTCCACACCCTGTACACTTACCAAGGCTTGAATTGGTTAAAAAAGTGCCTTTTTTAGCACTGTGCAAATAGCCTTTGTGTTAGAAATTGGGTTTCTGGTTGTCAGAGTATGCACTCTGTACAAGCAGGAACCACAGTTCTAGTCAGGGTAAGTCAGATACACACTAAAAGATAGCCTGTGCTCTCCCTCTGGTAGCTTGGCACAGAGCAGCCAGGCTTCTCCAAAGAGTCAATGTGTAAAGTATTTGTGCAATACAGAGTAACACAATGAAAACACAAAAAGTCTCCACACCAGGCTTGAAAAATAGACAGTCATTTTATTAATAAATCAAGAACAAAATGACAAAAACGAATAAGTAGAAGTTGTTATAAATTTTTAAAGAATAAAAAGAATTCTAGCGCTGAGAAGCAATAAGCGCCAATGGGGGTATCTGGTCGTGTTGGACCTGGCAAAGTCAACAGTTCAGGCGATGGAGCGCAGGCCAGAAAGAAGAGCCACGATTGCCCTGTGAACAGAGAACCTTGGTCCTGGTCACAACAGCAAGATGCGGGGTTCAGACGAGTGATGCATCGAGCATTGAATCGGTGTATGGCTCGCTGTTGAGGTGAAGAGCTGATTTTCTTCACGCAATGGTGGCAATGTGTTGGTTCTGAAGACGAAGCGCTAAGTCGAGATGTGGTGGTTTCAAAGTGCGATGCACCGAGTTTCTTTGCGCAGTCAAGAGGATGCATCGATCTTTACGAGCTCTTGTAATGGCGATATGCAGTTCCGAGCATCGGGCTCTCAAGGCAATGCATTGGTTCTGAGAGTGATGCACCGGTTCCACTTCCACCACAGGGTTGATGCGCCAGTTCTGCTTCAAGCTGGATGGAGATGTGTTAATTTACCTGGTGCAAGTATCTGGGTCCACTTCCAGTGAACTAGGCACAGGAGCAGGGGTAGAAATGTTAATACCCCTGAGTCTCAAGCAACAGGAGGCAAGCCAACAAGCCCTCGGAGATCACTTTGTTTGCAAGGCAAAGTCCAGCTCTCCCTCAGCAGCATCGGAGAGCAGTAGGGCAGCACAGCAGAAAAGCAGTCCTTCCAGGTCAGCGGTCCAGCAGAGTAACAGGCCGTAATGCAGCACAGCAGTTCTTCTTACAGAGTCCAGTTGTTAGTCCAGAAGTGTCTGATCTGGTGGGGTCAAAGACCCAATGCTTATACCCAGTTGTGCCTTTGAAGTGGGGGTGACTTTAAATTAGGGTCATTGAAGTGCATAGAGGCCTCTTTCTTCCTAGCTCTGGATCTAGACTATCAGTAGGGGATAATCAGCCCTTTGTGTGGGGACAGGCACTGCCTATTCAGGCGTAAGTGCGAGCCCCTCCCTCACTTCCTGCCAAGGAAGAGCCATCAGAATGCAGATGACTGCTCAGGCACATCTAACCTTCCTGTGTTGAGGCTGTCTAGAAGGAATGCACAAAGTATAGCTGTCACCCACCCCAGCCGTGTATTGGGGACAGGCTGCAGGCACACAGCTGTAAGAGCAGAGGAATGTCCACTTTCTAAAAGTGGCGTTTACAAAATAGGAATGTTAAATCTATCTTTACCAGTAAGGAGGATTTATCACTGCCATTCAAGTGATATGGAACGTGCATAGCTACTCTTTCTCAATCAGGAATTACATCTTAAAATTATAATAAGAAATTCCCAATGTTAACCTATGGGAGAAGTAGTCCTCACAGTAGTGAAAAATGAATTTGGGTGTTTTCACCACTGGGACATGCAAAACATAAACATACAGGGCCTACCTTGTACTTAGATAGCACCCTGCCCTGTGGGCTATTTAGAGCCTACCTTAGGGGGTTACTTATGTGTAATAAAGGAAGAGTTAAGGTGTTGCAAAAGGTTTTACGTGCCAAGTCAACATGGCAGTCAAACTACACACACAAGCCGTGCAGTGGCAGGCCTGATACATGTTTAAAAGCCTACTTAGTGGGTAGCACAATCAGTGCTGCAGGTCCACTAGTAGCTTCTAATTTACAGGGCCTGGGCACATATAGTGCACTTTACTAGGGAGTCATAACAAAATTAAATATGCCAATTGTGGATGAGCCAATGTTACAATGTTTTAGGCAGAGAGCACATGCACTTTTGAACTGGTTTGCAGTGGTAAAGTGCCCAGAGTCCTAAAATCAACAAAAACAAGGTCAATAAAAGAGGAGGAGGAAGGCAAAACGTTTGGGTGACCTTCCAGATAGGGCCATTTTCCAACACCTTGCATCCTTCTGCAATAATTTAAAAAAATGTGTCGATCTGCTCCCCTATGGGTCTACCATCTGAATGAATTGCATCACGATACCTGAATGATTTGCATCAAAATTACCATAAAGTCTATTGAGTTAACCTGGCACCATACATCTTAGGCAATAAACTACTTCATGTTTAGTACTTTGTGTTACATTACTGTCATATCTGGAAGATATATTTTTGTTGTGTGGTGGCATGTTCAGAGGATGATAGAATATTGTGATGCCATCTTGGAATGCTGGGGACTTTGGGGTTCTGAGAAGGGTGGTTGGAGGTTTGGAGCCAAGGAATTGCTACTGTGTTTCTTTTGGCTCTAATTGCAAGTGATTCTGGAAATAAAACAAGTGCCCTGTTTGAAACCATTTGTAATAGGGAGAAGTATCTAATCTATGTGAATGCTAGCACTGTTGGGCTGAGTGCTGTTTTTAGTGCAGAGAGATGGCAAGTGTGAATGAGTCATTATATGCAGCTCCAGGATACACAGGGAAGATGAGAAAAATGACTTGGTTACGGAGAAATGCATGCTAGCATGTTCATGTGCTTCTGATCATTTTAGGATGTTTGCATGAGGGATGAAGGTTACTTTTAGCTGATCATAAACCTCTAGTTAACATTCTGTCTCTTAGGTAGTGAAAGGGGGCGTAATCTAACTGCAAAGCTAGTCAGATTGGTTGCTGAATTGCAAACTTTCAGGTTTGTTGTAGAGTGCATTCCAGGAGCACACAATGTACATGCTGATTTTATGTCACAGATGCCTCTAAGATCTTTAAAAAATGCAGGGTCGAGTGAGCCTGAATCTGAGATACCTTTTACTGTGGAGGATGTGAGGACTAGATATACCCACTAGTTGTGTAACAGAGGAAAAATGGGTGAGTAATATGGAAGAGGACAGAGCATTGATAAAAGCCATTGAGTTTATGAAATTTGGATGGCCAGAAAAGCGTAAGTTAAAAGGCAAGCTATGTTCATATTATAAAGTAAAGGACAAACTGAGTTCTGACAAAAGTGTGGTGACACGTTGGGGTCAGATTGTATCTCCCAGAAGTTTGAAGAAAACTCTTTTTGAACAATGCCATGAAGTTTATCTATGCATGTCTGCTGTTAATTAGTGTTACTTTAGTCTTTTCTTTTTTCAGTGAAGTTCTTTGGTAGCCAGGGATGGCTGGTTTTATTGATAATTTGGTTCAAAGTTCTGTATTTTGCATGAACAACGGCAAAACCTTGTAGAGTCTAAACCTGTTGAAATGCCGGAAGGACCGTGAAGTTACACTGGATTAGATATTATTGGGCTGTATGCTGTTCTTCCTCAAATAGAGGTGTTTGGAATTGTATTGATAGATTATTTTTCAAAATGACCAGAAGTTAGAATGATTGGGTAAACTGACATCGATGCTATAATTGAATTTCTGGATTATGTATTTTCCAGAAAAGGTTTACAAGAGATTTTAGTTTCAGACAATGGCCCTCAATTTTCAGTTTTCAAGTACCTGGATGTCGGAATAACCTAAACATTTAGAGATTATGCATAAAAGGATTTCGGTTCTCCATCCTGAAGCAAATGGTCAGGTGGAGAGGTTTAATAAGGTTGTCAAAGACACTATACAATTTGACGAAAAGTAATTGAATAAGTATTAGGAAGCAACTACAAGCTATGTTGATTTCATATCCCACACATATACACCTTTGCAGTTACTCTGGGGCCATGTTCCTGGTTCCAAACTGTTTCCTTGGAGGTTAAGGAGTCGTCATAATGTTGTATCTGTTCTAGACATCGAGGGAAGTGTTGAGGCAGATGGAGGAAATAAAGAGAAAGTGAAGCAACAAATGAACAATGCCAAGGGTCGTGTTTCCAAGCAGAAGATTGCTGTTGGACAGCTGGTCAGATTCAAGAGGCCTGTTGATAATGGAAAAGGATCTCTTCTTCAGGTAGTTACCCAAGTATTCAAAAGTGCTGTGAGAGTGGAAGGAGGTAAAGTTCTGAATTTGGGAAGAGATTACATTTGAAGAGGTAGAACTGAGTTTGTGTTATGTAATGTGTTTTACTTTTAGGAATGTAGAGCTTATGTAGAATGTTATGAGCTAAAAGAATGTGGGTTGGAATGGAATGTGAAGGGTTGGAAGGGAGGCAGTTGGAGATGACCGGGGTGGCAGACAGAGGTCTTGGAGGTGTTGGCGTGTATCTGCAACTTAAATAAACTACAGTTACTGGATTCTGCGTTTACCTGCATTGATACTACAGGCATTTTGGCAACGAGAGCTGTATTTTATCGGCAAAGGACTCTTCTCACGCTGATTCGACTCCTTGCTTCAGCTACACGAAGTGAGTAGTGCCTCCCGCTTCCTACTTTCAGATTTGTCCCCGTTTTTCTTTTTGGGGTGCCCTCCCGCGAGCCCGCCTTAGCCCTGATTTGCGCTTCCCAAAGGCGTTTTGTTTTGCGGACCTTCGTGCTTCGAGCGGGGCGCGAGGGGCGCAAGGCATTAACTGTCGCACTCGCCCCCATGGAATCTGAGAAGGGCGCGAGGCAGCGACCGCCGCTCGTGCCCACAGAATTGGAAGGGATGCAAGGTAACTGCCATACTCGCGCCCACTGCTGCCACACTCGCGCCACGGAACTGTAGAGGTGCGCGAGGCAGTGATCACTGCTGCCACTCCCTGGATTGCTCAGTGCGCGAAGGACTTCTCACCGCACTAACTGTACATATTTAAATTACCTTCTTTTACGTCATGCATTGTTTTGAGACTCTCCGCTTTTGGCTGTTCAACGCCAAGTGCACACTCTGCACTCTCTAACTAAGAGTTCAAAGTTCAAGTTCTACTTCTTGTGGAAGACTAGCATTCCTGGTGGTGTTTCCTTGGCGGCCATCTTGGGTGTACTACCATCTCATTACTATTAAAGACTCAGGCGTCTATTTATTTATTTTTTGCTCGTTTTTTTTCTTCTTCAGTTTAACTTTTTGTTTTCCTTCAGGGTAAAAATGAGTGCTGCGCGAACTTTTACCCTCACTCCTCCACAACCTTTTCTGAACTCCACAGGTGATCAACACGTTAAATGGCTGGAGTGGAAGGAATATTTTTTGAATTACTTAGACACCATTGATGACGAAGACTTAACTCCAGTCAAAAAGAAGGAGATTTTATTACATTGCTTGGGTCCCATGGGCCTTAAAGTGTACAATTCACTGGAAAAGAAAGTTCAACAAGATGGAGACTCGAATGTTTTCGCTCATGCTTTAGAAGACCTAGATAGATATTATTCGACCTCTGTTTGCATTGCTATTGACAGATATAATTTCTTTAGTAGGAAACAAGAGAAAACAGAATCCATTGAAGACTATGGCCCTCATTCCAACCGCGGCGGTCAATGACCGCCGGGTTGGTGGACCGCGGGAGCACCGCCGACAAGCCGGCGGTGCTCCAATGGGCATTCCGACCGCGGCGGTAAAGCCGCGGTCGGACCGGCAACACTGGCGGTCTCCCGCCAGTGTACCGCCGCCCATTGGAATCCTCCAAGGCGGCGCAGCTAGCTGCGCCGCCGAGGGGATTCCGACCCCCCCTACCGCCATCCAGTTCCCGGCGGTTCTCCTGCCGGGAACCGGATGGCGGTAGGGGGGGTCGCGGGGCCCCCGTAAGAGGGCCCCGCTAGTATTTCACTGTCTGCATAGCAGACAGTGAAATACGCGACGGGTGCAGTAGCACCCGTCGCACCTTCCCACTCCGCCGGCTCGATTACGAGCCGGCTTCATGGTGGGAAGGTCGTTTTCCCCTGGGCTGGCGGGCGGCCTTTCGGCGGCCGCCCGTCAGCCCAGGGGAAAAGTCAAAATACCCGCCGCGGTCTTGCGACCGCGGTACGGTATTTTGACGGCGGGACTTTGGCGGGCGGCCTCCGCCGCCCGCCAAGGTCCGAATGAGGGCCAATGTCTCTGAATTAAAAAAACTAGCACTTACCTGTAGGTTTGGTGGGTTACACAATGAGCTGATCAGAGATCAGGTTATTATGCATGTAAACAACTCACATATCCAAGAGAGGTTGTGGGTGCATGGCGAGTCACCATTGGAGGAAGTTGTGGCCCTAGTCAAAAAAGCTGAAATTTCCAATAAATGTGCAAGGGCTATTTCTCTTGAGAAAAAATAGGTACAGAACGAAATAGTTAACAAGGTTAAATTTAAAAAGAATAGGGAAGAAATACAAAGGAAGCAACCTGAAATAAAGTCTAATGAGAGGAAGTGTTTTCGCTGTGGTAGTAAGGAACATTTAGCATTCTACAGGAAATGCCCTGCGAGTGACCAGCTATGTGCTAAGTGTGGCATTAAGGGCCATTTTGCCAAAGTATGCAGGAAAAGTAGAAAGGTTGCAGCAGTAGTCAGTATATCTGATATCTAAGCGCTACGAGGCCTTCGGGCAGTTAGGCGCTATATAAACACGCTTAACATAACATAACATAACATTCAGAATGCAGTTCTGATTCTAGCATAGACTCTAAGTCTCATGAATGTGTCCTAGGTATAAACAGTGAGTTTGATTACCCGGTTGTAGGAGATCAGGAGGAAGTAAACCATACTGAAAATTCTTGTGTTTCACACTTATGTGTGCAATCAAGGAACAAACCAGCTTGTGAGATTATTTTGGGGGGAGTGCATGTACTGATTGTAGCTGACTCCGGTTCCCTGTACACAATCATTAACAAGAGGCTATGGGAGAATAAATTCGAAAGGGTTCTTGGACCTACATTAATTCCCTCGGATGTGTCTCTGGAGAGTTTCACGGGTGAATCAATTCCTATGATCGGATTTAGAGAGGTAGTCTTTGAATTTAAGGGGAGGAAGGCTGTAGGTAAATTATATGTTGCTAAAGAGGACCCATCGGTATTAGGTTGGTTGGATCAAAGAGCTTTGAATATTGTGTTAGATCCCAATGGTGTGGAACAAGTTAAGGTAGTGAGTGACAACAGAGATTATAGTATCACATTGAGGGACAAATTTCCAGAACTCTTTTCTGGAAAAATTGGTGCACTTAAAGACTTCACACATAGAATTGTTTTGAAGGACAATGCGGTACTGAGGGTTCACAAATCTCGGAATATTCCTTGGGTGATAAGAGATGAAGTCAATAAGGAATTGGAGTCTCTCTTGCAAAAAGGTATAATTGAGGAAGTGGATGCCTCTGAATGGATCTCCCCATTGGTGGCAGTACGTAAAGCCAATGGGAAGATTCATTTGTGCATCGACTTGAGGTACTTAAATGACAACATAGTGGTGGAAAGATTTCCTTTGCCAAGGATATCCGAAATGCTTGCCTTGACAAAGGGCATGGAGTGGTTCACTTCCATCGACTTATCGTCCGCTTACCATCAGGTCATATTACATGAGGATAGTAAAAATTTGACTGCTTTCATGACCCCACAGGGTTGTTTCCGTTATGTTCATTTGCCTTTCGGATTGGCCTCAGCTGCGGCAGTTTTTCAGAAATTAATGCATAAACTATTCAAGGATATAGAAGGTGTGATTGTATTCCAAGATGACATTTTAATCATGGGAAAGAACAGGGTGCAACATGATGAGAGAGTTAACTGCGTTTTAGGTATCCTAAGAGAGAAAGGTCTAACAGCTGAATTTTCAAAGTGTACATTTGGAGTTCAACATTTGAACTATTTGGGTCATGAAATCACTATGAGTGGGATTAGGCCCAAAAAGGAGTTGTTGTCTGCCATTAGAGGTGCCTCGGCTCCTAGTAATCAGGATGAATTAAGATCTTTCCTGGGTTTAACGGAATTCTATGTGAGGTTTGTTAGGAACTTTTCAGAGAAAACATTTAGTTTAAGACAATTGTTGAAGGAAAGGTGTAAATTTTTATGGACAGATGCTTTACAGCAAGACTTTGAATGTATAAAACAAGAAATTTGTGAGGGTAAAACGTTGGCAGGATTGGATCCTAATCTTGCCTCAATTCTCACCACGGACGCATCTCATAAGGGTATTGGTGCTGTGTTAAGCCAGAAAGATGTTAATGGTGCGGAGGTGACTATAGCATTTGCCTCTAGAGCACTTTCTCCCACAGAGGAAAGGTATTCTGTTATCGAGAGAGAGACCCTTGCAGTTGTTTGGGGTCTAGAGCATTTCAGGAATTTTCTGTGAGGTTTTGACATTGAAATTAGGTGTGATCATAAACCCCTAATCAAAGTTTTAACTACTGAAGGATTGATAAAGACCACAGCAAGAATAGTTAGGATGTCCATAAGATTGTTAGACTTCAAGTATAAATTGATATATGTCCCAGGAGTTAAGAATAAGGTGGCGGATTGTTTAAGCAGATTACCTCTACCTCTCCAAGAAGTGGTGAATGACGACGAAGGGCTCATGGTTGCTTGGTCTGGGAATTATGATTGGACGGCCATTAGTTCGGAGGTTTGGGATGAAACAAACTCAAATGACCCTATATTAACCACATTAAAGAAATATATTCATGAAGGTTGGCCGGAAAAAAAAAAAGATTTCAGCTGAGCTCAGAATTTTCTTTGAGTTGTGTGATGAATTATCGGTAGACCATGGTAAGGTTTGGAGGGGTAATAGAATGGTTCCACCTGAGAAATTAAGAGACTCCATTATTAAAATAAATCATGAGGGACATTTAGGTATAGTCAAGACTAAGAAGAAAATTAAAGAGAACTATTGGTGGCCTGGTATGGATGTTAATATCGAGAGAATTGTTAGGAGTTGTGATCTATGCATGAATGCTGACAAATCTCTGGTAACCTTAAAACCAATGTTACATCCTGTACCTTGCCCTGAGATGGCTTGGGAAGTTATAGGCTTTGATATAATGGGACCCATTGTTGAGGAGAATGTGCAATGGTACATTATAGTAGTGGTAGATTACTTTTCAAAGTGGCCAGAGATTAAAATTGTTTCGAGAGCTAGTTCAAGGAACGTTCTCGTATTTTTGGATGAACTTTTTCAAAGAGAAGGGTTACCTAGGAAAATCATCACTGATAATGGTGTTCAATTTAAGAGTGAGGAGATTAAGGAATTTTTAGAGAGAAATGGCATTGAACACAAGTTGGTTTCTGTTTACCACCCGAGTAGAAATGGAGAAGTGGAGAGGTTTAACCGAGTTATTAAAGATTCTTTGCAATTAGCTAAGTATAAGAATGTTGATTGGAAAACCAGTGTTAAGAAAATGATTTGGATGTACAGAACCACCTTTACTGTAACAGGCCACACTCCTTTTACTGTCATGAGAGGAAGAATTCCATTTATGAAAGATAATCTGGGTTGGTTACGTAAATCTAGAGTGAAGGAATGGCCACCTACTGAAATTAAGGCAAATATTCTAAAGGCACAAGATCTTTATGAAACCTATGTCGATTTGAAGAAAGGTGCTAGGGATATTAGATTGAAAAAAGGGGATGTTGTTTGTGTCAAACTACCAGGTAAAGTTAAAAAAGGTGATACAAGGTTTTCGCAACCTAAAACAGTTCTTGAAGTATACAAAAATTCTGCTAAATTAAGTGATGGGCGGGTGTGGCCTATGAGTCGTTGCGCAACATTAGTACGAGATTTTACTGGCATGAATGAGAATTCTTCTACTGAAGCTATAAAGAATTATTCGTGGTTAGATACTGTTTATAATGACTTCCCTTCTGGAGCTGCAAACATTATGGGAGCAGATTCTGCATCAGAAGATACCTTGGCTAACAATGACAGTTCTACATAGGAAGTGGAAGTTTCAGACGACCATCTGGATCACCCTGAAAGGAATGAAACTTATAGAAGCAAACTGGGTAGAATTATTAAGAAACCATTGCATTTAAAGGACTATATCGTAGATTCGTTATTCCTTATTCGTAATTTTGTTGTTCATTTTTTTGTATTTTTCTCCTTGGATTATCCTTCTAAGGGGGGAAGATGTGTTATGTAATGTGTTTTACTTTTAGGAATGTAGAGCTTATGTAGAATGTTATGAGCTAAAAGAATGTGGGTTGGAATGGAATGTGAAGGGTTGGAAGGGAGGCAGTTGGAGATGACCGGGGTGGCAGACAGAGGTCTTGGAGGTGTTGGCATGTATCTACAACTTAAATAACTACAGTTACTGGATTCTGTGTTTACCTGCATTGATACTACAGTTTGCTGGGTCCAGAGGAGAGGGTGGGATAGAAGAAAGCCATCTGTTTTTAGCAGTGGAGTAGCTTGTCAGACGGAGTCTACTTTTGAATCAAATGTGGAGTTACCATGTATGAATCAGAATTGTGAAGATTCTAGTTTGGTGGGTGATGTACACAGTGAAGTTTGTGGGTGTGCTGCTCAGTCGAAAAACTAGGTCTTGAGGTCCTTCCTGAACTGCTTCAGTGATGCAGTCTGCCTGAGCTTGAGAGGTAGCATGTTCCATGTCCTGGCTGCGAGGTCGGAGAAGGATCTTGCTCCTGCTGTGCTTCAAAGGAGAATAGATTGTTAAACGAGGAGTAAACAGTGTAAACGGGTCCCTAGGAAATATGATGGTTTTGTTTTGTGGTGCGGATGATGGTAGGTTGTTTTTTTAAGTTGATCTCTGGTTATTGTAAAGTTTTATCAGCTTACTCCAGTATTGGAACTTTCATAGATTCACATGCTTGAATACTTCCCTGTCTTCGAGATGGGAGTCCCCGGTGGAATATACAACATAGGCCTAAAATGTACATCTACATTACATGCCTTAGGCCTCAATTCAACAACCTATCACAGTAATTTTGTAAAATAGACCCAACCTCAGTGCACATAAGAGCAGAACATCTTCCAGGAGTAAGCAACACCCCAGCAGACTCGCTAAGCAGGCTCGGCACATCTTCCCATGAATGGGAACTGAATCAGCGGACACTGGATGCAATATTCCTCAGATGGGGAAAACCAAATCTGGATCTCTTTGCGACATCCCAGAACGTGAAAGCTTCCAATACTGGAGAACTACAGTTACAGGTAAGTAACTTATTTCTTTTGATGAGTTTGGAATGTTTTGGGGGTTATGGTTCCATATATTTTTTCATTCTCTTAAAAGGAATATGTAGTATCTGGAAGGTATAACGTGGTGGTTTGTGCAATGCAGATTGGTGGCATATACAGATGATGACAAAATATTGGGATATCTTCTTGGAATGGTGGGAACTGTTGGGTTCTGAGGAGGGCGGCTGGCGAACTCGAGCCAAGAAGCTGCAACAGTGTTTCCAGGGCTATAATTGCAAGCGATTCTGAAATAAAACAAGTATGTTACTTACCTGGAGTCATGAGGCTCTACCTTTCTCACAATTCTCAGCCCTTTCATGTAAGATTCAGTTAATGTTGGGGTGCTTTCTGTTCCTACGATAAAAAAAATAGTAATTTGCCTTTCTTTAAACTTATTATTATTAAAGTTTAATAAGTTTTGCTCCTTTTCTATGCTCAAGATGGTAGCTCTGTGAACTCTGATTTCCCCTTAAGGCACATAGCCACGTATTCGTTACTCTGGTGACGAGTACACAAAAAATAGCTTAAAGTACAAAAAAGGGGAATATGTTGGTGACGAGTGAAACCATATTATATATTTCCTGTACGAAAAAGCAATACTACAGTGCACAATAAGTTAGAGGATATCTGGTTCAGGCAAAATTGCACCTTTCAAGTAATTCAATCATAGACTGCAATCCTTCTCAGGGTAACTTTAAATAGCTGAGGTTGGTATTGCAAAATTTGATTGAGTTAAATTGCGTTCAGTGGACTTTAACGAATCATACTGGACTCTTCAGCGCCTTCAATCTATTTTTTCTTAACTCTGTTAGACCACGCCAATATTTTCCCATTAGCCCTCAACCTTTCGTCTTTCTTCCCGTCACACGAGTCTCTGTACAAATCCAAAGATTTTCTTTTTATATAGACTGTAATCCAGATAGCTGCACGGATATTCCTAATTTTATTTAGGGCACATTGGCATTGCTGTATGACCTCGACTTTTTCAATCCTCGTTGCACTGTTATCATGCTTCCTCCGTGTTTTTCGCCAAGCAGAGAAAAACACAACATCGACAACGGAAAACTGATGTTAGAAAATAGAAATATGCTTTTAAGTTTACATTTTTAGTTTAATTCCGAGGGAGAAACGAAAAATAAACTGATAACCTGGTTTGGGAGATGCAGTAGTTGATTGGTGCCGGTGGCCCCAGCCGCTCTGTGGCCCCTTCTTTAGGCGGTGGTCACAGCTGTCTTGCAAGGCTGTGTCCCCCGGCGCGCCTCTGATGCTTCCAAGCCCATACTCTTGTTTGTGCGGCCACGGGAATCAGGTGGCACGATGGAGACGTCACTTCATCTTCTGAGAGTCACGCGCACGCCATCAGGTCCTGTGCACTAAGGGGCATGAATGCAAACCAGTCTGTCCCTATTTTAGCAGGCTGTTGCAACACCTTTCATGTGGCTCCTTGTTAAAAAAAAGCATTTGCAATGCAATGGGTCTCGCGTTTGCTCGATTTAGAGCGGTTTGCGTTGAAAATTACTAACTGGACTTTTCTTGCCACACAAACTGAAAATACAAAGTAAAACAGTTGACATAAGTGAGCCGCTTCAAAGCGCCACCGTGAGCGTGAAGGAGATACACAAAAGGAAAAAGAAGTTAGCTCGCAATCAAAGTTATCGGCAAAAGTGCAATTATCCATATAACAGGGTCAATGACCAAGGCAGTAACAAAACCGCCCTAGTGTGGGACAAAAGTAAAGCGGTTACCAACGAAAAGAAAGGATTTTTGAAAGGCAAGCCCACAAACGAGCGATAGTGATGGGCTTGCGGTGGGTGCAGTTAAAAGCCCAGATACATACCAACATGTCAGAAAAGCAGAGCTTGCGCCCCCTGCTATGCTCAAAGTGAAAAAAACAGGACCCCCCCTCTGGATGTACAGTTGGTTCTCCTTAGAAACTCCATCTACAGTAAAAGCAGTAAAAGCATCAAAGAACCTATTAACAAACTATATAGGACAGGATTTTAATATGAAGGGGCAAAGTAGTGAATGATGATGGATCAGGCTTTGCAAATGCCTATATTAAAGATAGGTTGGTGATGAAGGTCACCACAAGGTTTAAACAGCAAGGGCTGACTTCACTAATAATTATGAAAGGCAAACTGGCGATGCTTTGATGAAGAAACTCCCACATGCCCTTCTAGGGACAGATTTACAAGGCACTTGCGCCTCCTTGCGCCACACTAGTGTAATTTTTTTTATGCTAATGTGGCGTTAAGGAGGCCATTTCCCTGTGCCATATTTGCAAAGTGGCGCAATGCTAGCATTGTGCACTTTGCAACCCCTTGCGTCACATTATACCTGGCCAGGTATAATGTATGCAAGGGGGGCGTTTCCACGCAGGAAGGCTGCAAAAAGTGGCAGAGTGAAATCTACAAGATTTCACTGCAACATTTTTTCATTCATTTTTAACACCTGCTCGGGGCAGGTGTTAAAGTGACGGGCCCATAGTAACCTATGGGCCTCCCTAGTGCTTTGCAGCACTAGCGCCATCATTTATAGCGCTAATACAGCAAAGCGCTACCTTAGCATCATAAATTATGATGCTGTTGTGGAAACGAGTGCCATGAAGCATTGAATTGTACATACGGCGCAACCATAGTGTTGTTAGGAGGGGCCGCGCAAGAAAAGTGGCGGATCAGGACTGATGCGACAGTTTCTTGTAGATCTGGCCCCCAGTTTCCTATTGTGGGCACCGGTTTTGTGGATGACTTCTACGCAAATACTATGATCCAGACGATTCTGAGGGATGCGTCTTCCAGCAGATTCCTCACCTTATGAATTCTTCCAGGTTTCAGACTTGTGTGAAAATACCTCTCAAAGGTAAGTTCTCTTGTAGGGGATTTTCATGTATAGTCATAAGCGTTGAATAGTTCCGCCAGCCTCCGTAGGACCCCGGAGCACTTTTTACAATATAAGTTCTTAAGTGTTCATGTTCACCTTACTTCAGGAAGGCCTGCAAAGTCACTTAAGAATGTCCGTATGCAGCCTAAAGGAAAGACTACAGTGTTCAAAATTCTTCATCCAGTTTGCTTTAAAAAGGACAAAGTTAAGGCACATGCATTCACATGAATGAATGAGTTGAAAATTTAGCAGAAAAAATCCTTCACAAACCTTTTCATATTGCAATACAATGATGAAGGAGTGCAGGGCAGTGTAGCCCATAGGCTGCCATTATCAATGAAGAAAAAGGAGACTGTGACTTTAAGAACAGCCAGTCCTCCAGTATCCCATCATGCCTAGAGAGAGGCAGTTACCTCAGTTCTTTTTTCCGGCTCCTGCTTACAGGACCCTGGAGCATTGAGCTTGACCTTTTTAGTTTTTTTCTTATAAAAACTAAATGAAAATCTCAGTGACAACTGTTTCACTCTACGTCTTTTGACTTTCTTTCTTGATTTGTGTTTTTTTCTGACAGGAATTAAGGCATTTTCCCCCAAAAATGCCTTCTCTATTTGACAAATGCCCACGATGGGGGAAAAAAAAGGCCAAAACAGACTCTCATGATGTCTGTATCATCTGCCTGCCGTCTTCACACCTTCCTGCCTCCTGTAACATCTGCAAGTCATTTTCCAGGTGTACCCTGCATGACAGGGAGAAGATTTGCCGTCAAGGGAAAGCAGAGAGATGACACCAAGAAGCTAGTGGGACCTCTGAGCAAGGTGAAGGTCAGTCTTCCACCAGAGCTCTTCCCTTAGCCTCCAGTGGACGTGCAAGGTCTGAGAGGTGTTTTTCTGGCATAAAATGCTTTCGGTCCCTTTTGACATTTAGAGGAGGTACGGCGTCGACATGCTTGCCGTCGAAGTCTGGCTCGACGTCGCACAAACGTCGGCGCTCAACATCAAGATGCAGCACGACGTCGAGGACTCCATGGCACACGACGTCGAGGAGTATATCGGTGTCGTTGGGATCGACAATGAGGCAAAGGAAACGCCGATGTCGCAGTTCGACGTCGAGGTCCCACTCAACATCGACATCTAGACGTCGGAGAGACAGATCGACGTCGAAGAGTCTCTCGATGTCGAGAAGGCAGAAACGGAGAAGGATCTATTCTTCATCGGATTCGCACCATTCCACAGATGTCTCTCCTTCTCTGGTGCTTCTTCCTTCATCACCTTCTCCTCACACCTCTCCTCCGCTGGCTGCTACGCCTCCTCTTCAACCTTTACATCGAAGTCTGACTCTGCTGCGGCCGTCTGCCTCGGTTCTCCCAGCACCCGTGCCTAAAGTGCCTAGCACTGCCCCAGCTCCCGGACCACGCTCAAGATCGTGCCACCATTCTCGTCATGGCCATCAGTCATCTGGCTGTTTAAAATCAAGACATTCCGACCACAGATCTAGGCAAAGGTCAAGATCACGTGCCTACCATCATAGAGATTCCTCGTCCTCCATCAGAGATTATTCACCTACACTAACGGATTCACCTCAACCTCGCTCCTCACCAGTTGTAGATATCAACACCTTTCATGAAGTTCTAGTACGAGGTGCCTCGAAACTGAACTTTCCGATGGCTGTCCCAACTCATTCTACTTCGATTGGATTCGAGACTCTCCAGCAGCGCGTAGCCGGCAGACCTTTGCTACAACTAGTGCCTGTTCTTTTGGAACCCACTATAGAAGTATTCCTTATGCCGGCTACGACTAAGTCTGCCCCCTCCAGACTACTAAAAAAGTATCATCCTCCGGAACAAGACCCTTTGTTTCTGCGCTCCGATCCTCCACCTGATTCGGTGGTAATACTGGCTGCCTGCAAATCTCACACTACGTCTCCATCTACTATTTCTCCTCCTGACAAAGAGAGTAAAAAGGTGGATCCGACAGGCCACAAAGTCTGTAGTTCGGCCGCAACCTCCATGAAGGCGGCAAGCGCAACAGCCCTCTTGGGCAGACATGATAGGGCCCTGTGGGACTCCCAACTCCAATTTGCTGAACACCTCCCAAGAGATTAGAAGGAGGATTTTTGGGAGATCGTTCAAGAAGGTGCCATGGTCTCTAACCAGATCATTAGTGCAGCGGCGGACTCATCCTTGCTCTCTGCATATACATACTGCCACAGGGTAATGCTAAGGAGGCATTCCTCGCTGCATCTAACATCACTGAAACTGGACGCTCAGCAACGCATTCAGAACCTGCCCTTTTCAGGCTCCACTCTGTTCGGCTCTCAAGCCGACGATGAAATGGCAAGGATGAAGGCTGAGATAGACACACTGAAGTCAGTATGCCTTGAAAAACCCAAAGAGCAACGAATACCCTTCCGACCTTTCCAACATCGCTATTCTACTCAGAGGGTTCAAACCCCTTAGTGGCTGCCTGGAAGAACTCAGCAGCAATTCCAAAGAAACCTCAGCGGAAACAACAAAGAGGACGAGTGACACATCAACTCATTCAGGGTTCGCAACAACCTTCAGCCTCAAAACCCTGAAAGCTTTCTTCCCCCACGTCCGTTATCCACTCCGGTGGGGGGAAGCGTCACCAATTGCCTGGCAGAGTGGCAATGAATTACAACAGACGCTTGGGCCTTGAACTGTGTACAAAATGGGTATTGTCACAGGTTTTCCACCCTGCCACCAAGCATTCCGCTGAAGTCGACCATGTCTCATCTCGGTCTTCTAAAGGCGGAAGTTTCGATCCTGCTGGAAAAGAAAGCAGTAAAACCTGTTCCCCTCAACCAGCAGGAAAAAGGCATTTACTTAAGGTACTTCCTTGTTCCAAAGAAGGACAAGAAAGAGTTCAGACCCATTCAAGACCTGAAAATTGCCAACAAATGGATCCAAAAGGAAAAGTTCAGGATGCTGGCCTTAAACCAAAAATACCCCCAGATTCATCAAGGGGACTGGCTTTGCTCAGTAGACCTACACAATGCCTACTTTCATATCCCCATCATAAAAAAGCATTGGAAGTTCCTGATATTTGTTGTGCAACAAGATCACTTCCAATACACCGTCCTACCATTTGGTCTCAAGTCAGACCCAGAACTTTCTCCAAGAGCATGGCTGTGGTGGCAGCACATATTCAAAGGCACCAAATCTTCGTCTACGACAGGCTAATCAAGGCATCCACCTGTGCAGAAGCCCAACTGCATTTCAAATGGACATGTGATCTCCTTTTTCGGCTATGGCTTCATGTCAACCTTCTCAAGTCCACGACAGTTCCTGTCCAGAAGTTGCACTATTTAGGAGCTACCATAGACACACACACATAGGCAAAAGTGTGCCCTTCGGAGGAACGACGCTTATCTATTCTCCAGAAGTGTTGTGCACTCCAAACTATGCATCGCCCAACAGTGCGTACAGTCTCCTCACTATAGGCTCCATGGCCTCCTGTATCTTTCTGAAACCCAACTCTCACCTCCACATGGGACCTCTTCAGGAGTGCCTGGAGGACCAATGGAATCAACTGTCTGAAAACTGGGACAACAGAATCTTTCTGTCCACCCACGCAATCAAATCCCTCAGTTGGTGGTATTCTCCAACCAATCTCCTACAAGGGATGCCTTTCCGTCCACAGCCTCCAGCACAGACTATCGTGACAGATGCCTCTCTCCTCGGATGGGGAGCCCATATGGGTCACCTACAAACACAAGGCCTCTGGTCTCCTAAGGAGACATCATACCAAATCAATCTGCTCGAGCTCTGTGCGGTGCACCGAGCTCTCAAGGCATTTTGCCCGTCCTTCAACACCGACACCCTGCTTGTCCAGACAGACAATACCAACACCATGTTTTACCTGAGCAAGCAGGGGGGAAACAGATCCAGAGTCTTGTCTCAAGCGCCCCAGACAATATGGCACTGGCTCCTAGTCAGGAGGTTGAAGATAGTATCAACTCACCTTCCAGGTGCTCAGAATGTACAAGCGGATGCCCTCAGCAGAGTTCTCGAAGAGAACCACAAGTGGGTGCTGAACAAAGATATTGTTCAAGATATCTTCCTTTTGTGGGGCACACCCTCTATCGACCTCTTCTCCACAAAGAAAAACAGAAAATGCTGTGACTTCGCCGCCAGGTTTTACCATCCAGAATCATTTGGGAATGCTCTGTGGATAGACTGGTCCAACAAATTTCTGTATGCCTTTCCACCAATTCCCCTGATCCCAGCAGTCCTTCTCAAACTCTCAACGACTTCAGCCAGAATGATCCTCATTGCACCAGGGTGGCCGAGGCAGTGGTGGTTCCCGGACCTCCTTCACCGCTCACTCCCACCACATCTGAAGCTGCCATGCAGGCCAGACCTCATAACGAAATTTTTGAGGGCAGATGATACACTCCAATCTCTCCTCTCTGAGTTTGGCAGCATGGCTCCTGAGTTAGTACAGTATTGACACCTAAATCTTCCACAGGATTATCTAGAAATCCTAAAAGAGGCGAAACCACCATCCACCCGCATGGCATATTCCTTCAAATGGAACAGATTCTGCGTCTGGCGTTCCTCCAAAATGATAGACCCTACATCTTGCCAGGAAGATGTCATTCTTCCATACATGTTACACCTGGTTAAATCAAGTCTGCAACTCTCTTCAATTTGGGTCCATCTGGCAGCTCTGACTGTATACAGAAAAGGTCTTTCGCAAACCTCTTTCTTTAGGATACCAGTCATCAAAGATTTCCTAGAAGGGTTAAGGAAGGTCTTTCCTCCAGTTAGGTGCCCTTCTCCACCATGGGAGCTTAATGTGGTCCTTTCGCGCCTCATGCAAAATCCATTTGAGGCCCATACATAAGGCATCTCTCCAACACCTTACTTGGAAAACTGCTTTCCTTGTGGCAATTACATCAATACGCAGGGTTAACGAGATTCAGGCTCTCTGTGCTCACGAGCTTTACACAGTATTCCACTCCTCCAAAGTAGTAATGCGAACACATCCTAAATTCCTGCCCAAGATTATCCCTGACTTTCATTTTAGCCAATCGATTTCCTTGCCAACTTTCTTTCAAAACCCATCTACTCCAGCAGAGAGGACTCTCCAATCTCTAGAAGTAAAGAGGGTTTAAAAATTCTACTTAGGTAAAACCAGATCTAATTGAAAATCTCCACAATTGTTTGTTAATTATGGTCCGGTTCGCACCGGTCTGGCCACCTCCAAACAATCAATCTCTAGATGGATTGTCTCCTGTATTCTATTTTGCTACCAACTAGCTAACAAAACCCTAGCCAGCAGACCAAGAGCACATTCTACCAGAGGCAAGTCTGCCACAACTGCCTTGATGAGGAATGTTCCCTTAGCAGACATCTGCAGAGCTGCGACTTGGAGGTCTGTCCACATGTTAACTAAACATTACTGTCTTGACTCTGATGCCAGGACAGATGCTCAAGTAGGACAGGCTTCTCTCAGGAACCGCTTTGCTTGACAGCGTTTTCATTCTTGTTCTGTCTACTCCTTCGCTGTTTTTGGGATGGGCTTGCTATTCTATTCAACGCTTATGGCTATACATGGAAATACCCTACAAGAGAAGGAGTAGTTTCTTACCTGTAACTCCAGTTCTCTTGTAGAGGTATTTCCATGATAGTCATAAGCAACCCTCCCTCCTCCCCAGTGGAGAAGAAAAAATAATATCACAGGTATATCATTACTTTCAGCTAGGACTGCCTACAAAAAGAACTGAGGTAAATGCCTCTCTCTAGACATGATGGGATACTGGAGGACTGGCTGTTCTTAAAGTCACAGTCTTCTTTTTCTTCATTGATAATGGCAGCCTATGGGCTACACTGCCCTGCATCATTGTTTTGCAATATAAAAAGGCTTGTGAGGGATTTTTTCTGCTACATTTTCAACTCATTCATGCATATGAATGCATGTGCCTTAACTTTGTCCTTTTTAAAGCAAACTGGATGAAGAATTTTGGACACTGTAGCCTTTCCTTTAGGCAGCATATGGACATTCTTAAGTGACTTTGCAGGCCTTCCTGAAGTAAGGCGAACATGAACACTTAAGAAGTTATATTGGAAAAAGTGCTCCGGGGTCCCTGCAGGCAGGCGGAACTATTCAACGCTTATGACCATCATGGAAATACCTGTACGAGAGAACTAGAGTTACAGGTAAGAAGATAGTCCTTTTCTTAAGAGATCTTACCAAAAAACCCAATAAGTGTATCATATGTAGGAGAAGTCTTCTTCCTTGAGGAAGGGGTTCCATATTCTGGACTATTCAGTGTCTTGATACCATTTGCAGGTTCCAGGATTTTCTTCAACATCAGGAAAACCATTACTTGCCATATTGGTACGATAGTCACACTGAGTCAGCATGTTTTGATGTCTTCTACTGCATTTTCTGGAGATGTCCATGCTATGGTCATGGGCAAGTGTTTCTTGTGTGCCTCTATTCCCTGTACGTCTGAGCTCGTGTCTGGAATGCTGAGAGTGGATGATGTAATGGAATGATGGTGTGTTGTGTAGAGTGGAAGCTAGAAGAATGGGATGGTTGGTGTAAGGGTGAAGCCCTGACAGGACTTACCTACTGTTGCTGTAACCTAAGGGTCTAATCTAAAATAAAGACATTCTACCTGAATGATGGCTCTAGACTTTTGTATGAGGAGCCTGCTTCCAACTACAGTATTTTGGAGACAATGTGTTAAGGACTGGTGTGGAAATGCAGCAATACTGGTGTCAGGCTGGGGCTATTTCTGGCAGAGGAGGACGCCTCTTGTAAGAAGGAAGAAGGCCCTATGCCTGTGGAAGGCTAGCATGCAGCTGTCCACCCTCAAATCCATCAGCAAATAATGTTAGCTCACGCTGCTGGGCAGGAGGACCTCCAATTAGGAGAATGGCCAAGGACTAACAAAGACAGGGAGCCAACTGGGAGGAATTATAAACTGAGGTGATCTGTCCCATTGAATAGTCCTAAGATTAAGGACAATTCTTTGGAGATAGTGTTATAAGGACAGTGCGGTGGAGACAATGAGAACAGGCCAGAAAACTCCTTTGCAGTAAACATTACTTTGAAATGACTCATTGGTGGGTCCTGTATGACCTGGTGGCGTTAGTGTAATGCGATTGTTATACATTGCTTCATTTAAATTCAACTACCATGTACTCAGACCTCACTCACAAGCCAGTCACTGCTCTGTAGAGAGGCACAGGCTCTGCCTGCACTACTAAAGGGATCACGCTGTGTTACAAACAAGAACCCTGGTGAGCACAGAAGGCCTGATAGTTTGGGGAGGACAGTGTCCAGGTCCTAAGAGCACTGGTTAAAGGCATTATGTATATTTTAAGGTGCCAGGCACAGAGAGACCAGTGGAGATGGAGCCGCTGCTGCGAGCACTGTGATCATGGCGATGGACAGAGGTCTTGTGACAATACCAAGCACCAGGTGAATGATGACTTTCCTCTCCAATACAAATCAGTCTGTGCTGGAAGAAAAGGGCATGGTGTTTGGGAGCAAACCAGCAAAACCTATTGGTGAGAGTACCTTCCCAATGTTTTGGGCTTCAAGCCTTAGTGTTGAAGCTCACTATGTAAACTTTGGCAATTTTAAAGAGCTAAATAAGTTCATGATTGAAACTATGGCCTCTTGGATAATATAGGAAGAGAAATAGGGCTAGTCCCAAGACATTGGATATAGACATGACTGTGTTATTCATGGATATATTGTGTCCTGAAGGTGTTGGGAAGCCATGGGAAGTCATGACATTGCTTTCCTGGCATTTATCCAGTTGTTATGTTATAATATTACATTCAGTTAACCAGTCAGTGGTATTATTTTACATTCATAGAGTTAATATTGCTTCCCACTAACTGTGAGGTTATTAGGTTGGAGAACACCTTGAACTGTGATTCTTGTGCATTTATGTGACATATACATTTTGTTGGCAATAAATGTGTGGGGTTACTAAGTTTTGATCTAAGTTGACTTCTGTTGTTTTGGATCTGCAGTTTATGTTAATGGTTGTGGTGTGCTGAGTGCATAACACAATAAGACAGGTTGGGAAGTTTAAATGATCCCCCTGGGGGTTGTTTTGGGAGTACATTGTGAGCATTTACTTCCAGCTCCATATGGAATCTGGCTAGCAGTTTGGGGAAGAGTGTGTGGGACACATTTTCGTATTTGTGTGTAGATACACACTGGTTGTGTGTGGCCAAGTATTGCAGATGTGGGGAAGAGTTGTAACCCATCGCGAGAGATACAAGTGTAGTACACTTGTGTGTGTGTTGGTGCAATCTAGGGAAAGAGCAGGACCCTGTCACTAGAGGTTATATGCAGACAATATCCTATGGTATAAAAGTTTTGGGAAAAGTATCACCCTGCCAGTAGAGGTTGTATGTGAGGAGTACCATGTGGGAGCTGAACCCCGATAATTATCTAAACCCCAATAATTTATCAACCCGATATTTACCAAACTATTTTGCTCCCGAAATCCTGGATCAGTCTAGCGGTTAGAGAGTGTACTCCTCATTAGGGAAAACAATATTTTCAGAGAGTTGAATGGAAAAAATATTAGACACATAAAGGACTGGGTTAAAAAATTACCAAAATAGATTTTTGTTACAGAAAAATAAAAGATGATAGATTAGAGAATAGGCAGCCCTCTCAATGTCTTCCCCTCTGCCTGACTCTTGCCTTTCTCTTTGTCACTTGTCTGTGTCTATCACCTATTGCTCTCACCTGCTGCACTCTCTTTTACACCTGACACTTCTCTCTATTGCTTGAGGTTAGAAGCGAAGGCAAAAGAGAACCTTGTATTCTAAATCTGGTAGGTTCTTTAATTGAACTCTCACACGCGGGCATGCGCACACCCACAGATACTCTGACACACACAAACACACAGACCTTTTTTGTCTCTATCTTTAACTGTCTCCTTGTGGTGTCCTCATCCTCCTCTTCTTTTCATTATTTCCATCCCTTTTCCCCTTATAGTCTTTCCCTTCTAGTCCCCTTCTCTCGCTTTCTCTTTCTGTCTCTCACTCCTATAATTCGTGCTCCCTTTACATGCTCAGTGTCAGCAGGAAGCACACAGGCACGTCTTTACAGGGGTCCGCACACCATGTAGCTGAGGAGCTCAGAAAGTCTTATTTACCTGTTGCAAAGACAATGCCAGGGGTCACAGGAGGAAAGTTAGGGGATGCAACTGCGACCCCTGGTGACCCCTAAATAATGTCTATGAGAAGAACCCTTGGTTGCTTGTGTGAATCCCTCAGACCAGCCAGTGCACCCCTTCTGGATGCCTAAGAATAGCAGCAGTCTTCCCGCAGCGAGCCATTAGAAGAGCTGGTGTCCTGCAGGAGAGATTACACAATTCCCCAAACAAGAGCTTTTGTCCTGTACTGAGTCCTCAGAAGAGTCCTATATTTCCTGAAGAGAGCCATTAGAAGATCCGCTGTCCTCTTACACAGATCCCTAAGGAGAGTGTGGAGTACAGTGGGCAAAGGGGTAATAGCAAAAGTATGAGGTGGTCTTAGCAGGGAGAGAGATATTCACTTCCTGGACCAACAGACGGTGGTGTTTGCTATTTAAGATGGAAGTATTCCCTGATCAGAAAAACAGAGAATGTGCAATTGGCCTTTGCAGATGAAGACCGGGCATATGGAGAGCCAGATGTCTGCAGATAGATGGGGGGGAGATAAAGTTCGTCAGAGGTGTTTGCAGATGTAGGGAGGGTGATGAGTGTGTGCCATGGGGTCTATACATATAAGTACATGGTTTTGATCACTGCAGCTACAGAGAGGGCAATGGGTGTGCTAGTCTTCTGAAGGTGGAAAGGATTGAGTTCACCTGTGTTCGGAATTTCGGCACATGGCAGCAGGAAAAGCAGTTCATCTTTTCTGCACAGATGACACAGTAGTATGTAGGGATCTGATTTTGCTTTTAAATATGGTACATGACGAGGCAGAGGCTTTTTGGAGTAGGTTAGTTATCTCTGGGAGGAGGAAGAGAGGAGAAAGTGTGTGTTTTATATTTCTTTACCGTTTTATATAGCACAAATGTGGCTGAAGAACATTAGAGTGCTTTACAAACTAGGTACTGTATATCAGGACTAAAGTAAACAAGCACTGGCAAATGCAGTAGGTCTCTCCTATGCAAGAGATATTGGATTTGCAAATATGTTTTAGCCAGGGTGTACACCAGAATGGTTGCTGTTCAGATGTTAGGGGGGTAAAGAAGAGTGATCTGAAGTGTTGTAAATTGGAGTGTCATGGAGTAGAGTGGAGTGGCATAGAGTGGATTAGTGTAGTAGAGTGGAATGGCATAGAGTGGAGTAGAGTGAAGTAGCATGTTGTAGATTGGAGGGGCGTGGAGTGACACAGAGTGGAGTGGCATAGAGTGTCAAAGTTGAGTGGCATAGAGTAGCCTGGAGTGGCTTAGAGTGGAGTAGTTTGTCATAGAATAGAGTGGAGTAAAGTGGTATGGAGTGGTGTAGAGAGTTGCATAGAGCATCATAGAGTAGAATTGTGTTGTAGAGTGCCATATAATGGCGTAGAGTGTTGTACAGTAGAGTGTCCTATAGAGGTATAGGTTGGCATAGAGTGGAGTGGCATAGAGTGGAGTGGTGCAGAGTACATTGCAGGGGTGTAGAGTGTAATGGCACAGAGTGGAGTGGCACAGGGTGGAGTGGCACATAGCGGAGTAGAGTGGCGTAGAGTGCAATGGTGTAGAGTTGATTGTTTCAGAGTAGAGTGAAGTGGCATAGAGTGGTGTGATGAAGGGTAGAGCAGAGTGGTGCAGAGTAGAGTGCAGATGTTTAGAGTAGAGTAGCATAGAGTGCAGTGGCGTACACTAGAGTGGCGTAGAGTGCAGTGTAGATTAGAGCGGCATAGAGTGCAGTGGTGTAGTATGAAGAGATGCAGAGTACAGTGGCGTAAAGTGTACTGGCATAGAGTGCATTGGTGTAGAGTGCAGTAGAGTGGCATAGATTTGAGTGGTGCAGAGTAGAGTGTAGTGGCATGTAGCGCAGTGGTGCAGAGTAGAGCGGCATAGAGTTTAGTGGCAGCGAGTGCAGTCTTGCAGAGGAGAGTGTCATAGAGTGAAGTGGCATAGTGTGCATTGGTGTAGAGTACACTGGTGTAGAGTGCAGTGGTGTAGGGTGGTGCAGAGTAGAGTGGTGTAGAGAGCAGTGCATAGAGTACGGTGATGGCATAGAGTGCATTGACAGTGAAATGGTGTAGAATGGTGTAGCATGCAGTCACGTAGAGTAGAGCGTTGCAGAGTAGAGTATAGTGGCACAGAGTGCAGTGGTGCAGATTAGTTGGCATAGAGTGCAGTGGCATAGAATGCATTGGTTTGAGTCAAGTGGTGTAGAGTGCATTAGCATAGAGTGCAATGGTTTAGAGTAGAGTGGTGTAGAGCGCAGTGGAATAGAGTAGAGTGGTGCAGAGTGATGTCAAGTGGTGCAGCATAGATTGCTGTGGCATAGAGTGGAGTGGCACAGGTGAAGTTGAGTGGTGCATAGTGCAGTGGCATGAAGTTGATCGTTTCAGGGTAGAATTAAGTGACATAGAGTGGAGTGGTGCAGGGTAGAGTGCAGTTGCATAGAATAGTGATATAGGGTGCACTGGTATAGGATGGAGTGATATAGAGTAGAGTGCATTGGCATAGAATGCAGCGGCATAGAGTGCAGTGTTGCAGTGTAGAGCGGCACAGAGCGGAGTGGTGTAGAGTGGAGTGGTGCAGAATAGAGTGGAGTGGCCTGGATTGCAGTGGAGTAGAGTGAATGGTGAAGAGTCGAGTTGTGCATAATAGAGTCCGGTAGAATGCATTGGCATTGAGTGCTGCAGAGTAGAGAGGTGTAGAGTGAAGTGGTGTAAGTGCAGTGTCATAGGATGGATTGATGTAGAGTGCAGTGACACAGAGCGGAGCAGCATAGAGTGTTTTGGCATAGAGTGTAGGGGCATAGAGTGCATTGGCATAGAGTGGCGTAGAGTAGAGTGGTGCAGAATAAAGTGCAGTGGCATAGATTGCATTGGTGCAGACTATCAGAGAGTGTAGTGGTGTAGAATAGAGTAGTGCAGAGTAAAATAGCTTAGAGAGCAGTGGCCTACAGTGTAGTGGTACAAAATAGAATAGGGTGGTGTAGAAGCAAGTGACATAGAGTGCAATGGTGTAGAGTTTCAGAAAGTGCAGTGGTGTAGAGTGTTGCAGAGTAGAGTGTAGTGGTGTACTGTGCAGTGGTGCAGAGTAGCTTAGTGTAGAGTGCAGTGGCATAGAGTAGCATGGTGCAGAGAAGAGTGGGTTGGAGTAGTGCAGGGTAGGATGCAGTGGCGTAGAGTGGATTGGCATAAAATGCAGTGGCATAGGGTAGATTGTTTCAGAGTAGAGTGAAGTGGCATAGAGTGCGGTAGCATGGAGTAGAGTGTTGTAAGTGCAGTGGTGCAGAGTATATTAGAGTGACCGAGTGGACTGGCATAGGGGGCAGTGGTGTAGAGTGGAGCGATGCAGAGTAGAGTGGCATAGAGTATAATGGTGCAGAGTAGAGTGCAGTGATGCAAAGCAGAGTGGGAGTGATTGCAGTGTTGCAAAATGGAGTGAAGTGGCATAGAGTGGAGTGATGTAGAGTGATGTAGAGTGTAGTGGCTTAGAATGCATTGGCGTAGAGTGGCATTTGGTAGAGTGGTGCAGAGTAGAGTGCAGTGGCATAGAGTGCAGTTGCATAGAGTGCAGTGGCACAGAGTACAGTAGCCTAGAGTTCAGTGGCAGAGAGTGCAGTGTTACAGAGTAGACTGTCATAGAGGGCAATGGTGTATAGTAGAGTGGCATAGACTGCAGTGGCGTAGAGTAGAGTGGTGTGATGCAGAGTAGAACAGCATAGCGAGCTTTGGCATAGAGTACAGTAGTGCATAGTAGAATAGAGTGGCATAGAGTGCAGTAATGTAGAGTACAATAGTGTAGAGTGCAGTGGTTTAGAGTTTCTTAGAGAACGTTATAGTGTCATACATTTCGGTGGTGCAGAGTAGATTGGCATAGAGTGCATTAGTTTTGAGTAAAGTGGTATAGAGTGTATTGCAGTAGAGTGTACTGGTTAGAGTCAAGTTCAATAGTATAGAGTAGAGTGGTGTAGAGTGACGCAGAGTGAAATGGTGTAACATGGATTGCAGTGGTGTAGAGTAGAGTGGATTGGCACAGACTGGAGTGATGCAGAATGGAGTGGCCATGAGTGCAGTGGCATAGAGTAGATTGGTTTTGAGTAGAGTGAAGTGTTGTAGAGAAGAGAGGTGTATAGCAGTGTGGGGTTTTGCAGGGTATAGTGCAGTGGCATAAAGTAAAGAGGAGTACAGTGCAGTGGCCCAAAGTGTGTGCCATTGTCTGTAACAAAGACTTTAGGAGAGCCTTCCAGAACAAAAATGTGACAAAGGAACTTAATGACTTCTTTAGTGTCAATCGATTCTACAAAAGACTGGTATATCCAATTTGAAAAGCAGTCAACAAGTATGGAATATCTCATACTATCTGACAATATGGAATAAGGCCCTGAGAAATCAACTCCCACTTTTATCCACGCGCCTTCAGGAAAAGTGTTGGGTGCAGGGGTGTTTGTATGCTTTTCCAGTGTTTGTCACATTACAAACACTCCAGACACTGGTTGACCATAGCCTTTACCTGACTATCTAAGGTGGGTGACCATTAAGGTTGTTTGATTTTCATGCAAGTTTTGGTAGCCTCCAAATCTCCTTGATGTACCTCAGATATTACTGTATTACCTAACTTGTGGGTAGAACAAAACGATCTCCTCTGATTACAAATAATTAACTACATAGAATTCTTCAGCAACTTGAAAAAAAAATGTAAACCACAATTTAGACACCTTCCGTCAAGCTATCCATGCACAATGTTTTCTATAACCTTTTTCAAAACACCATCTTCAGCATAGGAATTGGTTGGATCCTGCTCACTCATGACTGACTGGAACCCAGGCACAGCATCTACAAGAGCCACAAATTCCACACCATCAAGTAAGATGTCATCATCATCATTTTTAATTGCCATACAGGACAAACAGTCTGCCTGAAAAATGTTCCCTCCTGGAATGTGTCTGATAAAGAAATTATATTCTTGCAGCCTAGAAACAAATCTGGTTAACCTGGCAGAGACTTTATTGTGATTATAATTCACAAAATAATGTACTAAAGGTTTGTGGTCTGTTTCTAATTCAAACCTGGTGCCCTATAAACTAATGGATGGCCCATCCACATGGTAGAGCCTCCCGCTCTATGGTACTGTACATACATTCATAAGACTTTGGTGTTCTGGAGGCAAAAGCAATTGTATTTTCATACCTGCAATTTTTTGGGTCAACACAGCACCCAAACCATTGGTATTCACAGCTAAGGTAATTGTTGAGGAATGCCTTTACAAAAAGCACTTAAAGTTGGAGCTGTAACAATTAATTCTTTGACCATTTCAAAAGCTTTTGCATGAACTTTTGACCAGACAAACCTTTGCCCATTCCTTAGTAATTTCCTCAAAGGTTCTACAGCTTGCACATAGCCTTGAATGAAGTGAGCATAGTACTCGGCCAGTCCCAAGAATGCATCTTTATCTGCTGATGAACCAGCATCCTTGATTGCTTTTATGAGGGACATTTTTGGTTTAATACCATTGTTTGATATGATATCACCCAGATATTTTAATTCGTTTGTAGCAAATTTACATTTCTCAAGTCTGATTGTCATACCTCACTTCATTAGGATAGATAAAACCTCTCTTAGAATCCTGTTATGCTCTTTTAGATCTTTAGCAAAAAACAAAAATGTCATCCTGGTATGCCTGTACGCCAGCGATATTTCCAAATAAATTGCTCATGAATTTTTGAAACACACTGGCGGCAGGCGCCAGTTCAAAGGGCGATATAAGGTATTTGTAAGCACCATAAGGAGTTATAAAGGTAGTGAGGTCTTGTGACTCTGTTGTCAGGGGAATTTGATGGTAAGTAGATCTTAAGTTGATTATGGACAACCATTTTGCCCCGCCTAGTCTGGAAAATAAATCATGAATCTTTGGGAGTGGGTGAAAATCCACTATTATGTTATTGTTGAGAGCACGCAAGTCAGCGCATAGTCTGATCTCACCAGAATTTTGGTGTGCTACAACTATGGGTGCCACCCATTGAGAAAAGTCTGTAGCTTGCACAATACCTTGGGAATACAATTCTTCAAGTGTTTTCTTCAATTTTTCTCTTACATTAGTGGTACTAGTACTTCAACTGTGATGGTTTATGTGACAACCTACAAGGCCCTACACAATGCTGGACCAGTCTACCTCAACCACAGACTCTCCTTCTACACTCCCGCCAGACATCTACGCTCCGCCCACCAGGCCCTCGCCAAGGTCCCCTGCATCCGGAAAACCACAGCCGGAGGAAGATCCTTCTCCCACATCGCCGCCAAGACCTGGAACACGCTCCCCATCCACCTCAGTCAATCCCCCACCCTGACTCAGTTCACGAATGACCTCAAGACCTGGCTCTTCGACTGATCCTTCATCCCACCTCTTTATCTCCCCCAGCACCTTGAGACCCTCACGGGTGTTTAGCCGCGCTATACAAATCCCTGATTGATTGATTGACAATCATGCTGGCTACTAGAGGAAGGCTTTTTACAACGTTATTTTTTTCTGGCACACAACAACATTTAAATGTCTATAAATAGACTGTGCAGATTGTTCAGAATATATCAGAATTAGGAAAGCACAAATGAAGCAATTTTTTTTGTCATTCTGAAGTGTGGTAGAAACAGATATATTATTATGATCAAAACACTAGGTGATGACATTTCCACACATTATCAGTTTGTGCATTGTATTCTTTTATCAGTAAAACTTTATGTCTGTGCAAATCTAATGGTCATTTCAATTGAAGATATGTTGTCTGTAACGGCAGTGAGCTACCACACTATGCATGCTCCACTTTACCCCATTCCACTCTACTCTGCACTATTCCATGTTACTGCACTTTACTCTGCACCACTCCACACTGGGGCACTGCATTTCCTGCCACTCTACTCTGCCTCACTACACTCTACTATGCACCACTGCACTCTATGCCAATGCACTCTACTCTGCTGTGCTCCATTCCACTCGTTGCCACTCCATTCAACACCACTCCAGTCTATGGCATTCCACTCTATGCCACTCTACTCAGCAACAATGCCACTGCACTCTATGTAAATGCACTCTACTCTGAACCACTCTGCTGTATGCAAGGGCACTCTGTGCCAATCCACTGTATGCCACACTTTCGAGTTACAATACATCCCCACATTGCACAACTGGTGTAACGCCATTTTCATTGTTAAGAGGAAGAGAAGTGCATATCTCATTGTTTCCTACATGACTGAATGAAAAAGGTCATGGTAATAAGAAGGTTAGGAAAACTAGAGATGAGATAATGTCTAAGGTGTTGGATCATCAGTCTTACATGAAGCAAAATTTTGACAAAAATATGGTCAAAAGAACACAACCTTAAAATCAGGTGACTGTTTTGATTAAAAAACCTATCAGAACAAGGAAACAAGAAAAGGTGAGTCCAAGTTTTCTTTACCTGTACAAGTGGACAAAATCAGTAAAGGAGCTGCACTCGTCAAAGGTAAAGGTTGGTGGAACAAAAGGCAACTAGTGATGCATACTTCAGAACAGGCAAGCATAATGCCTAATAAGAAAGATGGTGACCATAATGCCGATTGGACAAAGTGGTTGCAGACTTCAAGTTATCCTACAATTTCATGTATTTGGTTCCTGTTAGAATTGAGGACAGAAGCTCATGGTAGTCTTGTACAGGTTCTGTGAGAAGAATGTCAAAAAGATTTAATGACTTTATACTCACCTAATTATTCATGTGTTTGTATTTTTTTTGCATATACCCTTAATCGATTAGTACATTCATTTCTTTGTTCAACTTATGTTTGTGTTTACGTTTGTTTCTATTTTTAATTTTTAAAAAGGGGAAGGTAATGTGATGTTATGTGCATGCTTATGCACTTGTTCCTACACGCGCCTCATAATATTTCATAATGATGTTTCACATGCGTTGTGATTTTTAAAGTTTGATGCCACATGAGTCGCATGTACCCAATGGAATGCGTAATAGAGTTTTAGAATTGGCATATGAGGGCCATGAAAAGAAGGATTAGAGGCAGATTTTTGTGGCCACGTTTAGACAAAGAGGTATATTGTGAGAGAATGTGTAGCATATGCCATTAGCGACAAGTCCCAAGTCACGGTTCCTAGTCCTGTTGGAGTAGTGCCTTTTCCTGACAGAGCACGGTCCAAGTTAGGCATAGACATAATTGGACCCCTCAATGTAGTGAGGGAAAATTGTAGGTATGGTGTGGTACTTATTCTTTTTCATGATGGCCTCAAGTGGAATTCTTGAGATCAGCTAATTCTGCTGAGGTTGTAGAGTTTCTGCAATATGTAGTCATGAAAGAAGGAACTCCTGGTGAGGTTGTAATAGACAATGGTGTTCAATTTATGTCAGACATGTTTGAACAATTTCGTTACACTGGGGTGTGAAATACACCAAAATATCTTTGTACATTTACCGCAGGAATTTCCTTATTGAAAGGTGCGATAGAGTCATCAAAGACAAAATTCAGTTGTCTATTGCCAATGGATTGGATTGGGGCAAAGAAGTAAGGGATTTGCTGTGGGCAATTGGTGCTCCCCAGAATGCGGCCACAGTGGTATCTCCCTTCACCATTCAGAAAGGTCAGAAACCTGCAACTAAGTTGGCTGGTTCATGGATGTGAGATTTCATGAAGGAGCGAGATCTAGGATTTGTAAAATTAAAGCATGAAATGTCACAGAAAAATTATGCCGATGTAGAAAAAGCGGAAAGAGCTTCACCTTGCCCATTAAACCAGGAGATTTATTCAAGGTTTGGCGTCCTGGTTTCGGGGTGAAAGGTTGGCCTAGGTTTTCTCA
Organism: Pleurodeles waltl; assembly: GCF_031143425.1. Taxonomy (NCBI): domain Eukaryota; kingdom Metazoa; phylum Chordata; class Amphibia; order Caudata; family Salamandridae; genus Pleurodeles; species Pleurodeles waltl. The sequence goes on along the minus strand of NC_090438.1, from coordinate 97,230,249 downwards.
ACAGACAGTTATGAAAGTTGAAGATCATGTGGTCAAGTTGGAGGAAAACAAATGGTGAAATGAAGAGAAGTTTTCACTCCAGCAAACTAGCAATAGACATGCAAATTGTGATAAGGATAATGTTGTGGATGAGGATGGTGCTGTGTGCGGTGAAAACACACGTGTTGAGATCGCCTGGTGTGAGAAGGCCTCCTATAAAATTCCAGGATTATGTGAACTATTAGTAATGAAAAAGGGAATGATTTATTGTTATTTCGAGATCATTACATTTTGTTAGCTCTTTTGTTTTCATGTTTTTGTTGTAATATTTTTGGTTTGTAAGGATGAAAGTGTGTTGGGCTCTGTTCTTATTTTAGAATGTTCAGTGTTAGGGAATGTTATGAATGGAATGGGAGACGGCAGTGGAGCTTCCTCTTCTGCTGGGTCGGTCGTTGTATCTGTATCTCAATGTGTACTCAAGAATAAAGCATTTGCTTGCACTCGGCGTCGGTGGATCTTCCTTGCAACTGGTAATAATGATTTGGTAGACAAAGAACTGAAAACAAGAAAAGAGTGAGTTAAACAGTCTGCTCAGAAAAGCCAACAGCATGAAAAGTGTTAAAGACTCAGGCATGCCAAACGAAAGCAACCTATACAAAAGAATCCATTCGATTGGCAAAGCAAGTAGCGAAGGAAAAGGGCTAGCTTCAGTTATTTGAGGTCAGAAAGGAGAGGATCCCATGTAAGCAGTTTCAATAATGACAAAGAAAGTAGGCAACTATGTAGACCTGAAAAACAATCATCTGATAGAGACTTCTAGCTGCAGATTCCTTACCTTGGAATTTCCCCAGGCATCAGACTGGATCTGGAAACTTTTGCTCAAGCAATACCCCTGTGCGCGCCGTTGAGTGGCTCTGTTAAGCTCCACGTGGCGTTGTCGGCGTCATTGGCGCTGGAAGCGACATCGTGGACACCTATATAGGCACCACTGAGAAGTGCGGGTGTCAGTTCTTTTCTTTCTGTGCCAGTTAACGCAGATCTGGAGACAGCTTCCCCTCTGCTGAGTTTTGACAGGCCTTTTTCAATGTTTTTTCAAAGTTTTTTCTTGTTCGTCTGTCGAGGATGTCATCTAGGAATGAAGGGTTCAAACTGTGTGGTGTCTGTCTCTGCTCCATGTCGGTTATGGACCCTCACCCCATCTGCCTCTGATGCCTTGAGTGAGACCATGACTCCAAGTCATGCTCGGACTGCCAGGCAATGGTGCTGAAGGCTTTCAGGGAGCGGTCCCTAAATCTGCCTGTGGCCCGGGAGTCAACAACACCGGCACACGCGACTTCTCGGAGTTCTCGATCCTGGTCAAGAAGGATGCTGCGGGACCGCTTCAGGAGCCCCAAGTCCTCTTTGTCACACTCAAGGTCCTCGGAGAAGAGGCACAAGAAGAAGAAGAAGTCCAATAGGACTTTGATTTCAACTCGTTTGTCAGCCAACAAGCAAGCGGGGAACATCCGCAATCTGGGCACAGTTCTGTGGAGCCGTTGCCCAGTTTGACTCCGCGCCTCCCCCTGTTTCTGGGAGCTGGATCGACACCCGCTCAAATAAAATAATTTTATAAGGCCATACGCAGCGCATTCGAGTGGGCCGACCCTTCTGGCATGCTTCCAGGCCCTGCAGGGTTGGAGGAAGCCCCATCAGATTCCACACCTGCCTCAGCTCCAATTGGGTCTCATGGATCTGACTCTGGATCCGGACTGGCGCCGGTTGTAACCAAATGACCTTCTCTGGCACTGGTCCCAATGCTGATGCTCTCAGCAGTGCCGGCGCCTGCTGGTAGTGCCAGACCCATTCTGATTTCGATTGATCCAGAGCGGCTTCGCACTACACTGATTTGGGTGCCGACAGTACCCACGGGTGCCAGATTGTTGCCTATGCCTTATTTTTCACAGGCGATGGTGAGTATTGAGAGGGTTCAATGGATCCTTTAGAACACCACTTGGAAAGATCTTTGGACTGGTATGAGAAATTAGGAGAGGCCAGTAGTCTGTACACATGGCCTGTATATCCAGATAGTGGCTTGCTCTCTCCTCCCACTGTGGCTACAGAGGAGGGAGCTTCCTATGCAATGGTGGTGTATAGGGCAGCAGAGGTCATCGACCTCAAACTGTCCCCAGTGGCTGTCAAGATGAACATCTTGACTGAAGTGCTTCAATCTGGAGATCCACTCCTGAACTCCTTCTGCCTTTTAAGGAAGCACTTATGGACATCCTGCTGGAAACTTGGTCGAAACCCAGCAGAGGGGCACCTGTAAATAGGATGATTGCCTGCTGCCATACCCCTGCACCAGGTGACCCTAGTTTCCTCAGCCAACACCCCACCCCACCTCTGAGAGCTTGGTAGTCCAAGCCTCAACTTCCCATGGTGCATTCTCTTGTGCTCCCCGGACAGGGAATCCAAGAGAATGGACCATCTTCAAAAGAAGATGTTTTCTTCCACCAGCCTGGCACTGAGGTTGGTGAACACCTCATGCTTATTGGGCCATTTCTCACACACCATTTGGGATACAGTTGCACTAGTAGTGTCTCAGGTCCCAGAGGGGGCCCGGGCCATACTCTTCCAAGCAGTAAAAGATGGGAGGGACGCAGCGAAGTTCACCAGTCAGTGTGGCTTAGATATGACTGACTCGCAGAGTGGTTGCGTCAATGGTGGCCTTACGGCACCACGCCTGGCTGAGAACATCTGGTTTTCTGGGGGATGTCCAGTTAAACCTGATGGACATGCCCTTCGATGAGACTAGCTTGTTTGACGAGAAGGCAGATTTGGCGCTGGAGCACGTTAAGGACTCTCAGGCTACGGCCAAGTTGTTGGGCCTCTCGGCCACCCCTCATTCACCATCTGCCTTTTGCCCCTTTCGTCGATTCCGAAGGGGCATAGCACCCCACCAGTCCTATGCCAGCCACCATCCTACACAACCACCCCTGGCTATGCGAGGACGTGGGTGTTGTGCCTTCAGACCTAGAGGGTCTAGAAGCCAGAAGTCGTCCACCACCCAGACCCCGGCAGCCGCATCCTCAAAGCCCTCCTAGTGTGGGTCTGCAGGGCCATGCTTGCCCAGTTGTAGGGATAATTTACCATCATCTCCTCCACTGGCAGTTCATCACACTGGACGCATGGGTACTGCAGATCATCAGGAAGGGCTATACCCTGCCTTTCCAATCCTTCCTTCCCCCAATACTGTCAACATTCTAACGGTTGGCAGAGGATCATTTGTCTCTACTCCGAAAGGAAGTTACGTCTCTCTCAAGAAAGGGAGTCATAGATAGGGTCCCGATATCAGAAGTAGGCAGTGGTTATTATTCCCGGTATGTTCTGATACCCTAAAAGAAGAAGGGTCTTTGGCCTGTTCTAGACCTAAAGGGCATAAATCTCTTCTTCAAGAAGGAGAAGTTCAAGATGCTTATGTTGGCTCAGGTCTTGTCTGCCCTAGACCCAGAAGAATGGTTGGTAGTGTTGGACTTACAGGATGCGTATTTTCACATCCTCATTCTGCCGGTTTGCAGGCATTAGCTGTGGCTCAGGGTAGGCAACAAACACTTTCAGTTCACTGTGCTGCCATTGGGCCTTGCCAGTGCCCCTCGGGTGTTCACCAAGGTGATGGCAGTGGTCGCAGCTCATCTGCGCAGGTCAAGCGTTTCAGTCTTCCCCTACCTCGACTGGCTGTTGAAGATGGGTTTGCCACAGGCAGTTGTCTCCCATCTCCAGACTATGGCAAACCTTCTGCATTCCCTGGGATTCTGTATAAACATGCCGAGGTCACATCGGATTCTCTCTCAGATGCTCTCTTTCACAGGAGCTGATCTGGACACAATGCAGTTTTGGGCTTACCCTCCTGAGCAGCGAGTCCAGGATATTCAGGCTATGAGACTGATATTTCAGTCTCTATCCTGGGTTGCGGTGCAACTGATTCTGAAGCTGCTGGGCCTCATGGCCTCCTGCATCCTTCTGGTGAATCATGCCAGATGGCATATGCAGGCTCAGCAGTGGGACCTGAAGTTCCAGTGGATGCAGCATCAGAGAAATCTCTCCGACATGGTCCAGATCTCAGCGAGAACTGCAAAAGATCTGCAGTGGTGGATTATGATCTGCCATTGTGTCAGAGGCAGACTCCTCTCCCTTCCCCAACCAGACCACACAGTAGTGTCAAATGCATCCCTTCTGGGATGGGTGGCCATGTGGGAGAGGTGGAGAACAGAGGACTCTGGTCTCTGGCGGAATCCAAACTTCACATCAACCTGTTTGTGCTCCTGGCGATCCAACTAGCATTGAAGGCATTTCTTCTCTCAATCAATCAGCAGATTTGTAGAGTGCGACTAGTCACCCACTAGGGTCTCAAGGCTCTGAAGGGGGGACAGCAAGGGAACAGTTGTCGAGGATCAGATGGGGATCAGTTGAAGAGCCAGGTTTTGAGGTCTTTTCTGAATTGCGATAGGGTGGGAGATCTTCTGAGGTAGATGGGGAGGGAGTTCCAGGTCTTGGCGGTGAGGTGTGAGAAGGATCTTCCTCCGGCTGTGGTCTTCTGGATGCGTGGGATGGCGGTGAAGGCGAGGTCAGTGGAGCAGAGCTGTCTGGTGGGCGTGTAGAAGAGGAGTCTGCTGCTGAGGTATTCTGGTCCGACGTCGTGAAGGGCTTTGTAGGGGTGCGTGAGAAGCTTGAATGTTATTCTCTTATCTATTGGGAGCCAGGGCAGGTCTCCAGTAGGGCGGAGGTGTGTCTGTGTCTGGGGGCGTTTCTTGATGAGACGGGCGGAGGCGTTCTGGATGCGTTGCAGTCTTTTCCGTACCTTGGCGGTGGTTCCGGCGTAGAGTGCGTTGCAGTAGTCTAGGCGGCTGCTGACGAGTGACTATTCTTCTTGATTCAGTTGGAAAGTTAGTGCAGGTGTTCACGGACAACGCCACTGCCATGTGGTACTGCAACAAGCAAGGTGGGGTGGGGTTGTGCACCCTTTGTCAAGAGGCCCTGTGTTTCTGGACGTGGCTGGAGCAGCAGGACATGACCCTGGTGGTTCAACACCTGGCAGATTCGCTGAACGTCAGGGAAACAAACTCAACGGTCAATGCCTAGCGGATCTCGAGTGGCGTCTCCATCTGGAGGTGGTACCAGGTCTCTTTCAGAAGTGGAGAGACTCTTGGTTAGATCGATTTGCCTCTGCAGAGAATTTGCAATGTCAGCACTATCATGCGTTGGAGTTTCCAAGCTGGCAATCGCTTCCCGCCAATACCACTCCTGCCCAGAGTTCTCAAGAAGATCAAGAACGACTGGGCCCAAGTAATCCTTGTGGCTCTGGACTGGGCATGGAGAGTCCGGTATACAGAGCTTCTGAAGTTCAGTATCGATCCTCTGATCAGTTTCAGGGGAATCTTCTGTCGTAGCAGCAGGGGAGGGTTCTCCACTGAACCTGTCAACTCTACGCCTTCATGTATGGAGATTAAGCGGTGACAGTTGACAGCCTTCAACTTTCCTCCGAAGTCTGTAATGTTATTTTAGCAGCCAGGCATTCCGCCACAAAAACTGTATACACCTGCCATTGGTGTAAAATATTGTACAGAGAAATGTATAGATCCTCTTTCGGCTTCTCTTTCTGATGTTCTTCTTTTCATTCTCTGCCTCGCCCAGCAGAGCCCTGCTTTGGGCACTCCTAAAGTCTATCAGTCTGCTCTATCCGCTTTTCTGCGGCTGCCTGAGGAACCCTCTTTATTTAAGACCCCCATTGTAAATAGGTTTCTTAAAAGGCTTGTACATATGTTTCCCCCTTCGCCTTTCATTATGCCTCAGTGGGATCTGAACCTGCTTCTCACATATCTCATATGTGCTCCTTTTGAGCCATTACACAATTCTCCCCTCCGGCTGCTTACCATCAAGACAGCCTTTCTAGTGGTAATAACATCTGCCTGGAGGGTGAGTAAGCTGCAAGCTTTGTCGTCCATACCTCCAGATACTGAGGTATTTCCTGACAAGGTGGTGCTTCGCACCCATGCCTCTTTCCTCCCAAAAGTGGTGACTCCATTTCATTTGGGACAGACTGTCACCCTGCCCACCTTCTTTGCTCCCCCGCATCCCTCTAAGCAAAAGGAGCGACTCCACTGGCTAGATCCAAAAACAGCATTGTTGTTCTACTTTGACCACACAAAAGTGTTCTGGGTGGATTACCAACTCTTTGTGGGATATGTGGGAGCAAAGAAAGGTTAGGCAGTACAGAAATAAATCATTTCACGCTGGGTCATTCTCTGTATAAAGATCTGCTACGCTATGAGTATAAAACGGCCTCCTGTGGTCTTAGGAGCCCATTCCACCAGGGAAAAAGCTGTGACCACAGCATTAGCTCTTGGAGTCCCAGTTCTGGACATCTGTCAGGCAACAATGTGAGCATCGCTGCACACGTTTGCCAAACACTACTGCCTGGACAGTCAGGTCCGCAGGGACGGGGATTTCACTTGTTAGGTCCTGCAGGACTTACTAGTTTGAAATAATTTATCCACAGCCCACCCCCAGGAAGATATGGCTTGGGTATCTAGTCAAAGGGAAGGATTCTGAAGCTAGAAATCTCTATCAGATGAACAGGTTACTTACCTTTGGTAATGCAGTATCTGGTAGAGACTCTATCTAGCTGCAGATTCCTTACACCCAACCATGCTGTCCCACTCTAAGGACTTATTTGCTAGGGTCAAGGTGATCCCTTTCAGGGCTCTAGTTTGAACACACATATTCATCATTTCTTGTCATGGCCCTGCGCTCTTGGCATGGAATGTCGGGATTAAAGTAACTGAGGCCAGTGCGCCTGGGTGGTGCCTAAATAGGTGACTCCAACATCATTTCTGACACCAACGACGCCAGGTCGAGCCAAACAAAGCCACCCGATGGCACGCGCAGGGGTATTTTTCGAGCAAAAGTTTCCAGATCCAGTATGACACCTGGGGAAATTCAAAGGTAAGGAATCTGCAGCTAGATAAAGGTGGTCATTCCAACCCTGGCGGTCGGTGTTAAAGCGGCGGCAAAACCACCAACAGGCTGGCGGTAAAAAAAATTGAATTCCGACCGATGCGGTAACCGCCAACAGAGACCGCCACATTAACACACCGCCCGCCACGGCGGTACAAACAAACAGCCCGGCGGTCCCCGCCAACAGACAGGCGGGAGTCAATGTACCGCCCACAGTATCACAACCTACCAATCCGCCACCTTTTCCGGGGCGGTAGCCCCGCCGATAAAAACACGGCGGAAACAGCCATTTCGAAGGAAAAACGCTCACCTCCATACACCCCACGAGGAATCAGGACAGCATGGAACCCGAACTCCACATACTCCCAGCAATAGTCTTCCTGCTCCTCTACCATGAGCACGAACGCCGGTGCAGAAGACAACGGTGAGTACTGCACCTACGACACAGGGGAGGGGGGAGGAAAAAAATTACGGGGACACACATACGCGACACACCCACCCCCACCCTCACCCACTACAACAAACACATCAGTGCATAGCAATACATCACAGTTACACCCCCCAAGCCCCCCGGAAGAATGCAAAGACAAAAGGAAATGATTCTAAACATTGAAATATATTGCAATACTTCCAAAAAAATATATATACACATCAAAAACTCTTATATACAGAAATGTACAAGTCCGAGCATTGTAGCAGGCATTGTCCGTGGACCACTGGGCCCAAATCACATGGGAAAAGCCCACACAGGATACCTGACTCTAACGGAGAGAACACTGCAGGGGCATCAGATACCAAAACTACAGGCACCTCAGGGGGAAGGGAAGGGGGGGCACCTCAGCCAGATGAGTGCACGACGCCAGATCCACGAGGGGCCTCCATGCCCACTGTTCAATCCTGTGGAGTGCAAAACCACAGTCTCACAAGTCCAGACAGTGGGTGGGCTGCCCACTGCTCAATCCTGGGGAGTGCAAAGCCACAGTCTCACAAGTCTATACAGTGGGTGGGCTGCCCACTGCTCAATCCTGGGGAGTGCAAAGCCACAGTCTCACAAGTGGATAACAGTCTCCACTGGTTCTGGAGGGGGCCTGGTGCCCAGAGTGCCTCGCGCAGCCCTTCCCGACACAGATGCGGCCCAGCCCCTGCCGCTCATGGGCCAGCGGTGCCTGCGATGGAGTGGCCAGTGCAGTGGTGCTTGAGACGGCGGTGCCCTGTTCAGCGGTGCTTGAGACGGCGGTGCACAGTGTAGCGGTGCTTGAGATGAAGGGCCCACTTCAGCGGTGCTTGAGATGAAGGGCCCAGTTCAGCGGTGCTTGAGACAGCGGTGTCCAGTTCAGCGGTGCTTGAGACGGCGGTGCCCAGTGTAGCGGTGCTTGAGATGAAGGGCCCAGTTCAGCGGTGCTTGAGATGAAGGGCCCAGTTCAGCGGTGCGTGAGATTGCGGTGCCCAGTGTAGCGGTGCTTGAGATGAAGGGCCCAGTTCAGCGGTGCTTGAGACGGCGGTGCCCAGTGTAGCGGTGCTTGAGATGAAGTGCCCAGTTCAGCGCTGCTTGAGACGGCGGTGCCCAGTGTAGCGGTGCATGAGATGAAGGGCCCAGTTCAGCGGTGCTTGAGACGGCGGTGCCCAGTTCAGCGGTGCTTGAGACGGCGGTGCCCAGTGTAGCGGTGCTTGAGATGAAGGGCCCAGTTCAGCGGTGCTTGAGACGGCGGTGCCCAGTGTAGCGGTGCTTGAGATGAAGGGCCCAGTTCAGCGGTGCTTGAGACCACGGTGCCCAGTGTAGCGGTGCTTGAGATGAATGGCCCAGTGTAGAGGTGCTTATGATGAAGGGCCCAGTTCAGCGGTGCTTGAGACGTCGGTGCCCAGTGTAGCGGTGCTTGAGACGGCGGTGCCCAGTTCAGCGGTGCTTGAGACAGCGGTGCCCAGTGTAGCAGTGCTTGAGATGAAGGGCCCAGTTCAGCGGTGCTTGAGACGGCGGTGCCCAGTGTAGCGGTGCTTGAGATGAAGGGCCCAGTGTAGCGGTGCTTGAGATGAAGGGCCCAGTTCAGCGGTGCTTGAGACGGCGGTGCCCAGTGTAGCGGTGCTTGAGATGAAGGGCCCAGTGTAGCGGTGCTTGAGACAGCGGTGCCCAGTTCAGCGGTGCTTGAGACGGCGGTGCCCAGTGTAGCAGTGCTTGAGATGAAGGGCCCAGTTCAGCGGTGCTTGAGACGGCGGTGCCCAGTGTAGCGGTGCTTGAGATGAAGGGCCCAGTTCAGCGGTGCTTGAGACGGCGGTGCCCAGTGTAGCGGTGCTTGAGATGAAGGGCCCAGTGTAGCGGTGCTTGAGATGAAGGGCCCAGTGTAGCGGTGCTTGAGATGAAGGGCCCGGTTCAGCGGTGCTTGAGACGTCGGTGCCCAGTGTAGCGGTGCTTGAGATGAAGGGACCAGTTCAGTGGTGCTTGAGACGGCGGTGCCCAGTTTAGCGGTGTTTGAGACGGCGGTGCCCAGTGTAGCAGTGCTTGAGATGAAGGGCCCAGTTCAGCGGTGCTTGAGACGGCGGTGCCCAGTGTAGCGGTGCTTGAGATGAAGGGCCCAGTGTAGCGGTGCTTGAGATGAAGGGCCCAGTTCAGCGGTGCTTGAGATGGCGGTGCCCAGTTCAGCGGTGCTTGAGATAAAGGGCCCAGTGCAGCGGTGCTTGAGAGTTCTGGTTCTGGAGGGGGCCTGGTGCCCAGAGTGCCTCGCGCAGCCCTTCCCGACACAGATGCGGCCCAGCCCCTGCCGCTCATGGGCCAGCGGTGCCTGCGATGGAGTGGCCAGTGCAGTGGTGCTTGAGACGGCGGTGCCCTGTTCAGCGGTGCTTGAGACGGCGGTGCCCAGTGTAGCGGTGCTTGAGATGAAGGGCCCAGTTCAGAGGTGCTTGAGACAGCGGTGCCCAGTTCAGCGGTTCCGGCCATGGCGGGGAGGTCATTCGCCATCTGTCCTGTGGCTGGCGGGGCCCTCCTGCCCATCTGTCCTGTGGCTGGCGGGGCCCTCCTGCCCATCTGTCCTGTGGCTGATGGGGCCCTCCTGGGCAGCTGTGCCGGTCCTGTTGGTGGCCTCCTGCCCACCTGGGATGGGGCTGGCGGGGCCCTCCTGGCCAGCTGGGCTGATGGCGGTGTTGTCGGGCGTGCTGCCCTTCCCAGCCTTCCCTGATCGCCTGTGGCCCTTCCCCACCTTGGGCGGTGTGCCAGCTGTCTCCACACTCCCTGCCGGAGCCCTGGTAGGGGTTTTAGTCCCTGGTGTTTTCACCCTCTCCCGCCGGCCACTGCCTATCTTGGGATGTTTCTCCGGGGTTGGGCTGCCCGTGCCTTGGCTTCGCACCAAACTGGCTGCCCTGGTGGGTGGGGCACTCCACTGTCCATGGCAGACTGTGATGACGGGCCGGTTTTGTCGTGGCTGAAGTGCTGACTGTAGTCCTATGACATGGACGGGGTGGGGGAGTTGGTGGAAAGAGGTTGAGTTTAGAAAGGAAAAACTTTTTTGGAGCAGTGGGACGGGTAGGTGTAGTGGGTATGGGAGTGGAGGAAGAGGTTGTGGTTGTAGGAGTTGTAAGTCTGGTGGCTTTGGGTGCAGGTGCTTGGGCTGGAGGCTGTCGTGATGTGGATGGCTATTGGGTGGGTGGCTTCCTGCGTTTGTGTATCTTGGAAGAGGGGGTCACAGACACACTGGGAGAGGACACAGGGGACGTGTAAATGGCAGTGGGGGTGGTGACTGCACGTGTGCGGGGGGTTCTGGTGTGTGTGCTGCTGAGGGACGTAGTGGCTGAAGATGTTGTGCATGCAGGTGTGAAGGGAGAGGTGACAGGGAGGGAGGAGGGAGACGTGGAGGAGGGGGACACAGTGGAGGCAGTGGGTGTTGGTATGTCTGTATGTGGATGTTGCTTGTCTGACTGCCTGTGGGATGTGTGGTGCTTATGTCTGGCTGAGCTTCCCTTGGGTGTTGAGGTGTGTGCAGGCTGGTCTGATGGTGTGTCTGGGATAGGCAGAGGTACAGGTGATAGGGTATGGGTGGAGGAAGTTGGAGGGGGGAGGCTAGAGACAGGGACAATGGCTGCCATCAGTGCAGAGGCCAGAGTCTGGAACGATCGCTGAAGGGCCACCTGACCAGAATGAATGCCCTTCAGGTATGCATTACTCTGGTGCACCTCCCTTTCTACACCCTGGATGGCATTCAAAATGGTAGACTGCCCAACAGTGAGCGTCCTCAGGAGGTCAATGACCTCCTCACTGAGGGCAGCAGGGGTGACTGGGGCAGGGCCTGAGGTGCCTGGGGTGAAGGAGATGCCCACCTTCCTGGGTGAGCGGGCACGGGCCAAACGCTGAGGGGCTGCTGGGAAGGCGGTGCTGGTGCGGTGGGTGGCGGCTGTACCTGTTGTTGCGGGGGGCACAGATGTTGCCACCACCACAAGGGAGCTCCCTTCAGAGGACGAGTCGGTGTCACTGATGTCTGCCCGAGTCCCCGCTGTGGAGCTCCTCTCGCCCTCCGTCCCACTGGTGAATTCGGAGTCCGTTGCGTGGCCCTCCATGGCCATGTGGGATGCAGCTCCCTCGTGCTCCGATGCCACTTCTCCTCCGCCTGATGATGCTAATGCACACATGAACAGGAAGACCACTAAAAAGGGGGGGGGAACAGAATATAGACATGTTGAGTGCATGCATTGGCGACACCGTTGGCAGACAGGACAGACACAGAAGCCCCCTGCACTACGCCGCGCACTTGGGGTCGACTACCCAATCCCTGGGACATGGCCTACAAGCCTATGGACGACATCTGCACACATAGATGACACAGGGCCATGAATAGCTGTACTTGGCACCCTACAGAGGTGGGGGGCGGGGGCACAGGGCCATGCCTTATGGAGGGGCCCAGCCTACAGAAATCGGCCTGGCCTAGGGATACCCACAGCCCTCCTCCCCCACCCAGACACCTCCACTGCGCGCAAAGTCAGCAGAATGAGAGTGTACTCACCCCCTTGTGTCTGCTGTGATGCCCTCACACGCCCATCCAAATCGGGGTAGGCCACCGCCAGGATCCGGGACATCAGGGGGGTCAAAGTCCGACTGGCACCCCTCCCACGTTGGGAGGCCATCCCCAGCTGAGCCTCTGCCGTCTTCCTGCTCCAGCGGCGGATGTCCTCCCATCTCTTCCGGCAGTGGGTGCCCCGTCTGTGGTGGACCCCCAGGGTCCGGACGTCCTTGGCGATGGCACGCCAAATATCGATCTTCTGGTGAGTGCTGACCTATATGAAATGTACAGGGGGAGAAGAATAGTCATTACCTTCTGCACCCTCAATGTGAGTGGCCCCCCATCCCTACCCTTGCCATGTGGCACATGCTCTCCCCGTCGTTTGATGCATGCCTCAATCGCTCCCCTCCCCCCCATCTTTCATCCACCCCACTCGCCACAGGCATAGCCCATAAAGCATGCTCCCAGTGTATTTACCTGTTTGTCTGGAGGACTGTAGAGTAGCGCGTACTAGGGGAGGACCCCATCCCCAAGTTTATCCAAATCCTCCACAGTGAAGGCAGGGGCCCTTTCCCCAGTCGCATGAGCCATTGTCTCTTCCAAACCGAGGCCACAGCAGCACTTGCAGTGTAGGTCCTCTCCTGTCGAAGATCAGGTATCGAGTGATTAAGCAGATAGAAAATGGCGGTCACGGCCGCGGCGGTGCGTACCGCGACCGCCGGCGCACATCGTCATTGGCTCCTGAGACCCATAGGGTTCAATGTTAACCAATGCTGCATTGCGCCGCGGTCTTCGACCGCCTACCGCCACGGTGTGCAACGCCAGCACAGTTACCTCACATCCCATTGTCGCACTTTACAGGTCAGGCAGCCGCCATTTCAGGGGCCCACATGGCGTACTTTTTACTGCGTCACACATACCTAGGCCTTGCATCAACACTCATACAAGCCATTCTATGGATTAAGAATCGTGTTCTGTGCAAGCTGTGGTTACGTACCTGTGGGTTGATTGACTCTGTGCTCGCTGTTGTCCCTCATAGGCACCGTCCGCTGGGACATGCGAGGAGATGGAGGCATCCTCCGGTGTACAGACCGCTGGTGGACCTGTCGACAATGGAGGAGAGACATGTCATACTGACATACAGGCTTGACCGTGCCACTATTCAGGAACTGTGTGCCCAGCTGGAGCCAGACCTGATGTCAGCTATCCGCCAACCCACAGGAATTCCCCCTCAAGTGCAGGTGCTGTCAGTGCTCCATTTCCTAGCAAGTGGGTCATTTCAAACAACAGTGGCCATATCATCAGGGATGTCCCAGCCTATGTTTACCAAGGTGTTGTCCAGAGTGTTGTCTGCCCTGCTGAAACACATGCGGAGCTACATCGTTTTCCCTGAGGTGGGGGATTTGCCTACAGTGAAGGGTGATTTCTATGCCCTTGGACATATCCCCAACATCATAGGTGCCATTGATGGGACCCATGTGGCTTTGGTCCCCCACCACAGGAGTGAACAGGTGTACAGAAACAGGAAGAGTTATCATTCCATGAATGTCCAGATGGTATGTTTGGCAGACCAGTACATCTCCCATGTTAATGCCAAGTTCCCTGGCTCAGTGCATGACGCGTACATCATGCGGAATAGCAGCATCCCTTACGTGATGGGGCAACTCCAGAGGCACCGTGTGTGGCTAATTGGTGACTCTGGTTACCCCAACCTGTCATGGCTACTGACCCCAGTGAGGAATCCCAGGACAAGGGCAGAGGAACGCTACAATGAGGCCCATGGGCGAACTAGGAGGGTGATCGAGCGGACCTTCGGCCTCCTGAAGGCCAGGTTCCGCTGCCTCCATATGACAGGTGGATCCCTATTCTACTCACCAAAGAAGGTGTGCCAGATCATTGTGGCCTGCTGTATGCTTCACAACCTGGCTTTGCGACGACAGGTGCCTTTTCAGCAGGAGGATGGTCCAGATGGTGGTGTTGTAGCAGCTGTGGAGCCTGTGGAGAGTGAAGACGAGGAAGCCGAAGAAGACAACATAGACAACAGGAACACAGTAATACAGCAATATTTCCAATGACACACAGGTAAGAATAGACACCGGCATACTACATGTACTTAAACACTACTACCTCTCTACTGTCTGTCCTTTTCACCCAGTGTATGGTAACTGAGTTGTGACTTTCCCTTCCGATTTCAGAGATGTGGGCCCCACTGTGTGACATCTGCTTTGTTTCCCCATGGACTACAGCTGTGTGACATTGGTATGTTGGCATCACAATTTAAATAAGCATTTTGGCACGGTAATGTCTAATACATTTGTTCAAAATCACAGCCAGACTCCTGATTGTTTTGTGCAATAACTGTGTTTATTACAGTGCTCTATATTGGTGGGTGGTTGCAAATTGGTGAGGGGTGATGGTGGAGGAATGTCCATGGCAGAGTCCAGTCTATTAGACTCACAGGTGCATTGTCCAAATGCCTGTGGAAAGTGGAGCTGGGGCAGTTTAAGGATGGACAGGGTGACAATGTGGGACAGTGGGATGACAATCAGGGAGGTATCTTTTCCTGGCGGGGGTCTTGGCATCTTACTCTGTCTTCTTCCTGGATCTCGGGGACCGCTTGCGGGGTGGTTCTCCTTCTGCAGGGGGTGGGGTGCTGGTGGCCTGTTGGTCCTGTGGCGGGGCCTCCTGTCCACTAGCGCCGGCGGAGGTGGTAGGCAGTTCTTGGTCCATGCTAGTGTCAGGGGCCCTTTGTGGTGCCACAGTGTCCCGCAATGTGGTGACTACCAGATTCAGAACCCCTACGATGGTGCCCAGGGCGGAACTGATGGTTCGTAGTTCCTCCCTGAACCCCAAATACTGCTCCTCCTGCAGGAGCTGGGTCTCCTGAAACCTGGCCAGTACCGTCGCCATCGTCTCCTGGGAATGATGGTACGCTCCCATGATGTTGGAGAGGGCCTCATGGAGAGTTGGTTCCCTGGGCCTGTCCCCCCCCTGTCGCACAGCAGCCCTCCCAGTTCCCCTGTTTCCCTGGGCCTCTGTCCCCTGGACCGTGTGCCCACTGCCACTGCCCCCAGGTCCCTGTTGTTGTTGGGGTGGTGGGTTAACTTGGGTGCCCTGTAGTGGTGGACACACCGCTGATTGACGTGTCCTGGGGACAGAGGTATGGGCCCGCTGGGTGGGTGCTGTGCTGGTGTTCCCAGAGGGGGGAAGGTCTGCTGTGGCCTGTGGCTGTCTGAGGGGAACCGACTGTCCCGAGGTCCCCGATGGGCCGGGCTGGTCATCTAGATCCAGGTCGACAGAGCTGCTGTCATCACTGTGGGCCTCTTCTGGGGGTGGAGTGGACATTTGTGGACCCTCCTGCGCGGTGACGTGGCGTTCGGGTCCTGCAGGGGTATAAAACCATGATTATTGCATCTGTGTGTGCCATGGTGTGCAATGGGTGGGTGCCCGTGTACCCCAGTGCTTGCATTTCTGTGTGGGGGCTTTTGTGACAGTGGTTTGGGGGGGTGATGGGTATGTGTAGTGGCCATGCTTTGGTGATGGGTGTCCATGCTTTGTGGTCGCATGCAGGGCTTGTTGTTGGGATGGGTGGGTTGTGATGGTGAGACATTTGCAAGGAGTAGGAGTGATGGGGGTGAGGTTGAGGGTGGGGGTATGAGTTGGCATGCTGGTGGGGTGGGGGGGATGAAGTAATGAAGATGAGACTTACCAGAGTCCATTCCTCCAGATACTCCGCCGAGGCCCTCAGGATGCAGGAACGCCAAGACCTGCTCCTCCCATGTTGTAAATTCTGGGGGAGGAGATGGGGGTCCGCCGCCAGTCCTCTGCACTGCACGGCGGTGTCTGGATACCAGGGAACGCACCTTCCCCCGTAGGTCGTTCCACCGCTCCTGATGTCATCCCTATTTCTTGGGTGCTGTCCCACAGCGTTGACCCTGTCGACTATTGTGCTCCATAGCTCCATCTTCCTGGCAATGGACGTCTGCTGCACCTGTGTTCCGAATAGCTGTGGCTCTACCCGTACGATTTCCTCCACCATGACCCTGAGTTCATCCTCAGAAAACCTGGGGTGTCTTTGCGGTGCCATGGGGTGGTGTAGGTGATGTGTGGGGTGGATTGTGTGGTGCTAAGTGTGGTGATGTGTATTGGTGTGTTGTGTGAAGTGCGTGGTAATATTGCTGGGTGATGGTAATATGCGCGTCTGAGTGCTCGGTTCTCTATTTCTCTGTGCGTGGTCCCGATTTTTTAGGAGTGGGGGTTTGTGGGTGATGTAGGTGTGTGTTTTATATTTAATTGGGTGTGTGGGAGTGGTGTGCGTATGTGTATCAGGTGTGTGTATTTGGAATTGTCCAATGTGGCTGTGTTTTGTATGTGTGTGTGTATTTTGAGCGCAGCGGTGTGTACCGCCAATGGAACACCGCGTTTGAAAGACCGCCGCGTGGATTCGTGTGTCGTGATAGTGTTGGCGTGACGGTGTCGGTTTGGTTATCGCCAGTTTCTCGCTGGCCTTTGGTGTGGTGGACTTTTGTGGGTGTCTGTATTTTGTCGGGTTGCGTGTTGTGGGTCAGAATGACCGTGGCGGTTTACCGCGGCGGTATGTTGGCGGTCTTCTGACAGCGGTATGCACCTTTTACCGCCAATGTTGGAATGACCCCCAAAGTCTCTACCAGATAATGCGTTACAGAAGGTAAGTAATTTGTTCTTCACATGTCAGTCATCTCTATGTGGCAGATATTCCCCCGGCACCTGCACTCTTAGGCACACATTTATAAGGAGCTTGCGCCACCCCAGCGTCACTTTTTATGATGCAGCAGCAGCAGCGCTTTTTTGCTCTATATTTACAAAGTGATGCATTCAGTGAAATGCATCACTTTTCTCAACTGTGCGTCATTTTTTACCTGCACTACAACTGGCTGCGTCAGGTTAAGTTAATCATATGCAAGGTAGGCATTCCCTCTTAAAATCCCACACAGAACTGACAAATCCATATTTACTAGTTTTTAGGAAAGTGACGTATTGTGGGCAAATGTCTAAAATGCATCAAAATTTCTACACCTACTTAACTTAAGCGTAATAATGACGCATTGGCTTTCCAATAGTGATCTGACCAGCGGAAATCACTTTACACACTGGAATATGTCTGTTTCTTTACTTCCACTCTACTAATAGTGGGCCCACACATGTCCCTGTCAAGGTGTAGGACCCTTTGACCAACATGGGACCATGGCACCTATGATTCCGTCATCCTCTGCAGCAAGGCTATGTGACATTGTGTAATGTTTCCAAGGGAAAGTCCAGGATTGTCACTTATCCATGGAGGAAGGGGTCCCCAAGTCCAGGTCTGCGTACTTTGAAAGGATACCAGGTAAGTACATATATAAGGCATGTAATTAATTTATTTTCACTTCACATTCCAACATATACTTGTATTCACTTACACTACACTATCACTCACTGTCACACATACTCAGGTCTCTACATACACATATGTACACTATGCCTACTATAATTTGGCACATAGACATACTGCATGCATACTCTTATATCCAGGACCAATGTAGAAGTGTACATGGTGCTAGTCCATCATTTTAAAGTCTTTTACATTGGTCCTAAATCATTAGGCTGCTAGCGCCGTTTAAAACTGACACAGCACCTCTAAATTTTGACACATAGCTGGAGTTGCATCAGTTGTGAGGTCAACTTCAGCGATGCGCCACTTTTTGGGCGGAATCGTTATGTCAAAGTTCCTACAGCTGCGTCAGAATTTCTGACTTACCTTGGGTCCTTGCACCATGTTGCCCCATACTGTAAATATGGTGCATCCATGGCGTTGTAACAGATTGCTGCACATCGCAACTGTTTTTGATGCATCACTGCTGCAATGCAACAATGCAATTTCTTGTAAATACGGCCCAGCTGTCATGAGAATGGTTTAGACCAGTGGTTCTTACCATGTGTTCCGAGAATCCCGGGGGGTCTGCGAGGCACACTCAGGGGGTCCATGACTGTGTTACAAAACTAAATAATAATAAAACTAATACATTATTATTAATAAAGTATATACAAATATAGAAGTAGCGTTGAAAATGTGAAAACGTATTCTATTTTTCACGGTGAATTAAACAAAATATGCCAATTTATTTGGTGTATACTTGTTTTTGTATTTTATTATGCAGCTCAAATCATAGAACGTGCTTAGGTTGGTGGTCTCCAACTTCCAATAATGACTCAGTGGTGGTCCACAGTTTACACTATTGATTGGTGGGGTGGGGAGCACAGAAGTCAAAATGTTAAGAACCAATACCTTTCTACAGGTTTTCAGCGTATTTAGATCTCTGAACACAAGTCGCTCTAAGGCTGCTCCTGGTCCTAGTGAACTGCCAGCTGCGGTTTTTACGGTTAATGTCAATTTTTGGACTCCAAACTAACTCCCTTATTTGTACACTTTATCCAAACAAACTCTAAAAATAAAGCTGGCGGGGCTCAATCTTATTTCCAGTACATAACTAGCACTGGCAAAACCAACAGTTCTTGCCTATGCAAGAAATATTGTATTTCCCAATGTGTTTTAGCTATGTTGTACACCAGCATGGCTGCCGTTCAGCATGTCTAAAACTTAGTGGCATAGAGGAGGGTGGAGTGTCATGGAGTGGAGTAGACTGTTTCCAGCACACTTCAGAATTTTAAAAAATGTGCTTTATTTGTGCTTTGTTAATTCTAGTTTATTCTGAAATATTTGCACAGTTCATTTACGAACATTCAAATTTTGTTGTGTACTAGAAACAAATATTTCCTTTCAAAGCTCCAGATTGTCAGATAAATCCTGTCACTGTGAAGTCAGAGAAAGAAACGTCAACACCAAGCTCCCTCAGAAGAAAGAGCCTGACATTTGACCTCTGTTTTTGAATGCACAGCAAATGAGATGTGAGAAGAACAAAACTTTAAGGCCTGTGTACAGAAAGTAAGCACTTGTGGAAGAATAAAATGAACAGGCGATGCTCTATGGGAGGAGGGGGTCAAAGATATGCTGAACAGCCTAAAACAAATGAAGCTAGAAAATAGATAGTAAGCAAACCACAAAGCCACTGGTAAGCAATGGGAGGAATGCATGCTAGGTCAACTTTCAGAATGTCCCCAAGAAGTCTTTAGCAACCAAACAGCTGCACTGTCTGGTAAGCATCAACCTAAAAAGGGGCCACATTCTGAACCAGCTGATAGCCATGTTACAGAATTACTTAGGCCCTTTTTATGACATTGGCGGTAAATACCGTATACCGCCGTGGTGACTGCCGCGGAGGCGAACATCCATCCACCAGATTATGACACATACACACAAAACCGACAGAAACCAGCCACAACCACAAATCCGCCAGATTCCCTGAACGTGATAAACTGTCGGAAGTAGCACCAATAACGTTACGCCACCAAAACGACGCCCTCCAAATATTGACCCACAAATCATCACAGTAGACATTCAACGGCAGCAAACCATTGACGGTGCACACCGCCAAGGTGGGAATGGCCACCCAAATACAAAACAAGACAACATTGGCCAGAACAAAACCAAACAAGGCTGACACAATTACACACACCCCACACACCCACTAACTGCACTATAAAACACCCCCCACAACACCCACAAACCTTTGCAAACATGAGAAGACCACCACACCCTGCCACGGCAATCCCAGAGACATCTGCAGACAGATACCACAACTACCCATACATCCATCACGCACCACACACCCCACCACATCACACATCACCCTCCAACAACACACACACCACACAACACCCATGTCCCCACAAAGGCACCTCCGTTTCACCGATGTGGAGTTGCGGGTCATGGTGGAGGAAATAGTCCGGGTAGAGCCATAGCTGTTTGGAGCACAGGTACAGCAGATCTCCATTGCCAGGAAGATGGAGCTATGGCGGAGAATCTTGGACAGGGTGAACGCCTTGGGACAACATCCACGCACAAAGGGACGACACTCAGAAGAGGTGGAACGACCTACGGGGGAAGGTGCATTCCATTGCAGCAAGGCATCAGCTCACCATCAGGAGGACTGGCGGTAGACCCCCACAGCTGACAGCATGGGAGGAACAAGTCTTGGCAATACTGCATCCTGAAGGACTCACTTGAGTAGCCGGAGGACTGGACACTGTGAGTCACCATTTAAAACTTATCACCACCCCATACCTGCATGCCATCTCACCCCCTCACCCTGACTCCCCTCACCCCACTCCATCTCACACAGTGCACCACCCCAATTACCACACCTAAATGGCAACCCCAGCATGCCATACCCACTGCAAGCACATCCCTTCCAGCTCTGCATGCACACCTACCACCAATGTATGCACAGCATGTAGAACTACCAATCCCACAATCCATCACCACACACTAGCAAAGGTGGGAGGACAACACCAATATAATTGGGAAAGGTAGATATGCCGAATATGTCACAGACAAGTACCCTAACACATCACTTACATACCCACAGGTGCCCCAGCCAATGTCAGCGGCGAGGAGGTGCCACGACTACCCAGTCCCCCACCAGAAGATGCCCCCAGTGATGACAGCAACTCAGGAGGTCTGAATCTGGATGAACTCCCTGGCCCATCTGGGACCACTGGTCAGTCGGCTACCCCATCCCACAGCCAGTCCACTACAGCGCCTCCCCCTCTGAATCTAAGACCACAGCAGCCAGCCAATTCCCCCAGACCTCTGTCCCCAGGACACGACAATCAGTAGTGTGCCCACCTGTAGAGGGACTTGAGTCCACACCACACAGGCAAGACAATGATGGTCATTGTATCAGTGGGAGTAGGCACACCGTTCATGCGACACAGGCACAAGGGGCCAGGGACACTCGGAGGACAGCTGTGGGCCAGGGACACTCGGAGGACAGCTGTGCGCCAGGGGGA
Organism: Pleurodeles waltl; assembly: GCF_031143425.1. NCBI lineage: Eukaryota > Metazoa > Chordata > Amphibia > Caudata > Salamandridae > Pleurodeles > Pleurodeles waltl. The sequence continues at coordinate 97,209,373 of NC_090438.1, read as the reverse complement.
GGACAGGCCCAGGGAACCCACTGCCCAGGAGAAACTCACAAATGTCCTGGGGGCATGCCAAGACAGGATGGGTTAGGTGCTCAACATCATGCAGGAGAACCAGTGGCTGCAGGGGGAACACCACCAGGAGGGCATGCAACATTTGCAGGCCTTGAAAACCACCATGGCCTCCATTGCAGAGGTGCTGGGTGACATGGCCAACATCATGTGGGAGTACACAGCACACCAGCGGGCCCAGCGGGCCCCTACCACTAGCCAGTGTACAGACCAGCCCTCCTCATCTGCTGCAGCTAGTGGACAGGAGGCCCTGCCACAGGACTCACAGGCCACCAGCACCCCTCCCCTGCAGAAGGTGAACCACCCGCAAATGTTCCCTGCGACCCAGACAGACACCAGAGACAGTTGCCAAGACCAAGACAGGAAATGCCAGGAAATGAGTCCCTCCAGAATGTCCCCCTTGTTTCCACTGTGTCACGCTTGTCCACTTTGAACTGCCATTGCTCCTCTTCCTATGGCCTCTTGAACACTGGACCTGTGCTACAAACAGATTGGCCACTACATTGGACTTTTCATAACCATCACCCCACCATATTGCACTTTGCATTGTATACCTAATTTATTAATAAACACCCTTGGACACAACTTGAGTAATAGTGCTATATCTGAAGGAAATGTACAATGTATTGAACTGTATTGAACTGCATGATCCTGTCCAAATGTCCTGTAATGTGTTCATCCATCCTACATATGTGTCTCAGCAGTCTGTACACATCACAGCATTACATTGTTGTGACCATACCAACATCTGCAATGAGGGAAGGCATAGGTGACAGTCAGTTGGGATGCAAAGGTAGTGACTGGCATCATACTACAGCCACACAGCACAACACTTAAATGGAGAAATGTATAGATCAACAGTCTTACCTGATTGTCATTGGAAGTACTGCTGTATGATATGTGTCCTGTTGACCACATACTCTTCCTCTTCCTCCTCCTCACTGTCCTCAGTGTCCACTGCTGCCACAGGTGCATTGTCACCCCCCTCCTCCTGCAGAAATGTCATATGGCTTCTGAGGGTCAAATTGTGCTGCATGCAGCACACCACAACAATCTTGCAGACTTTCTCAGGGGAGTAGCATAGGGATCCACCTGTCAGACAGAGGCACCTGAACCTGGCCTTCAGGAGACCGAAAGTGCGTTCAACAATCCTCCTGATATGCCCATGAGCATCATTGTACCTATTCTCAGCCCCTGTTCTCGGATTCCTAACAGCAGTCAAGAGCCAGGACATTGGGTGGGGACTCAAGCTCACCTATAAGCCACACTCTGTGCCTCTGTGGTTATGCCATCAGCTGTGGACGCTGCTATTCCTCAGGACAAAGGCGTCATGCACAGACCCAGGATACTTAGCAGTGACGTGCTTAGGTATGTCGGGTGGTATGCATTTTTTGAATTGCTAGGTAGCTGGCTTTCCATGACAGACAGGGCTTAGTTGGTTCCAGTAGGTGTGCAGATGCCTCTGTGGTCCATACTGCCCATTCTTAGTCCCAGTGAGTGATAGTGATGTGTATGCCATCTGTGCTGTTGGTACTGTCACTAACCCTGTGCTCCCTTTCTTTCTCCCCCCTCTCCTTTTGTCATCCTGTCCATGTGTGCATTAGCAACATCTGGCAAAGGAGCAGGGGCACCAGTGAGTGAGGGAGCTGCAGTCCACGGTACCCAGGAGGCAGAGTCCACTGATGCCGAGGGGACCAGTGGGACGGAGGGCGAGGGGAGCACCACGGGGGAGACAGGAGCTGATACAACTGTCTCTGATTCGTCCTCCGATGGGAGATCCCTGGTGGTGGCGGACCCCTCTGGGGACACCCCAGCAATTTCATCTTCCACCACCCCCCATACCAGCACCGCCCTCCCAGTAGCCCCCCACTGAGTTGCCCGTGCCCGCTCACCCAGAGGGGTGGGTGCCTCCTTTGCCCCAGGCACCTCAGGCCCTGCCCCAGTCAGCCCTGCTGCCTTCAGTGAAAAGGCTATTGACCTCCTGAGATCCATCTCTGTAGGGCAGTCAACCATAGTAAATTCCATCCAGGGGCTGGCATCTAAGATGCAGTAATGCAATGCATTCCTGGAGGGCATTCACAGTGGTGTGACGGCCTTCCAGAGATTGTTTCAGGCTCTGGTCTCCTCTCTGATGGCAGCCAGTGTCCCTGTTTCTTCCGTCCCCCTTCCAACTACCTCTTCCCAGTCCCTGTCTCCTCTCCCCTAACCCATCCCACGCACACATTCTGACAAGCATGCACCCAAAACAACAGACAAGACTCGCACAAACACAGGCACCACACTTCAGTCCACAAGCACACACATAGCCAACACACAGATTCGCACACACCAGCCACTGCCTTCACTGTCTCCCCCTCATCCTCCTCCCTCACAGTCACATCAGCACTCACACCTGCATGCACAGCATCAACAGTCCCAGATCCTGCCACCTGCACAGCCTTGCCCACAGTCACCACAACAGCAGACCCGCAGACATGCACCCCACACACCACATGGGCAGTCACCACCATCACCTCATGCAGCACACCCATCTCACTTGCAGACACCACAACATCCATCCACACATCCTGTTTGTCCTCCCCACCCTGTCTGCCCCACCTCCAACAACACACAAACTCTCTCACCAGACCCTCAACAGCCATCCCCCTCACGCACTGTCCATGCACATGCACCCAAGTCCAGCGCACCTCCTCCTCCTCCAACCACTCCCTCTATCTCCACTCCCGTACCTCCTCCCACATCCCGCCCCACTGGTCCCAAGAAGCTTTTCCTTTCCCGTCCTGCCCGTAAAAGGAAAGTCTGACCCCCTTGGCCCAGTACCTCCAGCTCCGAACCGACTTCTGTTCCTCCCCCTAAGTTTACTCCTGCCACTAAGTTGAAGAAGGGTGGCACTCCGGCCCACTGTCCCAAGGCAACTCCTCTGCCCCGAAGCCGGAAGGGCAAGGACCCGCCCCCTCCCAAACCTAAGCCCAAGGACCCCCCTGCAAAAAAGAAACCCCTCCACCCCCACCCCACCACCCCCTGCCACCTGAGGTGCCTGCCTACTGTTACCATGATGCCCCTGCCCAGCGGAGTGACTGGGCTGTCAGGAGTCAAGTTGGGCCTTGGATGTTGCCCTGTGGCATTGTGCTTCACTTGGACTGGCCTATGGCCCTATCTGTAAATATTTGCATTTCCAATCTTGAGGTCGCTATACGCAACGTACTACAGTGGTTGGACCAAAGGTGTGTATCCTGGCATTCTTTCATTCTGGATTATGTTGGTGTGGGATTTCTCTGCAGATTGTTCTGGGTGTGTGGAATGTGTGTATGATGCGTGTTGTGCATGTGTGTGTGTCACTCTCCTCTCCCTCCCTCCCTTGTGTGCTAGGCAGCTGTACTCACCGTCGTCGTCTTCATCCGCGTTGGTGCTCCTGGACTGCCATGGCGTGGTACAGCATCGGGAAGACTTCCAGTTCTGGTTCCATGGCGGCCGTGGACTCCTCTGTGTCCCTGGAGGTGAGTGTCTCCTTTTATATGATGTGTTTCCACCAGGCTTTTGGTGGCGTTGCTAACGCCCCAGAAATCCTGGCGGTCTGCTATGTCATAATATGGTGGGCAGATCCTTGTCTTCCGGCTGCCTGGGGATTGCTACCGCCACGTTCAATGGTCGTAAGGCACTGGAGGTTGGGGTGGTACATTAGCTGTCAATGGGAGGGATCACCGCCATGATCATAATTTGGCAGTCATTACCGCCGGCCTGGCGGCAGTACTACCTCGGTTGCAGGCATGGCGGTCAGATGACCGCCAATGTCATAATGACCACTTTAATGTTGAGGGAAAATGCTATGTGAAGGTCCTGATAAAAAAACTGAAACTTTGAGATTATGAATTTAATACTTTTCCTTACTATCAAACCTGTTTTTGAGAGACCTGTGAGAATGCAGACAATTTACTTACATTATCCTTTTTATTCATTCAATGAAAGCATGCCAAAGGCTCACCTTTATATGCTGCACTCATAGATCTACAAACTGTTTCTGTCCCTGCTGATCGAGGTACACTAAAACTGGCCACCTGGGGAATTTCTTCCTCTTTGCCTCATGGGCAAATTTTAAACTTGGCCTTGCTTGTGTTACATGAGAAAAGGTTGATAAAAACATGTGTTTAAAACGGGTTTGTCATAGCCCCTTGTTTTTTTAATTTTTACATAGCAGACCTTGGAGCTGCCCTTTCGGTAGAATAATGCACACTTATTCTACCCAAAGTTTTGAGCTTACTCATCTCCATATTAGAATATTCAAACAACACTGTAATTTTGGACCACACTGCAATTCGACTGCAAAGAATACTTATGGCACTTGAAGTGTACTGTCGCTTAAATAAGGTTGCGACCAGCCAGGGCAAGACAAATGCTGTTTCTGGACGAAAAAAGAAAAAGAATGAGAGACAAAAGAAATCATGCTGCAGCATTTTCAATGAGTTTTGTTTTGCTTATGATGAATGCAGGCAAACCAAGGATTAAGCTGTTGGCATAGTCAAGTAAGGAGATTACAAGTGTTAGGATGGTATGCAGTTTAGATAGGTATGCAAGATACGGGAAGAAGTGACACAGTGTTGCCATTGTTCTTTTGAGGAGTAGGAAGCTTTCAGTGCATTTGTTGTTCCTAATTCTGTGTATCGAGGAAGAAAATTGACGCTAACCATTAACTAAGGCGTAGTTGCATTCCATGGAAAACATGCTTGTTGGGCAGATCTAGTTCAATACCTAGGGCCTGATTCACAAAGGTAAACTTAAACCAAAAATCTAAGTTTAGACCAAAAGTCTAAGTTTAGACCTAAAGTCTAACTTTACTCATAGTAAAGACACCCCAGATTTTTTGCCTTTTGCTGGACCCTATATTTGTGCTGGTTCTACAGCCATGTGCACTTTACCCCTGTTAACTAGTAGTTAAGTGCTTGTGTACTCCCTATAAAAATGATTTTTTCTATGATATATTATGCGAGCTTGGCCCAAGGGCATTGGAACACTTTATGTGAGTGCCAGTTATATAAAACAAGGATAAATTCATATTTTTAAGGCATGGCAAGATTAAGGGGGTCATTCCGACCCTGGCGGAAGCACCGCCAACAGACTGGCGGTGCTTCCTGGGCCATTCTGACCGCAGCGGTAAAGCCGCGGTCAGAAAAGGGGAACCGGCGGTTTCCCGCCGGTTTACCCCTGGCCCAGGGAATCCTCCATGGCGGCGCTGCCGCCATGGGGATTCCGACCCCCTTCCCGCCAGCCTGTTTCTGGCGGTTTTCACCGCCAGAACCAGGCTGGCGGGAACGGGTGTCGTGGGGCCCCTGGGCAGTGCAGGGGCCCCCTAACAGGGCCCCACAAAGATTTTCAGTGTCTGCTTTGCAGACACTGAAAATCGCGACGGGTGCCACTGCACCCGTCGCACCCCTGCAAATCCGCCGGCTCCATTCGGAGCCGGCTTCCTCTTTGCAGGGGCTTTCCCGCTGGGCCGGCGGGCGATCTTTTGGAGATCGCCCGCCGGCCCAGCGGGAAAGTTAGAATGACCGCCGTGGTCATTTGACCGCGGTGCGGTCTTTTGGCGGTTTCTGCCCGGCGGGCAGTGCCCGCCGCCCGCCAGGGTCGGAATGACCCCCTAAGTGATTTGTCTGGATTCACAGTATGTTGAGCCGACTCCAGGACTCGAACCTGGTTCCCAAGTTCCAAAATTAGCAGCTCTGGCTGTAATGCCCCATCCTGTCCCATGGTGGAATTGGCATACTCCTCATTGGCACATTTAACTTACCTTTACAGCCCTAGTATATGGTACAAAGTATACCTGGGGACTGGATATTAAATGCCACTAGTGGACTGCAGCACCTATTGTGCCATCCACTACAGTGGCCGTGCAAACAAGGCTTCAGGCCTACCATTGTAGCTTGATGGTAGCAGTGTAAAAGCTGCAATTTGTCCTTTCAAAATAAACCCTTTTTACAGATCAAGACCTCCCTTTTAAATATTAATAAGTTCCCCCTAAGTAGGCCTTGTACTGCAGAAGGCCGAGTGCATGGCATTTAAAAGTAGGACATGAATACTGTACTTTGGAAATGGGACCAGCTAGAAAAATAATTAAACAACTATATTTAATTGTTATTAAACATTCAATTCAATGTTGAAGTTGCTTTTTTAACTTTTAGAAAGTGCCATTTTCCCTTCCTGAAGTTCCTGGAAACTAATTTGCATTGGCTATCTAGCTTCTCAAAGCAAGTAATTAAGGGTGAATATTGTGAAATGTCCCCCTGGAGTAAACAATAGGCTAACCTGAATGGGCACAGGTGACTCCTCTGAATCTGCAGGGCAGGGGCTATGGAAATACCTTTTGACACTACAGTGTCAAATCCTGCTCGAGTATCAGATCCTGCTTGCCAGATCTACTGGGTTCATCTATGACACTTCGGGCATACTTGAAAGGGGATGCTACTTGATATCACAACAGTTTTTGTGGATCCACTGCCTGGTGGCTGAAGGACTTTGCTTTTGTCCTACCAGACTTCAGTCTCTCGATTTGTTGTGGGTACAGTGCCTGCTGCAAACTGGATTTTAATATTAATTGTGGGAGAACAATAGGATTATCACAGTACAGTCCTCACAAACACACACTCAGCTCTCAGATCCCATATTTAGGGTAGCCGAAGATGTTCAGCATCTTGAAATGTCCAAAGTAGATAGAGTTGGTCCTGGGAAATTTTAACCTTTTGGTTAGGGTGTGCCCAGCGTCATCCCCATCCACGGGCTAGTGCCACGCATAAATGTGGTACCTCCAAGCATCATCTTCAGAAAATTTCTTGGGCTGTGAAAGAACAGAAGAGACCTGGACCTGCTGTCTGTAACCTGAGAGAAGCCCTAAAGGACTGGACCTGCTCCCTCTTGTACAAAGGGTAAAGAATTGGACTCCAAGGGTCATAAGGTAGACCTCCTGTTCAAGTTACAGGGATACAAAAAAAGCTACAAGAGACCTTTTCCTGGAAGTTCCCAGCTGACCACTGGCTAGTGGACCTGGACTAGACCGTACTGTTGGCTGCTGCCTGGCAAGTGGACCTGGACTGGACCCTACTTTTGGCCGCTGGCTGACATCCTCCTAGTCTCTAAGGCCCATATTTATACTTTTTGTCGCAAAACTGCGCTGACGCAGTTTTGCGTCAAAAATATTACCGCTGGCTAACGCCATTTCTGTGTGCTGTGCGGGCGGCAAATTTATACTTTGACACACACGGCGGCGCAAACCACAGGTGTGAGTCATTTTCTTTGACGCTCACCACAGCGTCACGTCGTAAAGGAAAACAACGTTACCGCTGTGGAAATAACTGTGAGCCGATTTACGACACCGCAAACCGGATATGCGGCGTTTTTTGACGCAATAGTGTCAATAATCGCCGCAAACACAGCCATTTGTGCAGAGGAGAGCTAAAATGGATCCCAGATGCCTGAACAGACCCCAGGAAGATGACAACAGACCAGTAACCAGCCAGGAGGACCCACACAAGACCCACGACAGGGAGAAGAAGAAAAGAAAGTGTTGCTTCAGTGCAGAGGAGCAGGAAATTCTGGTTAAAGAGGTGATGGAACACCAGCACCAACTGTTTGTCACCTCAAAGTTGCCAATCAGTAGGAGAGAGGCAATATGGCAACAAATTGTTGACAAGATTAACAGTGTGGCAGAAGTACGCAGAACATTAATCGAGTGCAAGAAACGCTGGCATGACTGCAAGCACAGGACCAAGGAAAAGATGGCCAGGAACAGGAAGGCAGCACTGCAGACTGGAGGTGGGAGTCCAGCACCACAGGAGACCCTGGACCACATGGAGGAGATGGTGGCAGCCGTCATCCCTGAGGAGATCGTCACAGGGATTCAAGGATAGGACAGCGCAGACTACCAGGAGACAACGCACATGCAGGGTAAGTCGCATGGGGAATTAAAATGCACTAATGTTAACTGCAACCAAGTGGGGGGAATACCTACTACACAATGCATGTAAGTCATCATATACATGGAGTGGCATGGGTAAAGGGGCACAGCACGGGGGCATGGCCCGTTCAGAGGAAACCTGGGGCACACCATTACACAACACCAACAACCTTTCCAGGGAGGTATGCTGCCATGCCAACGATAATGCAAAGGTAAAGCCACGCCAGGAGGGAAGGGCACAACGTCAAACTGACATCCCGTCACACGTCAGCCACTATACTCCCTACATTAACTAGGGCCCAATTAGCAACCTCTAGCCATACCGACAACTGGAATGTAACATTGACAACAGTTGCCACTACCACCTCTGCTGTGTGTGTTGGTCAAGTAGCCAATGGCAGTAACATCCCCATGGATCATACACACCCAAATTAGAGGGTTTAGGATGACAATGTTAGCAATCCCCGGAAACAAGACAAATGTTCCAGTCCCAATGTGAATGCCCATAGTTGCCGCAAACATCAGCCAATGTCATCAACATTAGGAGGTACACAGCACTAATGTCACACCCATGCTGCATATGTCAGGGTCCATCCTGTTCCTAGGTCACAATGCAACATCCCAAATGTCATACTGCTCAGACAACAGCATTGAGGGGGAGGACACATGTAACTGGTCACTGAAATACACCTGCACAGTCAGAAGAGGAAATAGGACACTGCTACAACTATCAGGGCAATTCAACGTACCACACATTCCCCAACATCAGCAGTACACATTACCAATGCTGACATCCATATCGTGCCATAACAATGCTATACATAGTGTACGCTACATTTCAACTACATATAGGTGGATGTGAAAGATCAGAGACTGGGGCAGGTCCAGATTGGTAAGTGTGCTGCTAGTGCCAGCTGAGCACCCACAGCCAGTAAAAGGCCTCACCATGAGAATGGAAGTAGGGGGAGGGTTGAGTAGGACAAGAAGGTGGCAAGAACCAACACCTAGAGGAGATGATGCTGACAAGTCCACAAACTGACCACAATACATGTGACATGCAGGTGGGGCATAGGCCTGGGAGAATGCCCATCTGAAAGACTGGAGCAATGAAAAGGAACCAAGATCACAATGTGAAAAGCATCACAAGGCAGGCATGTCATATCACAAATGCCACAACACAGACACACTAATTGTACCGTATTTCATTGCAGAGGACGATGGATCTACTGCGTATATGCCTGTCCAGGACTACCCTGATGTCATGGATGACGAGCTGACAAACATCAGCCACCAGACCCTCCAAGAGGTCCTTGGAACCCTCCAGACACCACCTTCAGTCACAAGGAGGAGCACAGATACAGCAGCCATCACAGAGGATCCACCCACCACCCCAATTGTACGACCTGCCAGCTCCAATACAGCTGAGGACCCTGACGATACTGGCACTAGCTTAGAGAGAACTGTAGTTGGAGTACAACGGGAGCTGGCCAAGGAGGTGCGGGTGGTGATGCAAAATATGGCAGCCAGCCTAGAGGGGGTGCGTTCGTGCATGATGTCAACTGAAGAACAGGCAGCAGCTATGCAAGGGCGAACAACTATCTTGCAGGAAGTAGAAAAAAGGCTGAAGGAAATCAGCACAGCTGTAATACAGTTGACCCAACACCTACAACAGCAAACCTGTCAACATGTGCACGAATGCAACATTGAACCCCTCAGGGCTAACCTGGCCGTGATGTGGCTGCTATTCTTAAGAACCAGCAGATCCTCCTTGCAGCAGTACTGCCCTTAAGACCCCCACAGGTAGCAGCTACCGGGATTTCTGACTCCACGTCTACACACACTGAGGTGTGTGTTGCCCCTTCACAACTACCACCACCAAGGGCAGAGGAGGCAACACACACATCAGAAGATGAAGACCAGGAACAGATCACCTTCACACGTAAAAGTACCCGGAAGCACTGGTCCCTGCCACATGGCAACCTATTACCAAGGTCCTGCGCTTTGTAACATGCCAGTCTTGCAACAACTGTACTCAAGCACTGTTCTGCAAACCACTGTCTATCTTGTCAGCCTGCCCTGTGATTGTCTCTCACTAACTTATTGGAAAGTCCTGTCCCTCTGCACTGTCTGACACTTCACCCCAGCATGTCCAAAGACATGTCATTTTGCACTTGTGTAGGATCACAATGGAAGATGTCACTATAATGGACTCACAATTATGGACAATGTACATATAGCACTACAGCACTTTTCAATAAATAGCACAACCACTTTGTCTCTGTGTAATGTGACACATCAACCGTGCAGTAGATCAGTGAATTTTGCCTCCTGTCAAATATAATAGATTGTCAAACCAACTGTCCTGAAATAATGTGGGCTGATAACCACGCACAGTGGCCTGGATTCTACCATACTCTGCCCTTCCTGGGGGAAATTTCTGAGGAAAAGAGAAACTATACACCATAATGCTTGTTGGACAGATTAACGCTTCCTCAAGGGATGTCAAAACCAGAAAATAGTGCCTTCAAAATGTTGCTTCAATGCAAAACTAACATATGTAACATTGCCCACAAATATAAGCGAACACTCACCAAACTGCATGAATGGAGGTGTATGAGTTTACATCCAAATAAGTAATCATGCTGAACAGTGTAACAAATGATCTATGTGAGTTATGTACACTATACTACAAGAGAGCTTACTACCACTCACGTTATAAGGGTTTCCTTGGGATGAGACTGCAGTCAGACATAACACAGTGTCCCCAATCCTAAATCTGGAAGCACAGTATGTGACATTGAAAACATACATTACGAAAAAAAACACACTTTGGGATTCATATTAACTGTGATTGGTGGTTGCAATGAATGGCCGAATCTTAGCTAAGTAGCTTTGGGGTAGCTGCCAATGTTACAGCTCAGTTCTGATTTGTTTGCAGCATAGGATACAAAATGTAATACAAAAGAAACACTGTACACTCATGCCAAGGCCCTGATCTACAAGCATGTCACACATACTGTAAAGGGTTACCTACATATTTATTAAACAGTAGAAACAGAAGTGAAAACTCGGGGAAAAGCTTTTCCTACCCTAATCTACTCTAACTACTCATTACCCACAACTGTCCCTAACTAACCTAAGCTAAACTTACTTATCACATTTAACGAAACGTTCTAAACATCAACCTTCCATCCCCCTTATGAGACAGGACACATGGAGGGCAACAGATACTAACCTAAACACATACTATCCTATGCTAAACGCAGTCGGCTCATCTTCCTAAGGACACGGTCTAATTTCCGCTGCATTTGTCCAAAAGCAGCAGGGTCAATGGCTGCAGCAGGGGTGGTCTGGGTGCTAACCGAGGAAGTATGGGGCCGTGTAGTGTCCATGGCTGTGGGCTGCCCTGCAGGTGGTGCTGTGCTTGGGCCAGCAGCAGTTGCTGTGGATGGTCCCGCAATGGTCCCAGCTGCTGGTGGTGCCACCTGGGTGGTGGTGGTGGTTGTGGTAAGCAAAGAAGGTCCGCCTTGTGGAAATGCCCTCCAGGCTCCGGATGCTCGTTCATGGCGATGTCTGTGGGACATATTTCAGTACCTAGACTCAACTTGAAGTATGTGTTGGTACCTCACTCCCTGACCTGGATGGGTGTCATATTTGCAGCTGTGAAGACAAATAGAAAATCTAACATTAGGTAATGCATTGTGTGAAATGGCACAATAAGTAAATCAGACAATACTTCTGTTGTACTTGTAACAGCTCATATCATCATACAGATCATTGATTGTCCCTGAGGAAGTACATGGTAAGCCAGCCTACAAAGGTCCTATCACACATAGCACATCCAAACCCTACAAGATGGGTAACAACAGCCATGATTTTGGCATCATAGTTCTGCCAGTTGTCAGCTAACAATCATGCTGCACATCCTCCACCACTGCCAGGGCTACAAATGTCATTGTACGGGATGGAAATCTAGGGCCACATGATCTGCGAGTTGTAAATGGACTTGCCAGTATAGTAAGCATGTGCTAAACATGAGTGTGTATACTAGGTTCAGACAAGTGATTCACTGATTTACATGTCTGTGTACCAAACTTGTAGCATCAGTCCTAGGTACACTATTCACAAACCTATGCCTGTGTCAGAGGGGAAGGTGTACTAACAACTAATAATTTCTAACAACAAGGACACCCAGGAAGCTTTGGAAAGCTGGACATGTGTTTGGCTTGGCCCACACACCACAGGTAAGGAGGATCTCTAAATAGGAGACAGCTAACCCTTGACCAATCCCATCGCCACTCATGTTTGGTAATGCAGACCTTTGTCCACATCATTTACTACCAGTAAGCCATGACTTACAACAAACACAGAGATGCAAGAAAACCCCTGGCCATGAGTTGCATGCACACCTAGGCCATTGCACTCAAGTGCCACATACTTGTAGCACTACATGTGGAGCTACATCCTGCTAGGAAGTTTAACCTATAGTTTAATAAGTACATTAGTGAGTTGGAAAGCAGAGGTCTGTGGGTAAGCATTTGGCAGCCCCATTCTGGGATATTTTGGGTCTGACTGGCTGACTATTTCACTAATTTGGTCCAGTCCGACTCTTTCTGATTCAAGTTTTATCCACATGACTCATCCCTATTCACATTGTCGTGCCTACAAGACTGACCTAGAATACCTAAATAGGACAATAGGATAATGATTGGCCAAATCAAAGATGGTGATAAAATGATATTCCACTCATGGAACAAAACAAATGATTGGCCAGCGCATCACACCTTGCTATGTGTCCAACACACAGGAGTCCATCACACATCACCAGCAAACACAACACATAACAGACATAGCAACACTTACTGAAGTTGTCTGGGTCCTCGAATCGAGCCACCTCGCCAACAGTGTAGGGTGCCGGTCCACTTGTAAGGCATGGAAGGGAGAAATGTGCTCAATGTCTGTGCACTGTACAACAATTCCAAAGACAAATACTATGTGTAAGATTACATCAAAAAGTAAAGCCTCTCAGATATGATGATACTCCATCCTACATAGCACGGCTAACGTGCACATACCATGGGTCTCCAGTGAGTGATACACACATATCTGCACACATGCAGTAGCCCTAACTATCATCTGGTGGCAAACATGCTCCTACATTAGTGACCAGACAAAATCATGGAGTTTATTCTTCTCATCATGTGTATCCATGTGAGACATCCAAAGCCACTTTCCGTGAGGACTGCATTACCAGTCAACCAGCCATTGTGACCATGACAAATTTATGACACACAGGTACAATGTACAGAGGGGCAGGGACAGTTGTTAGCCCTCATGTTGTTACAATTTCTTCATTTGATGTGGCCCAGCTATGATGAGTTGCACCAACCATAGAGATATGAACCCATGTGCATACCTTTGGCCAGCCATCCCTAATTGAAATGTGGCACTACAAACTCCAAATACCAGTCTAAGATGTTAGCTGAGTGCAGCTAGAACTTGTTCCCTATGTGTCCAAATCAGACATGTATCCGAAATGAAGGAAGGGTACAATAATCCCTAAGATTTTTGGAATTGATCGGTTTCCTTACACACTCACCAGACACACATGTTCGGGCCACATTGCTATCATCAATTGACGTGAAGCCTGCTCTCATTTTCAGCCTCATGTTGTGTTTAGAAAGTCAGTCTAGCTGTTGCGTCAACAAATGATGGTAATGATTTGGAAATTTCTATACCTCACAGGCAACTGTGGCCTATATCTATACATAATTGGCTCCTGATTTGTGTTGCTGTTCGACACAAAGGCGGCACTAACTTACATAATGCAAATCTACTCAGTAAGTTTGCGGAGCTCTTGCCTCCTAACAGCTAGCTATTGTGGTCCTTAACAAAGTAGATATATGACCCTGTATTTTTCAGTAGCATTCCACACACTCAACAACATTGCCATGCAGATATTGTAAAAATCAGCTGATGTCACTACAGAGCATTTACACGTGCACATTAACATGATTTGTACTCACCAACAAGGCCACCAATCACAATCCCCAGGTGGTCCAGCAGATCTTGATCCTTGGAGACAAGGTCAGCCCAGTGGTGCTTCAGCTGGTGCTCGTTTCTTGGTGTCATATAAATCCGTTGCAGATGATGCAACACCTTTGCCCACCAGAGCCTCTGTGCCTCAGTGTGATACCCCTGTATGACACGCCCACCTGCCTCAATCATTAGGGGTAGGAAATGGCACACCAGCCATATGAATCCACCCAGCTCCTCCTCTCCCATCCTGCCAAGACGAGGCCTACCCAACATATTTATAGCAAAAGATAAATAGGGGATAAAGGGGAACAAAGGAGAATAGGGGGAAAGTAGAACAGGAAAAATTCAAATAAACAACTAACACAGCCCAACTGTACCCAAGCTAACACTACCCACAACAGACTCCCAACAAAACAAAGACAATACTTTACAACACAAATGAGCACAAAAAACACTCAGACAGGATACTACAACAAGTTTTAATCACAAAAAGACAATAAAAAGACCACAAGGGAGACAAATTCACTAAATATGCAGAGACAAATTCAGACACAGCCACGCAGTCAGGAAATATCACAGACTGCAAAGTGAAAGTACACCCACTGTACTTATTCTGTAAACAGGATATCATATTACATCACTTCCTGCCTAAAATGGTGGGCGTTTTTATCGTCATGCATCAAAATATTTTGACACATACAGTCTGCGCGTCATTTTTTTCGACGCACAGGAGTAGATTTGAGCCCGCATCCATATGTTTGGAAATAGGTCTGAGTGTGGAAGATACAGCTCAGGGGCAATGGTTATTTCAGGGCATTATGCGTCATTTTTCAGCCATGAGCATCATTTTTTGACACATGTGCGTCATTTTTTGACACGTATGCAGCAAAATTTCAGGCATTAACTGGGTTTGGGTCATTTTACCATTTTAATGTAATATTACAGTTGTGACAATACTGAGATAGGCTGATTGCACCCACTTTGGTCATGACAGTGTATGGGCACATGTGACACATCATACTACTGCGGACCATGATCCGCTACTTCATGTACAGGATTATCACTCTCGACTGACGCAATAGCTGGCCAAACGTGTGGCCTACATATATGTATTGCACAAATTGGGCATGTTTGGCATCAGGAGAGGATAGCAAGGTGACGCACATAAGTACACTACCCCAATGCCTATGGCTCAATGTGTGTGCATTGGCTACTAATATTGTTGTTGACCCACTGTGTGAGCATCACAAGATGCATTATTGTAAATATGCTTGTATGAATGTGAAGTCAATGTCTCCAACCCCCGGATGCAAGTCAGTGTGGAAATGAGAGAGGACATGTGCTAGTCATACATGTAGCAACATCTGCTGTGTGCACTTTCTAGTTTTTGGGCAACGTAAACACCACAAATGACAAAGCATGTACCGGATAGATAGCAGAGGCGTGTTCATGTCAATGGTCCAAAACTAGGCCATCACATGTCTATGTTGTCACAGTTACGTCCAGGTCTAGTCATGAGGCAGTGGCGGCTATTCCTGTATCTTCTGAGTATCCTTCTGAGACCAATGGAAGTAAAGCCAATGAGGATTTGAGAACCCACATGGGGATGGCCCCACCCTGTCACTGCAGACGTGTTATGAGACTGTCAACAGGGCAACCTTGGTTTGCTGAGTGAGATCATATCTCAGGAGTCTTGTACCGGCAGGTGTCATTACAACATTTGTACACAGGTTGGAATGTAAAGTTCATACTGCATCTGGGAACATCATAGCCTCTGTGTTGATTAATCTTGCAGCTATTCACCACGCACGGCCCATCAATATGTTGTGAGCAATGTGAATCAGCATGTGAACTGTCAGGGTCCTAACATGTGTGGACTTTTCATGCACATTATCTGACGTTGCTGGGTCTGCTGGAGGCACCATACCCAATCCCTGCATACGGCCATGGTATACTGTCACACTTTGTCGCTCATGCATACATGAGACCCAGACAAGGGATAGGCCATGATTTGGGTATTTGGAGACAAGTTCCTAATTATGGTACGATAAATAAGCAGATTATGCTAAATAACTTATTTGAGTATGCATTGAAAAAACACCTGACAAAATACACCCGGAGGAATGTGAAGGTTGGGAAAGCAAGTATGATACATATGTAGCCACAAGGAACCTTTAGGGTAACTCACAGACAGGTGCCAGTCAGGCTGACAGGATGCAGGGTCAATCAGGATCCAGCAATTCCACAAGGTACATACTCAGTGGTCTGACTAAGACTGGTCGGAGGAAGAACAAGACAATTGACATGGAAAACTATGTTTGTCCTGTGTTTTGGACGGTGACACATCAACCCAAGGGCTGTGTTACACAGCTTATTTTACTAGCAATGCATAACAGTGTAATCGAAAAAATGGCAGCTTCTATGCTGTTCCAAGCATCTGCAAGGGCAGTGCATGTTCAAATGGATGGCTCTGCATGGAGGTGCTCACAGGTGTGTGCTGCATCAGTTTCTTACAAGTCCTATAGGTGAGATTTGAGTTCTGCCTATATGGAATTCTAGTCACACATGGTCCTTGCAAAGATAGGTGATGTAACAGTTACTGCTGTCAAGAGTGTGGCCATACATTAACGTTACTGTTGCAATTGCACATCCACTGCCTCATGTATGATGCATTTTGTTGCATCATTGACTGATGGTGTCTTAGTTGTGGGCCATATGCTGCAATGAATCATGTTGCCAACATGTATGTGTGAAATAGGTGTTGTCCTCTGCTATTGCCCTTCAAATGTGAAATGTACAGGATATATGTCATTTACAGTGTGTGTGAATGTGACTGTTGAATAATACGCATCACAATTGCTTTGAAAATTCCTGTGTCCTGATCGGTATATCAGCAATGCTCCATGAGGCTACACTCTTATTCTGATAGTTAGAGATGAAGGTGAGCAAAAACGATTATCCAGACCATGATATGGTGATTATTATAGGTGTTTATTTACATATGTTAATACAGTGGTGATGGTGAGTTGATTCAAAAGAAATTATTGACAATATGTTGGTGCCTACGCAATCCTGCAGCTGTGTTTGGTTGGTCCCCCTCGTGTTGATGGCCAGCATCCTCCTCTTCCTCCTCTTCAGGCATGTGTGGCTCTGGTTCTAAGAGGGGAATGTTCCTTCGTACACAAATGTTGTGCAGGATGGCACATGTTAAAATGATCTTGCAGACCATTTCTGGTGAGTATAGGAGGCTGCCACCAGTGATGTTGAGGCACCTGAATCTCGACTTCAGGATGCCAAAGGTCCTCTCGACTATGGTGCATGTCCTCCTATGTGCCTCATTGTAGGCACGCTCTGCTGCAATGCTTGGGTTGCCAAATGGTGTCATAATCCATGGCTGGATCCCATACCCCTGATCAGCTGAAAGAGAAAATGATTGAGATCAAGTTGATGTAGCTTGCCCCATAATATCACCTTGCATGGCAGTAGTTGTCTTGTGTGGTCTGTGACTCTTTTGTGTTATTGTGTTGATTCCTAGGCTTCTAGAATGTACCATCAGCATTGGGTTGTTTCCTTGGCTAAACAAGTGTTTGGCTGCTGACCGGTTGTCAGCATTGTATTTTGGGAGTTGCAGTACAGTGTGTACTCCCTAGCATTGTGACTTGTGATACAGGTGTCCCTGTGTTTTAACTGGAGGTGAGATGATAGTTCCATACACAGATTCTATTTGACAGTGGTGGTAAAACGTTTGCATCTATGTACCCTGGACTCCCATACTTTTAGACATATGCAATGGATTAATTTAAACATCAGTGAGATGCTTACATTTTGCAAGGTGACAATTAGCCAAACTTCTCCATACGTTGTGATCATTGACGTCTTAACATTTGACTGTACACTAATTTCACATGTTTGACAAGTTCACTGCAGACCTATTTCTCTGCCCTTGGCAAGTTCACTCAGGTTGTAACGTCTACCTAGACTACTGCACATGGTCTAGTTCAGCTGGCTAACTTGGTTGTGAGGTTGTCGGTTTGAGTTTCAGAAGGTCCGTATGGCAGTACATCTGTTGTGTGTGTGTGTTAGTTTGTCACAATGCGTATGTGTAGGAATGTGCACCTTCCATTTAGTAGCATCAAGATGTGTTCTTCGCACAGTACACTTGCCTCTTGGTAGTGGGCAATATGAGAGCAGGAGTGATGTGAGATATTGGAATGGCCTCAATGATTGCATGTGACCTTTTTTGTAGTCATCAGAATGCTATGTGAGTCACGGTGTTTGACCTGCAGCAAATTACATTCCACACCCCTTACACAGTACGTATTGGCTGGAAGGGTGTTTGTTTGGGTGTTATTGATGTGTTATTGGAGTTTTATCTTCACAGGTGTCATGCAAGTTGGCACCATGTGTTAGTCATTGTGTTGCCTTACATTTTCCCCTTGTGTCTGTGGAGTGGCATCAGTTTTTATTTGGAATGGTACTTTGTCCCTAGGTGTGTCTCACAACCTCAGTGTGTTCCTGTTCACATGTCGCTGTCGTGGTGTATGTGTTGTTTGTCCTAGAGGGTTGCTGTGCAGTGTGTATATAAGTAGGCTTCTGTACTTACCAACAAGTAGTCCATTGCCATATTGTCCATCCTGGAAGTGTTGATTGATGGTACAGTGACAGAAGATGAATGAATCATGTACACTCCCAGGATACTTTGCCACAATGTTGGTGATCAATCCTTGGAGATCCACAATGGCCTGCACATTGATAGAGTGTGTGTGCTTCCTGTTGCGGTATAGATGTTCAGTTGCAGCAGGTGGCACAAGGCGTACATGTGTGCAGTCAATGGCACCAAGGACGTGTGGAAATCCATTAATGAGGTAAATCCCCTGTTTCGTCTCCTGCTGCTTCTGCTGTGTGTTTGGGAAGCAGATGTGGCGTGGTGTGAGTCTGATGATGGCATCCAGTACCTTGGGCAGGAAGGCGGAGAATGATGGCTGTGAGATCCCAGCAACCAGGGTGCCAGTGGTTTGAAAGGAGCCACTTGCCAACATGGTGCTATTTACCTTAAATCTTTACAAATTCAGACCCCCAGTCCTCGTTTTAGGTTTTTGTCATTTTTTGTAATTTGTTTATTACATTTTACTCTGTTTTACTAATTCAATTTGGGATTTTTATTGTTTTGCATTTTGACTTTATTGCTTTTTTGGGTACTGCATAAATACTTTATATATTGCTGTAAGCTAAGTGTGCCTTTACGGAGGGTCTGAGCTCAGGTTAATTTAGTGACTGTGAGAGTTTACCCTGACAATGGTTGTCACAATTCTTTGAGGCGGGTAGTCATGCATCCAAAGTATTAATCCAGCTTCTTACAATGTGTCATTGCAATGTTCACAGATTTCGCGAACCTGGTCTCCAGGCATGTCAAAATAATGTGGGGTCCCATGACAGAAAACACAATTTCTATATGGTGCAAAAATGGGTTTTATTGTAGACAAAAACCACAGGTGGGACTCCAGTCACCAGCCAGCTTCCAAACTGAGAGACAGAGTTTTCTGCTGAGTTTAGAAAAAACATAGAGTACAGAGCCTCCCAGAGTTTAGTACTAACAACAAACTCCAGACTACTATAAATTGCTCCGAGGCAGTCATCGTATGGCACAGCGTCTGTAAGGAAATGCCTCTTTTTTCATGTTCACCACACATTTTTAGACTGATGCTGCTGGCTTTTCAACTCTGCGAGTGCACTGAGCCCGTGCTAACAAGACCTCAGTGCCAGTGACCTGACCCCATGCAAAGTATATGTTGAATTGGATACACCCAATTGGCAAGGCCCGACTTACTTATAAGTTCTTAGTATATGGTACCCAGGGTACCCGGGGCATGTAAGGCAGAGTGTCCACTCATGGCTGCAGTACTGTTTGTGCCACCCTCCATGTGAAAAGGCCTAAAATGGCTCCCAGCCTGCAACTGCAGACTGGAAGGACTGGGTTCTCACAGTCAGTTCAACTTTGCCATTTAAGCTAAGCCACCTTGCCCCTTAACATTATATGTTAGTCTCCCCTAAGGAAGACCAAGAGAGCCCTATAGAGACATATATACTTCAATATGCCTCAACAGGAACATTTCAAAATTGCTGTTTTGCTGTTGGCATAGTTGGTAGCCCCAACAGGCTGGCGGTAACTACCACCAAATTATGACATGTACCACACGGTCCGCCAAGGCGGTAATGACCGTCAGGCTGGAGACATCAGTCTCCAGCCCGGCGGTCCTCACTAGCCCACCTGCGGGATTATGACCCCGCATACCACCATGGTTTTCATGGCTTCTGTACCGCCACAAAAACCATGGCAGTAGGCACTACCAGTGACAGGGAATTCCTTCCCTGGCACTGATAGGGGTCTTCCTCGCCCCTTCCCCCTCCCCAGAATCCTCCCCCAACAGCCACGGCCCCCCTCTCACCCTCCAGAGCCGATAGGCCCCCTCCCATCCCCCGCCCGCCCGAACACCATGGGGCCCCCATACATACCCCTCACCCACGCATGCACACACCACTCACACACATACACGCGCACACACATGCACGCACACATACACGATACACCCCCTCCAAACACACTCACACAGCTCCGTTCACGCACACGCCACACAACACCCCGCCACCCCCCTCCCCTGTCGGATGATCACCTTACCTGTCTCGGTAGTCGTCCAGGAGTGAACGGGTTCCATGGGGCCTGCTCCGCCATCAGCATCCCATCACCACAACACCGCCACGCCGAATACTGTATCGTAATTTGGCTGGCAGTGTTGTGGTGACGTGGCGGTGCCAGAGGAGCAACCTCCACTGCACCGCCGACTGCCAGTATGGCTGCTGGTGGCTCTCTGCCCAAATTATGGCGGAGAGCCGCCAGCAGTCATAATATGGCAGTCGGAAGACCACCAACACTGGCGTTCTTCGGACTGGGGGGACTTCGGCGGTCAAGTCATAATGAGGGCCTGAATGTGATCTGATGCTCAGGTCTAAATTAATGTAATTATTATTAGTTGGCCTCTTTTAGAAAAGTGTGCTCTGCTCATCCAGCGACCTCACAAAGGCAGACATACAGAGAGCTTTCTGACCACCTGGGTGTGCTCACTGTAGGAAAGTACCATCTTCCCTGGCATGTTACCCCCAAATTTCACTGTATATATGTTGTTTTAGTCTAGGTGTCACTGGGACCCTGCCAGGCAGGGCCCCAGTGCTCATAAGTATGTGCCCTGTATGTGTTCCCTGTGTGATGACTAACTGTCTCACTGAGGCTCTGCTAACCAGAACCTCAGTGGTTATGCTCTCTCTGCTTTCCAAATTGTCACTAACAGGCTAGTGGTCAATTTCACCAATTCACATTGGCATACTGGTACACCCATATAATTCCCTAGTATATGGTACTGAGGTACCCAGGGTATTGGGGTTCCAGGAGATCCCTATGGGCTGCAGCATTTCTTTTGCCACCCATAGGGAGATCTGACAATTCTTACACAGGCCTGCCAGTGCAGCCTGAGTGAAATAACGTCCATGTTATTTCACAGCCATTTACCACTGTACTTAAGTAACTTATAAGTCACTTATATGTCTAAACTTCACCTGGTGAAGGTTGGGTGTAAAGTTACTTAGTGTGTGGGCACCCTGGCACTAGCCAAGGTGCCCCCACATTTTTCAGGGCAAATTCCCCAGACTTTGTTAGTGCGGGGTCACCATTACACGTGTGCACAATACATAGGTCACTACCTATGTATAGCGTCACAATGGTAACTCCGAACATGGCCATGTAACATGTCTAAGATCATGGAATTGTCACCCCAATGCCATTCTGGCATTGGGGAGACAATTCCATGATCCCCCGAGTCTCTAGCACAGAACCCGGGTACTGCCAAACTGCCTTTCCGGGGACTCCACTGCAGCTACTGCTGCTGCCAACCCCTCAGACAGGTTTCTGCCCTCCTGGGGTCCAGGCAGCCCTGGCCCAGGAAAACAGAACAAAGGATTTCCTCTGAGAGAGGGTGTAACACCCTCTCCCTTTGGAAATAGGGGTGAAGAGCTGGGGAGGAGTAGCCTCCCCCAGCCTCTGGAAATGCTTTGATGGGCACAGATGCTGCCCATCTCTGCATAAGCCAGTCTACATCGGTTCAGGGATCCCCCAGCCCTGCTCTGGCACGAAACTGGACAAAGGAAAGGGGAGTGACCACTCCCCTGACCTGCCCAGGGGAGGTGCCCAGAGCTCCTCCAGTGTGCCCCAGACCTCTGCCATCTTGGAAACAGAGGTGTTACTGGCACACTGGACTGCTCTGAGTGGCCAGTGCCAGCAGGTGACGTCAGAGACTCCTTCTGATAGGTTCTTACCTCTCTTAGTAGCCAATCCTCCTTCCTAGGTAGCCAAACCTCCTTTTCTGGCTATTTAGGGTCTCTGCTTTGGGGAATTCTTCAGATACCGAATGCAGGAGCTCACCAGAGTTCCTCTGCATCTCCCTCTTCACCTTCTGCCAAAGGATCGACTGTTGACTGCTCAGGACGCCTGCAAAACCGCAACAAAGTAGCCAAATGACTACTAGCAACCTTGTATTGCTTCATCCTGCCGGCTTTCTCGACTGTTTCCAGGTGGTGCATGCCCTGGGGGTTGCCTGCCTCCTTTCTGCACCAGGAGCTAAGAAGAAATCTCCCGTGGGTCGACGGAATCTTCCCCCTGCAACCGCAGGCAACAAAAGACTGCATCACCGGTCCTCTGGGTCCCCTCTCAGCACGACGAGCGTGGTCCCTGGAACTCAGCAACTCTGTCCAAGTGACTCCCACAGTCCAGTGACTCTTCAGTCCAAGTTTGGTGGAGGTAAGTCCTTGCCTCCCCACGCTAGACTGCAGTGCTGGGCACCGCGTGATTTGCAGCTGCTCCGGCTCCTGTGCACTCTTCCAGGATTTCCTTTGTGCACAGCCAAGCCTGGGTCCCCGACACTCTAACCTGCAGTGTACAACCTTCTGAGTTGTCCTCTGGCGTCGTGGGACTCCCTTTTGTGACTTCACGCGGACTCCGGTTCACTCTTCTTCCAAGTGCCTGTTCAGGTACTTCTGCGGGTACTGCCTGCTTCTGTGAGGGCTCCCTGACTTGCTGGGTACCCCCTCTGTCTCCTCATCCAAGTGGCGACATCCTGGTCCCTCCTGGGCCACAGCAGCATCCAAAAACCCTAACCCCAACCCTTGCAGCTAGCAAGGCTTGTTTGCGGTCTTTCTGCGTGGGAACTCCTCTGCAAGCTTCTTCACAACATGGGACATCCATCCTCCAAAGGGGAAGTTCCTAGTCCTCTTCGTTCTTGCAAAACACCAAGCTTCTTCCATCTGGTGGCAGCTTCCTTGCACCCTCAGCTGGCATTTCCTGGGCTCCTGCCCACTCTCAACAGTGTCGCGACTCTTGGACTTGGTCCCCTTGTCTTACAGGTACTCAGGTCTGGAAATCCACTGTTGTTGCATTGCTGGTGTTGGTTTTCCTTGCAGAATCCCCCTATCACGACTACTGTGCTCTCTGGGGGTTGTAGGTGCACTTTACACCTGCCTTACAGGGTCTTGGGGTGGGCTATTTTTCTAACCCTTACTGTTTTCTTACAGTCCCAGCGACCCTCTACAAGCTCACATAGGTTTGGGGTCCATTCGTGGTTCGCATTCCACTTTTGGAGTATATGGTTTGTGTTGCCCCTATACCTATGTGCTCCCATTGCAATCTACTGTAACTTTACATTGCTTGCATTACTTCCTTTTGCTATTTCCTGCATAATTTTGGTTTGTGTACATATATCTTGTGTATATTTCTTATCCTCATACTGAGGGTACTCACTGAGATACTTTTGGCATATTGTCATAAAAATTAAGTACCTTTATTTTTAGTATATCTGTGTTTTGTGTTTTCTTATGATATTGTGCATATGACACCAGTTGTATAGTAGGAGCTTTACATGTCTCCTAGTTCAGCCTAAGCTGCTTTGCCATAGCTACCTTCTATCAGCCTTAGCTGCTAGAAACACCTCTTCTACACTAATAAGGGGTAACTGGACCTGGCACAAGGTGTAAGTACCTCTGGTACCCACTACAAGCCAGGCCGGCCTCCTACACTCACCCTCTGGTAGCTTGGTACAGAGCAGTCAGGCTTAACTTAGGGGTAACATGTAAAGTATGTGTGCAACTCTTCAAACAGTAAAAGAGTAAAAACACCACAAACAAACTCCACACGATTTTAGCAAAATAGGATTACATTTAATAAACATAACAAGACTAAAACAACAAACATCCAATCAGTAGATCCTGATGTATATGCAATATTAAAGATTTAGGGGAAAATAGTGCATAAAAGCGCAAAGTGCCAACTGTGGTTATCTGGTTGCAATGGATTGGGACAGTCACAAGTTCAGGCCAACTGGGATGGAGCATGGGCCTGCTACAGGGACCAATTTAAGCCCGCTAAACATAGTACCTTAAATCCTGGTGCGCGGCCTGCATGGCATTGCTTTGCGAGGCTTCACGTTGTCCAGCGTCAGTTCCGAGAAGCTGTGCGGTGAGCCTTTGCGGGACTTGGCATCACTTTGCATCAGTCTCGGAGAACTGTGTGGCGAGGCTTTGCAGGGCTTGGCGTCACTTTGTGTCGGTCCCAGGGATCTGTGCGGTGAGGCTTTGCAGAGCTTGGTGTCGCTGTGCATCAGTTTCAATGGGCTGGTAGCTGTGTGGCGAGGTTTTGCAGGGCCTTGCGCCGCCTGGTGTCTATTTGGGTGAGGCTGGCAGCTGTGCGGCAAGAGTTTACCTGGCTTTGTGTTGCTTCACATCGGTTCCAATGGTTGGAAGTCTGTTATGTCCCCGGGACTGCAGATCAGGAGGCCAGTCAACTATCCCCTGGAGTCACTCTGGGCTCTGGGTTCAGGAGAGATGCAAGTCCAGCCCCTTTGACCCAGGCAAGAGGTCAGCAGGCATCGGATTAGCACAGCAAAGCAGGAGTCCAGCAGAGTGCAGTTCATCAGAGTAGCAGTCCTTCAGCAGCACAGCAGTCCTTCTCCCTGGCAGAGTATCCACAGGTCCAGAAGTGTACTGAAGTTGTGGCGTCAGAGGTCCAGTATTTATACACATATGTGCCTTTGAAGTGGAGGAGACTTCAAAGACATGCCTTTCAAGTTCACAGAGGTCCAGGTCTTCATGCCCAGACTCCAGACCTTCTGCAGGGGATTATGCAGCCCTTTGTGTAGGACAGGACACAGGCTATTCAGGTGTAAGTGAGGCTGTGCCCAGCTCTTCTCTCTCATCCTCCCAGGGTGGCCTATCAAGTCACACCTAAGCTTACATTGTGTGTGGCTGTCTAGGGGGAATACACAAAGCCCAGCTGTCACCCACCTCAGACAAGTGATCAGAGACAGGTTGCGGGCACCAACTGTCTATAGTAAAGAAAATGCCAACTTTCTAAAAGTGGCATTTTCAAAGTTACAATTTAAAATCATACTTCACCATAAATTGTGATTTTAAATTGGGATTCCAGAGACACCAAACCTAAAAAGCTTATCTCTTCCAGATAATTACATCTATAGATTGTAATAAATTAATCCCAATGTTATCCTATGGGAGAGATATGCCTTGCAGTAGTGAAAAACAACTTTGGGAGTTTTTCACTACCAGGACATATAAATAAAAATACATGTCCTGCCTCTTAAATACATTGCACCCTGCCCTTTGGGTTAGCCAGGCATACCTTTGGGGTGACTTTTATGTATAAGAAGGGAAGGTTTGGGACTGGCAAAAGGGTTATTTTGCCAGGTCGACATGGCAGTGTAAAACTGCTCCCACAGACTCTACAATGGCAGGTCCAAGACATGGTTAGAGGGCTACTTAAGTAGGGGGCACAATCAGTACTGCAGTCCCACTAGTATCATTTAAGTTACAGGCCCTGTCTACATGTAGTACCACTGCACTAGGGACTTATAAGTAATTTAAATATGCCAACTGGGTATAAGCCGCAGTTACCATGTTTTGAGAAGAGAGCACAAGCACTTTAGCACTGGTTAGCAGTGGTAAGGTGCACAGAGTCCGATAGACAACTAAAACGAAGTCAGAAAAATAGGAGGAGGAAGGCAAAAGGTTTGAGGATGGTTAGTGCTTAATTTTAACCGTTAGTTTGTGGTGTTTGGCACTGACACTTATTTTTGAGGGCCAGCCCTTAGTTTTCTGCATCAGGCATTTACTGCAAGCAAAAGACACATATGGGAAAGGTGGAGTAAGAGAAAAACCAAAAAGCTTCACAAAGGGAAAAAGCAGAAAGATGCAAGAGTGAGCTGAAGGGACAGGGAGTGGCTGTAAATGGATTAAAGAGGCCCAGGATGGCTTGCACATTTAAATGCAGCAGCCGCGTGTTTCAAATAGAGCTGTGGGCACCGGCACATTTATAATTACAAATTAAGCACTGGGGGAGAGCCTGCAGAAAGGAAAGGGCCAGGGCCAACAATAATCATTAAGAAAAAAGTACTTCTACAGGTCATAAGAAATGTGTTTTAAACCGAATCCCAGAATATTAGTCTGTACATGCAAATGGGTGTGTTTAAATGCATATTCCACACTATTCCACACTCCAAATGATGCACAAAACTACTAACTCATGCTTTTACCTTTTACGCCAGTGCGGTGGATTCCTCAAGGCTTCTTTGTCGGTGTTATGCTAACATGTCTCACAATTTTACTATTGCCATCCCTTCACTCCCCCATAAATATTGAAATACTAATTTTCACCTGAACATCTCTTTTGTTTACACTTTTAACAATATTATTCTTCATCATTTACCTGCTCCACCAAGCGTTTCTGTCAGCATGTCAGTCTTTCTCGAGGCTAAAGGCAGGATCAAGTCTCCGTTTGCCCAATTTTCATTTAGTTAGTTTAGAGATTTATCAAGCGCTATTCTTCCAGCTAAAAGTGTCTTGGCACTCTACATGTACATGATTGAGATGAAACCATATACTATAAACAACCAGAATGAGACAGCTGCACAGCAGAGAGAAGAAGAAAGCAAATCATAGTTACTGAACATAACAAAAAGGAACGATGTAGGTTATGGATCAAGAAGTGGAAGAAGCCTACACTGCCAGCATAAGGGTTTTAAAACAGAAGTTTAAAGAATTTAGAAGCTATGGAAACAAGGAGAAGAAAGAGGAGACTACGAGAATGGAGGTGAGAGGAATCTCAGCGATAGTGGTAGGGGGCGAGGGGAGGGTAAACAAGTGATATAGTAGGACAAGAAGAAATGGGTTAGGTTGTTAAAGTTGTTGGAAAAGAAGCCGAGTGGAGAACGCCAGGTAGAAAGGAGGACAAGGCGGGGTGAGAACAACAATAAGACCTTGGTGAGGTGAGAATGTAGAAAATGAACAGTGAGTGCATCTTGGACCCTACGATGTCACTACTTTTGACTTGTGCGTTTTCATATTTGGAAGAGACTCTGACCATCTAGGTCTCAGAAAGGTCCAAATGGCTGATGCTGGCCCAGAAATAGACTGAGTACCTGCCTGATGAATTCTGATGTTTTTGTATTGTTTTATTTTAGTCTGTCTATGGATCTCTGATTTTTTAAAGCTCTAGAAATTTGTAGGAGAGATTGTTATAATCTCCCGTTTTGTAATCTATCTGTGGGCTTTTAACCACGCCCACTGCACGTCTATCACTATCACTTGTTCGTAGGCTTGCCTTTCAAAAATCCTTTGTTATCATTGGTAAATGATTTACATTTGTCCCTCCTTGGGGCGATTTTGTTACCGCCTTAGCTATCGACCCTGTTACATGGATAATTGCACGTTTGCTGCTACGCTTGACTTCGAGCAAACGTTTTCCTTTTGTATCTCTCCTTCGCACTCACGCTCATGGCGGCCGTGGTGCTTTGAATCGGCTCGCTTATGTCAACTGTTTTTTTTCTCATTTTCAATTTATGTGGGAAGAAAAGTCCAGTTAGGAATTCACAACGCTAATATCTCTAACTCGAGCAAACGCGAGACCTATTACATTGCAAATGCTTGTTAATGTATAGTGTTGTCTCGCCCGTTGCAATGCCCTTTGGGTCCCGCTCTTCCTTTTCCTTGTTCTTTCCAGTGTTGAGATATGAGCTCCCTGTACAATTTTGCAGCTGTCATTCCTCCTGAAGTGCTGTATAATGTAAGGCAGGCTAGACTAGGTGATTGTGTTTATGGCTAATAAACTACCTTTGCTGGACCGCAGTGTCTGTACTTCGTTCTTCCTAATAGTACTGGTGACAAGTGACTTTTGCTGCACATGGGACAGACCTGTTCAACGTCAAATGTGAGATACAGCGGAACTACATTCAATTATGTCACGATTAAATGACATTCACTATAGTACCTTTCATAAATATAATTTTTTTCACCATGTTTACTAGCCGAGCTATGGGTACTATAAATGGCTCAACAACAGCTTGACGTTACAGACTCACACCACAGTGATGTAGTTAGCAGTAAGTGGATGCAGCATTCAGTTTGCAAATCTTAAAAGTACATGAATGTTAACTTTCTATACTAAATGCAGACATAACAGTGTAGAGATCTTGGCACGTGTGGATTATGTTTGGGGGGGGGGGTGACGCTGGTGCTTTACTTTTCAGCACCCTTACTTCAAAGGAACAGCATTTCCGTACACTCTGTCTAAAGAGTTTTGCGCACTGTCATGGTTCTACGCAGACATTGTGCCGGATTTGCACATGTAACTTACACTTTTGAGTAAGTTTACAACTTTTCGATCTTCATAAACTGCACTTTTTTATTAACTTAGACTTTTTTATGGAGGTCCAGCACCACACAGGTCAGCAACTGATACCACATTACCCTACCATAGAAAATAATGAAGGTAGGGACTTAAAATTCAAAAGTAAATAATGCTAAATCAAATTATATTATTTAAAATAGTTAAAAATATAAATAAATATAGATATTTAAAAAAAACAGATAAAACATGTACATAATTATTATTTAAGTATTATTAATGAATACAAAACATTTAGTAAGCAATTTTGAATTTAAAAATACTGTAACAATAAATGTGATTTTTAGGTCGAATATAAGCGTACGACCTCTTCTATACTTTTAAGTATACTTCTTTTGTGGGCTTCCAGCTATTTTATTTGTTAGTATCAGTGTAATTTAGAAATCCTTGCTTGCTAGTGGTCAGTCATGCCTCTTTGTCCCTCGTTCTTCTGTGTGGGAGCAGGAACCAACTACTGTATAATTACACGTTGTCCTGTTTATCTGGTCTGTAGGGGACTTTTTTTTAAACTTTGTTTCCTGCTTGTGTCCAAAGAAGTTTTCCTTTTCATTTGCAGAGCATTCTTCCTCTGAGCTTAGCTGTAAACAAGGCTATAAATCAGGCTGTTATCTTGGTCACATTTGGTCTTTGTGGGCTCTCTACACCCTCTTTCAGCTGCCTGGCTCCCGCCCTCCCTTGGCTTGGATTTTCTGTACTAACTGTGTCTGCCTGTGTGCTGAGAGCAAGGGCGGAGGATCACTTGTAATTGCTTATAGCCTAGGTACCCAGCTCTACCAGGGCTCTGCAATCTTTAGAGACAGTGCTCACTTCTGCTCCATACTGGGATCTCACTCGCAGCTCCATCAGTGCATCTCAGTTCACACACTCGAAACCCTCAGCCAGTGCCAGGAACCCCACACATACTGTCTGCCAGAGCACCTCAGTTCTTGCAGTCAGTACACTCTGCTGCTCCAGTATTGGAACCTCAGGCACAGATCCATCAGTGCACCTCAGTTCACACACTCCAAGCCCTCAGCCGTGCCACTACCAGGAACCCCACACACCCTGTCTGCCACAGCACCTCAGTTCTTGCAGTCAGTGCACTCTGCTGCTCCAGTATTGGGACCTCGGGTGCAGATCCATCAGTGCATCTCAGTTCACACACTCCAGGACCTTGGGCACAGCTCCATCAGTGCACCTCAGTTCACAGACTCCAAAGCCGTGCCAGTGCCAGGAACCCCACACACGCTGTCTGCCAGAGCACCTCAGTTGTTGCAGTCAGTACTGGGACCTCGGGCGCAGCTTCATCACTGCACTACAGTTCACATACTCCAAGCCCTCAGCCGTGCCAGTGCCAGGAACCCCACAAACGCTGTCTGTCAGAGCACCTCAGTTGTTGCAGTCAGTGCACTCTGCTTCTCTAGTAATGGAACTTCGGGTGCAGCGTCATCAGTGCTCTGTAGTTCACAAACTCCAACCCCTCAGCCGTGCCAGTGCCAGGAACCCCACACACGCTGTCTGCCAGAGCACCTCAGTTCTTTCAGTCAGTACACTCTGCTGAAACCTCGGGACCTACTGGGACCTCGGGCGCAGCTCCATCAGTGCACTGCAGTTCACACGCTTCAAGCCCTCAGCCATGCCACTACCAGGAACCCCACACACGCTGTCTGCCAGAGCACCTCAGTTCTTGCAGTCAATATAATATGCTGTTCCAGTACTGGGACCTCGGGCACAGCTCAATCAGTGCACCGCAGGTCACACACTTCAAGCCCTCAGCCATCCCACTACCAGGAACCCCACACACGCTGTCTGCCAGAGCACCTCAGTTCTTGCAGTCAGTGCACTCTGCTGCTCCAGTATTGGAACCTCAGGCACAGATCCATCAGTGCACCTCAGTTCACACACTCCAAGCCCTCAGCCGTGCCACTACCAGGAACCCCACACACCCTGTCTGCCACAGCACCTCAGTTCTTGCAGTCAGTGCACTCTGCTGCTCCAGTATTGGGACCTCGGGTGCAGATCCATCAGTGCATCTCAGTTCACACACTCCAAGCCCTCAGCCATGCCACTACCAGGAACCCCACACACACTGTCTGCCAGAGCACCTCAGTTCTTGCAGTCAGTACACTCTGCTGCTCCAGTACTGGGACCTCGGGTGCAGATCCATAAGTGCACCTCAGTTCACACACTCCAAGCATTCAGCCGTGCCAAGAACCCCGCACATGTTGTGTGCCAGGGCACCTCTGTTGTTGCAGTCAGTACACTCTGCTGTGGCAGTATTGGGATCTCGGGCGCAGCTTCATCAATGCACCGCAGTTCACACACTCCAACCCCTCAGCCGTGCCAGTGCCAGGAAGCCTACACACGCTGTCTGCCAGAGCACCTCAGTTCTTGCAGTCAGTACACTCTGCTGCTCCAGTACTGGGACCTCGGGCGCAGCTCCATCAGTGCACCTCAGTTCACAGCCTCCAAGCGGTGCCTGTGCCAGGAAAACCACACTCGCAGTTTGACAGAGCACCTCAGTTGTTGCAGTCAGTACACTCTGCTGTGCCAGTACTGGGACATTGAGTGCAGCTTCATCAGTGCACCGCAGTTCACACACTCCAAGCCCTCAGCCATGCCACTGCCAGGAACCTCACACACGATGTCTGCCAGAGCACCTCAGTTCTTGCAGTCAGTACACTCTGCTGCTCCAGTACTGGGACCTCGGGGGCAGCTCCATCAGTGCACCTCAGTTCACAGCCTCCAAGCGGTGCCTGTGCCAGGAACCCCACACACGCAGTTTGCCAGAGCACCTCAGTTGTTGCAGTCAGTACACTCTGCTGCTCCAGTACTAGGACATCGAGCGCAGCTTCATCAGTGCACCGCAGGTCACACACTCCAAGCCCTCAGCCTTGCCAATGCCAGGAATCCCACACAGTATTGGGACCTCGGGCACAGCTCCATCAGTTCACACACTCCAAGCCCTCAGCCATGCTTGTGCCAGATGTCCACACATGCTGTCTGCCAGAGCACCTCAGTTCTTACAGTCAGTACACTGCTGTTCCAGTACTAGGACATTGGGCGCAGCTCCATCAGTGCACCTCAGTTCTACCCCTGCGAGGTCACTTTCTTTCCTAAACTGGGAGCCCGTTCACATAAAGTTCCATTACAGCAGCTCAATTCTACTATTCAGTTCCACTGTCAATCCAATACTGGACCCAAAAGAGCCAAACACAGCTCAGCCAGTGCACCTCAAGTCTAACATCCAACACCACTGTTGATGGGAACCACCACAGCACCTCCAGATTCCATAAATTCTAACATTTATTGCACATTTCTTCTCAGCCTTATTTCGTCTCAGTACTAAGGCTCACACAGATGCCCTTCAGGACTCCTGCTTCTGTGGTTCAGAGGCTATGCCACTGCCATACTGGGCCCCACTCGCAGCTTCATTAGGGCACCTCGAGGCTAACACTCAGCAACACTTGCACGCCAATACTAGGTTCCACACATAGCTCCATTGACATACCTCACTACTGACTTTGTGTGCCCATTACTATTCCAGTACTGCAGCCCACATACAATGCTGTCAGTGCACCTCAACCCTAACCTGCAGCACCAATTATTCCAATACCAGGAATTACACAGCGCTTCGTTTCTCATTCCTCACCTGCTGCCTTTCTGTTATTCCAGCACTGAGCCAGGACACAGCTCTGTCTATACCCCCAACCCTGATTTGAAGCACCCCAATATTGCTGTATTGGGGTTCACATACCACTCTGCTAATGCTCCTCCTGCTGTTCTGCAGTGCCTCCTCCTGTTCCACACTCTGACTTCTGTTTGAGGACGTGGGGGTGCCAATTAAATCTATTCTTAGTTGCCATGTATGTTTGGGAGGGTCTGTTTCACCTATCTCACTCCGTTCTTTCCTCTACTCTGTTTACTCTCAATGTTTTCTTTCTCCCCCACTTTTCTCTTTCCAGCTCTTAAAATGCACACATTAAGAGTTTTGCTCTTTCTTTTTTTTTAAATTTCCTTTTTCCTCTTGCTACATCCTCTCTCATTCAAACTCACAAAAACGTGGTAATTTCTTTCCTTGTTTCGTTCCTCTCTTTTTTCTTCATCAGGCGTTCATTCTTTCATTTTTTTTTCTCTTCCCTTCATTTCTTCTTTGTTTTTTTGTTTGCTCTTTCCTTTGACTCGGTATGCGTTCTTTCACTTTAAAAATAAATAAATCATTCTTCATTTTTCTGGTGTTTTTCTTATCTACATTTTTCTCTTTCTTTTCACACTTCTTTCATTATATTTCCTCTTGTATCTTTTGTTCGCTAGCTTCCTTCCCTTTTTTCTTTTGTCTCACATGTTTGCTCTATTTCTTCTCTTAGTTGTGTTTTCATTTTCTCATTCTTTAATTCCCTTCTTTCTTTTATTTCTTTGTGACCCCTTCTGTTTCGTTCTTTTGTCTGTTGTATTCCTTTCTCTTCTCTTTTTCTGCCCCATCTGCTTTCTTTCCCGAGGCCTCGTTATCAATAGAGCAACAGGTGTAGTGGCTGTGACCTATGGACCTCGCTCAACTCTAATTACTACTGTATTTTCCTACCGAAAATGCAGTCAACCATTTTCCTTTCTTACTCCAGGGCCCATGACACCGTTACTACGCCACTTGTCCTCTCCATCTTTACTCCCGACTCCCTCTTTCTTTTCACCCTCTAATCGGTCCCAAATTATATTTTGTTATGGTGTTTTGAGCATTACACTCTAATGCCAAAAGTTTATTTCTGATAAAGGTTTATATGATAATTGCATATGTTTTAAGATGGATGAAGACTGTAAATAGAAGTGCTTTATTTAAATGCTGGGCCACTGGAATTATATGACAGGAAAAGACAAAATTATGAGGCAGGGTTGACCAATTTATGTGGCAAGAAAAGTCCAGCTATGAATTTACAATGCGAATAGCTCTAACTCAAGAAAATGTGAGACCTACTGCATTGCAAATGCTTGTTTAATAGTGTAATTAATTTGTCATAGCATGTATTGTTACCTTATTTTTACATTTGAACTAGGTTATTCAATACTTTCTAATTAAATAATTCATATGTACTATTTGTTTATATTTGTAACATTAATTTATATTTCATCATATTTTATATATTTTACAAAATTTAATTTAACATAAGTTTTAGAAGAAAGGACTGGTGTCCTACAGCTGCCCTTATGACCTCTGACAAATTAAAGTAAACAAAGACAGAAAGGGGATATTAAAATGAATGCAGATGGTTTCATATATTAAGAACCAGGTCCGGACCTTTGCAGAATCTTAAAACATGAACAGGTGGTCAGTATTTTCCCTGAGAAAGGTGTCAGCCCTGTGGATACTGCAGGCCAGCGTCCAGAGCCCAGGCCTGGGCCAAGGCCCTAGCCAGCCACAGGGGCCTGCAGGAGTTCAGACTGCGACGCCTGTAGATCTTTCACGTGGACAATGCAGGGGAGACCTCCCCAGGCCTGTGGTGAGCCCTTTGTGTCAGCACAGGCAAGTGAATGTAGCCCACAGGCGCACATAACAGGATGGCTGGAGGTGTGACGGTGAGAGCTCTTCACCCTACCAGAGGAGGGAAGTGCTTCCGGGCCTACAGAAGTACATACTGGGTACCTACAGACACCAGCAGTGGGTGCCTGGCACCCAGGGTCAACATCCCAGCCCTTCCATAGCAATGAGTGGGGATCTGGTCAGTAGATTCCACCTTGCCAGGGTGTGGGAGCCATTCCTGGGCTTGTCATGGGCACTTTGTGACATCACAGGACTACGAAAGGAGCCGTGTCCTAGGGTCCCTCACCCCGAGCCTTCTAAAGCTCTGACTGGGACCCGATTGGAGCTTTCCACCCCACCAGAGGAGAGGAAGTCTCTCCAATCCTCTGGAAGTCCATACGGGCTAACTTGGGACACCTACGGTTGGTGTCTTGCCCCTAGATTTTGAGCATGTGCCCAAGGCCAGCTAGGTCCTGGGCGGAGCTTTTCACCCTGTTGAAGTAGGGAAGCCCTCCGGGGCTTTTATAATCCTGGACTAAGCACTTTGTGACACCACAGTCGAGTGAATGGCACCATGCACCAGGGGCACTCCATGGGCCTTCTGGAGCTCTCTGACTGATGCCAGTCAGAGCTTTTCACCCCGCCTAAGCAGGGCACGTGGAGCTCCATCCAGTGCACAGGCTGGAGCCCAGACCAAGGGCCTGGACAAGTTTGCGATATATACTGTCCCTGATGAAAATGGAGGCGCCACAAACATGTAAACACACAAATTACAACTAAGAAAACCTGCCATAAACACTTCAAGTGCAAATTGAAAAAAGTTTTCCAGCTGTTGTACATTTCTAGTCTTTGTTGATTCTGATGCTTTCCAGAAATATTTCTGAAATAACAATTTAAGATGCGGGAGCAAAAAAGCTCATAGTTAAGGCAAGGCACTGTGTTTCAGTTTGTGTAGCCCAGTTTCCGCCGCTGCTGCCAATCAGGCACAAGATGAAATGCTTTGTAGAAATAAACTGCTCGATGTTTGTATCGAAGGCATTTTCCAAAAGTCATGAATCATACTGAAAACATGTTTGAATCTTGCAACATAAACAGATTTATTATGTCAGTATTATTAGTTCAAGATGGCTGTCAGTGGTAGTTTTTGGTATTAGTGAGGTACGCTGATTGGAGGCTTTCAGCTTCATCGCGTTCAGTAGACACATAAATCATGCAGAGCAATGGAAGGAGGACCAAAGCACATTAAAACAAAAATGGCAACATAGGTGGGTGCGGCACAACTGCAGGCTAATGGAGATGCGTTGATACACATATGTTTTGGTAGCGTCGGACATCAATCTATGCTGAGATTAGAAATAATCACTTAGACCCAAAAGGTAACAAATGGAGTGTCCAAAGGATAATGCCGCAAAGTTCTCAGTCTGGAAGTCATTCTTAGGTTGAAACCTTCCAGACAGCGCAATGGTCTGGCTGCAAAAGCATATTGGGGACATGTTGAAGCTAACCCGTGAATGCTTCCCGCCCATTGCTTACCATTGGCTTTTTGTTTTGTCATTCACTTTTACTTACTTTCTATTTGCAGGCTTTATTTGTTTTAGCCCACCTGGCTTGTGTTTGTCCTTCCTTTGAAGAACAGCTTTTTTACCATTTCGCTGATTAGCTGCTACTCTGCTTTCGCCAGTGTCTGTTTTCCAGGCACAATTTTTTCTTTTTTGTGAAGCACTCTCATGTTTAGCATCGAGCCTGTGAGGCACGCGCTAGCGCATGTGTCTTGCTTGTGAGACTCTGTTGTGTTCAGTAAAGGGCTTGAAGC
The DNA here is from genome assembly GCF_031143425.1 of Pleurodeles waltl. Taxonomy (NCBI): domain Eukaryota; kingdom Metazoa; phylum Chordata; class Amphibia; order Caudata; family Salamandridae; genus Pleurodeles; species Pleurodeles waltl. The sequence continues at coordinate 97,173,240 of NC_090438.1, read as the reverse complement.
ACATCTGTTGCTTACCATATTTTGGCTTGTGTGGCACTCTTCTTTACAGCTTCATAATTTATCACTTCAGGCCAAACATCATTTCTGTTCATCTGTGTGGAGCAGGGACCTAGCACTTATTAATTCAACTTAATCAGTGCCCGTTCGCTGCTCCAGAGCGATTGAGATACTATATTTTTTTTTTTTAACTTCTAGTGCCTTGCAAACAGAAGGCTTGTGACTGGAAAAAACGTGCCCAGCAGGACAAACAAAATTGCAAAGTTTTATTTTTTATAGCTAACTGCCTTTTATTTTGCCTATTAGACTTTTTCTCACTTTGCACTCATATTTTTTCTTTTGCTTTTGCTTCTGGGTGCTGTTCTCAAAAGTTGACGATATCTTGTTCTAAATATTGCAAACAAAAATTGTTTCTTTATTGTGTGTAATTTCTGAAATGATGATTTAACACATAATTGTGCAGTACACCCCAATCCACTCCACTCGTCCACCCCACCTCACCCCACACCAATTCGCCCCATGCCACCCCACACCAATCCACCCCACCCCACTCCAATCCAAACCACTCACCTCACTCCAGACCTCCCAACCCACCCCACTCTAATCTGCCCCAATCCAGTTTGCCCCACACCAATCCAAAACAATCTGCTCCACTCCAAAACAATCTGCCCCATTCCAATCAAAAACAATCTGCCCCACTCTAGTCACTCCAATCCAAAACAATATGCCCTGCACTAATCTAAAACAATCTGCCCACTCCAATCCAAAACGGCCTGCCCCACTCCAGTCTGCTCCACTGCAATCCAAAACAATCTGCCCCCTCCAATCCAAAACATTCAGTCCACTCCAATCAGCCTCTCTCCAGTCTGCCCCACTCCAATCCAAAACAATCTGCCCCACTTTAATCCAAAACAATCTGCCTCACTCCAATCCAAAACGGTCTTCCACACTCCAGTCTGCCCCACTCCAATCAAAAACAATATGTCCCACTCTAACCCAAAACAATATGCCCCACTCCAATCCAAACCAATCTGCCCCAATCCACAACAATATGCCCCACTGTAATCTGCTGCACTCCAATCCAAAACAATATGCCCCACTCCAATCTGCTCCACTGTAATCTAAAACAATCTGCCACCTCCAATCCAAAACATTCTGTCCACTCCAATCAGCCTCACTCCAGTCTGCCTCACTTTAATCCAAAACAATCTGCCGCACTCCAGTCCGCTCCACTCCAATCTGCATTACTCCAATTCAAAACAATCTGCCTACTCGAATATGCCCCACCCCAATACTAAACATTCTGCCCAACTCCAACATGCCCCACTCCAATCCAAAACAATACACCCCACCCCACACAATCTAATCTACCTCATGCCAATCCAAACCACCCCACTCCATTCCAATTCACCCCACTGCAATCCACCACTACCCATCCCACTACAACCCAGTCCACCCCACACCAATCCAATCCACCCCAGTCCAGCCCAGTCTACCTCACTCCAATCCAATACACTCCACCCCAATCCAATCCACCCTACTCCAAACCAATCCATCACATGCAAATCCAACCTGCTTCAATCCATCCCATAGCCCATCCCATCCCACTCCAATCCATCCCATCCCACCCCATTCCAATCCAACCCACCCTACTCCAGTCCAACCCACCCCAATCCTATCCAACCCAATCCACTCCACTCCAATCAAGTCCACTACCATCCAATCCACCTCACTCCAATCCAATCCTCCCACATCACCCCAATCCGTCCTACTCCAATCCACTTTAATCCTCCCCACTCCACTCCAATCCAGTCCACATGAATCCGCTCTACTCTACTCCACTTCAATCCATTCCACTCCAAACCACCTTAATCTACCCCGCACCAATCCAATCTACCCCAATCCAATTCAATCCACAACACTCCTATCCAATCCACCCCAATCCAGTCCAACCCACCTCAACCCACCCCTCTCCTCTCCACTTCAATCCACCCCAATCAACCCCACCCCACACAACTCCAATCCACCCCACCCAACTCCAATCCACCCCAGCACAGCCCACTCCAATTCACCCCACTCTAATCCACCAAACTCTGTCCAGTACACCCCACCGTAATCCAATCCACCCCACCCTAATCCAATCCACCCCACTCAATCTGATCTACCCCAATCCAATCCACCCTAATCTGATCCACCCCAGTCTGGTCCAGTCCCACTCAAATCCACCCTCCAATCCAATTCACCCTACCCCAGTCCAATTCACCGTACGCCAATCAATTCACCCCATGCCAATCTGATTCCAATCCACCACAGCCCACCCCAATCCAACCCACCTCACCCCATCCCACCCCAATCCACCCCAATCCAACCCACCACACCCCAATCCACCCCATACCATTTCAAACCAAACCACCACCCCAGTCTACCCCACCCCACCTCATTTCATTCCACTCCACCCCACTCCAATCAATTCCACTCAAATCCACCCAACTCCAACCCATTCCACTCAAATCCACATAACTCCAACCCATTCCACTCAAATCCACCCAACTCTACTCCAGTCCAAACCACCCCACCCTGTCCCATCCCAGTTCTATCCACTGCACTCCAGTCCAATCAATCCAGCCTACCCCACCCCAATCCACCCTATGCCAGTCCAATCCACCCCAGCCCACACCTCTCCAGTCCACCCCACCCCAGTCCATCCCACTCATCCCATTTCAGTCCACCCCGCTCCAGTCCAATTCATCCACCCAGCCTACTCGAATCCACCCCACCCCAATCCAACACACCTCAAGCCAATCCACTCCATCCCACCCCAATCCAATCCAGCCCTCCCCATTTCAATCCACTCCACTCTAGTCCACCCCACTCTATCAGAATCCAACCCACCCCACCCATCCAAGTTCAATCCACCCCACTCCAATCCATTCCACCACAATCCAATCCATCCCACTCCAATCCAGTCCACCTCACCCCACTACCTCAATCCACTCAAACCCACTCCACCCTATTCCACCCCACTCCACTCCACTCTATGACACTCTCTGCCACTGAACTCTACTCCCCTCTATTCAACTCTACGACACACTACTCCCCTACACTCAAACAAATCCACTCTACAACACTTTACTCCACCACTGCACTCTGACATTCCACACTATTAAAATTTAGCCGTGCTGAACAGCAGGCACACTGGTGCAAACATGGCAAAACACATTGCAAAAGCCAACCGTTCTTGTATAAGGGAGACCTATAGGCTTTGCCAATCATTGTTTTTGCCAGCAGTCTCCATATGTGCTTCTCCCCCTCCCTCCTTAGCGCGGTGTGCTTATGTGCACCCTTTGGAAAGAGAGAGCTTCATTTGGTGACTTTTCATGGAGTAGTGAATTTTATTCCAGCTATGTTTCATTAAAAAAAGGAAATGTAGCTGATAAGTATGTATGAGTTATGGATATATTACTTGTTGGGAACATCAGGCTGAATTTCACTAATTTTGTCAACCAGAACTGCACCTGATTGGCTGGAAGATGTCAGAAAAACTGTCAGAGACCAGTCTTCTTGTAGTTATAGTGTTTTGATTGTTTATCTCACGTATGTGGAATTGTTATCCCTCTTAATATCATGGCACAGCACTAACTAAAGGTGCACATGATACAGTATGTGGTTTTCTGAAGGATGTTTCTAATGGTAAATTCTTCACACTATGAATATCCTCAGGTGCCAGACTGTATCTGGAGAATTTTCTCAGCAATTCCCTCACACACAGGGAGGTGGTGTCAGACGGCAGGTCCGTTACACCCCAAACTAATCCCCACTCCACACAATTTAATATACCTCATTCCAATCCAATCCACCCCACTCCATCCCAATTCACCCCACTCCAATCCAGCCCTATCCACCCCACTACAACCCAGTCCACCCCACACCAATCCAATCCACCCCAATCCAGCCCAGGCCAATCTACCCCACTCCAATCCAATACACTTTACCCCAATCCAATCCACCCTACTCCAGTCCAATTCACCACGTGCCAATCCAACCTACTTCAATCCATCCCACCCCATTCCAATCCAACCCACCCTATTCCAGTCCAACCCACCCCAATCCTATCCAACCCAATCTTCCCCACACCAATCAAGTCCACTGCTACCCAATCCACCTCCCTCCAATCCAATCCACCCACATAACCCCAATCCATCCCACTCCAATCCACTTTAGTACACCCCACTCCAGGCCACATTAATCCACTCTACTCTACTCCAGTCCAATCTTTTCCACTCCAAACCACTTTAATCTACCCCACACCAATCCAATCCTCCCCACCCCAATTCAATCCACCCCAATCCAGTCCAATCCACCTCAACCCAGCCCTCTTCTCTCCACTTCAATTCACCCCTGTCAACCCCACCCCACACAACTCAAACCCACCCTACCCCATTCCAACCCACCCCAGCCCACTCCAATTCACCCCACTCTAATCCACCAAACTCAGTCCAATACACCCCACCGTAATCCAATCCACCCCACCCTAATCCAATACTCCCCACTCAATCTGATCTATCCCAATCCAGTCCACCCAAATCCGGTCCATCACAGTCTGGTCCACTCCCACTCAAATCCACCCCCACTCCAGTCCACCCCACTCCACTCCAATCCAATTCACCCTACTCTAGTCCAATTCACCTCACGCCAATCAATTCACTCCATGCCAATCTGATTCCCCTGCACCAATCCACCCCCCACCCCAATCCAACCCACCCCACTCCAATCCACCCCACCCCACCTCAATCCAGCCAACCCCAATCCACCCCATCCCAGCCCACCACACCCAGTCCATCCCATACCACTCCAATCCAATCCACCACCCCAGTCTACCCCACTGCACCCCATTTCATTCCACTCCACCCCACTCAAATCCATTCCACTCAAATCCACCCCACTCCAACCTATTCCACTCAAAACTACCCCCACTCTACTCCAGTCCAAACCCCCCCACCCTACCCCATCCCAGTTAAGTCCACTGCACTCCAGTCCAATCAATCCAGCCTACCCCCACTCCAATCCACCCTACCCCAGTCCAATCCACCCAGGCGCACACCAATCCAATCCACCCCACTACAGTCCACCCCGCCCCAGTCCATCCCATTCATCCCATTTAAGGCCCCCCTCCAGTCCAATCCATCCACCCACCCCACTCCAATCAACCGTACTCAAATCCACCACGCCGCAATCCACTCACCCCAATCCACCCCAATCCAATCCAACACACCTCACTCCAATCCACTCCATCCCACCCCACCCCACCCCAATCCAATCCAGCCCTCCCCATTTCAATCCACCCCACTCCAATCACCCCACCCCACTCCAATCCACCTTACTCACTAAATCCACCACACTCTACTCCAATCCACCCCCTCTATCAGAATCCAATCCACCCCATTCAAGTTCAATCCACCCCACTCAAATCCATCCAGCCCACCCCAATCTAATCCAATCCACCCTACTCCAATCCATCCCACCACAATCCAATCCATCCCACTCCAATCCAATCCATCCCACTCCAATCCAGCCCAGCCCACCCCACTACCTCATTCCACTCAAACCCACTCCACCCTATTCCACCCCAATCCACTCTATGACACTCTCTACCACTGAACTCTACTCTCCTCTACTCAACTCTACGACACACTACTCCTCTTGCACTCAAACAAATCCACTCTACAACACTTTACTCCACCACTCACCTCTGACATTACACACCATTAAAATTTAGCCGTGCTGAACAGCAGGCACACTGGTGAAAACATGGCGAAACACATTGCCAAAGCCAATAGTTCTTGTATAGGGGAGACCTATCGGCTTTGCCAATGGTTGTTTTTGCCAGGAGTCTCCATATGTGCTTCTCCCCCTCCCTCCTTAGCGCTGTGTGCTTATGTGCACCCTTTGGAAAGAGTGGGCGGAGCGCTTCATTTGGTGACTTTTCCTGGTGCAGTGAATTTTATTCCAGCAATGTTTCATAAAAAAGAAAATGCAGCTGTCTAATAAGTATGTATGAGTTATGGATATATTACTTAATCTGTTTGGAACATTGGGGTAAATTTCACTAATTTTGACAACCAGAACTGCACTTTATTGGCTGGAAGATGTCAGAAAAACTGTCAGAGCCCAGTCTTCTTGTAGTTATGGTGCTCTGATTGTATATCTCACATATGTGGATTTTTTATCCCTCTTAAAATCATGGCACATCACAGGTTTTCGTGGCGTTACAAACGCCACAAAAACCATGGCGGTAGGCAGGGTCATAATACCCCTGGCAGCACAATGGCGGCTGTCGGGCGGGAAATTCTTATCTCCAGCCCGGCAGCTGCTACCGCCATGGCAGTCGGAGTGGTACATTGGCGGATTGGCCTCAGCCAACCCGCCAATGTCATAATGTGGCAGTAATTACCGCCAACCTGTTGGCAGTAATACCGCCACATTAAATCCGATCGTCGTGTCATAATGACCCCCCATAATGTTAAAAAGTAAAGGTTCATCCAGGCTACTTTTGGTTAAAAATATGTTTATAAAATTTATCTTTAGTGTTTTCCTAGTGCCCTAAGGGGATTTGTGAAATTCATTTTTGGCATCTCTCATGGTTAACTATGTGAATGAGACCATAACAAAAATTCCCTGGGACAAATAATAAGAAACTCAAAGTACAAAAACCCTGAAGAAAGTAAATAGAAAGACCAAAAGCAATTGGTATTGTCTTTCAGCAGGTAATTAAAAAGTGATGGCAGCCAGGAGCTCGGTGCTGATGCTACAGAAAGTGGTCCAAGTGGGTGCGCAAACTAGGTGCCAGCAGCTGATGTTACACGCAAGAGATTCAGGATGAGAATGCAGGTGCTATTCGTACAGCACAGGAACCTAATGGTAGCCAAGAGGCTGATGATATGAGTGCTGGGCAAGAGTTTGAGAATAGAGGCCAAGGCTTTGTTACCACATTTAGGGCCTCATTTAGTAGGAAATGGTGCAGCGCAATGCTGCACGTCAATCAGCAGTGTGTCCACCACTACAGGGAACCCAGGCTAACCCACCACCCCAACAAGAACAAAGACCTGGGGGCAGTGGTAGTGGGCACACGGTCCAGGGGACGGAGGCCCAGGAACACAGGGGAACTGGGAGGGCTGCTGTGCGACAGGGGGCGGACAGGCCCAGGGAACCCACTCTCAACGAGGCCCTCTCCTCCATCATGGGAGCCTACCACCACTTACAGGAGACAATGGCAATGGTACCGGCCAAGTTTCAGGAGACCCAGCGCCTGCAGGAGGAACAGTATTTGGGCTTCAGGGAGCACACAGAACCATCAATTCCACCATGGGCACCATTGTAGGGGTGCTGAAGGAAGTACTCAACACCAGGAGGGACACTGTGGCACAACAAGGGGCCCCTGACACTAGCATGGACGATGAACTGCCCACCACCTCCGCCGGCGCTAGTGGACAGGATGCCCCGCCACAGGAACACCACACCAGCACTCAACCCCCTGCAGAGGGAGAACCACCTCGCAAACGGTCCCTGAGATCCAGGAACAAGACCGAGAACGATGCCAAGGCCCCCGCCAAGAAATGAGACCACCCTGATTGTCATCCTACTGTCCCACTTTGTCACCCTGTCCATACTTAAACTGCCCCAGCTCCACTTCCTATGCCCATATGGGCAATGCACCTGTGAGACTAATAGATTGGACTCTACCATGGACATTCCTCCGCCATCACCCCTCACCATTTTGCTACCCCCTCCAATTTTGAGCACTAAAATAAACACCCTTAAAGCACAAAACAATCTGGAGTCTGTCTGTGATTTCGGAATACTGTATTAGCAATAACTGTGGCAAAAAGCTCTTTCATTTGTAATGTCAACATACCTATGTCACACAGCTCTAGTCCATGAGGAATCAAAGCAGATGTCACACTGTGGGACCCAGATCTGTGAAATCGTAAGGGAAAGTGACAACTCAGTGACCATACACTGCGTGAAAAAGACTGACAGTAGAGAGGCAGTAGTGTTTAGGTACATGTAGTAGGCAGGTTTGCATCCTTACCTGTGTTTCACTGGAAATATTGCTGGATCACTGAGTCCCTGTTGTCCATGTCTTCTTCCTCTGCTTCCTCGTCTTCACTGTCCACAGGCTCCACAGCTGTAACAACACCGCCATCAGACCATCTTCCTGCAGAAAGGGGACCTGTCGTAGCAAAGCCAAGTTGTGAAGCATACAGCAGGCCACGATGATCTGGCACACCTTCTTTGGTGAGTAGAATAGTAGTCCACCTGTCATATGGAGGCACCTGAACCTGGCCTTCAGGAGGCCGAAGGTCCGTTCGATCACCCTCCTAGTTCGCCCATGGGCCTCATTGTAGCGTTCCTCTGCCCTTGTCCTGGGATTCCTCTCTGGGGTCAGTAACAATGACAGGTTGGGGTAACCAGAGTCACCTGCAAATGGCGAGGGACAACTGTTAGACACACACTAACCTGTAGGGATATCCCCAGACCCAGACAACCATTCCCACTGTCTTCCTTCCAGGTGCTCACCTAATGGCCACACACGGTGCCTCTGGAGTTGCCCCATCACAAAAGGGATGCTGCTATTCCGCAGGATGTAAGCGTCATGCACTGAGCCAGGGAACATGGCATTCACATGGGAGGTGTACTGGTCTGCCAAACATACCATCTGTACATTCATCGAATGATAACTCTTCCTGTTTCTGTACACCTGTTCACTCCTGTGGGGGGGACCAAAGCCACATGGGTCCCATCAATAGCATCTATGATGTTGGGGATATGTCCCAGGGCATAGAAATCACCTTTCACTGTAGGCAAATCCTCAACCTGAGGGAAAACGATGTAGCTCCGCATGTGTTTCAGCAGGGCAGACAGCACTCTAGACAACACGTTGGAAAACATAGGCTGGGACATCCCTGATGCTATGGCCACTGTTGTTTGAATTGACCCACTTGCAAGGAAATGGAGCACTGACAGCACCTGCACTTAAGGGGGGATTCCTGTGGGATGGCGGATAGCTGAAATCAGGCCTGCCTCCAGCTGGGTACACAGTTCCTGGATTGTGGCATGGTCAAGCCTGTATGTGATTATAACATGTCTTTCCTCCATTGTCGACAGGTCAACCAACGGTCGGTACACCGGAGGATGCCGCCATCTCCTCACATGTCCCAGCGGACGGTGCCTATGAAAGACAACAGTGAGCACAGAGTCAAACAACTCAGAGGTACGTACTCACAGCTTACACAGAACACCATTCATACTCAAAAAGTGGCCTGTATGTGTGTTGAGACTAGGCCTAGGTATGTGTGACGCAGTTGAAAATGAAGCCATGTGGGCCCCTGAAATGGCGGTTGTCTGACCTCTAAAGTGGGACAATGGGATGTGAGGTAACTGCGCTGGCATTGTACACCGTCGCGGTAGGCGGTCGAAGACCACGGCGCAATGCTGCATTGGTTAACATTGGACCCCCAGGAGCCAATGACGATGTACGCCGGCGGTGACGGTACGCACTGCCGCGGACGTGACCACCATTTTCTATCTGTTCAATAACTCTATACCTGATCTTCGACAGGAGAGGACCTACACTGCAAGTGCTGCTGTGACCTCGGTCTGGAAGAGACAATGGCTCGAGTGTCTGGGGAAAGGGCCCCTGCCTTCACATCAGAGGAGTTGGAGAAACTCGTGGACGGGGTCCTCCCCCAGTACACGCTACTCTACGGTCCTCCAGACAAACAGGTAAGTACACTGGGAGCATGATGTATGGGCTATGCCTTTGTGGAGAGGGGTGGATGTAAGAAGGAAGGGGGGAGAGTGCGGCGTGCATGAAACAACGGTGAGTGCATGTGCCACATGGCAAGGGTAGGGATGGGGGCCAATCACTTTGACGGTGCAGTTGGTAATTACTTTCTCTTCCCCCTATACAAATCATGCAGGTCAGCGCCCACCAGAAAAAAAAAAATTGGCGTGCCAACACCAAGGATGTCCGGACCCTGGGGGTCTACCACAGACGGAGCACCCACTGCCGGAAAAGATGGGAGGACATTCACTGCTGGAGCAAGAAGACGGCGGATGCTCAGCTGGGGATGGCCTCCCAACGTGGGAGGGGTTCCCGTCGCACCATGACCCCCCTGATGTTCAGGATCCTGGCAGTGGCGTACCCGGAGTTGGATGGGCGCTTGAGGGCATCACAGCAGCCACAAGGGGGTGAGTACACTCGCATTCTGCTGACTTTGCATGCAGTGGAGGTGTCTGGGTGGGGAGGTGGGCTGTGGGTTTCCCTAGGCCAGGACGAGTTCCATAGGCAAGGTCCCTCCGTAAGGCAGGCCATGTGGCACCCCACCCCACCTCTGTAGAGTGACAACTACACCTAGTCATGCCCCTGTGTCATCTATGTGTGCAGATGTCGTCCATAGCCTAGTAGGCCATTTCCCAGGGATTGAACAGTGGAGCCCAAGAGCGCGGCGTAGTGCAGGGGGCTTCTGTGTCTGTCGTGTCCGCCAACGGTAGCGGTAATGCATGCACTCAACATGTCTTTCTTCTGTCCCCCCCCCTTTTTTTTGTCTCCCTGTTCTTGTGTGCATTAGCATCATCAGGCGGAGGAGCAGTGGCACGGGAGCACGAGGGGGCTGCATTCCACATGGCCATGGAGGGCCACACTACGGACTCGGACTTCACCATTGGGACGGAGGGCGAGGGGAGCTCCACGGCCGGGACAGGAGCTGAGACCAGTGACACGGACTCGTCCTCTGATGGGAGCTCCCTTGTGGTGGCACCAACATCTGTGCCACCCCCATCTACAGGTACAGCTGCCATCCCCCCTTCCAGCACCGCCCTCCCAGCAGCCTCTCAGCCTTTGCCCCGTGCCCGCTCACCCGTGAGGGTGAGCATCACCTTCGCCCCAGGCACCTCAGGCCCTGCCCCAGTCACCCCTGCTGCCCTCAGTGAGGAGGCCATTGACCTCCTCAGGTCCCTTACTGTTGGGCAGTCTACCATTTTGAATGCCATCCAGGGTGTAGAAAGGCAGTTGCAACAAACCAATGCATTCCTGGAGGGCTTTCATTCTGGTCAGGCGGCCCTTCAGCGAGCTTTTCAGACTCTTGCCTCAGCACTGATGGCAGCCATTGTCCCTGTGTCTAGCCTTCCCCCTCCAACTTCCTCCACCCAGACCCATTCCCCTGTACCTCAGCCTATCCCAAGCACACCTACAGACCAGCATGCACACACGTCAACACACAAGGGAAGCTCAGGCAAACATAAGCACTACACATCCCACAGGCACTCACGCAAATGCAGACATACCAACATCCACTGCCTCCACTTTGTCCCCCTCCTCTGCGTCTCCCTCCTCCCTCCCTGTCTCGTCTACACTCACACCTGCATGCACTACCTCTACTGCCACTACGTCCCTCTCCAGCACACCCACCACCACACCCCGCTCATGTGCAGTCACCACCCCCACTACCATTCACATGTCCCCTGTGTCCTCTCCCAGTGTGTCTGTGACACCCCCTCCCAAGATACACAAACGCAGGCACACACCCACCCAACAGCCATCCACCTCACGACAGCCTCCAGCGCATGCACCTTCACCCAAAGTCAGCAAACGAACACCTCCAACATCCACCACCTCTTCCTCCACTCCCAAACCCCCTCCAGCTACCCGTCCCAGTGTGTCAAAAAAACTTTTCCTGTCCAACCTTGACCTCTTTCCCACACCTCCCTGTAGGAAAGTACCATCTTGCCTGGCATGTTACCCCCATTTGTCACTGTATATATGTTGTTTTAGTTGTATGTGTCACTGGGTCCCTGGTAACCCAGGGCCCCAGTGCTCATAAGTGTGCCTGAATGTGTTACCTGTGTAGTGACTAACTGTCTCACTGAGGCTCTGCTAACCAGAACCTCAGTGGTTATGCTCTCTCATTTCTTTCCAAATTGTCACTGACAGGCTAGTGACCATTTTTTACCCATTTACATTGGCTTACTGGAACACCCTTATAATTCCCTAGTATATGGTACTGAGGTACCCAGGGTATTGGGGTTCCAGGAGATCCCTATGGGCTGCAGCATTTCTTTTGCCACCCATAGGGAGCTCTGACAATTCTTACACAGGCCTGCCACTGCAGCCTGAGTGAAATAACGTCCACGTTATTTCACAGCCATTTTACACTGCACTTAAGTAACTTATAAGTCACCTATATGTCTAACCTTTACCTGGTAAAGGTTAGGTGCAAAGTTACTTAGTGTGTGGGCACCCTGGCACTAGCCAAGGTGCCCCCACATTGTTCAGAGCCAATTCCCTGAACTTTGTGAGTGCGGGGACACCATTACACGCGTGCACTACATATAGGTCACTACCTATATGTAGCTTCACCATGGTAACTCCGAATATGGCCATGTAACATGTCTATGATCATGGAATTGCCCCCTCTATGCCATCCTGGCATAGTTGGCACAATCCCATGATCCCAGTGGTCTGTAGCACAGACCCTGGTACTGCCAAACTGCCCTTCCTGGGGTTTCACTGCAGCTGCTGCTGCAGCCAACCCCTCAGACAGGCAGCTGCCCTCCTGGGGTCCAGCCAGGCCTGGCCCAGGATGGCAGAACAAAGAACTTCCTCTGAGAGAGGGTGTGACACCCTCTCCCTTTGGAAAATGGTGTGAATGCAGGGGAGGAGTAGCCTCCCCCAGCCACTGGAAATGCTTTCTTGGGCACAGATGTGCCCAATTCTGCATAAGCCAGTCTACACCGGTTCAGGGACCCCTTAGCCCCTGCTCTGGCGCGAAACTGGACAAAGGAAAGGGGAGTGACCACTCCCCTGACCTGCACCTCCCCTGGGAGGTGTCCAGAGCTCCTCCAGTGTGCTCCAGACCTCTGCCATCTTGGAAACAGAGGTGCTGCTGGCACACTGGACTGCTCTGAGTGGCCAGTGCCACCAGGTGACGTCAGAGACTCCTTGTGATAGGCTTCTTCAGGTGTTGCTAGCCTATCCTCTCTCCTAGGTAGCCAAACCCTCTTTTCTGGCTATTTAGGGTCTCTGTCTCTGGGGAAACTTTAGATAACGAATGCAAGAGCTCATCCGAGTTCCTCTGCATCTCTCTCTTCACCTTCTGATAAGGAAACGACTGCTGACCGCGCTGGAAGCCTGCAAACCTGCAACATAGTAGCAAAGACGACTACTGCAACTCTGTAACGCTGATCCTGCCGCCTTCTCGACTGTTTTCCTGCTTGTGCATGCTGTGGGGGTAGTCTGCCTCCTCTCTGCACCAGAAGCTCCGAAGAAATCTCCCGTGGGTCGACGGAATCTTCCCCCTGCAACCGCAGGCACCAAAAAGCTGCATTACCGGTCCCTTGGGTCTCCTCTCAGCACAACGAGCGAGGTCCCTCGAATCCAGCGACGCTGTCCAAGTGACCCCCACAGTCCAGTGACTCTTCAGCCCAAGTTTGGTGGAGGTAAGTCCTTGCCTCACCTCGCTGGGCTGCATTGCTGGGAACCGCGACTTTGCAGCTGCTCTGGCCCCTGTGCACTTCCGGCAGAAATCCTTTGTGCACAGCCAAGCCTGGGTCCACGGCACTCTAACCTGCATTGCACGACTTTCTAAGTTGGTCTCCGGCGACGTGGGACTCCTTTGTGCAACTTCGGCGAGCACTGTTTCACGCATCCTCGTAGTGCCTGTTTCTGGCACTTCTCCGGGTGCTACCTGCTTCAGTGAGGGCTCTTTGTCTTGCTCGACGTCCCCTCTCTCTTCAGGTCCAATTTGCGACCTCCTGGTCCCTCCTGGGCCCCGGCAGCGTCCAAAAACGCCAAACGCACGATTTGCGTCTAGCAAGGTTTGTTGGCGTCCTTTTGGCGGGAAAATACTTCTGCACGACTCTCCAAGGCAAGAGGAATCCGTCCACCAAAGGGGAAGTCTCTAGCCCTTTTCGTTCCTGCAGAAACCTCAGCTTCTTCTGTCCAGTCGAAGCTTCTTTGCACCCGCAGCTGGCATTTCCTGGGCATCTGCCCATCTCCGACTTGCTTGTGACTTTTGGACTTGGTCCCCTTGTTCCACAGGTACCCTAGATTGGAAATCCACAGTTGTTGCATTGCTGGTTTGTGTCTTTCCTGCATTATTCCTCTAACACGACTACTTTGTCCTTAGGGGAACTTTAGTGCACTTTGCACTCACTTTTCAGGGTCTTGGGGAGGGTTATTTTTCTAACTCTAACTATTTTCTAATAGTCCCAGCGACCCTCTACAAGGTCACATAGGTTTGGGGTCCATTCGTGGTTCGCATTCCACTTTTGGAGTATATGGTTTGTGTTGCCCCTATCCCTATGTTTCCCCATTGCATCCTATTGTAACTATACATTGTTTGCACTGTTTTCTAAGACTATACTGCATATTTTTGCTATTGTGTATATATATCTTGTGTATATTTCCTATCCTCTCACTGAGGGTACACTCTAAGATACTTTGGCATATTGTCATAAAAATAAAGTACCTTTATTTTTAGTATAACTGTGTATTGTGTTTTCTTAGGATATTGTGCATATGACACTAAGTGGTACTGTAGTAGCTTCACACGTCTCCTAGTTCAGCCTAAGCTGCTCTGCTAAGCTACCATTATCTATCAGCCTAAGCTGCTAGACACCCTATACACTAATAAGGGATAACTGGGCCTGGTGCAAGGTGCAAGTACCCCTTGGTACTCACTACAAGCCAGTCCAGCCTCCTACATTGGTTGTGCAGTGGTGGGATAAGTGCTTGAGACTACTTACCACTCTTGTCATTGTACTTTTCATAAGAGAAAAATATACAAAACAAGGTCAGTGTATATACACATAGCCAAAAAGTTTTGCATTTCCTCTTTTCACTCTTTTCTAAAGTGCTGAAAAGTACTTCTAAACTTTCAAAAAGTTCTTAAAAGTTTAAAAAGTTTTTTCTGTCTTTCCAAAAAGTTCTGAAAAGTTTTTTCTCTTTTTCTATCACTTTAACTCTCTCTAAAAATGTCTGGCACAGGCCAAAGTGTTGATCTGTCCAAACTTGCATATGACAACCTTAGCTGGAAAAGAGCAAGGAGTCTCTGTATAGAGAGAGGTTTGAGTGTAGGGAAGAATCCTGCCTTGGAACTGTTAATTAACATGCTTAGAGAACAGGATAAGGCCATAGGTGCCCCATCTGTTGAAAAAGTACCTAATAGTTCCCAATCTGATTCAGGGACTCCCCCAGGAAAAGATTCAGGAAAGAAACTTCCTAGCCTGCCCATTACTAGACAATCTAGCATAGATGGTAATGATGATGAGCCACACCAAATAAATAGTGTTGTCTCACATCATAGCAAAAGCATTTATTCTCACCATTCTGGTAGTAATGTTTCTGTAAACCAAGCTGTTAAGTTGGCTTCTGTAAGGGACAGGTCTCCTTCTGTTCATTCCCATCATAGCTCTGTTTCTAGAAATGTCCCTCCCACCAACCCTGATGACAGAATGTTAGAGAGGGAACTCAATAAGTTGAGGGTGGAACAAACCAGACTGAAGCTTAAAAAGCAACAGCTGGATTTGGATAGACAGTCTTTTGAATTAGAGAAGGAAAGACAGAAGTTGGGTTTAGATACCCATGGTGGCAGCAGCAGTATTCCCCATAGTCATCCTGCAAAAGAGCATGATTCCAGGAATCTGCACAAGATAGTTCCCCCTTATAAGGAGGGGGATGACATTAACAAGTGGTTTGCTGCACTTGAGAGGGCCTGTGTTGTACAGGATGTCCCTCAAAGGCAGTGGGCTGCTATCCTATGGCTATCATTTAGTGGAAAAGGTAGGGATAGGCTCCTTACTGTAAAAGAAAATGATGCTAATAATTTCCAAGTTCTTAAGAATGAACTCCTGGATGGTTATGGCTTAACCACTGAACAGTACAGGATAAAGTTCAGAGAGACCAAAAAGGAGTCTTCACAAGACTGGGTTGATTTCATTGACCAGGCAGTGAAGGCCCTGGAGGGGTGGTTACATGGCAGTAAAGTTACTGATTATGACAGCCTGTATAACTTAATCCTGAGAGAGCATATTCTTAATAATTGTGTGTCTGATTTGTTGCACCAGTACTTGGTGGACTCTGATCTGACCTCTCCCCAAGAATTGGGAAAGAAGGCAGACAAATGGGTCAGAACAAGAGTGAACAGAAAAGTTCATACAGGGGGTGACAAAGATGGCAACAAAAAGAAGGATGGTAAGTCTTCAGACAAGGATGGGGACAAATCTAAAAATGAGTCTTCATCAGGACCACAAAAACACTCTGGTGGGGGTGGTGGGTCCAAATCCTCCTTTAATCAGAACAAGGAAAAGAAACCATGGTGCTATTTATGTAAAATAAAAGGCCATTGGACAACAGATCCCAGTTGTCCAAAGAAAGGCACCACAGCTCCTACCACTACAACCCCTACTGCTACACCTAGTGTCCCTACTAATAGCAGTGGTGGTGGGAGCAAACCTACTAATAGCCAATCCAGGGGAGTAGCTGTGCTCACTTTTGGTAATTTAGTTGGGGTTGGTCTGATTAGGGAGACCACAGACCCCTTTAGTCTCTGAAGGGGCTATTGATTTAGCCACTTTGGTTGCTTGCCCCCATAACTTGGAGAAGTACAAGCAACTAACCCTAATAAATGGTGCTGAGGTCCAGGCCTACAGGGACACAGGTGCCAGTGTCACAATGGTGATTGAGAAACTGGTGCACCCTGAACAACACATACTTGGACACCAGTACCAAGTAACCGATGCTCACAACATAACACAAAGCCACCCCATGGCTGTTGTAAATCTCAACTGGGGGGGGGTAACTGGTCCAAAGAAAGTTGTGGTAGCTTCAGATTGACCTGTAGACTGTCTATTAGGGAATGATTTGGAGACATCAGCTTGGTCAGATGTGGAGTTGGAGGCCCATGCAGCAATGCTGGGCATCCCAGGGCATATTTTTGCTTTGACAAGGGCTCAGGCCAAAAAGCAAAAAGGACAGGGAAGCTTGGATCCTGGAACAATGGACCAAGTGCTCCCTAAAGCTAGGGCTAGTAGAAGCAAACCACTTCCTACTATCCCTCCCTCTACAGTGGATTCAACTTCTGAGGAAGAAGAATTCCCTCCCTGTGCAGAACCTACACCAGAGGAGCTGGAAGCAGACACTGCTGAGCTTTTGGGTGAAGGGGGGCCTGCCAGAGAGGAGCTGAGTGTGGCACAGCAAACCTGTCCCACATTAGAGGGTCTCAGACAGCAAGCTGTCAAACAGGCTAATGGGGATGTCAGTGACTCTCACAGAGTTTACTGGGAGGACAACCTCTTGTACACTGAGCATAGGGATCCTAAACCTGGAGCTGCCAGGAGATTAGTGATTCCTCAGGAGTACAGAAAGTTCCTCCTAACACTGGCACATAACATTCCCCTAGCTGGGCACCTGGGTCAAATGAAAACTTGGGACAGATTGGTTCCATTGTTTCATTGGCCTAGGATGTCTGAGGACACAAAGGAATTTTGTAAGTCCTGTGAAACCTGTCAAGCCAGTGGCAAGACAGGTGGCACTCCAAAGGCACCCCTTATCCCACTGCCTGTGATTGGGGTTCCCTTTGAAAGGGTAGGGGTTGACATAGTTGGCCCCCTTGACCCTCCTACTGCTTCAGGCAATAGGTTTATCTTGGTGGTAGTGGACCATGCCACAAGATACCCTGAAGCAATTCCCTTAAGGACCACTACAGCTCCTGCAGTGGCAAAGGCCCTCCTGGGAATATTTTCCAGGGTGGGCTTCCCAAAGGAAGTAGTATCAGACAGAGGAAGCAATTTCATGTCTGCATACTTAACCCCTTCGCTGCCAGGCCTTTTCCCCCTCCTGTGCCGGGCCTTTTTTTGCCTATTTGGGGCAGTTCGCGCTTAGGCCCTCATAACTTTTTGTCCACATAAGCTAACCAAGCCAAATTTGCGTCCTTTTTTTCCAACATCCTAGGGATTCTAGAGGTACCCAGACTTTGTGGGTTCCCTTGAAGGAGGCCAAGAAATTGGCCAAAATACAGTGAAAATTTCGTTTTTTTCAAAAAAATTGGAAAAAGTGGCTGCAGATGAAGGCTTGTGGTTTTTCCCCTGAAAATGGCATCAACAAAGGGTTTGCGGTGCTAAACTCAGCAGCTTCCCAGCTTTCAGGAACAGGCAGACTTGAATCAGAAAACCCAATTTTTCAACACAATTTTGGCATTTTACTGGAGCATACCCCATTTGTGCAATTTTTTGTGCTTTCAGCCTCCTTCCAGTCAGTGACAGGAATGGTCATGAAACCAATGCTGGATCCCAGAAACCTAAACATTTCTGAAAAGTAGACAAAATTCTGAATTCAGCAAGGGGTCATTTGTGTAGATCCTACAAGGGTTTCCTACAGAAAATAACAGCTGAAAAAGAAAAATATTGAAATTGAGGTGAAAAAACCATCAATTTTTCTCTACGTTTTACTCTGTAACTTTTCCCTGCAATGTCAGATTATCGAAAGCAATATACCGTTACGTCTGCTGGACTCCTCTGGTTGCGGGGATATATAGGGTTTGTAGGTTCATCAAGAACCCGAGGAACCCAGAGCCAATAAATGAGCTGCACCCTGCAGTGCGTTTTCATTCTATACCGGGTATACAGCAATTCATTTGCTGAAATATAAGGAGTAAAAAATTGCTATCAAGAAAACCTTTGCATTTCCAAAAAGGGCACAAGATAAGGTGTTGAGGAGCAGTGGTTATTTGCACATCTCTGAATTCCGGGGTGACCATAGTAGCACGTGAATTACAGGGAATTTCTCAAATAGATGTCTTTTTTACACACACTCCTATATTTGGAAGGAAAAAATGTAGAGAAAGACAAGGGGCAATAGTACTTGTTTTGCTAATCTATGTTCCCCCAAGTCTCCCGATAAAAATGGTACCTCACTTGTGTGGGTAGGCCTAGCACCCGCGACAGGATATGCCCCAAAACACAACGTGGACACATCACAGAAAACAGAGCTGTTTTTAGCAAAGTGACTACCTGTAGATTTTGGCCTCTAGCTCAGCCGCCACCTAGGGAAACCTACCAAACCTGTGCATTTCTGAAAACTAGAGACCTAGGGGAATCCAAGGAGGGGTGACTTGCGGGGCTCGGACCAGGTTCTGTTACCCAGAATCCTTTGCAAACCTCAAAATTTGGCTAAAAAAACACATGTTCCTCACATTTCTGTGGCAGAAAGTTCTGGAATCTGAGAGGAGCCACAAATTTCCTTCCACCCAGCGTTCCCCCACGTCTCCCGATAAAAATGATACCTCACTTGTGTGGGTAGGCCTAGCGCCCGCGACAGGATATGCCCCCAAACACAACGTGGACATATCACAGAAAACAGAGCTGTTTTTAGCAAAGTGACTACCTGTAGATTTTGGCCTCTAGCTCAGCCGCCACCTAGGGAAACCTACCAAACCTGTGCCTTTCTGAAAACTAGAGACCTAGGGGAATCCAAGGAGGGGTGACTTGCGGGGCTCGGACCAGGTTCTGTTACCCAGAATCCTTTGCAAATCTCAAAATTTGGCTAAAAAAACACATGTTCCTCACATTTCTGTGGCAGAAAGTTCTGGAATCTGAGAGGAGCCACAAATTTCCTTCCACCCAGCGTTCCCCCACGTCTCCCGATAAAAATGATACCTCACTTGTGTGGGTAGGCCTAGCGCCCGCGACAGGATATGCCCCAAAACACAACGTGGACATATCACAGAAAACAGAGCTGTTTTTAGCAAAGTGACTACCTGTAGGTTTTGGCCTCTAGCTCAGCCGCCACCTAGGGAAACCTACCAAACCTGTGCATTTCTGAAAACTAGAGACCTAGGGGAATCCAAGGAGGGGTGACTTGCGGGGCTCGGACCAGGTTCTGTTACCCAGAATCCTTTGCAAATCTCAAAATTTGGCTAAAAAAACACATGTTCCTCACATTTCTGTGGCAGAAAGTTCTGGAATCTGAGAGGAGCCACAAATTTCCTTCCACCCAGCGTTCCCCCACGTCTCCCGATAAAAATGATACCTCACTTGTGTGGGTAGGCCTAGCGCCCGCGACAGGATATGCCCCAAAACACAACGTGGACATATCACAGAAAACAGAGCTGTTTTTAGCAAAGTGACTACCTGTAGATTTTGGCCTCTAGCTCAGCCGGCACCTAGGGAAACCTACCAAACCTGTGCATTTCTGAAAACTAGAGACCTAGGGGAATCCAAGGAGGGGTGACTTGTGTGGCTCGGACCAGGTTCTGTTACCCAGAATCCTTTGCAAACCTCAAAATTTGGCTAAAAAAACACATGTTCCTCACATTTCTGTGGCAGAAAGTTCTGGAATCTGAGAGGAGCCACAAATTTCCTTCCACCCAGCGTTCCCCCACGTCTCCCGATAAAAATGATACCTCACTTGTGTGGGTAGGCCTAGCGCCCGCGACAGGATATGCCCCAAAACACAACGTGGACATATCACAGAAAACAGAGCTGTTTTTAGCAAAGTGACTACCTGTAGATTTTGGCCTCTAGCTCAGCCGCCACCTAGGGAAACCTACCAAACCTGTGCATTTCTGAAAACTAGAGACCTAGGGGAATCCAAGGAGGGGTGACTTGCGGGGCTCGGACCAGGTTCTGTTACCCAGAATCCTTTGCAAACCTCAAAATTTGGCTAAAAAAACACATGTTCCTCACATTTCTGTGGCAGAAAGTTCTGGAATCTGAGAGGAGCCACAAATTTCCTTCCACCCAGCGTTCCCCCACGTCTCCCGATCAAAATGATACCTCACTTGTGTGGGTAGGCCTAGCGCCCGCGACAGGATATGCCCCAAAACACAACGTGGACATATCACAGAAAACAGAGCTGTTTTTAGCAAAGTGACTACCTGTAGATTTTGGCCTCTAGCTCAGCCGCCACCTAGGGAAACCTACCAAACCTGTGCATTTCTGAAAACTAGAGACCTAGGGGAATCCAAGGAGGGGTGACTTGCGGGGCTCGGACCAGGTTCTGTTACCCAGAATCCTTTGCAAACCTCAAAATTTGGCTAAAAAAACACATGTTCCTCACATTTCTGTGGCAGAAAGTTCTGGAATCTGAGAGGAGCCACAAATTTCCTTCCACCCAGCGTTCCCCCACGTCTCCCGATAAAAATGATACCTCACTTGTGTGGGTAGGCCTAGCGCCCGCGACAGGATATGCCCCCAAACACAACGTGGACATATCACAGAAAACAGAGCTGTTTTTAGCAAAGTGACTACCTGTAGATTTTGGCCTCTAGCTCAGCCGCCACCTAGGGAAACCTACCAAACCTGTGCATTTCTGAAAACTAGAGACCTAGGGGAATCCAAGGAGGGGTGACTTGCGGGGCTCGGACCAGGTTCTGTTACCCAGAATCCTTTGCAAACCTCAAAATTTGGCTAAAAAAACACATGTTCCTCACATTTCTGTGGCAGAAAGTTCTGGAATCTGAGAGGAGCCACAAATTTCCTTCCACCCAGCGTTCCCCCACGTCTCCCGATAAAAATGATACCTCACTTGTGTGGGTAGGCCTAGCGCCCGCGACAGGATATGCCCCAAAACACAACGTGGACATATCACAGAAAACAGAGCTGTTTTTAGCAAAGTGACTACCTGTAGATTTTGGCCACTAGCTCAGCCGCCACCTAGGGAAACCTACCAAACCTGTGCATTTCTGAAAACTAGAGACCTAGGGGAATCCAAGGAGGGGTGACTTGCGGGGCTCGGACCAGGTTCTGTTACCCAGAATCCTTTGCAAACCTCAAAATTTGGCTAAAAAAACACATGTTCCTCACATTTCTGTGGCAGAAAGTTCTGGAATCTGAGAGGAGCCACAAATTTCCTTCCACCCAGCGTTCCCCCACGTCTCCCGATAAAAATGATACCTCACTTGTGTGGGTAGGCCTAGCACCCGCGACAGGATATGCCCCAAAACACAACGTGGACATATCACAGAAAACAGAGCTGTTTTTAGCAAAGTGACTACCTGTAGATTTTGGCCTCTAGCTCAGCCGCCACCTAGGGAAACCTACCAAACCTGTGCATTTCTGAAAACTAGAGACCTAGGGGAATCCAAGGAGGGGTGACTTGCGGGGCTCGGACCAGGTTCTGTTACCCAGAATCCTTTGCAAATCTCAAAATTTGGCTAAAAAAACACATGTTCCTCACATTTCTGTGGCAGAAAGTTCTGGAATCTGAGAGGAGCCACAAATTTCCTTCCACCCAGCGTTCCCCCACGTCTCCCGATAAAAATGATACCTCACTTGTGTGGGTAGGCCTAGCGCCCGCGACAGGATATGCCCCAAAACACAACGTGGACATATCACAGAAAACAGAGCTGTTTTTAGCAAAGTGACTACCTGTAGATTTTGGCCTCTAGCTCAGCCGGCACCTAGGGAAACCTACCAAACCTGTGCATTTCTGAAAACTAGAGACCTAGGGGAATCCAAGGAGGGGTGACTTGTGTGGCTCGGACCAGGTTCTGTTACCCAGAATCCTTTGCAAACCTCAAAATTTGGCTAAAAAAACACATGTCCCTCATATTTCTGTGGCAGAAAGTTCTGGAATCTGAGAGGAGCTACAAATTTCCTTCCACCCAGCGTTCCCCCAAGTCTCCCGATCAAAATGATACCTCACTTACGTGGGTAGGCCTAGCGCCGGCGACAGGAAACACCCCAAAGCGCAACGTGGACACATCCTAAATTTTGGAAAAAAACAGAGGTGTTTTTTGCGAAGTGCCTACCTGTAGATTTTGGCCTCTAGCTCAGCCGGCACCTAGGGAAACCTACCAAACCTGTGCATTTCTGAAAACTAGAGACCTAGGGGAATCCAAGGAGGGGTGACTTGCGGGGCTCGGACCAGGTTCTGTTACCCAGAATCCTTTGCAAACCTCAAAATTTGGCTAAAAAAACACATGTTCCTCACATTTCTGTGGCAGAAAGTTCTGGAATCTGAGAGGAGCCACAAATTTCCTTCTACCCAGCGTTCCCCCACGTCTCCCGATCAAAATGATACCTCACTTGTGTGGGTAGGCCTAGCGCCCGCGACAGGATATGCCCCAAAACACAACGTGGACACATCACAGAAAACAGAGCTGTTTTTAGCAAAGTGACTACCTGGAGATTTTGGCCTCTCGCTCAGCCGCCACATAGGGAAACCTACCAAACCTGTACATTTCTGAAAACTAGAGACCTAGGGGAATCCAAGGAGGGGTGACTTGTGTGGCTCGCACCAGGTTCTGTTACCCAGAATCCTTTGCAAACCTCAAAATTTGGCTAAAAAAACACATGTCCCTCACATTTCTGTGGCAGAAAGTTCTGGAATCTGAGAGGAGCTACAAATTTCCTTCCACCCAGCGTTCCCCCAAGTCTCCCGATCAAAATGATACCTCACTTCCGTGGGTAGGCCTAGCGCCGGCGACAGGAAACACCCCAAAGCGCAACGTGGACACATCCTAAATTTTGGAAAAAAACAGAGGTGTTTTTTGCGAAGTGCCTACCTGTAGATTTTGGCCTCTAGCTCAGCCGGCACCTAGGAAAACCTAGCAAACCAGTGCATTTTTTAAAACTAGAAACCCAGGGGAATCCAAGATGGGGTGACTTGCGGGGCTCTGACCAGGTTATGTTACCCAGAATCCTTTGCAAACATCAAAATTTGGCCCAAAAAACACTTTTTCCTCTCATTTCGGTGACAGAAAGTTCTGGAATCTGAGAGGAGCCACAAATTTCCTTCCACCCAGCGTTCCCCTAAGTCTCTCGATAAAAATGGTACATCACTTCTGTGGGTAGGCCTAGCGGCCACAAAAGGAAATGGCCCAAAACACAACGTGGACACAACATATTTTTTCACAGAAAACAGAGGTGTTTTTTGCAAGGTGCCTACCTGTGGTGTTTGGCCTGTAGCTCAGCCGGCCCCAGGGGGGGGGGGGGCAGAAATGCCCTAAAATAAATTTGCCCCCCCAACCCCCACCCTCCCCCGCCGGGAGCGACCCTTGCCTACGGGGTCGCTCCCCCTGCGTGACATTGGCGCCAAAAAACAAATCCCCGGTGCCTAGTGGTTTCTGCCCCCTTGGGGGCAGATTGACCTAAAATTGCCCAATCTGCCCCCAGGGGGGCTGAAATGGTCTAAATACAATTTGCCCCCCCCAGGGGAGCGACCCTTGCCTGATGGGTCGCTCCCCATCTCTAAAAAAAGAAACAACAAAAAAAAAAACACAAAAAAAAAATTGCCCTGGCGCCTAGAGTGTTCTGCCCCCCCCCCCCCGGGGGCAGTTCGGCCTAATAATAGGCCGATCTGTCCCCCGGGGGGGCAGAAATGGCCTAAAATAAATTTGCCCCCCAACCCCCACCCCCCCCCCGGGAGCGACCCTTGCCTACGGGGTCGCTCCCCCTGCGTGACATTGGCGCCAAAAAACAAATCCCCGGTGCCTAGTGGTTTCTGCCCCCTTGGTGGCAGATTGACCTAAAATTGGCCAATCTGCCCCCAGGGGGGCAGAAATGGTCTAAATACAATTTGCCCCCCCCAGGGGAGCGACCCTTGCCTGATGGGTCGCTCCCCATCTCTAAAAAAAGAAACAACAAAAAAAAAAACACAAAAAAAAAATTGCCCTGGTGCCTAGAGTGTTCTGCCCCCCCCCCGGGGGCAGTTCGGCCTAATAATAGGCCGATCTGTCCCCCGGGGGGGCAGAAATGGCCTAAAATAAATTTGCCCCCCCAACCCCCACCCCCCCCCCCCCGGGAGCGACCCTTGCCTACGGGGTCGCTCCCCCTGCGTGACATTGGCGCCAAAACACAAATCCCCGGTGCCTAGTGGTTTCTGCCCCCTTGGGGCAGATTGACCTAAAATTGGCCAATCTGCCCCCAGGGGGGCAGAAATGGTCTAAATACAATTTGCCCCCCCAGGGGAGCGACCCTTGCCTGATGGGTCGCTCCCAATCTCTAAAAAAAGAAACAACAAAAAAAAAAAAAACACACAAAAAAAATTGCCCTGGTGCCTAGAGTGTTCTGCCCCCCTCCCCCCCCCGGGGGCAGTTCGGCCTAATAATAGGCCGATCTGTCCCCCGGGGGGGGCAGAAATGGCCTAAAATAAATTTGCCCCCCCAACCCCCACCCCCCACCCGGGAGCGACCCTTGCCTACGGGGTCGCTCCCCCTGCGTGACATTGCTGCCAAAAAACAAATCCCCGGTGCTTAGTGGTTTCTGCCCCCTTGGGGGCAGATTGACCTAAAATTGGCCAATCTGCCCCCAGGGGGGCAGAAATGGTCTAAATACAATTTGCCCCCCCAGGGGAGCGACCCTTGCCTGATGGGTCGCTCCCCATCTCTAAAAAAAGAAACAACAAAAAAAAAAAACACAAAAAAAAAATTGCCCTGGCGCCTAGAGTGTTCTGCCCCCCCCCGGGGGCAGTTCGGCCTAATAATAGGCCGATCTGTCCCCCGGGGGGGCAGAAATGGCCTAAAATAAATTTGCCCCCCCAACCCCCACCCCCCCCCCGGAGCGACCCTTGCCTACGGGGTCGCTCCCCCTGCGTGACATTGGCGCCAAAAAACAAATCCCCGGTGCCTAGTGGTTTCTGCCCCCTTGGGGGCAGATTGACCTAAAATTGGCCAATCTGCCCCCAGGGGGGCAGAAATGGTCTAAATACAATTTGCCCCCCCAGGGGAGCGACCCTTGCCTGATGGGTCGCTCCCCATCTCTAAAAAAAGAAACAACAACAAAAAAAAACACAAAAAAAAAATTGCCCTGGCGCCTAGAGTGTTCTGCCCCCCCCCGGGGGCAGTTCGGCCTAATAATAGGCCGATCTGTCCCCCGGGGGGGCAGAAATGGCCTAAAATAAATTTGCCCCCCCAACCCCCACCCCCCCCCCGGGAGCGACCCTTGCCTACGGGGTCGCTCCCCCTGCGTGACATTGGCGCCAAAAAACAAATCCCCGGTGCCTAGTGGTTTCTGCCTTGGGGGCAGATTGACCTAAAATTGGCCAATCTGCCCCCAGGGGGGCAGAAATGGTCTAAATACAATTTGCCCCCCAGGGGAGCGACCCTTGCCTGATGGGTCGCTCCCCATCTCTAAAAAAAGAAACAACAAAAAAAAAAAACAACAAAAAAAAATTGCCCTGGCGCCTAGAGTGTTCTGCCCCCCCCCCCCCCGGGGGCAGTTCGGCCTAATAATAGGCCGATCTGTCCCCCGGGGGGGCAGAAATGGCCTAAAATAAATTTGCCCCCCCAAACCCCCCCCCCCCCGGGAGCGACCCTTGCCTACGGGGTCGCTCCCCCTGCGTGACATTGGCGCCAAAAAACAAATCCCCGGTGCCTAGTGGTTTCTGCCCCCTTGGGGGCAGATTGACCTAAAATCGGCCAATCTGCCCCCAGGGGGGCAGAAATGGTCTAAATACAATTTGCCCCCCAGGGGAGCGACCCTTGCCTGATGGGTCGCTCCCCATCTCTAAAAAAAAAAAAAGAACAAAAAAAAAAAACACAAAAAAAAAATTTGCCCTGGCGCCTAGAGGTTTCTTCCCCCCTGGGGGCATATCGGCCTAATAATAGGCCGATCTGCCCCCAGGGGGGGCAGAAAAGGCCTTCCCAAAAAATTGCCCCCCCTGGGAGCGACCCTTGCCAAAGGGGTCGCTTTGTTGCGTGACATTCGCACGCAAAAACAAACTCCCTGGTGTCTAATGGTTTCTGCCCCCCTTGGGGGCAGATTGGCCTTATCAAAATAGGCCAATCTGCCCCCAAGGGGGGCAGAAATGGCCTAAATATATATTGCCCCGTAGGGGAGCGACCCTTGCCTAAGGGATCGCTCCCCACCTAAAAAAAAAGAATTCATCACAAAAAAAAACAAAAAAAAAAATTGTCCCTGGTGCCTAGAGGTTTCTGCCCCTCCTGGGGGCAGATCGGCCTAATTATAGGCCAATCTGCCCCCAGGGGGGGCAGAAAAGGCCTTCCTAAAAAAATGCCCCGCTGGGAGCGACCCTTGCCCAAGGGGTCGCTCCCTTTTGCCAATTTCAAGAAGAAAAAAAAAAATCCCTGGTGTCTAGTGGGGTTTCAAAAGCCGGATTGCAAGCAATCCGGCTTTTGAAACCTGTGAGAGACTTCAAAGGGAAGGAAATACATTTCCTTCCCTTTGAAGCCTCTCAGGGCCTCCCCCATGGGATTGAAAAAGAAATGCAAAAGCATTTCTTTTTCAATCGCGCTGGAAGCTCTGCTTCCAGCGCGATGGGG
Source organism: Pleurodeles waltl (assembly GCF_031143425.1). Taxonomy (NCBI): domain Eukaryota; kingdom Metazoa; phylum Chordata; class Amphibia; order Caudata; family Salamandridae; genus Pleurodeles; species Pleurodeles waltl. Next base: position 97,145,962 of record NC_090438.1, on the reverse strand, counting down.
GAGACCCTGTGACTAATCAGCGCGCGCTCGCGCGCTGACGTCACAGGGGGGGTTGGGGGGGTCGGGGGTGGGAGGGGAAGGGCTTCCCCTTCCATCCCTGACTTGGGGGGGTGGGGGGGAACCCCACAGAGGGAGCGAGAGCGCTCCCTCTGGGCTCTGTGCACAGGACGTAATGGTTACGTCCTGGGCACAGCAGCACTGTGCCTCAGGACGTAACCATTACGTCCTGGGCACAGAAGGGGTTAAAGGCCATGTGGAAGGAGTGTGGTGTAACGTACAAGTTCACAACACCCTATCATCCAAAAACAAATGGACTGGTGGAGAGATTTAATAAAACTCTCAAAGGCATTATTATGGGACTCCCTGAAAAACTCCGCAGGAGATGGGATATCCTTCTACCATGCCTCCTTTTTGCCTACAGGGAGGTACCCCAGAAAGGAGTGGGCTTCAGCCCCTTTGAACTTCTTTTTGGACACCCTGTTAGGGGTCCACTCACACTTGTAAAGGAGGGTTGGGAACAACCTTTAAAAGCTCCTAAGCAGGATATTGTGGACTATGTACTTGGCCTCAGATCAAGGATGGCTGAGTACATGAAAAAGGCCAGTAAAAACCTTCAGGCCAGCCAATAGCTCCAGAAGCAATGGCATGATCAGAAGGCTGTTTTGGTTCAGTACCAACCAGGGCAGAAAGTGTGGGTCTTGGAGCCTGTGGCCCCAAGAGCACTCCAAGATAAATGGAGTGGACCCCACACAATTGTTGAAAAGAAGGGTGAAGTCACCTACTTGGTTGACTTAGGCACTGCCAGGAGTCCCCTTAGGGTGCTCCATGTCAACCGCCTGAAACCCTACTATGACAGGGCTGATCTCACCCTGCTCATGGCAACAGATGAGGGACAGGAAGAAGACAGTGATCCTCTACCTGATCTCTTCTCTTCCACAGATCAAGATGCTCTGGTGGAAGGTGTAGTTTTGGCTGATTGTCTTACTGCTGAGCAGAAAGACAATTGCATAAATCTCCTAGGACAATTTTCAGAACTCTTCTCTACTGTGCCAGGCACCACTTCTTGGTGTGAGCACACTATAGATACTGGAGACAGTTTACCTGTCAAAAGTAAGATCTATAGGCAGCCTGACCATGTCAGGGACTGCATAAAGCAAGAAGTTCAGAAAATGTTGGAACTAGGAGTGGTTGAGCACTCTGACAGTCCATGGGCTTCTCCTGTGGTACTGGTACCAAAACCCAATTCTAAAGATGGAAAGAAGGAAATGCGGTTTTGTGTAGACTATAGAGGTCTCAACTTGGTAACCAAAACTGATGCTCACCCTATACCCAGGGCAGATGAGCTTATAGATACACTGGCATCTGCCAAGTATCTAAGCACTTTTGATTTGACTGCAGGGTATTGGCAGATCAAATTGTCAGAAGATGCTAAACCTAAGACTGCATTTTCTACCATTGGAGGACATTACCAGTTTACTGTAATGCCTTTTGGTTTGAAAAATGCACCTGCCACTTTTCAGAGGTTGGTGAACACAGTCCTGCAAGGGCTGGAAGCTTTCAGTGCAGCATATTTGGACGATATAGCTGTCTTTAGCTCCAGCTGGGATGATCACCTGGTCCACCTATGGAAAGTTTTGGAGGCTCTGCAAAAGGCAGGCCTCACTATCAAGGCTTCAAAGTGCCAGATAGGGCAGGGTAAGGTGGTTTATCTGGGACACCTTGTTGGTGGGGAACAGATTGCACCACTTCAGGGAAAAATCCAAACTATTATTGATTGGGTTCCCCCTACCACTCAGACTCAGGTGAGAGCCTTCCTAGGCCTCACTGGGTATTACAGGAGGTTCATTAAGAACTATGGCTCCATTGCAGCCCCTCTTAATGACCTCACATCCAAGAAAATGCCTAAAAAGGTATTATGGACAGCAAGCTGTCAGAAAGCTTTTGAGGAGCTGAAGCAGGCCATGTGCTCTGCACCTGTCCTGAAAAGCCCTTGTTACTCTAAAAAAATTCTGTGTCCAAACTGATGCATCTGAATTAGGAGTAGGGGCAGTCCTATCACAACTTAATTCTGAGGGCCAGGATCAACCTGTTGCTTTTATTAGTAGAAGGTTGACCCCTAGAGAAAAGCGTTGGTCTGCCATTGAGAGGGAGGCCTTTGCTGTGGTCTGGGCTCTGAAGAAGTTGAGGCCATACCTGTTTGGCACTCACTTCATTGTTCAGACAGACCACAAACCTCTACTTTGGCTAAAACAAATGAAAGGTGAAAATCCTAAATTGTTGAGGTGGTCCATATCCCTACAGGGAATGGACTATACAGTGGAACATAGACCTGGGAGTAGCCACTCCAATGCAGATGGACTCTCCAGATATTTCCACTTAGACAATGAAGACTCATCAGGTCATGGCTAGTCTTATTGTCCTTCGTTTGGGGGGGGTTGTGTAGGAAAGTACCATCTTGCCTGGCATGTTACCCCCATTTTTCACTGTATATATGTTGTTTTAGTTGTATGTGTCACTGGGACCCTGGTAACCCAGGGCCCCAGTGCTCATAAGTGTGCCTGAATGTGTTACCTGTGTAGTGACTAACTGTCTCACTGATGCTCTGCTAACCAGAACCTCAGTGGTTATGCTCTCTCATTTCTTTCCAAATTGTCACTGACAGGCTAGTGACCATTTTTTACCAATTTACATTGGCTTACTGGAACACCCTTATAATTCCCTAGTATATGGTACTGAGGTACCCAGGGTATTGGGGTTCCAGGAGATCCCTATGGGCTGTAGCATTTCTTTTGCCACCCATAGGGAGCTCTGACAATTCTTACACAGGCCTGCCACTGCAGCCTGAGTGAAATAACGTCCACGTTATTTCACAGCCATTTTACACTGCACTTAAGTAACTTATAAGTCACCTATATGTCTAACCTTTACCTGGTAAAGGTTAGGTGCAAAGTTACTTAGTGTGAGGGCACCCTGGCACTAGCCAAGGTGCCCCCACATTGTTCAGAGCCAATTCCCTGAACTTTGTGAGTGCGGGGACACCATTACATGCGTGCACTACATATAGGTCACTACCTATATGTAGCTTCACCATGGTAACTCCGAATATGGCCATGTAACATGTCTATGATCATGGAATTGCCCCCTCTATGCCATCCTGGCATAGTTGGCACAATCCCATGATCCCAGTGGTCTGTAGCACAGACCCTGGTACTGCCAAACTGCCCTTCCTGGGGTTTCACTGCAGCTGCTGCTGCTGCCAACCCCTCAGACAGGCAGCTGCCCTCCTGGGGTCCAGCCAGGCCTGGCCCAGGATGGCAGAACAAAGAACTTCCTCTGAGAGAGGGTGTGACACCCTCTCCCTTTGGAAAATGGTGTGAATGCAGGGGAGGAGTAGCCTCCCCCTGCCTCTGGAAATGCTTTCTTGGGCACAGATGTGCCCAATTCTGCATAAGCCAGTCTACACCGGTTCAGGGACCCCTTAGCCCCTGCTCTGGCGCGAAACTGGACAAAGGAAAGGGGAGTGACCACTCCCCTGACCTGGACCTCCCCTGGGAGGTGTCCAGAGCTCCTCCAGTGTGCTCCAGACCTCTGCCATCTTGGAAACAGAGGTGCTGCTGGCACACTGGACTGCTCTGAGTGGCCAGTGCCACCAGGTGACGTCAGAGACTCCTTGTGATAGGCTTCTTCAGGTGTTGCTAGCCTATCCTCTCTCCTAGGTAGCCAAACCCTCTTTTCTGGCTATTTAGGGTCTCTGTCTCTGGGGAAACTTTAGATAACGAATGCAAGAGCTCATCCGAGTTCCTCTGCATCTCTCTCTTCACCTTCTGATAAGGAAACGACTGCTGACCGCGCTGGAAGCCTGCAAACCTGCAACATAGTAGCAAAGACGACTACTGCAACTCTGTAACGCTGATCCTGCCGCCTTCTCGACTGTTTTCCTGCTTGTGCATGCTGTGGGGGTAGTCTGCCTCCTCTCTGCACCAGAAGCTCCAAAGAAATCTCCCGTGGGTCGACGGAATCTTCCCCCTGCAACCGCAGGCACCAAAAAGCTGCATTACCGGTCCCTTGGGTCTCCTCTCAGCACGACGAGCGAGGTCCCTCGAATCCAGCGACACTGTCCAAGTGACCCCCACAGTCCAGTGACTCTTCAGCCCAAGTTTGGTGGAGGTAAGTCCTTGCCTCACCTCGCTGGGCTGCATTGCTGGGAACCGCGACTTTGCAGCTGCTCCGGCCCCTGTGCACTTCCGGCGGAAATCCTTCGTGCACAGCCAAGCCTGAGTCCACGGCACTCTAACCTGCATTGCACGACTTTCTAAGTTGGTCTCCGGCGACGTGGGACTCCTTTGTGCAACTTCGGCGAGCACTGTTTCACGCATCCTCGTAGTGCCTGTTTCTGGCACTTCTCTGGGTGCTACCTGCTTCAGTGAGGGCTTTTTGTCTTGCTCGACGTCCCCTCTCTCTTCAGGTCCAATTTGCGACCTCCTGGTCCCTCCTGGGCCCCGGCAGCATCCAAAAACGCCAAACGCACAATTTGCGTCTAGCAAGGCTTGTTGGCGTCCTTTCGGCGGGAAAACACTTCTGCACGACTCTCCAAGGCAAGAGGGATCCGTCCACCAAAGGGGAAGTTTCTAGCCCTTTTCGTTCCTGCAGAAACCTCAGCTTCTTCTGTCCAGTCGAAGCTTCTTTGCACTCGCAGCTGGCATTTCCTGGGCATCTGCCCATCTCCGACTTGCTTGTGACTTTTGGACTTGGTCCCCTTGTTCCACAGGTACCCTAGATTGGAAATCCACAGTTGTTGCATTGCTGGTTTGTGTCTTTCCTGCATTATTCCTCTAACACGACTACTTTGTCCTTAGGGGAACTTTAGTGCACTTTGCACTCACTTTTCAGGGTCTTGGGGAGGGTTATTTTTCTAACTCTCACTATTTTCTAATAGTCCCAGCGACCCTCTACAAGGTCACATAGGTTTGGGGTCCATTCGTGGTTCGCATTCCACTTTTGGAGTATATGGTTTGTGTTGCCCCTATCCCTATGTTTCCCCATTGCATCCTATTGTAACTATACATTGTTTGCACTGTTTTCTAAGACTATACTGCATATTTTTGCTATTGTGTATATATATCTTGTGTATATTTCCTATCCTCTCACTGAGGGTACACTCTAAGATACTTTGGCATATTGTCATAAAAATAAAGTACCTTTATTTTTAGTATAACTGTGTATTGTGTTTTCTTAGGATATTGTGCATATGACACTAAGTGGTACTGTAGTAGCTTCACACGTCTCCTAGTTCAGCCTAAGCTACTCTGCTAAGCTACCATTATCTATCAGCCTAAGCTGCTAGACACCCTATACACTAATAAGGGATAACTGGGCCTGGTGCAAGGTGCAAGTACCCCTTGGTACTCACTACAAGCCAGTCCAGCCTCCTACACTCCCCCACCCCGTCCGTCTCATAGGGCCCGAACTAGCACCTCAGCCACAACATCTCCCGGGCCAGTGGTGCCTGTAGTCACCAGAATCTGGAGTGCACCGGCCACCAGGGCAGCCAGTGTGGCACGGAGCCACAGCACAGACAGTCCCCCATCTGTGAAGCATCAGAAGTTTGGCCAGTGCCTGGCGGGAGAGGGGGAAGACTCCAGCCACCAAAGCCGCTCCCAGGGGTCCCGGTGGGAGTGTGGAGTCAGCTGTGACACCTTCCAAGGTGGGGAAGGGCCACAAGAAACCCGGCAAGTCTGGGAAGAGCAGCACGGCGGAGAAGACCGCCGTCATCCCCGCTGCCCAGGAGGCCACCGCCAGCACAAGCCCAGCTGCCCAGGAGGCCACCGCCAGCATATGCCCAGATGCCCAGGAGGCCACCGCAAGCACAAGCCCAGCTGCCCAGGAGGCCACCTCCAGCACAAGCCCAGCTGCCCAGGAGGCCACCGCCAGCACAAGCCCAGCTGTCCAGGAGGCCACCGCCAGCACAATCCCAGCTGCCCAGGAGGCCACCGCCAGCACAAGCCCCGCTGGGCCTTGAAGGACCGCCAGCAAAAGCCCCGCTGGGCCATGAAGGACCGCCAGCAAAAGCCACGCTGGGCCATGAAGGACCGCCAGCAAAAGCCACGCTGCGCCATGAAGGTCCGCCAGCAGCTGAGTCCCTGCAATGGAGACCGCCGCCTCAAGCACCGCTGAACAGGGCACTGCCGTCTCAAGCACCGCTGAACAGTGCACCGCCATCTCAAGCACCGCTGAACAAGGCACCGCCATCTTAAGCACCGCTGAACAGGGCACCGCCGTCTCAAGCACCGCTGGCCCATGAGCACCAAGGGCACTGACGCTACTTAGTCCGTCACGGGGTGAATGAAGGACTCTGGGCACCATGCCCCTCCAGAACCAATGGAGAATCACATCCACTACCTCTGTCTTTGGCAGGATAAAGCACTCTGGGCACAAGGCCCCCTCCAGAACCAGTAAAGATATACATCCACTACCTCTGTCCTTGGCAGGATAAAGCACTCTGGGCACAAGGCCCCCTCCAGAACCAGTGGAGAGATACATCCACTACCTCGGTCCTTGGCAGGATAAAGCACTCTGGGCACCATGCCCCCTCCAGAACCAGTGGAGAATCACATCCACTACCTCTGTCCTTGGCAGGATAAAGCACTCTGGGCACCATGCCCCCTCCAGAACCAGTAGAGAGATACATCCACTACCTCTGTCCTTGGCAGGATAAAGCACTCTGGGCACCATGCCCCCTCCAGAACCAGTGGAGATACCCATCCCCTACCTCTGTCCTTGGCAGGATGAAGCACTCTGGGTACCATGCCCCCTCCAGAACCAGTGGAGACTGTTATCCACTTGAGAGACTGTGGCTTTGCACTCCCCAGGATGGAACAGTGGGCAAACCACCCACTGTAGAGACTTGAGAGACTGTGGCCTTGCACTCCCCAGGATGGAACAGTAGAGACTTGAGAGACTGTGGCTTTGCACTCCCCAGGATGGAACAGTGGGCAAACCACCCACTGTAGAGACTTGAGAGACTGTGGCTTTGCACTCCCCAGGATGGAACAGTGGGCAACCCACCCACTGTAGAGACTTGAGAGACTGTGGCTTTGCACTCTCCAGGATGGAACAGTGGGCATGTGGCCCCCTCATGGATTTGGCGTCGTGCACTCAAGCGGCTGAGGTGCCCCCCTTTCCCGCCCCCTGAGGTGCCTGTTTAGTTGCTCTCTGATGCCCCTGCAGTGTTCTCTCCGTCATGGTCGGGGATCTTGTGTGGGCCTCACCCATACCGTGTGGTCCCAGTGTTCCACAGACTTAATTGGAGCACTACCTGGACTACTATGCTTGGTATATATTTTGTAAATGGTGTATATATATTTCTGCCTACTTGATTTTAATATATTACAATGGTTACACTCATTTTCTATTGTCTTTGCATTCTTCCGTGGGGTTTGGGGGATGTAACTGTGATGTATTAATATGCATTAGTGTGTGTGTTGTAGTGGGTGTGGGGGGGTTGCGTATTGCGTGTGTGTGTCACTGTTTTTTCCCTCCCCCTTCCCCTGTGTCATAGGTGCAGTACTCACCGTGGTATTCGCCGCCGGCGTTCGTGCGCCTGGTAGAGGAGCAGGAAGACTATCGCAGGTAGAATTTGGAGTTCCGGCTCCATGGTGTCCTCATTCCTCGTGGGGTGTGTAGAGGTGAGCGTTTTCCCTTCGGAATTCCTGTTTCCGCCGTGTTTTTATCCGCGGTGAATCCGCCCCGGAAAAGGTGGCGGATTGGCCTGTCATAATAGTGTGGGCGGTACATTGTCTCCCGCCTGTCTGTTGGTGGGGACCGCCGCGCTGTTTGTTTGTACCGCCATGGCGGTCGGAGTGTTAAAGTGTCTGTCTTTGTTGGCGGTTTCCGCCACGGTCGTAATTGCACATTTTTTACCGCCGGCCTGTTGGCGGTCTTACCGCCGATTTAACACCGTCCGCCAGGGTTGTAATGACCACCGTAGTCACCTTTATTCAAAACGACTTATAAGTTTGCTTTTGTTAAAAAGATACTGAGCACATTCTGGAGCTAGGGGTAAGTGACAAATACTATGCAGATACACTTAACTGAAGATGACACCAAAGTGAACAAGTGGCAACAATTGTTTGATTTGTTTCAATTTTATGAGAGACCTTAGCACTCAGAAAGTCCATACTGACGCAAGATAGCCAGGATTTGTCCCAGATCCTGATGCCAGCACATGCTTAGAGAACTACATGGGGTACAACTTCCTGTTGAAAATATGAGAGCGTCCCTGATAATACCTGCATGGGGATTATTTATAAGGCTATGTTAGAAGGCAGCAAGAATGAAGGTCTCCTTCATGAATTTGGTGCCTCCAAATACTTCAAAAATGTAAGACTGAAGTATTTGAGATCAGCTGCTAGATTATGGTCTGATGTTATTCTGGATCCTGTATTATAGATAACTGATGCCAATTTGAGATTCCTGGATTCTGAAGGACTGTTTAGTGGGCCCTCTGAGAAACGCTGAGATTACGAGTTGGGTGCAGGTAATGGTGGGAGATAAACTGATGCCAGGGGATGACTGGTCGAGGTTCGTAAAATCGGGCATGTCTAGATTCAAGTACTACCAGCTTGCCACTTGGTTTAAGACAAAGGATTAGACAATTTGTGAGCTCATTAATATTACCGAAATGGAATTGGACGAAGCTAAGGCTATGAAGAAGGAAATAGCTAAATGGTACCTACATTTAACAAAGGAAGCCGAGATGAACATGAATGCGACATATAATGCGTGGGAAGACAGCTTGCTCTCAAGCATCCTTTAACTTACTTTATTCCACAGTAAAATCTGCCCTTTTCAAGAAAAATACGTGTTCACTCTCCACAGAATTTATTGGACACCTAAGAAGTTGGCGAAGATCTATGTTAATTGAGGTTCTAGGTGTAAAAGGTGCGTAAGTTCAGCCTTGATACATTTATGGCACCTGGTGGGTAAAACGGTTGCAAGTAAAATCAAATCGAATTAAATCAAATGAATCTTTATTTGACCTAAATAGATGATAAAAGAGAAAAGAAAACACAATATCAATAATAACACAGAATTTGTAAAACAGACCGCCACAACATTTAAATAACATAAAACGTATTTAAAACAAAATCACTTCCCTTAAAACAACTGACCAACTTAACTAAGACTATATTGCAGACACAGGGCACTTGGCTCCTTTGTTGTTGTGGTCAGGGTATGGTCCAACCCAGAGGCGTCACTCTGTAGAGACATAGGGCCTGATTATCACCTTGGCAGAGGGGATTACTCTGTCCCAAACGTGACGCATATCCTGCCCACCGTATTACATGTTCTATTATATTCTATGGAACTCGTAGAATGATCAACAGGGTATCCGTCACTTTCAGGGACTGAGAGGGTCATTCTGACCCTGGCGGACAGCGGGAGCCGCCCGCCTGGCGGGAACCACCAAATGGCCGCTCCGCAGTCGGAAGACCGCGGATGCCATTCTGGCTTTCCCGCTGGGCCAAAAGAGCGCCCGCCGGCCCAGCGGGAAAGGCCCTGCAACAAGGAAGCCGGCTCCGAATGGAGCCGGCGGAGTTGCAGGGGTTCGACGGGTGCAGTTGCACCCGTCACGATTTTCACTGTCTGCTAAGCAGACAGTGAAAATCTTTATGGGGCCCTGTTAGGGGGCCCCTGCACTGCCCATGCCAGTGGCATGGGCAGTGCAGGGGCCCCCAGGGGCCCTCCAACACCCGTTCCCGCCATCCTGTTTCTGGCAGTGAAAACCGCCAGAAACAGGCTGGCGGGAAGGGGGTCGGAATCCCCATGGAGGATTCCCCCAGCCGGGGGAAATCCGGCGGAAAACCACCGGACCCGGCTGGGCGACCGCGGCTTCACAGCTGCGGTCGGAATACAAACTGAAGCACCGCCAGCCTGTTGGCAGTGCTTCAGCCGGCCTATGACCGCCAGGGTCAGAATGAGGCCCTGAGTAATCCCTTCCGCCAAGGTCGTAATCAGGCCCATAATTTGGGATTGTCTTAGGCTAGAGAGAGGGGCCCTTCAATCCTGTGGTTGAATTAGGTCTGTAAAGCACTGGGTGCCCTGGGCCTGACCTCCTTGTTCAGTGACCCTGGGAATATAAGAAAAAATGGATAAGCTAAAGGTGAAATACCTTTTTCTTAAGTCCCATGAGAAAGAGAGATTGAAAGTTGTGTTATCTCAGCACAGCGTGTTCACTTATTAACAACTGCGGAGCCAGCTTCTTATTTAAATTTCCCTCTTACACACTGGGAAAGATCACTCCTCTTTCGTTTTTGAGCAGGTACAATCTGGTGGCTCCTCTTTTTTAAAAGATCGTCTGATTTAGAAGGGAACTCACACTGCTTTGTCCTTGTGACAACATATCTGAGCAGTCCCTATTGCATTTAAAAAATTTTTTTGTTGTTTTTATACCCTTCCACGTAAGCATCTTTTGAAGCCCCCTTTAAAGAAGCTAGGGCTCGATGTAGAGAAGCCTTATTTTATCTGCACCTGTTGAACTCCTCTGAAATGTTTTAGTGATTGTAAGTATTTTTGGACGGGCGATGGAGGTAAGCCCCAACTTGATATTATTTTGAACATTGGGAGATGCACCAGAGTGATGTTCGACATGCCCTGGTGGCAGGTAGGGGATGCCCCCGCAATCTGTCTATTTGAGACCCTTTAGGGAGATTGTTGGAAGTGGATAAGGTCCAATGATCATACCTCTATGGCAATCTCAGTTTTATGGCTTTGGGTACCACTTAGAGATCACTGACCCTTCAATGTAACCTGGCATTGGAATACAGCCTGGCCATATGCTCATAGAAGGTAATATGAGGACTCTGAAAGAAATAAAAAAATATTAGAGGTTATGGTTCTGTCAACAGTTAATCCAGATACGGCAAGCATTCCAAAACATAGTGCAAAAACTCGTCAATTGTATAGAAGATACTTTCTCTCGTAGGGGATTTCCATGTATAGTCATAAGCACTGAATAGTTCCGCGCGCCTGCGGGGACCCCGGAGCACTGTTGTGAAGTATATTCTTAAGTGCAATTATCAGCCCTTTAAAAAAAAAAGGTCTGTGAAAAAAACACTTAAGAATAACAATATGCAGCCTATGTGAACAGCTACACAGGCCAAATTGTTAAAAGAAAAAACAGCTGTAGTGTAAATTCACGTTTAAACATCTATTTATTCTATAAATATATTAACAAATACATTCTCATATTTTATTTACACCTCTCATGAGAATAAAACAATGCAGGGCAGTGTAGCCCATAGGCTGCCATTATACAGAATGAAAGTAGAGCTGTGCCTTTAGGAAAGTAAAGTCTTCCTGTTTCCCATCATGCACAGCAAAAGACAGCTGCCTCAGTTCTTTTTTCCGGCTCCTTTCTGACAGGACCCTGAAGCATTGAGCTCTACCTCACAAAATCTTTTTGTGACAGAAATTCATTTAAAATCTTTTGAATTTCAATTTCACTCGACGTTTTTAACATGAGTGATCATTTCCTACTTTTTTCTGTTAAATTCTGACAGAATTTTGAGGTTTTTCAACTTCAGAAATGCCTTCACTTTTTGACAAATGCCCTTCTTGTGGCAGAAAAAAGGCTAAAACAGATCCACATCGGGTCTGTATAATTTGCCTTCCATCCAGCCACAAACCGGAGTCGTGTGACATCTGTAAAACTTTCTCCAGAAGGACTCTTCGTGACAGGGAGAAAATCCGACTCCAGGCGAAAGAGGACAGGGGAAAAAGTGGTCATTCTACCACAGAGCGAGGAGAAGGTCAGTCTTCTACCAGGGCTCACCCTGTTTCCTCTATAACTCCGACCAGACCTGCTCAAAAACGGCACAGGTCTCCGACGACGTCGAGGGCGTCGACGTCGAGACAGGGAACGGCGCCAACATACTCGCCGTCGAGGAGTGGTTCACCGGCGAGAAAGAGACATCGTTCGCCGTCGACAGTTATTTCGCCGTCGAGACGGCGTGGACACTCGCCGTCGAGATCTAGGTCGCCGTCGACACGGTGAGGACGTTCCACGTCGAGGAGATCTGAGTCCGGCTCGCTGTCGACGCGGCGAGGGCGATCAACGTCGAGGGAGAGTGCTCGCCGGCGAAGGCGTTCGCCGTCACCACAACGACGTCGAGGGTCGTCGTCGAGAGGTTCTCAACGGCGAGAAGAATCAACATCAAGGGGCACTTGCCGTCACTGTACTTCGACGTCGAGGAGTGTGTCGACGTCGAGACGACAATCAAAAAGGCCTAGTAGAAGGGTTTATACAACGTCAGAATCCTCGGCCTCACTCATCCTGCTTCCAGCATCTCCACAACTCTCTCCTCGACAATCGCCGTTGCCGCAGACGCCGGTAACACCTACGGCTCCTCCTTCAGAGTCTGTTTTCAGGACTCCAACGCGATCTGTAAGACGTTCTGGACATTCCTCTAGACGCTCATCTTCCTCTCGGCACCACCGTCATGAATCACAGAGATCTCAACATTCACATCACAGGCGTTCTTCTTCGTCTACACGGGACTACTCTCCAACCCTATCGGACTCACCGTCCCCGAGAGTGTCCCCCATAGATGATATGAATACGTTCCAGGAGGTCTTAGTACGAGGGGCGACCAAACTGAACATCCCGCTGGCGGTACCTGCCCCATCGACGTCAGTAATCTTCGAGACCTTACATCACAGGACATCTTCCAGACCTTTGCTTCCACTGGTTCCAGGTCTCCTTGAACCAGCAATGGATATTTTCCTTGCACCGGCTGCAACGAAGTCTGCTCCTTCCAGACTTATTAAAAAATATCATCCACCAGAGCAAGATCCTCTATTCTTGAGGTCGGACCCAGTACCGGATTCGGTGGTCATAGTAGAGGCAAAGAAATTGCATTCGACATCACCGTCTTCCTCTTCACCTCCAGATAAAGAGAGCAGAAAGATAGATGCTGCAGGACGAAAAGTATGTTCTACTGCAGCCATCACGATGAAAGCAGCCAGCGCTACTGCGTTATTAGGGCGATACGATCGGGCCCTCTGGGACTCTATTATGCAGTTTGCGGAACATCTTCCTAAGGACAAAAGGGAAGATTTTCTGGAGGTCGTGGGTGAGGGAGCCATGGTTTCTAACCAAGTTATAAGTGCTGCAGCGGACTCTTCGGTGCTATCCGCACACAATTATGCTCACAGAATAGCACTCAGAAGGCATGCATGGTTGAGACTTACATCACTCAAACCGGAAGCACAACAGAGAATACAAAATTTACCTTTCTCGGGCTCCACCTTGTTCGGTTCTCATGCCGATGACGAGATGGCTAGAATGAAGGCTGAACTAGATACCCTGAAAGCGGTAGGCATGGAAAGACCGAAAGAACAACAAAAGGTATTCCGGCCATATCAACGACGACTTTTCACCCACCGGTATCAGTCACCACACTGGATGTCTTCACGCCCCCAGCAGCAGCAACAACAGCAGCATCAAAGGGGTTTCTCCACACAGCGAAGGTCGACAAGGGGTCGTTCAACACCCCAAACTCAGACAACTCGACAGGCTCCCACGTCTAAGCCCTGAATCTTTGCTTCCCCCTCCTCCGTTATCCACTCCGGTAGGGGGAAGTATCTCAAATCATCTGGACGAGTGGCTACGCATCACATCAGACGCCTGGGTATTGAATATTGTGAGACATGGTTACGCTCTCAGATTCACCAGCCCTCCACCATCTGTTCCACCCAAGGCAGCCAACCGCCATCTCGAAGTTCTTCAGTTAGAAGTCACTATCCTATTGCAAAAAAGAGCCATAGAACCCGTCCCGATCAGCCAGCAAGGGAAGGGGATTTATTCGAGATATTTCCTTGTACCCTAAAAAAGACAAACAAGAGTTTCGTCCCATTTTAGATCTAAGGACAGCAAACAAGTGGATTCGCAAAGAGAAATTCAGGATGCTATCCTTGCACCAAATTTACCCACATCTACGTCAGGGCGACTGGCTCTGTGCAATAGACCTTTGCGACGCTTACTTTCATATTCCGGTGACCAAGAAACATTGAAAATTCCTAAGGTTCACCGTCGGAAAACGTCATTACCAATTTGCGGTTCTACCTTTCGGCCTCAAATCAGCGCCGAGAACTTTTTCCAAATGCATGGCGGTGGTAGCCGCCCACTTGAGGAAACAACAAATATTTGTCTACCCCTATCTAGACGATTGGCTCATAAAGGCCTCCAGTTCTCTCGAGGCGCAACAACATTTCAAATGGACTCTACAGCTGTTGCAGAAGCTCGGTCTTCAAGTCAATCTCCTGAAATCCACAGCAACGCCTGTTCAGAGGTTGCATTACTTAGGGGCCATTATAGATACCAAGATAGGAAAGGTGTTTCCTTCGGAGGAACGAAGATTATCGATTCTCCAAAAGTGCAAACAACTGCAGGAAAGTCCTCAGGCCACTGCAAGACTAATAGCTTCTCTACTGGGCTCTATGGCGTCTTGTATCCATCTTGTTCCCAATGCTCGCCTCCACATGAGACCATTACAGGAAAACCTGGAGGATCAGTGGTGTCAACTGAGGGCCGATTGGGAGAACAAAGTCCTTCTTTCTCCTCACGCCCTACAATCCCTCAAGTGGTGGTGTTTACCCAGCAATCTCTTGGTGGGGATTCCGTTCCAACAACAGCCTCCAGCCCAAACCATCGTAACAGATGCGTCACTGCTCGGATGGGGGGCGCACATGGAACATCTTCGAGTCCAAGGCAAGTGGTCACAGAGAGAGAGTCTCTATCACATCAACCTGCTGGAACTTCGCGCAGTCCACCTTGCGCTCAAACCTTCCTTCCCTCTCTGAGAACAGAAACTCTCCTTCTCCAGACAGATAACGTGGCCACTATGTACTACGTGAACAAACAAGGAGGCACCAGGTCCAGAATTTTATCCAGAGAGGCTCAGACAATCTGGCATTGGCTTCTAGCCAGGAACCTGTCGCAAGTGGCAACTCACCTGCCCGGCATCCAGAATGTTCAAGCGGATGCCCTCAGTCGGGTAATGGACGAGAACCACGAATGGGTGCTACACGACGACGTCGTTCGTTCCATTTTCGCACTATGGGGTACCCCCTCTATAGACCTATTCGCAACCCCAGAAAACAAAAAATGCCAAAACTTCGCCTCCAGATATTACCATCCAGGGACACTGGGGAATGCCCTGTGGATAAGCTGGTCGGGAGCATTTCTTTACGCCTTTCCACCGCTTCTCCTGATTCCGGCGGTCCTCCAGAAGCTGTCCAATGCTCAGACCAAAATGATCCTAATTGCTCCGGAGTGGCCACGCCAGTGGTGGTTCCCAGACCTTCTTCACTGGTCACTCAAACCACACATCAGGCTACCTTATCGTCCGGACCTGCTCACGAAGTTCAGAGGGCAGATATCTCATCCCAACCTCTCATCGTTGAGTTTGGCAGCATGGCTCCTGAGCTAGTGCAATATGGACACTTGAACCTACCTCAGGACTGTATGGAAATTCTGAAAGAAGCAAAGCGCCCTTCCACAAGATCAGCTTATGCAAGCAAGTGGAAGAGATTCTGCATCTGGTGCTTAGACAACAACATTGACCCGGTTTCCTGTGGAGAGCAATCTATCCTGCCATACCTGTTAAGTTTGGCAAAATCGGGCTTACAACTGTCATCAATAAAAGTTCACTTGGCGGCTGTAATGGCATACAGAAAGAGTCCTTCACAAACTTCCTTTTTTCGGATTCCGATTATTAAGGACTTCCTGGAAGGTTTAAAAAAGGTTTTTCCCCCCATTAGAAAGCCTTCTCCTCCATGGGAACTGAATGTTGTCCTATCACGTCTGATGCTGCCTCCATTCGAGCCGATACATAAGGCATCGCTGCAACATCTCACATGGAAAGCTGCTTTTCTGGTGGCAATCACTTCAGCGCGTAGGGTTAGCGAAATCCAGGCCCTTTGCGCTCAAGAACCCTACACGTTTTTTCATTCTGCCTAAGTGGTAATGAGAACTCATCCAAAATTTTTACCTAAGGTAGTCTCCGACTTTCATGTGAACCAAACAATTTCATTACCGACTTTCTTTCAAAATCCAACTACTCCTGCTGAGAGAACTCTGCACTCTCTGGATGTAAAGAGAGTCTTGAAATTTTACTTGGACAGGACAAAAAGCTTACGGAAATCACAACAGCTTTTTATTAACTATGGCCCAGTTAGAACAGGGTTGGGCACGTCTAAACAATCTTTATCCAGGTGGATTGTTTCATGTATAATGTTATGTTATCAGTTAGCAAACAAATCCCTTGGTGGTAGGCCAAAAGCCCACTCTACTAGAGGGAAGGCAGCTACTGCAGCCTTGATGAGAAATGTCCCTTTGGCAGAAATATGCAAGGCTGCCACTTGGAAGTCGGTCCATACCTTTACTAAGCATTACTGCCTTGACACAGACGCTAGGGCAGATGCGCAGGTTGGACAGGCCTTGCTCAAGAATTTATTTGCATGATTCATGTTTTCTCAGTATTCTTCTGTCTACTCCACCGCGGTTATGGGGATGGGCTTGCTACTCTATTCAGTGCTTATGACTATACATGGAAATCCCCTACGAGAGAAGGAATGGTTTCTTACCTGTAACTCCAGTTCTCTCGTAGGGGTATTTCCATGATAGTCATAAGCAACCCTCCCTCCTCCCCGGTGGAGTTGACATAGAACAAGTTGCCATGAATATTATCGAGGTTGGTACTCCAACAAATGTTTTGTTTCTTCATGTCAGGTTACAAGCCTCCAAAAAAGAACTGAGGCAGCTGCCTTTTGCTGTGCATGATGGGAAACAGGAAGACTTTACTTTCTTAAAGGCACAGCTCTATTTTCATTCTGTATAATGGCAGCCTATGGGCTACACTGCCCTGCATTGTTTTATTCTCATGAGAGGTGTAAATAAAATATGAGAATGTATTTGTTAATATATTTATAGAATAAATAGATGTTTAAACGTGAATTTACACTACAGCTGTTTTTTCTTTTAACAATTTGGCCTGTGTAGCTGTTCACATAGGCTGCATATTGTTATTCTTAAGTGTTTTTTTCACAGACCTTTTTTTCAAAGGGCTGATAATTGCACTTAAGAATATACTTCACAACAGTGCTCCGGGGTCCCCGCAGGCGTGCGGAACTATTCAGTGCTTATGACTATCATGGAAATACCCCTACGAGAGAACTGGAGTTACAGGTAAGAAACCATTCCTTTTTGTGCTTTGCAGCTGGTGCTCACTGATGTCGTAGGAAAAACGCTGGAAAGGCACAGAAAGTCCATCTGCATGACACTTGGGCGAATCTGAGTCAGGGAATAAGCTAAAACAACAAGAACTAAAAGAGGAAACAAGATAAAACAAGTAGGACAGCTTTGAAGGTGCACTGGAAACAAACAACTGTCCTCAAGGAGGTGGCTGCTAACAGGACTTTTATTCTGTTTTTTCATAGAACATTCAGCTTTTCTATCCTTCCCTCTTTGGTGTCCTTTAACAATCCATGCCTGTTTATTCTTCTTCTGTTCCTTACATTCTCTTGATTTTCTCTCTTCTTTTCATTTATCCAAAGGTGGTCCTAGAGCCTTTTGCTGCCCCCATGCTGTCTCCTCCACCGACGCTCCTCTGGATGAAAGAGCACAGGTCAGTGAGATAAGGTATTTCAGTCTATTCTTTCCTTTCCCCTACTTCTTCCTTCTCTTTTCTTTCTTAATTACTCCTCTCCTTCTCAGCTTTCTCCTTACCTCTGAACATTAAACAATCTCACTGGTATAGGACAGATTGCCTCAGACTGCCTTAAATTCCTTCCTTGTTGCCCTGCTAGCATCAGGCCTCTAATGAAAACTTAGGATTCCTAAATAGAGAGGGTAAAGACACACAACCAATAGATTCCTTTCATCAAAGTTTCCCCCTTTTCTTTTAGTCACTGAGCT